>NC_066585.1:201090747-201715022 GCF_024323335.1 Lathyrus oleraceus
TCCCCAACCAAGACTTTACTTGTTGCAGGGTAGGGACATCGTTTCCAATGAGTAATATGTCATCTACATATAATACCAGGAAAACGATCATGCTCCCACTAACCTTCTTGTAGACACAAGGCTCATCTTCGTTCTTGATGAATCCATATTGTTTTAGCATTTCATCAAAATGAAGATTCCAGCTTCTGGAAGCTTGCTTCAATCCATAGATTGATCTTTGTAACTTACATACCTTTTGGGCTTCTTCTGTTATGTCAAATCCTTCAGGTTGTGTCATGTACACATCCTCAAGAAGATTCCCATTAAGGAAAGCAGTTTTGACATCCATCTGCCATATTTCATAATCATGATATGCAGCGATAGCAAGTAAAATCCGAACAGATTTAAGCATTGTAACTGGTGAAAAGGTTTCATCATAGTCAACCCCATGAATTTGTTTATATTCTTTTGCAACCAGTCTTGCCTTATAGGTATGTACCTTACCATCCATGTCAGTCTTCTTTTTGAAGACCCACTTGCATCCTATAGGATTAACTTCTACAGGAGGCTCTACCAAGGTCCAAACTTGGTTTGTGTACATGGAATCCATTTCATATTTCATGGCTTCTAGCCACTTCTCAGACTCGGGACCAGTTATGGCCTCTTGGTAGGTCACAGGCTCATCTTTATCCATGAGTAATACATCACCTTGATCAGTTATGAGATATCCATATCTCTCAGGTTGGTGACGTATCCTGCTTGACCTACGTTGGTCTTGTTCTACTTGAGCAGGTTGCTCTTCCACAACTACTTGTGTTTCCTGCTCTAATTCCTCCATAGGTGTATCGATGCTTTGTGATTCTTGAATTTCTTCAAGCTCTACTTTCCTCCCACTGATTCCTTTGGAAATAAAATCCTTTTTTAGGAAAACTCCAGTTCGAGCGACAAAGACTTTGCCCTTAGAAGGATTGTAGAAGTAATACCCTCTTGTTTCTTTAGGATACCCCACAAATAAGCATTTTTCGGATTTGGGCTCAAGCTTAGTTGAAATTTGTCGTTTCACATAAACTTCGCAACCCCAAATTTTCATTTAAGACATATGTGGTTTCTTACCACTCCATATCTCATATGGTGTCTTCTGAACCCTTTTGGATGGAACACGATTAAGTGTGTAAGCTGCTGTCAATAGTGCATGTCCCCAAAAGGAGTTTGGAAGATCAGCGTGACTCATCATGGATCGGACCATGTCTAACAGGGTTCGATTTCTTCTCTCAGGTACACCATTCCATTGGGGTGTTCCAGGAGGAGTAAGTTGGGATAGGATCCCACACTCTTTCAGATGGTCATCAAACTCTAGGCTTAAATACTCACCACCTCGATCTGATCGAAGAGTTTTAATATTCTTACCTAGTTGGTTTTGTACTTCATTCTTGAATTCCTTGAACTTTTCAAAGGACTCTGATTTGTGTTTCATTAAATACACATAACCATATCTACTGAAATCATCAGTAAATGTGATGAAGTACTGAAAACCTCCTTTGGCTGGTGTGTTCAGTGGTCCACATACATCAGTATGTATGAGGGCCAAAAGATCACTAGCTCTTTCACATTTTCCTGTGAATGGAGACTTTGTCATCTTTCCAATTAAACAAGATCTGCATGTCTCATATGATTCATAATCAAAAGAGTTCAAGAGTCCATCTTTATGGAGTTTGGAAATGCGTTTCTCATTTATGTGGCCTAATCGACAATGCCAAAGCTAAGTTGGATTTAACTCATTAGGTTTCATCCTTTTAGTATTAATGTTATAAATAGGCATTTCAAGATCAAGGACTTATAGTCCATTATTCATTTGTGCAGTAGCATAGAATATATCATTCAAATAAATTGAGCAACAATTGTTCTTTATTATAAATAAAAAACCAAACTTGTCCAAACAAGAAACAAAAATAATATTCCTGCTAATTGCAGGTACATAATAACAGTTCTCTAACTGAATTATTAAACCATTAGGTAATGTCAATACATAAGTTCCTACGGCTAAAGCAGCAACCTTTGCTCCATTTCCAACTCGTAGGTCAACTTCACCTTTTGCCAAACCTCTACTTCTTTTTAGCCCCTACACATTGGTACAAATGTGAGAACCGCATCCAGTATCTAGTACCCATGATGCAGAAGTAGATAAATTAATTTCAATAACAAAAATACCTAAAGTTGAAGTCTCTACTCCATTCTTCTTATCTTCCAGGTACTTTGGGCTGTTTCTCTTTCAGTGTCCGGTCTTACCGCAATGGAAGTAGGTGCCTTCCTTTGCTATGCCTCCACTAGGCTTCAAAGCAGCAATAGTGGTTTTGGGTTTGGCAACTTCCATGCCTTTCCCTTTATCACCCTGCTTGGTGGGTCTTTTATTCCGTCTCTTTCCATTTCCGATCATCAGAATGGACTTCCCTTTTGACTTCAGATTCTGCTCAGCAGTTCTTAGCATGGCTAGTAGTTCAGGAAGAGATTTGTCCATACATTCATATTGAAATTTAGGACAAATTGACTGAATCTATCTGGCAATGATTGCAATATTAAATCAGTCGCAAGTTCCTTTCCAAGGGGAAAACCCAACCTCTCAAGGTTCTCCACATACCCAATCATCTTGAGCACATGGGGACCTACAGGGGCTCCCTCATCTAACTTGCCTTGAAAAAGGGCTTTTGAAACATCAAACCTTTCATGCCTTGCTTTCTCTTGATAGAGCATCTTCAGGTGTTCGATCATATCGAACGCTACCATGTTCTCATGTTGCTTTTGCAACTCTGAGTTCATGGTAGCTAGCATGAGACAAGCAGTTTCATTGGCATCATCGACATGCTTCTTATAAGCATATATTTCTGCCTTAGGTGCAGAACTAGGAGGTTCCTCTTCAGGAACAGGTTTCTCCAAGACATACACCTTTCTATCATGTTTGCGGACAATCCTCAGATTTCGGTGCCAATCTAGAAAATTTGTCCCAGACAATTTTTCCTTGTCAAGGATTGATCGCAAAATGTTGTTAGAGGTGTTTGTTGTCATGGTAATCTACATGAAAATAATGAAAATATAAGTATCAATAACATATTTAATTAGGCCTTTAATTAAATATGCTCCCACTATTTTACTCAAAACAAATGACCTTCACCATTTGATTCGGAAAATCCCGTTGGAAGATTTTCTAGTGGGTCGAGATCCACATTTCACTTTGTTTTAAGTCCGCGTAGGCGGATTACACAAAACTAGGTTGTTTAGGTAGGAACTCCTTTCAATTGTATCTAATACAACTCTCGAATATTTTAGTTGGGTGAATAACTCCTTATTCCAATCCATCACATGGATCATTTCCAACTCTTGCTTCTAAACATATATAATCTTATTATAATTTGTTTAGTTAAGTTTGACCCATTGTTTTAGCAATTAGATATTACAATTATCCCATCACACCTTACTAATATAGAACATGCACCTCGCGTAGGCGAAACCTACATTATCCGATACTAGTCTTGATGAGTGCTAAAACTTGGAAAGCATAAACTTAATATTTAATTTGAGGGAATTTGCAATTATTCTGATCTCACCGGCTTATTTATCATATAAATCGTCTCTCACATGCATCAACATACATTCACATGAATCAACATACATAATGAAACAATTATGGCCCCTAGCGCAATTGTTCTCCCAAGCCAATGAGAGAACCTAAGCTAACCTAATAACGATCTAAACTTATCCAAGCAAGATCTTCAAGGTTGTCCTCCTTTGATTTTGAATTCTTCTCTTTTTTCATAACATTACATTACATAAAAGAAACTCGTTTTACATACGAGGGAGTGAGATGAGAAAAGAAGTTACATTAAGAGATTAAAAGAGAGGCACGACACGCAGGTCGTATTTTAAAAACCCAAAACAAAATAAAGGAAAACTAAGGCCATAACCGATCACCGCAAGACAATAATAATAAACACATTATTATTATTAATAATTTTAATTAATTAAAACCAAATTAAATTTCAGCGGCCAATCACACTACGCAGAGTTAGCCGGGGGTCAAGGGGGCAGCGCCCTTGCGGGGTTGTAGGGGCAGTGCCCCGCGCCGAAAATTTTAATGAATAATTCATTTGAAATCGACGTCGTGTTTTGCATCAACCCTTGATACTTTAAGGCACAACTCTTGCGCAGTCACAACCCTAATCGCATAACTCTTTGACAACACAACCCTTGCGCCGTCATTAACCCTAATGCACCAATTTCAGACCGTCAAACACATCTCGATTATTGATTCAGTATGATTGATCAACACGTAATTGCTTCACCATACTAATGTCGGATCAAGAAGCAAACAACCATTGATCGCTCAAAGGAAAACAACCATTAAGTGTTTGAATGAACGAAACAGAAACAATATATCATATATACCGTATTTTGCATCAGGATTACTTATATCATATATATAACTTGATCGATCTCAATTGCATAACCTATGGACGATCGATGTATCGCTGCTTCACCAAACTAATGTTGGATTCCGAAGCATAGTCAACATCAATCATCCAAATCGTACACACATGATGCCAAATTTAATTACTCATTTATTCTTTAATTCATTCTGTCTTTTAATCGTATTAATACAGAAAATACAGAAAATAAATAACTATAAGCTGCATGGTTTCGTAAGTGGCTCTGATACCATTGAAGGAGAAGAGCGATCTAAAACGCGGTGGAATTTAAAATTTCCCCTTTAATGATCCTTATGAATGGGCACGATCAGTGATAGAATCGTTACCTCTTTTGGCGATTCTAACCTTTGATGCAGATCTATGGAGCGATCACGAATGTTAAACGATGACAATGCCTCTACTCAGTCCACATGAACGGATTTCTTCAATCTCAGTGCTAGCTGCTACGAATGAAGGCTTTGAGTGAGATAGAGAGAGAAACAAAATTGCAACTACTCACATGCTTCTACACAAGGGTTCTATTTATTGAACCACTTGTGTGGGCTGCAAGATAAAAAGCCCACTCAAGTGTATGTGGCTCATATCTTATAATATGCCAAAATCACTTAAGCGCGTGGTACCTTACCATATTTTGTATTCTACTTAAGTACACCGTACCTTACGATGTTCTATAATTCACTTAAGGGCACCGTACATTACGGTATTCCTTAGTTACCCTGTCTCTCATAAATTCATCCTATTGTGTGTGACCCTGTAGGTGGTCGCGGCATTGGCAATTATATTAAATCACATATTTAACATAATAAACAATGAGCGGTATCTAGCAACACATCACTGCTACCCAAGACACGAAAATGTCATGTGATATGACAAATCCTTTTGTGATAATACTTATATGTACAATTACCCTTTTGCCCTTATGTCTATATTGAACACAAGGCATAGACCGTGTCATCCTTGTCCAGTTCAATATTGGGCCCATTGACATTTATCCTGTTACGCAGAACAGGCAAATTCCATCTAGGTCACTCATGTCCCTTAGCACGCTTCGTGGAGTACCCATCAACTGTCTTTATGGTCATCCAGTTACGGACAATGTTTGATCAGCAATAAGGCACTCGACTCTACATCTAGGGTCCATAGTGGTTTCAGGTCGAAGGGTGGTATACATCATTATCACCATGAGAATAACTTATGACACTTTGCATAACATTCTATATAATATTCTCATAGCGGGTCAATCCAGTATAAATATTACTCTTAATATTCATACCTATGTTTAAGACTTGATAACTCCTTACCCATGATCCATGAGATGTGATCATCAGTCTATATACATAATAGTCTTAATGCCTTAATGTTATCCCACTTCACAATAAAGCTTGACTATGGATACTTTAAGAATAATGTCCTTATGTTTAATGTGATCTCATGATTAAGTCACACTTGATACATTAAACAGACTATCTATTCTAGGGACTTTAGTAGACAAACATAATAAAGAAAAAGCCTTTTATTATTAATAAATAATTCGATACAAGTACCAAAAGTATTGGCCTCTAGGGCTTACACCAACAGATATGGCTCCAGATAGAGACCAGTTGAGGTCGTTGTCTCAGAAGGATAAGGAGACATTCAAGGAGTATGCTCAGAGGTGGAGAGAGCTTGCTGCTCAGATTTACCCCTCCTTTAGAGGAAAAGGAGATGACTAAGATTTTGCTTAAGACCCTGAGCTTATTTTACTATAAGCGGATGATTGCCAGTGACCCCAGTGATTTTACCGAGATGGTAAACATGGGGACGAGGCTCGAAGAAGGTGTTCGATAAGGACGGTTGTCTAGAGAGGAGGTGTCATCCAGTAAGAGATATGGCAACAATTTCAGTAAGAAGAAGGAGAGTGAAGCTAATGCAATTTCAGTTGGGAGGCAAAGGAGGCCTCAGGTAAGAAGAAATCAACCACCCCGTCAACATCATCATCAAGTATCATCAGTCATTCAAGTATTTTCAGCAAATCAATCAACACCAATTCAACAACAATAACGTCAACAACAACAACCACATCAATGAAAAAACACCTACAAAAACAAAAACACCAACAATCATCAACAATCAAATTTTGAGAGGAAGAAGGTCTCTTTCGACCCTATTCCTATGAAATATGCAGAGTTATATCCGTCTTTGGTTCTCAAGAACCTGTTGCAACCAAGAAATCCTCCACAAATCCCCAAACCACTTCTATGGTGGTACAAACCGGAACTCCGATGTGACTTTCATCAAGGAGCTCCTGGACATGATATAGAGAATTGCTACCCCCTCAAGTATGAAGTCCAGAATCTGGTTAAGAGTGGAATGGTGTCCTTTGAGGACCGTGTGTAACACCCCTTTTTCTACCCCAAAATACTTAACATATAATCAGAGAAAATAAGCACGCATATAAACAAAAAGGCGTCACATCGATGTTTTCAAAACTAAAAGTTTTCAAAAACCAACCTCATTCGTCATCAATACACAATACACCTGGTCATTTAAAATAACACATTTCAATTATCATGAATATTCAAGAATATGCGTTCGCAGTGGAAAATAATGAATACTCATGCATTTTATCAAATGATCCATGTCCCATACCATGATCATCTCTCAATAATCTCTTCAAAATAAACTGAAATCATAATAAGAATATTTGGCACTATGGCCTCTCAACAGCAATTGCAAATAAGCATGTTCACAAGTAATAACATAATACTTATCCAAATAGGATACGAGTTCAATACTACTAATCTACCCAGTGTTACATGACCAGAGCATTGACTCATTACCTAGTCTTCAAACTAAAATACGGAAACTCTCCGGCTAATCTCGAGCGAGCTACCGTCCACTTACTTCAGCGATACTACTCCTGAGTATCTGCACGATACCCATGTAAAGGTAACATTCAAACTGAAAGGGTGAGAATTCAAATCATTATGAAGAAGTATAATCAGGCACAATGATTAAATCAACAATTAACAAAATTCATCACACTTCATATAACCATGTAAATAATACTAACCAATATTTATTTCACATGTTTCAAACATCCATCAAAACTCAAGAAGTACAATATTCAAATCCAATATTATATTCTCAAATATACACATAACTACAATTATAACATAATCACATATTTTCCAAATTATGTATCCAATCATCACCAAATTCAATTATCATATCTCATACACACATCACAATCACATCAAGTTATGTACTCACACGTCACCAAATTCAATTACTATATTTCATGCACACCTCACAATCACATCAATGCAAATATTCAATTATCACATAACTCTAATGTGACTCAATGCAAGACATGTGACTCTATGCATGTGGTACCGCAATGTGAACCCAACGTTTCACAGCTTTCCGATTCAATATCTAGAATCCAAGCCACGCTTCCGATCCGGACAAGATCAAAGCCACTACCACGCCTATTTCCAATTAAGGATCAACGTGTGCTACGTCTATTTCCAATTAAGGATCACCGTCTATCTACCACGCCTATTTCCAATTAAGGATCAACGTGTGCTATGTCTGTTTCCAATAAAGGATCACCGTCTATCTACCACGCCTATTTCCAATGAAGGATCAATGTGTGCTACATCTACCACACCTATTTCCAATTAAGGATCAATGTGTGCTACATCTACCACGCCTATTTCCAATTAAGGATCAACGTGTGCAATATCTACCACACCTATTTCCAATTAAGGATCAACGTATGCAACATCTACCACGCCTATTTCCAATTAAGGATCAACGTGTGCTACCATATGAACCCACAGTTTCACCGCTTCCACCATGAAGCCGACCATGCCATGAATGAATGTACAAATACCAATACATATGCAATTAATATCATCTCTACCATCTTAACATTCCACATATCACCATAATTCAACTCTATGAATTATCCATCAATGGTACATATACACATTCATAACAAATACACCATTCACATAATATGAAATTAACCAATTCATGTTACCACATGAATAATATCACAAATAACAACAACTCATCAACATCTTAACATCATCGACATAACAACATAATTATCACACAATCATATTACAACAATGCAACGATTCATCAACCAAACGTATAAACCAATATATTTATCAATACAGTAAGCATACGAATATTATTAAAATATATTAACAATCACTACCATGTGTTAGGTATGAGCATTAGCTTTCTAATGCTTCAAACGCCATCAAAATCGGACTTACGAAATGAAAGTTATGATCAAAACCGTGCACGAAGGCATTACTAAAAAGTTGTTGTTTATTAAATTTTCTAACATAATTTTCATCTTCTTCAACCCCCAAAACGTCCATGAAATAATATCCAAAATTATTTTATTCCTGAGACAAAGTTATAGCCCTCTATTTCAGCTATCCAATGCTTCAAACGACACTCAATTTGGACTTACGGATCAAAAGTTATGACCAAAACGATTTCGACAATAAAACATAAAAAAAAGCCGCGATTGTGACGGACAACATGCAGAATTTTATGCGTTTTTCATCGTTGGAGGACTTTCGGACCTCCGATTTCGATTCCGTAAAAAGCTGCACGTTTAGAAAATTATAACTCATACAATACTCTAAGTATATAACATTAATTTATAGTTTTAACACGATCAAATCACCACAAATCGAGAGTATTCATCAAGACCTAACAATTCCAAAACCATGCAAAAATAGGGATTTTAACCTAAACATACATCTACCCATTGACCCGATCATACTAACCCATAACAATAAGGATTCCCCCCTTACCTCTTCAATTTTGTGGAAACCCTAGCTCCTCTCTTGTTCTTCCCCTCTTCTCCTTATTTTTCCTCTTCTCTTTCTCTATTGTTGTCAAATGATCAAATGAATCATAATTCTCACTCTCCTACCTCTTATTTATAGTATTACATTTGGGCTTAAAGAGTGATATCTCTAATTTAATTAATAGGCCCAATAAGACCTAATATTTAAATATCTCTAATTTAATTCAAATAAATTAAACCAACTCAATATACACCAAGTTAATTAATATAATTAATTATTCAATTATATCTCATATCAACTAAATAATTAATTAACACACCAAATCAATTAATATAATCAATTGTTATACTACCTAACAACCAATTAATTAATTAACACTCCAAATAAATAAAATAAAATATAATAGTAATAATATAATAATTAAATACTAAAATTGGGTTGTTACAACTCTCCCCCACTTAAAAGATTTTCGTCCTCAAAAATTCACCTCAAACGAATAACTCCGAATACGATTCCTTCATCTTATCCTCGAGTTCCTAAGTGATATTGCCATTGGCGACTCCGCCCCATATCACTTTCACCAAAGCGATCTCCTTCCCACGAAGCTTCTTCACTTCTCGATCTTCAATTCGCATAGGTGATGTATCAATCGTCAAATTATCCCGCACTTGAACATCATCTACTGGAACAACATGCGATGGATCCGCAATGTACCTCCTCAATTGAGACACATGGAACACATCATGAAGATTAGAAAGTGATGGTGGTAATGCAATCCGATATGCCACTTCACCTATCCTCTCGGAAATCCGATAAGGACCAATGAAACGCGGCGTCAACTTACGCGACTTCAAAGCTCTACCAACACCCGTTATTGGCGTAACTCGAAGAAACACATGCTCATCTTTCTCAAACTCAAGAGGTTTCCTCCTCTTATCATGATAACTCTTTTGACGACTCTGAGAAGCCTTCATCTTCTCTTGAATCATCTTAATCTTATCCGTAGTCTCTTGAATCAACTCGGGTCCAACCACAACACTCTCTCCCGATTCGTACCAACACAAAGGAGTTTTACACCTTCTGCCATAAAGAGCCTCAAAAGGTGCCATTCCAATACTCGAATGGAAACTGTTGTTATACGTAAACTCGGTCAAAGGCAAGAAACTATCCCAATATCCTCCTTGTTCCAAAACACAAGACCTCAAAATATCTTCAAGTGACTGAATAGTCCTCTCCGTTTGACCATCAGTTTGCGGATATATGCCAAACTCAAACGCAACTTCGTACCCAAAGCACTTTGCAAACCTTTCCAAAATCTCAAAGTGAACCTCAGATCTCTATCTGAAACAATGCTCGACGGAATACCATGCAAACACACAATCCTCTCGATGTACAACTTAGCAAGTCTCTCCATCGAATAATCCATCCTCATCGGAATAAAATGAGCACATTTCGTCAACCTGTCCACAAAGACCCAAATCGCCTCACAATTACTCGATGTTCTCGGCAAACCCGAAACAAAATCCACAGATATATTATCCCAATTCCACTCGGGAATAGATAACGGTTGCATCAAACCAGACGACTTTTGATGTTCAATCTTTGACTTTTGACAAGTCAAACATGAATACACAAATTCCACTACATCCTTCTTCATACCTTGCCACGAAAACATCTTTCTCAAGTCTTGATACATTTTAGTAGCACCAGGGTGAATACTCAAACCACTTCTATGCCCTTCCTCGAGAATCCTCTTTCTCAAATCCGCAACATCCAGAACACAAACTCGATCACGACACCTCATGATACCATTCTCATCAATCCGAAAGTCACCACCTTTTCCTTGATTAATCAATGTCATAACATCGACTAATTTCAAATCTGACTTCTGACCTTCTCTATTTTCGTCAAGAATGCCACACGTAAGCTTCAACATACCAAGCTTAACACACGAAGGCGTCGCTTCACAAACCAAACTCAAATCTCTAACTTGCTCCAACAATTCAAACTCTCGAATCATCAACATAGACATGTGCAATGACTTCCTACTCAATGCATCGGCTACAACATTCGCCTCTCCAGGATGATAATTCAAACCAAAATCATAATCTTTAAAGAATTCCAACCATCTCCTTTGCCTCATATTCAATTCCTTCTGATCGAACAAGTACTTCAAACTCTTGTGATCACTAAACACATCAAATCTCGATCCAAACAAATAATGTCTCCAAAGCTTCAACACAAACACAACGGCGGCCAACTCTAAATCACGCGTCGGATAATTCCTTTCATGAACTCTAAGTTGCCTTGAAGCATAAGCTACCACTTGCCCTTTTTGCATCAGAACACCTCCCAAACCCAACAAAGAAGCATCACAATACACAACGAAAGGTTCTAACGGATCCGGTAAAATCAAAATAGGAGCCGTAGTCAATCTTCTCTTAAGCTCTTGAAAATTCGCTTCACACTGCGAAGTCCAAATGAAAGCTTGACCCTTCCTAGTCAACTGCGTCAACGATAACGACAACTTAGAAAATCCTTCAATGAACTTCCTATAATAACCAGCCAAACCAAGGAAACTTCGAATCTCAGCAACAGACTTAGGAGCTTCCCACTGAGATACATCTTCAATCTTCGTAGGATCCACAGAAATACCACCACTCAAAATCACATGTCCAAGAAAACTTACTTCACTCAACCAAAATTCATATTTAGAGAGTTTAGCAAACAACTTCCTCTCTTTCAACACCGATAACACAACCTTCAAATGCTCGGCATGATCCTCTTCGCTCTTAGAATAAATCAATATATCATCGATGAACACAACAACAAACTTATCCAGATAATCATGAAAAATTCTATTCATATACTCCATAAATACACCAGGTGCATTAGTCACACCAAAAGGCATCACGGAGTACTCGTAGTGACCATACCTTGTCCGAAAAGCAGTCTTTTGAATATCCTCAACCTTTACACGAATCTGATGATACCTGATGCGTGCTTTTCGCAAGTATACAAACGCGTCAGAGTAATATAAAAGATTATCGAATCCACAAAGACCAAGTGTCAATCTATCGTTATCTATTGTTATGGTGTTTATCAAAGGCAATCAAAATAAGTGTTTTTGGAGTGTGCAATGAAAAGTAAAGTATTGAATAAAGATTAATTAATAAAGACAGGGTCGAATGTAATTCATGTAATTAATTGATAATCCAAGTACTTGCTAATAGAGCTACTTATGGGCAGTGTTTCCTACTTTGAAAAGAACTAATTTAACAGGAACTGTCAGTTTCGCGTATTCAGAACCGAGTTGTACTCCCTAATCAAACCCTCTTATTGTCACTTATAAAAAGGCGTGCATTGCGTTAGAGTAGTAAACCTATTTTTAAGAAATATAATATCTTGACTAAGTTGAAAAGTATTATAACCTGGATTTCTTAACCCAAAGAGGTTCTTACGAACCAGACTCTAAAATTATAAATGCGTCCGAAAATAGTTTTAAAATCTCTTTTCTTCTTAATGTTAAAATCTCCTAATGAACTAAACAAAGCGCTTTCGCTGTTTTTGAAATATTTAAAAACAATTAAGTTTAAATAGACGTTGGACGACTTTCGATCTTACCCAACGGAATTGAAGTGCGGGAAAACTTAAGTTGAAAGTTAAAATAGCCCTTAAGTGTTTCTACAAATAATTGTACGGATTATCGGTTCAATTATGATCCTTACATTCTAACCTTATAAATTTAGCTAGACATGGTAAAGTAAAAGTGCATTAAAATAAATAAAAGTAGTGCGAGTGCGGAAAGTAAATAACTTAAAGCGAGTGCGAGGAAATAAATAAAGTAAAGCGAGTACGAGAAATAAATAAAGTAAAAGCGAGTGCGGGAAATAAATAAATTAAGCGAGTGCGAGAAATAAATAAAGTAAAAGCGAGTGCGGGAAATAAATAAAATAAAAGCGAGTGCGAGAAGTAAATAAAGTAAAGCGAGTGCGAGAAATAAATAAAGTAAAAGCGAGTGCGGGAAATAAATAAAATAAACGCGAGTGCGGGAAATAAATAAAGTAAAGGCGAGTAATAAAAACCTGCTCCAATCGGAGGGCTGAGTAAATTGCAATGCGGAAAAGAAAATGGCGGCAGGATTAACTTCCTTCCAAAGTGCTCCAAACTCGATTACAGACTCTATCACAGACTTGATTACACAATTGTGGTAACACTCCAATGCGAAGCGATTACCACTTTATAAAACTGAATATATGCCTAAGTGAAACAAATTTGCTTCTGAGTTTGCCTCTGTTCTAAGTTTGGATGATTGTAAAAGTGAATTTGCGTTTCTATTTATAGGCAAGTAAAAAGATGGAAATGACTTGGATGCCCTTCAACTTGAAAATAGGAGGGAACCGTTTTTCCTCTTGTGGCGCCCGCCACAACAAGCACAATATGGGGCGCCTTAGTGGAAGTAGTGGGAAAACGTGGGAGTTGATGGAAGTTGAATTTGACACGTCATGGCTTGGTCTGTGGCGCCCGCCATTGGGTAGGCCATAAGAACAAAATGCTGAATTTTAGGGTTTTTAGCCCTTTTTCGCTCCTTTTCTCGATCGGGGCTCCGATTAAAGTAAAATCCTGAAAACAAAGAAAAACATAACAATAACACAACAAAATGATAATAAAACAACTAGAATGAATGTGAAATCGGAGTCGAAAATACGTAAATTTCAGTGTGATCAAACTCTCCCACACTTAAACCTTTGCTTGTCCTCAAGCAAAACATTATAAAGCTCGTGAAAGAAAAACTGGTGTAAACGAGTGCTTTAGGTAAAAATTCTAAGTTCAAGTCGGGATGCAGTGATAGGTACTAACTGAGTGAACTAAGGGTATCATGATGACACTAATCCGCAAATACGAACATAAACTTCATTCCTATATTAACCAACCCATATTATCCCACAATACCTAGGCCTTCCTCTTCATCTCTTTTGTGTCCTTTTCATTCAGGCGCAATCACATTAAGCTCGTTATCCGTAGATGCTTCATAGTAGAGTGGCCTGTTAGTTATTATGATCAGAGCTTGGGGTTTCTGGCACATAAACATGTGTAAACCCTTTTATTGGACCCAACTGTAGTTGTGGGGGATCGGATCGTAATCCGCCCTACCGAGTTCAGTGCCAGATACCTCTGAACCAACTAATAGTGGGTAAGTTTTTCTTTTTCTTTTTCTTTTTGTAGCAATTTTTTACAATTCTTTGGTTTAAATGACTTTGTGAGGGTCACCTATACCGAAGTTGCCTTTTTGCTTTTTTTGTTTTTTTTGTTTTTTGTTTTTCTGGATCATTCACTTATTTGCATCGGTCCCCTACGTAGAGGATGCGTAGGCCGGAGCTGACTGCTAGGATAAACTACTGGCGACTTATACGGAAATGATGATTAAGGCCATGGTATATGGGGTTTCGGGATTGGTTCCTATATTTACGAAGCTTATGGTGCTAAAACAGATACTGATGTTTCGTAAAGTTCTCCCAAGTCACCGCATCCTTAGTCAAAACATGTCCTTAAAACCTGAAAACTTTCGCAATAACACTGTTTTCTTTTGCAGAAATTTTTGGTGGGGCTAAAGGTATGGGGAGGTAGGATTATACTAAAGATCTACTGTATTTGGTGACTCGTCAGACTCATGCATTATACTAAAAAAAGCAAAATAAACAACTAAAAGGAAATAAACTATCTAAAAATAGCAAAGAAAAACGATAAAGGAAAAACGAGAAAAGACAATAAAGAAAGGACGATAGAGTCTCCTCCCACACTTAAATCGAACATTGTCCCCAATGTTTCGAAATAAGATAAGGAAGAGTTACCTGGCAACCTATTGCTGACCACTAGTGCCCTCGTCATCCTGAGGTGGACGACGGGATCGGGTACGACGACGGTCTCTCTGATCCATCCTCGCCTGCAGGGCATCCTGAGCGGTCCTCACCTCTCGAAGGTTACCTAAAATGGTACCCTGAGTGTTTTCTATGAGAGCAATATGCTGACGGTGGTGGTGTTGTTGATGGGCTTGTGAATCTGTGATCGTTTGCAGAGACTGTAGAACAGTGTCGTAAGACCTGTCAGTCCTCCGCTGCGATTCTTGCATGAAGCGCATGTTATCCGCCATTTGTTGCTGGATGGTAGAGAGTAGGTCGTCACGCCTTTGCTCTCTAGCCATGTGGTCACGCCACATCTCCTCTGTAATATAGAAGCCAGGAGTGGTACCTGCAGAAGAAGAAGATGGTGCGGTGTGTGTGGTGAAGGATGATGGGGGGGACACATGGGGTACGGGAGATCTCTCTCGCCGATCATATTCATCATCAGTGTCATGTCCCGCCTCATCAGAAATGTTAGGGGGAAGAGGACCCAAAACAGGTGGAGCATCTAAATCGTAGGTCCAATTCCTCTCATCACGTATATCTGTACGTCTAGTGCAAGGTAGAATAATAGATGGGATGGCTACACCATGAACCATAAGTGTATAACCTCCTTCTCTCCTTGAGCGGCAAAATTTCATGTCTCTCAGAAATTTTAAGTTAATTGTGCGAGGAGGTAAGGGGTCTAGGGTAGCAATCTCATTGTTCAGGTTAAGTGCCCGAGCAATAGACGTAATCAATCCACCAAAAGAAATCGGTCCCACCTTATTCAGAGTTAAAATCATATGGGCGAGCATGAACGGAACCGAATTAATTCTCCTATTTGTGAGGCTTCCTTTCAAATATAGAAGCTCTCTAGCGTTAACCTTATTTGGATTCTCCCGGCCAAAAATAGTGCATGCCAACAGATATCTAAAAACTCTGATGGCCGGGTTATGGATAGTTTAAGATAGCTGCGTAGATGGATCTTGGCTTCCGCCACCTGATATATCACTCCAAAACTTCTCCACTTCCTTACCCAGGAAATATCCCATAGGTGTCTCTGGGATAGTGTAGCACCTCAAATTTGCACCTATCATTGTACATACATTTTCATATTAGGTCATAGCATATCATGGTCCATTGCATAGCATTGCATTGCCCTTTTTTGCCTCAAGTGCAAGCCAATCAAGGAATTAGGTCAAACTGATCAGGAGATCAGTCAGCCAAGCAAGCAAGCACAAATTCCATTGAGCCAAGGCCCTAGGGTTGGTCCAACATGCTCACATGACTTGGGGGTCCATTTGAAGTGTTTTGGTCAAGGATTGGATGTTCAGAAGTCATCAGTTCATGCACAGTCAGGCAAAAAACCCTAGACAGTCAACAGTCAGTCAAAGCAGTGGATGGTGGCCATTCTTGTGGAATTTGGGCACCATGCTCATTAATCAAGAGTTCATATGTCTTGGGACATCATTTGAAGTCAAGTTCTCAAGGAATTAGGGTTTGGAATTCATCAGAAGAGGTTCAGTCATCCAAAACCCTAGAAAAGTCAACTGTTGGTCAACTGTCCATTTAATCAGTGATTTGATGATGGGATTTGGGTTGAGAGAGCTTATTCATGTCCAAATAGGCCTAATATATCATGTCAAACACCGTCATGGAAGAATTTGAAGCCAGATCAAAAATTTCCAAAAATGGAAACTGGACCTGTAACTGAAACTTACCAAAAATGGAAAGTCTTGATCCTCAAACTTACATCATGATACAAGCTTCAAATGAATTTTTGCCCAACATGAAAGTTGAAGATCTTGTTCTCCCATTTCCAAAAAGTCCAAGAACTCTCAATTCCCATGTGTGGTTGGCAAGTTATGATCGAATCGATTTCAGAAATTCTTGAACTTCAAAAGGCCATATCTCTCAAACCGTTTGGCCAATTTTGGTGGGGTTTTTTCCTACAAGTCACATTTGATCCCCTCTTTCCAAAAATATAAATTTCATAATCCAAAACTTCACCAATCAAAATGGCATTTTTTGACTTATCTCATTTAAATGCAAGTTTGACCAATGTTTGACTTTTTGATATAAACATTTTTCTACCATTTGGCCAATTGGAATAGCTCAGAAATATCATTTAAAGCTTGTTTGCAAGCTCAAATTATGCAGTACTTGCACCCATCATGTATCCATGCTTAGTTGCTTGAATTGGAAGAAGAGTACAAATTCAACCATGCTACTCCATGCTTCCACCATACCTTGCTTTGTACTTCTCTAAAGCAGAATTTTAGAAGCACATTTGCTGTCATTTGAAGCCTCATTTGCAGCAAAATAAACAACAGAAAAAAGGCCTTGCTAGTTTGCTTGAACATTGGCAAAAGTACATGTTTACAACAACTCCATCCCACAAAACCATGGACCATGCTTGGCACATAAGACAGCAGACTATCATTTTCTGTCAAGGAAAAAAGGCTAAGAGCATGTCACAAGCCCTCACATTGCTGACAGAACAGAACTCATACTGAAAACTCCTTGGATGCATTTCTTTTTTCTGTCCAAAAGACCAAAGAACCAACCATGCCTAGGGCCACAAAGCAACACAAGACAGCAGGATAAACATCATTTTTCTGTCATTACAAGCCACATTTTGACAGCAAAAAGAGAGAACTCCACTCATTCATCCATACTCACTCTTGGCCATTTTTCTCAAGAGGCTTCCAAGAAACCTCAAGCAACATCAAACAAGAACATCAAAGCCCCACTTGCTGTCATGAAAGAGCAGCAGCAGACCAACCAAAATCACTCATTCACCTTGCTTTGGCCATTTTGCTAAAAGCTGTCAAACTCCAAAGAGACAAGGCATTGCACAATACCAAATAGCAGGTCCTTTCATCATATTTTATGTCACTTAGTATTACTAGCTGCAACCAACAAACCAACAGAACTCATTTCTCTCACTTTTGCTCAAAAAACACATTTTATGCATTTTCCATTTTCTGTCAAAAGCTTCCAAAAGACTGAACCTGGCATTGGCTATTTCACCATCCATTCCTCATTTTGGAGAGCCTCTAACACATGACAAACCAAGAACTTCATTCATGCTAAACAAAGCACATTTTGGCCATTTACCAAACCTGTCAAAAAAACTTCTAAAAGAATGAAACCCTGCCTTGCTCAACACAATATTTCCTCACCATTTCCTGTCAAAGGAGACCCTAAACTAGCAACAAAAAACACATAGCAACACAGAAATCCCTCATTCTAAAAAACTGCATTTCTCACATTTTTCAAAAACCAGTCAAGAACTCTCAATGAACTAAACCTGGCCATGACTATTTTCACCACCATTTCACCATTTTGAACCTGTTTTCCATCACCATCCTACAGCAGACCAACCATTGTGCTTCCACTCTCTCAAGCTTCATCCTTTGGCATTTTCCAAAACAGTCAAGACACTTCCAAAGAAAAACTTGGCCTTGCTTAAAAAACATCATTCAAACAACACCTGGAGCTCATGGCAATCATCATTTCCCAACTGGAAGTCCCCTTCCTAGCACTGTTTTCAAAGAAGCTCAGCCATGGCAGATGAACATTCCAGCAAGAGCAAGCATCCACAAGCCAAGGGACCTTCACCATTCATCATCAGGAGGGCTCTAGAGTAACTGTTTCACTTCAAAATAGCCAAATAACCCTCGAGTCCCAACTGTGTTGCAAAATAGGTGAGTTTTCAACTTCCACCTTTTTTAAAATTCTGATATGCTTCATGAAGATCTCTTGATGCTGAGTGCCATGATGCTTTTATTTTTGAAAATGGCTGTGTGTGCATGAAGTTATTTTGAAAACAAGTTTGGTGGTGAAATATGTTTATGCTCGATTCATGAATGTGTTTGTGTTTTAATGAAAACCAATGATAGATTCTTGTTTGCCATTGCTTGATGATCATGTTGATGTCCTCAATTGAGATTTCTGGGCAAGTTTGTGAAATTCGATTTGGGGAAGGGATGAGACATTGCTGCTACAGTAGAAACCCTAGTTCTTCATTGCATTTTTTCAGATTTTCTTCTGTTTCACGTTGCATGGCGTGGCCTAACTTCAAGAGCCAATCAAATTATTTCGTTCATGGGCCAAAACGGCCGCGTTTTGATTAGTGAATCATGGAATTACCAAACTGCCATTCTTGCTTCATTTATTCCATTTTAATTTCACATTTTATATCCAATCTTGCAAAATTCATAACTTGTCCAATTTTGATCCAAATCTAATGGGATTTTTTGTGTTGTGTTCATCATGATCTCTACTTTTTTATCATTATTTTTCCAGATTTTTTGGTTGAGTAATTTTTAAATGGCCTTAGGGTTTGTGACATGTGACCAAACTTTGTACACTTTGCCAAATCAATTGTGAAATGGTGGGAATGTATCCAATGGCTCCCAAATTTTTTGTGCTTAAACTAGACACACTCATGGTGATTTTGGTGTAGAGTTTGTGAATTTATCATTGCTGGTTTGAGAGTTATGATTTTTTGAATTAGGGTGTGACAATTTGTGTCACACCATTGATGACCAACTTCATGATTTTCATTACCATGCTTCTTGACCTCAAAATGGATTGAATTTTTGCATGAACCTACTCTTGTATGTCTAGTTTACATGTGAATTTTCTTGGAATTATTTGTGGCATTTCCTAATTGTTTGAGATTTTCTCCCCTGCCTAGTCAAATGTTGACTTTGTATGACATATGTTCCCATTTCATTTGTGAAATTCTCATACTTTATTGGATGGACATGAAATTTTACATGAGATAACTAGACATCCTCATCTTTGCCATGGCTTTGGTCCCATTCATTTATCATACACCAGCTTTGATTTATGATTTTTCTAAGTTGATGCATGTTTGGTTGACTTCATTGAGCATGTTCAAAATTGCCTTGACTTTCTGATTTTCATTGACTGCCTTCCACTTGTCCAAATGAGATGAAATTTGACATGCTTACCATGCTATGGATTGTGATTGATCATGATTTATTTGGTGATGTTTGGAAATGTTTAAGATTGCTTTTGAGTTAAGTCTTGCTGTTGACTTCTATGAGCTTCTAAATGCCATGTTTTGACTTCTTTTGTTCATGAAATGATGATGATGATTGATATGAATGTGAACCCAATTGGTTTTGTTTCTTGATTGTTGGAACATGATTTTGGATACTCATCCTTTGCTGTTTTGACTTTTCCATTCATTTTTGACCCTAGGCTTGTCCTAGTGGTCCTGCTACTCACCTTTGAGCTTGTGTTTTCAGGTTGACCATCAAATGGCCATTGAGACCAATTCTTTTGATTGAGCTTGCTTAAATATCATTGTCTAACTTGTTTGTTTTGTAGGTGGCTTGGCTCTCATGCCCTAAGCCTTGTGCCTTGCACATCCATGTGCCTCTAATTGACTGTTGGTGTCTGTTTCTGCTTGTTTTGTTTGAAGTTGCATACTAACATCTGTTTGACTGTTTCAGGTGCTTTAGTTGCTTAGTTCCTTGTGAACTTTTTGCTTTGCTTTGCTTGTATAAGCAACTTGCATTGAGGTATGTCTCTTTTTCTTCATGTAGTCTGGAAGACCTGGCCTGTTACTTGGCCAGGCAACTGTCTGAAGTCCTCCTTAAGAGGCAATGTTTGTGATTGTTTACTTTTGTCCTTGCATAGAGTCAAAGTCCTCCTAAGAGAAGAGGCAATTGGTGGAAGGTAGGGATATGCAATCTATCCCCCACTATTCAGTGTGTCATCTGCTTTGCTCACACCACTGTGTTGATGCATTGCAGATACAAACCCAAGATCTTGTACAATTGTACAGTTGAGTCAGTTTTAAATGTGTAGAAGGGTTCCCACTTTCTGAACCCACACATTCTTGTCTTAAGCTCTCCCAGGCCAGGGATAAGAGCTGTGAAGTCTTATCTTCACTCACCTTTCATCTGCTTCACCTTAGCCCCGCAATGGCAAGGTTAAGAGCAACATTCACCCAGTTCCAGAGGTTTGTTTGTTGAGGTTGATATGACCCCTCGACTAAAACCTAACCCTTGTGTGAGCCTCTTGCTTGTGTATAGTGTGTGCTATCTGTGCTTGTAGGATTGTTTGACTTGCTTCCTGTGCAAGTTAGGATTGTTTGACTTGCTTCCTGTGCAAGTTAGGATTGTTTGACTTGCTTCCTGTGCAAGTAGGTTCTGCTTGGCTTGCTTCCTGTGCAAGTTAAGTATGTGTGTGGCTTGCTTCCTGTGCAAGTCATGTCTAGGATAGGCTGGCTCCCTGTGCCAGTTAGCTAGAAACCTTAACTTAGGGATGATTTGCATGATAACATCTAGGCTCGAGTCGTAGTCTCCCTAGTTGTGTCTCCCTCTGTTATCTGGTTAGGCTAGTCCTTTATCCCTCCGTAGGGGAACTACATCGCTCTGATCTTCATACCAGATGAAGTATGTAGGCAGGAGATTGAGCTGATCTCTCCGGGCGCCCTTTTCCTTTTTGTGTGTGTTGTTTGACAGTTATAGGCTCGAGTCCCCGACTCCCTCTCAACTTGTTGTGTTGTTGTGTGCTTGGAAGCTGATATAAGTCCATCGAGTGGCATTTGGGTTCCAGTGTGCGTGTGTTTGGTTCGGATGCTGATGTAAGTCCAGCAATTGGCATTCAGGCTCCATGTTTGCCTTCTTGAGTGCGTTTTGGTTCGGATGCTGATGTAAGTCCAGTGATTGGCATTCAGGCTCCACGTTTGCCTGTGTGTGTTTGTTTGTGCGCGTGTCAGCCGAGCTACGAATGCTCTGATTCTTCTCTCGTCCGAGAAGATACGTATGCATAGGATGCGATATCCTAGCGAGCATGTGTCGTTTCCCCAGTCCGAACTACTTCGACTCTGATGTCTATGCCTGATAGACTAAGTAGGCCCAGGATACGATATCCTGCCGAGTCAGTTTCAGTCAGTTTCTTGTGTCTCTTTCAGCCAGTGTGTGTGAGTTTGAGCAGTGTTTTAGCAACCAATTTCCTTTCTATTGTGCGTGGATCCCGTCGAGTACGACGGATGCGTAGGGGTGCTAATACCTTCCCTTCGCATAACCGACTCCCGAACCCATTCTCTTTGGTCGCGAGACCATGTCTTTTCCAGGTTTACTCTGAGCGTTTCCTTTCCCTCTTTTGGGATAAATAACGCACGGTGGCGGCTCTGTTGTTCTTGTTTTCCCGCCGGTTTTTCGCGCGATGCGACAGATAGCATCAGGAGTAGTCTGGAAACCCAATAAGTCGCCGAACTCTTTCTGGCTGAAGGAGTACTCAACCCCGAAAAGTCTGAAAGCAGCATACCCATCTGGTCCAGAATATGGGCCGTAGTCGAATGAACTCAGGAACTCCAAAGTCAGGTTCCTATATGTGTTACTCAAGTCATCAACAAACTCGTCCCAGTGAAGCTGGTGGCTAAGGAATCGGATACTAGGCTCGATACCCAGTGCCTCCATACAATGCTGATTAGGGTAACGTGTGGGTGCCATAGGGCGCTGATATAAAGCAATACGCTCCCTCTGAGCATTATCTCTATAGGCAACATGCATGTCATCAAAACCCTGCATCCTGTAAAAGTTAAGAAAGTGATCCTGAAAATGCAAACCATTCAAATCTTAGTCTCAATGAAAAATATGATAAAATAAAATAAAAATAAAATTAAATAAATGCGAAAAAGTAAATTGAAAGAAAAACCATGGGTTGCCTCCCACACAGCGCTTGTTTAACGTCAATAGCTTGACGATTAGAATCTATACACCTGTAGTGGGAATTGGTGGGTCAATCAGGGTGTGGCTCGAGTAGTATGCTGGAATGTCTCCTCCTTCGTAGAGCTTCAGTCTTTGTCCATTTACAATGAATGGACTACAGGTATCGTTCTTGATTTCTACGGCTCCGGATCTCAGAATCTTGGATACTTCGAAAGGACCAGTCCATCTTGAACGTAGCTTTCTAGGGAAGAGTCGCAACCTAGTGTTGAAAAAGAGAACATAATCGCTTATATTGAAGTTTTTCTTTACTATTCTTTTGTCGTGATAGGCTTTTGTCCTCTCTTTATATATTTTTGCATTCTCGTAGGCGGATTGCCTAAGTTCTTCTAGTTTATGAATGTCTAGGGTACGCTTTTCTCCAGCGGCTAGGTAGTCTAAATTCAAAGTTTTAATGGCCCAATAGGCCTTATGCTCTAATTCGAATGGTAAGTGACATGATTTTCCATAAACTAGTTGGTAAGGAGTAGTTCCTATAGGGGTTTTGAAAGCGGTTCTATAGGCCCATAATGCTTCTTGAAGCTTCTAAGACCAGTCTCTCCTAGAAATAGAAACAATTTTCTCTAGGATTTGTTTTATCTCCCTATTAGATACTTCTACTTGGCCACTAGTCTGTGGGTGGTACGGTGTTGCTACTCTATGCCTAACTCCATATTTTCTTAAAATTTTGTCAAATATTCTCGATATAAAGTGTGGTCCTCCATCGCTTATGACTAAACGTGGTGTTCCAAATCTAGAGAATATATAGTTTTTAAATAATTTGATTACTACCCTAGTGTCATTTGTGGGTGCAGCTATAGCTTCAATCCACTTAGACACATAGTCTACAACTACTAAGATATACCTGTTTCCTAAGGATGGTGGAAAAGGTCCCATGAAATCTATACCCCATACGTCAAAGAGTTCTACTTCCTGAATGTTTCTTAGAGGCATTTCATCATGTCTTGAAATGTTTCCAGTGTGTTGGCATCTATCACATTTGACAATGCAAGCATAGACATCACGCCACATGGTAGGCCAAAATAGGCCAGCTTGAAAAATCTTGGCGTATGTCTTAGAGGTGCTCGCATGTCCACCATAGGGTGCAGAATGACAATGCTCGATAATACTATTTACCTCTTCTTCTGGAACGCAACGGCGAAAAATGCCATCTTTACCCCTTTTGAAAAGGAGCGGTTTGTCCCAATAGAAGTTTCTCACATCGTGGAAGAATTTCTTCTTGCGGTGGTAGTCAAGATCAGGGGGTACTATATCAGCAGCTAGGTAATTAACGAAATCTGCATACCAGGGTACGTTACTTATTGCTAAGGAATTTTGGGGGTGCTCATAAGGATCTAGGTTATTATCTTCAATGGTTTCTACTCTAGCGATCAGTCTATCATAGGCGAAATCATCATTTATGGGTACTAGTTCAGGTTTTAGATGTTCTAGCCTAGAAAGGTGATCAGCTACTACATTTTCAGTGCCTTTTTTATCTCTTATGTCTAAATCAAACTCTTGTAGTAATAGAATCCATCGGAGTAACCTGGGCTTGGCATCTTTTTTACTTAATAGGTAACGAATGGCAGCATGATCGGTGTAAACAATAAATTTTTTCTCCTACTAGATAATATCTAAATTTGTCTATAGCGAAAACTACAGCGAGTAATTCTTTTTCAGTTGTTGCGTAGTTAAGTTGGGCAGCATCTAGGGTTCTACTGGCATAATAAATGGCATGTAATTTTTTTATCTTTCCTTTGTCCTAGAATGGCTCCACCTGCATAATCACTAGCATCGCACATTATCTCAAAAGGTTCCGACCAATCGGGCGGTTTCATAATGGGTGCAGATACTAATGCTTGCTTTAAAATATTAAATGCGTCATTACATTTTTTATCGAAAATGAATTCAACATCTTTCATTAAAAGTCTGGTTAAAGGTTTAGTTATTTTGGAGAAGTCCTTAATAAAACGCCGGTAGAATCCAGCGTGTCCAAGAAAGCTTCGGACTTCTCTGATGGTTTTTGGTGGTTTTAGGTTTTCTATAACTTCTATTTTAGCTTTATCTACCTCTATACCTTTTTCGGAGACTATATGTCCTAAAACTATTCCTTCGGTCACCATGAAATGACATTTTTCCCAGTTTAGCACAAGGTTCACCTCCACGCATCTCTCCAGGATTTTCTCAAGGTTAGCAAGGCAATCGTGGAAATCAAATCCGCAAACCGAGAAATCGTCCATAAAGACTTCCATGATCCCATCTAGGTAATCTGCGAAGATTGACATCATGCAGCGTTGGAAAGTAGCTGGGGCATTACAGAGGCCGAACGACATTCGTCTGTAGGCAAAAGTTCCATAAGGGCATGTAAAGGTAGCTTTTTCTTGATCTTCGGGGTGGATAGGTATTTGGAAGAATCCAGAGTATCCATCTAGATAGCAGAAGTAAGAGTGTCTGGCTAGACGCTCCAACATCTGGTCTATAAATGGTAAAGGGAAATGATCCTTCCTAGTTGCTTTATTTAATTTTCTATAATCTATACACATCCGTCATCCTCCTTCTAAACGTTTTGCTACATGTTCGCCTTTATCGTTTTGCACGACTGTGATGCCTCCCTTTTTAGGTACTACATGCACAGGGCTCACCCACTTACTATCCGAGATCTGGTAGATGATACCTGCCTCATGTAACTTAAGAACTTCCTTTTTAACAACATCACTCATTATAGGGTTTATTCTTCTCTGATGTTCCCTAGAGGGTTTTGAATCTTCTTCAAGCGAAATCCGATGCATGCATACGGATGGGCTTATACCTTTCAGGTCAGAGATATTATATCCTAAGGCTGAGGGATATCTTCGTAAAACGTCTAAAAGTTGGTTCGTTTCCTCTTGGCTCAAGGTAGCACTAATTATAACTGGACGGTTCATCTTTTCATCGAGGAACTCGTATCTCAGGTTCTTAGGCAGTTCCTTAAGTTCTAAGGTTGGTTTCTTAGGGCACGACATAGGATCTGGGGTAAGGGATAAACATTCGTAAAGGTTATCATCGATGTAAGGTTCTTTAAAGTCATCATCTTCCTTTATGGGGGTTGATGGTAACTTAATTGTGTTTATAATTTCTTTTTGTTCGAATTCTCTAACACATTCATCAATGATATCTAAGGCATAACACGAGTCTCCCATCACAGGTGCCATAAGAAATTTCGAAAGTATAAATTCTATTTTCTCGTCGCCTACCTCAAATGTCAACTTTCCTTTCTTGACATCTATTATGGCTCCTGCAGTCGATAAGAATGGTCTACCTAGAAGGATTGGTATATCATTGTCCTCTTTGATGTCCATGACAACAAAATCAATAGGGATAAATAACTGACCTATCCTAACAGGGACATCTTCTAAAATGCCTATCGGATATTTAACAGATCTATCGGCTAACTGAAGTGACATCTTAGTGGGCTGTAATTCTCCTAAGTTTAACCTCTCACAAACCGCTAAAGGCATTAAGCTTACACTAGCTTCTAAGTCTAGAAAAGCTTTTTCGATGACATGATTACCCAAAAGGAAAGGAATGGAGAAATTTCCAGGATCTTTATCTTTCTTTACTAATTTGTCCTCGGAAATAGCATTACATTCCAAAGGCTTCGGATTGTCAAGTCTACGTTTGTTGGTAAGGATGTCTTTGAGAAACTTTGCATAAGAAGGTATTTGGGTGATGGCTTCTGTGAAAGGGATTTCTACATGAAGTTTTTCTATAACTTTAATAAATTTTTGATACTGTTTATTGATCTGGGTTTATTTGAGTCTTTGCGGATATGCTATAGGTGGTTTATATGGCGGGGGTGGTACATAAGTTTTATCTTTAGGTTCTTCTCCTTTATCTCGACCTTCCTGGTTTTCAGGTTCCTCTGGTTCCTTTACTTCGTCTGTGGGTTTGGTACATTCCTTAGAAGTTTCGGGTTCACTCACTCTAGGGTTTGGTGGCTCACCATAAGCGTTCCCACTTCGTAGGGTAATGGCATTGGCTTATCCTCTCGGATTTTATTGAGGTTGTCCAGGGAATTGTCCTCCAGGAGTAGTCTGAGGGGCTTGGTTTAAAGCTACTTGAGAGATCTGGGTTTCAAGCATTTTGGTATGAGTAACTTTTTGGTCAACCTTGGTTCCTAACTGAGTAATCAATTCGTTAACATGAATGTTTTGGTTCATGAACTCCTTGTTTTGTTGGGTTTGAGCGGTGATAAAATTTTCCATAATTTTCTCAAGGCTCGGCTTTGGTGGCACAGGTTGCATAAGTTGATTTGATCTAGGGGCTTGATAACTAGGTCTCAGAGGTGCGTTATTTTGAATAGGGTTATTGTTTTTATAGGAGAAGTTCGGGTGATTCCTCCATCCAGGGTTATAGGTATTCGAATATGGGTTCCCTTGGGTGTAGTTCACTTGCTCAGAGTGGGTTTCGTTTAATAGACTGCATTCTGCAGATTGGTGTCCTTTGGTTCCACATATCTCACAATCCGACGAAACTGCGGCTACAGTATTCGGGTTTATGCACATATGCTCGACCTTGAGGGCTAATGCGTCCATTTTAGCTTGCATCATGTCTATAGAGCTTAGTTCATGCACTTCTCCTTGGGCTTCCTTCTTCTCAACTGTCGCTCGTTCGACTCCCCATGATTGACGGTTTTGAGCCATATCTTCGATGAGGGCACTAGCTTCAGGATAAGGTTTGTTCATCAGAGCACCGCCTACGGCAGCGTCGATGGTCATCTTTGTGTTGTAATGAAGTCCATTATAGAAGGTTTGAATGATTAACCAATTTTCTAAACCATGATGTGGGCATGCTCGTAACAACTCTTTATATCTCTCCCAAGCTTCGAACAGCGATTCTCCTTGGTTTTGGGTAAATCTAGTTATATGGTTTCGAAGAACGGAGGTTTTACTCGGGGGAAAATATCTAGCAAGAAAAACTCTCCTAAGGTTATCCCAAGTCGTAATGGAATTGGGTGGAAGGGAATCTAACCATGATAGGGCTTTATCTCTGAGGGAAAAAGGGAATAATCTTAAACGTATTGCCCCAGGAGAAGCTCCATTGGTTTTAAAAGTGTCTGCTAATTGAAGAAATATTTTTAAATGCTGGTTAGGGTTCTCGGTAGCGAGACCCGCGAATTGTCTCTGTTGTACTAGTTGCAACAGGGATGGTTTAAGTTCAAAATTATTAGCTGGTATGGTTGGGTTTACTATACTAGAACTAGGTTCTTCGTTAGATGGTTGAGAGAAATCTTTAAGAGGTATTTGGTTTTGATCTTCGGCCATAGCTCTCTTAATTCTATGAAAGAATAAACGTGCGCGAGCGTAATGTTCAGGTTCCGCCAGAGGATATACTAAGCTTAAACTTCCGGTGCTGCGAGTCCTTCGCATTGACCGGCGGGAAATAGCCTATGTCTAAACGATATAACAACAGGAAAATGAAATTTGACGAAATTGGTCCCCAGCAACGGCGCCAAAAACTTGATGCATGCTTTTCGCAACTATACGAACGCGTCAGAGTAATATAAAAGATTATCGAATCCACAGAGACCAAGTGTCAATCTATCGTTATATGTTGTTATGGTGTTTATGAAAGGCAATCAAAATAGGTGTTTTTGGTGTGTGCAATGAAAAGTAAAGTGTTGAATAAAGATTAATTAATAAAGACAGGGTCGAATGTAAATCACGTAATTAATTGATAATCCAAGTACTTGCTAATAGAGCTACTTATGGGCAGTGTTTCCTACTTTGAAAATAACTAATTTAACAGGAACTGTCGCTTTCGCGTATTCAGAACCGAGTTGTACTCCCTAATCAAACCCTCTTATTGTCACTTATAAAAAGGCACGCATTGCGTTAGAGTATTAAACCTATTTTTAAGAAATATAGTATCTTAACTAAGTTGAAAAGTATTATAACCTGGATTTCTTAACCAAAAGAGGTTCTTACGAACCAGACTCTAAAATTATAAACACGTCCGAAAATAGTTTTAAAATCTCTTTTCTTCTTAATGTTAAAATCTCCTAATGAACTAAACAAAGCGCTTTCGCTGTTTTTGAAATAGTTAAAAACAATTAAGTTTAAATAGACATTGGACGGCTTTCGATCTTACCCAACGGAATTGAAGTGCGGGAAAACTTAAGTTGAAAGTTAAAATAGCCCTTAAGTGTTTCTACGAACAATTGTACGAATTATCGGTTCAATTATGATCCTTACATTCTAACCTTATAAATTTAGCTAGACATGCTAAAGTAAAAGTGCATTAAAATAAATAAAAGTAGTGCGAGTGCGGAAAGTAAATAATTTAAAGCGAGTGCAAGGAAATAAATAAAGTAAAGCGAGTGCGAGAAATAAATAAAGTAAAAGCGAGTGCGGGAAATAAATAAAATAAAAGCGAGTGCGGGAAATAAATAAAGTAAAGGCGAGTAATAAAAACCTGCTCCAATCGGAGGGCTGAGTAAATTGCAATGCGCAAAAGAAAATGGCGGCAGGATTAACTTCCTTCCAAAGTGCTCCAAACTCGATTACAGACTCTATCACATACTTGATTACACAATTGTGGTAACACTCCAATGCGAAGCGATTACCACTTTATAAAACTGAATATATGCCTAAGTGAAACAAATTTGCTTCTGAGTTTTCCTCTGTTCTAAGTTTGGATGATTGTAAAAGTGAATTCGCATTTCTATTTATAGGAAAGTAAAAAGATGGAAATAACTTGGATGCCCTTCAACTTGAAAATAGGAGGGAACCGTTTTTCCTCTTGTGGCGCCCGCCACAAGGCCATGGCGCCCGCCACAAGCATAATATGGGGCGCCTTAGTGGAAGTAGTGGGAAAACGTGGGAGTTGATGGAAGTTGAATTTGACACGTCATGGCTTGGTCTGTGGCGCCCGCCATTGGGTAGGTCATAAGAACAAAATGCTGAATTTTAGGGTTTTTAGCCTTTTTCGCCCCTTTTCTCGATCGGGGCTCTGATTAAAGTAAAATCCTGAAAACAAAGAAAAACATAACAATAACACAACAAAATGATAATAAAACAACTAGAATGCTGTAGGAGAATTTCCATCCAAGGCGCAGCGGAATTTAAAAATTTCTCCATTTAGTGATCCTTACGAATGAGCATGATCAGTGATAGAATCGTTACCTCTTGTGGCAATTCAAACCTTTGGTGCATATCTCTGATAATGATCAAAACCTTTGATATAGATCCACGGGGCGATCACGAACGTTGAACGATGACAACGTCTCTACTCAGTCCACACGAACAGATTCCTTTAATCGCAGTGCTAGCTGTTATGAATGAAGGCTTTGAGTGAGAGAAAGAGGGAAACAAAATTCCAAGTCTCTACTTGAATTTCTGTCTGAGTGGAGTGGAGTTGAGTGACAATGCTTCTACCCAAGGGGTTCTATTTATAGAACCACTTGTGTGGGCTTCAAGCCAAAAAGCCCACCTAAGTGTATTTTGGCCCATATCTTATAATATGCCCAAAATCACTTAAGTATTTGGTACCTTACCATATTTCGTCTCCCACTTAAGTGCACCGTACCTTACGGTGTTCCTTAGTTACTCTATCTCTTATCAATCCGTCCTTTGTGTGTGACCCTATAGGTTTTCGCGACGTTGGCAATTATATTAAATCACGCATTTAACATAATAAACAGTGAGCGGTATCTAGCAACACATCACTGCTACCCAAGTCACGAAAATGTCATGTGATTTGACAAAACCTCCTGTGATAATAATTATGTGTATAATTACCCCTTTGCCCTTATGTCTATATTGAACACAAGGTATAGACCGTGTTACCCTTGTCCAGTTCAATATTGGGCCCATAGACATTTATCCTGTTACGCAGGATTGGCAAATTCCATCTAGGACACTCATGTCCCTCAGCATGCTTCGTGGAGTACCCATCAACTGTCTTTATGGTTATCCAGTTACGGATAACGTTGGATCAGCAATAAAGCACTCGACTTTACATCTAGGATCCATAGTGGTTTCAGGTCGAAGAGTGGTATACACTATTATCACCATGAGAATAACTTATGACACTTTACATAACTTTCTATATAGTATTCTCATAGCGGGTCAATCCGGTATAAATATTACTCCTAATGTTCATACCTATGTTTAAGACTTGATAACTCTTTATCCATGATCCATGAGATGTGATCATCAGTCTACAAACATAATAGTCTTAATGCTTTAATGTTATCCCACTTCACATTAAAGCTCGACTACGGATACTTTAAGAACAATGCCCTTATGTTTAATGTGTTCTCATGATTAAGTCACACTTAATACATTAAACGGACTATCTATTCTAGGGACTTTATTAATCAACCATAATAAAGAAAATGCCTTTTATTATTAATAAATAATTCGATACAAGTACCAAAAGTATTGGCCTCTAGGGCTTACACAAACAATCTCCCACTAGCACTAGAGCCAATCAGGCATACCCCGTATGCCCATTGATCTAGTATGGCCATCATGCTTCTGCTGCGCAAGAGGCTTTGTCAGTGGGTTAGCAACATTGTCAAGTGTAGGTACTTTACATATTTTCACACAACGTCTAAGTATGTGTTTGGATCGTTGGTGAGATCTAGGATCCTTAGCTTGTGCGATAACAACATTGTTATCATAATAGAGACCAATGGGATCCACAATGCTAGGGACTATGCCAAGTTTATTGATCCAAACAGCTTCCTTTGCTGCACTTAAGGCAACAATATACTCGGCCTCAGTTGTAGAATCAGCAACTGCATCTTGCGTTGAACTTTTCAAGCTCACAGTGCCACCATTTAAGCAAAACACATAACCAGATTGGAATCATTCATATTAAAGCGTCTCAGCACTTTGTCTATGTATGTACTCTGACTTAGGCCAAGCAGTTTTGTGATCTATCTCTATAGATTCTGATTCCTAATATATAGGCTGCTTCACCTAGGTCCTTCATAGAAAAGCATTTCCCCAACCAAGACTTTACTTGTTGCAGGGTAGGGATATCGATTCCAATGAGTAATATGTCATCTACATATAACACCAGGAATACGATCATGCTCCCACTAACCTTCTTGTAGACACAAGTCTCATCTTCGTTCTTGATGAATCCATACAGTTTTACTGTTTCATCAAAATGAAGATTCCATGAGTAGGTCACAGGCTCATCTTGATCCATGAGTAATACATCACCTTGATCAGATATCCATATATCTCAGGTAGGTGACGTATCCTGCCTGACCTACGCTGGTCTTGTTCTATTTGAGCAGGTTGCTCTTACACAACTACTTGTGTTTCCTGCTCTAATTCCTCCATAGGTGTATCGATGTATTGTGATTCTTGAATTTCTTCAAGCTCTACTTTCCTCCCACTGGTTCCTTTGGAATTAAAATCCTTTTCTAGGAAAACTCCAGTTCGAGCGACAAACACTTTGCCCTCCGAAGGATCGTAGAAGTAATATCCTCTTGTTTCTTTAGGATACCCCCACAAATAAGCATTGGTCAGATTTGGGCTTAAGCTTAGTTGAAATTTGTCGTTTCACATAAACTTCGCAACCCCAAATCTTCATGTAAGACATATGTGGTCTCTTACCACTCCATATCTCATATGGTGTCTTTTCAACCTTTTGGATGGAACACGGTTAAGTGTGTAAGCTGATGTCAATGGTGTATGTCCTCAAAAGGAGTTTGGAAGATTGGTGTGACTCATCATGGATCGGACCATGTCCAACAGGGTTCGATTTCTTCTCTCAGATACACCCTTCCATTGGGATGTTCCAGGAGGAGTAAGTTGGGATAGGATCCCACACTATTTCAGATGGTCATCAAACTCTAGGATTAAACACTCATCACTTCGATCTGATCGAAGAGTTTTAATATTCTTACCTAGTTGGTTTTAACTCATTAGGTTTCACCCTTTTGTATTAATGTTATTAATAGGCATTTCAAGATCAAGGACATATAGTCCATTGTTCATTTGTGCAGTAGCATAGAATATATCATTCAAAATAAATTGAGCAACAATTGTTCTTTATTATAAATGAAAAACCAAACTTGTCCAAACAAGGAATGGAAATAATATTCCTGCTAATTGCAGGTACATAATAACAGTTCTCTAACTGAATTATTAAACCACTAGGTAAAGTCAATACAAAAGTTCCTACGGCTAAAGCAACAACCTTTGCTCCATACCCAACTCGTAGGTCGACTTCATCTTTTACCAAATCTCTACTCCTTTTTAGTTCCTGCACATTTGTACAAATGTGAGAAATGCATCCAGTATCTAATACCCATGATGCAGAAGTAAATAAATTAATAACAAAAATACCTGAAGTTGAAGTCTCTACTCCATTCTTCTTATCTTCCAGGTATTTTGGGCAGTTCCTCTTCCAGTGTCCGGTCTTACCGCAATGGAAGCAGGTGCCTTCTTTTGCTATGCCTCCACTAGGCTTCAAAGCAGCAGTGGATCTAGGATTGGCAACTTCCTTCCCCTTCCCCTTATCACTCTGCTTAGTGGGCCTTTTGTTCTGTCTCTTTCCATTTCCGATCATCAGAATGGACTTCCCTTTTGACTTCAGATTCTGCTCGGCAGTTCTTAACATGGCGAGCAGTTCAGTAAGAGATTTGTCCATATCAATCATATTGAAATTTAGGACAAATTGACTGAAACTATCTGGCAACGATTGCAAGATCAAATCAGTTGCAAGTTCCTTTTCGAGGGGAAAACCCAATCTCTCAAGGTTTTCCACATACCCAATCATCTTGAGTACATGGGGACCTACAGGGGCCCCCTCAGCTAACTTGCTTTGAAAAAGGGCTTTTGAAACTTCAAACCTCTCATACCTTGCTTGCTCTTGATAGAGCAACTTCAGGTGTTCGATCATATCGAACGCTGACATGTTCTCATGTTGCTTTTGCAATTCTGAGTTCATGGTAGCTAGCATGAGACAAGCAGTTTAATTAGCATCATCGACATGCTTCTTATAAGCATCTCTTTCTGCCTTAGGTGCAGAACTAGGAGGTTCCTCTTCAGGAACAGGTGTCTCCAAGACATACAGCTTTTTATCATGTTTGAGGACAATCCTCAGGTTTCGGTGCCAATCCAGGAAACTTGTCCCAGACAATTTTTCCTTATCAAGGATTGATCGCAGGATGTTGTTAGAGGTGTTTGCTGTCATGGTAATCTACATAAGGATTAATGAAAATATAAGTATCACTGACATATTCAATTAGGCCTTTAATTAAATATGCTCCCACTATTTTACTCAAAACAAATGACCCTCATCATTTGATTCGGAAAATCCCGTTGGAAGATTTTCTAGTGGGTCGAGATCCATATTTCACTTCGTTCTAAGTCCGCGTAGGCGGATTACACAAAACTAGGTTATTTTAGGTAGGAACTCCTTCCAATTGTATCTCATACAACTCTCGAAAATTTCAGTTGGGTGAATAACTCCTTATTCTAATCCATCATATGGATTATTCCCAACTCTTGCTTCTAAACATATATATAATCTTATTATAATTTGTTTAGTTAAGTTTGACCCATTGTTTTAACAGTTGGATATTACAATTATCCCATCGCACCTTACTAATATATAGATCATGCACCTCGGGTAGGCGAAACCTACATTATCCATTACTAGTCTTGATGAGTGTTAAAACTTGGAAAGCATAAACTTAGTATTTATTTTGAGGGAATTGCAATTTTTCTGATCTCACCGGCTTGTTTATCATATAAACCGTCTCTGACATGCATCAACATACATTCACATGCATCAACATACAAAATGAAACAGTTATGGCCCCTAGCGCAATTGTTCTCCCATGCCAATGAGAGAACCTAAGCTAACCTACGACGATCTAAGCTTCTCCAAGCAAGATCTTCAAGGTTGTCCTCCTTTGGCACTGACTTCTTTGCTTTCTTCATATCATTACATTACATGAAAGAAACTCGTTTTACATACGAGGGAGTGAGATGAGAAAAGAAGTTACATTTGGGAGATTAAGAGAGAGGCACGACTCGCAGGTCGTATTTTTAAAAAACCCAAAACAAAACAAAGGAAAACTAAGGCCATAACCGATCACCACAAGACAATAATAAACACTTTATTATTATTATTATTAATTCCTTTAATTAATTCAAATCAAATTAAATTTTGACGACCGATCATCACATTTTAATGAACAATTCATTTAAAATCGATGTCGCTTTTCGTATCAACACTTGACACATTTAAAGCACTGAGTTAGTCGAACGGGTGAAAATTTCCTTGCGTTAACCGGTTAACCATATGCGTTAACCGGTTAACACTGTTTGAAATCCAAAAAAAAATGTTTTCTACCTTGCGTTAACCGGTTAACCAAATGCGTTAACCGGTTAACACTGTTTGAAAATGTCTTGGAAAACTGTTTTCCGCCTTGCGTTAACCGGTTAACCAAATGCGTTAACCGGTCAACACTATTTGAAAACTTAAAAATTTTAATTTCGCATTGCGTTAACCGATTAACCATATGCGTTAACCGGTTAACACTGTTCCAAAAAGTGTTTAGAAAGCACAACTCTTGTGCAGTCAAACCCCAATCGCATAACTCTCTGACAACACAACCCTTGTGCCGTCACTAACCCTGATGCACCAATTTCAGACCGTCAAACACATCTCGATTGTTAATTCAGTATGATTGATCAATACGTCATTGCTTCACCATACTAATGTCGGACCAAGAAGCAAACGACCATTGATCGCTCAAAGGAAAACAATCATTGAGGGTTTGAATGAACGAAACGAGAACACTATATCATATATAATGTATTTTGCATCAGGATTACATATATCACATATATGTAACTTGATCGATCTCAATTTAACCTTTGATTCATTCTGTCTTTAATCATATTATTACAGAACAAAAACAGTTATCAGATTCATGGTTTCGTAAGTGGCTCTGATACCACTGTAGGAGAATTGCCATCCAAGGCGCAGCGGAATTTAAAAATTTCTCCATTTAGTGATCCTTACGAATGGGCATGATCAGTGATAGAATCGTTACCTCTTGTGGCGATTCAAACCTTTGGTGCAGATCTCTGATAATGATCAAAACCTTTGATACAGATCCACGGGGCGATCACGAACGTTGAACGATGACAACGTCTCTACTCAGTCCACACGAACGGATTCTCGCAGTGCTAGCTGTTATGAATGAAGGCTTTGAGTGAGAGAAAGAGGGAAACAAAATTCCAAGTCTCTACTTGAATTTCTGTCTGAGTGGAGTGGAGTTGAGTGACAATGCTTCTACCCAAGGGGTTCTATTTATAGAACCACTTGTGTGGGCTTCAAGCCAAAAAGCCCACTTAAGTGTATTTTGGCCCATATCTTATAATATGCCCAAAATCACTTAAGTATTTGGTACCTTACCATATTTCGTCTCCCACTTAAGTGCACCGTACCTTACGATGTTCCTTAGTTATTCTATCTCTTATCAATCCGTCCTTTGTGTGTGACCCTATAGGTTTTCGCGACGTTGGCAATTATATTAAATCACACATTTAACATAATAAATAGTGAGCGGTATCTAGCAACACATCACTGCTACCCAATGTAGCACCTCAAATTTGCACCTCCCTTTTGTACATTCATTTTCATGATTAGGTCATTAACATAACATAGCTCATTGCATAGCATTGCATTGCCCTTTGCCCAAGTGCAAGTTCATCAGACAAGATTAGGTCAAGATGATCAGGAGAATCAGTCAATCAAGCAAGCAAGTGCATTCCTATTGAAACAAAGCCCTATGGTTGGTTCATCAAGTTCACATGACCTAGGGATCATTTTGAAGTGATTTGACCAAAGATTGGATGTTCAGAAGTCATCAGTCAAGCTGAATTGCATCTGAAACCCTAGAAAGTCAACTGTGGTCAACTGTGCCAGAAATCAAGGATTTGAAGGTGAGAGTTGGTTTGAAAGGCTTCATTCATGTCCATACAAGTCTCATTTGACATTTCAAAGATCAAGATTGAAGAATTTGAGGTTAGATGAAAAGTTTCCAAAAAGAAGTAAGTGACCTGTAATTTCAAACTGCCAAAAATGGAAAGTTCTTCTCCTCAAATTTACATCATCATACATGCTTCAAATGGATTTTTGTCTAACATGAAAGTTGAAGATCTTGCTCTCATCTTTCCAAAAAGTCCAAGAACACTCATTTCTCATGTGCGGTTGGCAAGTTATGATCAAATCCTTTTCAAGAAAAGTTGAACTTCAAAGTGGCATAACTCTTGAACCATTTGGCCAAATTGGGTGATTCTTTTTTGAGCAAACCACATTTGACATGTACTATCATAATCCATCATCACATTTCATCAAAAATCATCACATCAAAAGTCCATTTTTCAAGTGTTCATTTTGCGTTTTGGTGGGAAAAAAGGCCATTTTGAAAAATACATACAATTTTCACTCCAAATCACTTCCAACAGCTGCAAAATAGGAATTTGGACTTGCTTCAACTGATATTTCACTGTTCCATTGGTTCTAATTGAAAAAGGGCATTTTGGCCAATTTAGCATAAAACTCCATTTCCTTTAATCACTTTCATTTTGCTAATCATGCTTAACAATTGGATTAGGAAGAGGAGTATATATGCTTAATTGTAACAGAAATCAGATTAACATCAATCACAATTTCAGATCTAACAGAAAATTCATCCAAATTCTCTCAAATTGGTTCAAGCTTTTTCTCATTTTTTCATCAAATTGCATCATTCTTCTTGCTTCCTTTTGTACGAATTATCATTTGCAGGGGATATTGAAGAACTGTTGAACAAGATCGTGGCCAAATCCATGTTGAATCATCATTGTTGAAGCTTGAAGATTCTTAGGACAGTTGGAAATTCCTTCGAGCTGGAGCATCATTGAGGTGAAACCTTGCTTCCATCAATCTTCTACATCATCAATCAGCATCTGTTTCATTAATTGGCACCTTGAAACGAGCAAAATCAACAGCTGCATCTCCAAGAGGTAAGAATTCAAACCTTCTAATTCTCCAAATTGTGATATGGCTTTGATAGATCTCTTATTGGTGAGCACAATGCAAGTTGAATCGTGTGTTTCCATTAGGTTTTGAGTGAGATATTGGAATTTGAAGTTTGGATGCTAAATCTTATTTCGCTCGATCTGTTCACATGAGTAGGAATTAGGATGAATTATGTTTGAATTGTTGTTGTACATGATGAGACGATTGCAACGGTATATCATTTGTTGATTTTGGTAACAACTTGTTCATCATCTGGAAAATCCTGATGAACATGAAGAACGCATGATGAACTTGTCCAGAAAACCATTCCAAGTCGTGTTTGATCTGATTAGCCTGGCCTTTGTATGAGTTTGGTAGTTTCCGCGCCATGAAGCTAATAGGAATAGGCCACCTCACTTAGTGAAACGCAGCGTTTCACTAAGTGGCGCTGAATTTTGAATTGAGACACGGTTCGATTCCGTGTAGCGCCATTACCTTGCTTTTCTTTTTCTTCCATTATTCACATGTTCACCATGCTTCATGCTACATTTTTTTATTTTCTTTCCACAATCAAAAATCAATATCTCACTCAATTTTAATTCAAATTTCATGGTTCTTTTTGTGGAATGATCGTCATCATGTCCTTGATTTTCTGGTGATTTTTAATAATATTGTGCACGGGTAGATTTTGAAAATGCTTAGGGTTTGCTTTGACATGTCATTTTGTGCACCATGCTCACTCTTTTGATCATAAAATCTTGATGCCTAATAAGAAATTCTTGAAATTTTACATGTGTGTTCTGGACTCATTCCTGGTCATTTTGGTATGTGGTGTATGATTTTTGAGTTCCTGGATTGAGAGATATGACATGATCATTAGAGGTGTGATAATTTGTGTCACACCATTTCTTGTGCAACTTCATGATTTTTGATACCATGCCATATGATCTTGAAATGAATTGAATTTTTGCATATTGGATCTTCTGGATGTTAACTTTGAATTTGAATTTTTCTGGAATTTTTGAATCCATTTCCCATTTGATTGGAATTTTCTTTGTTGTTTAGTCATTTGTGAATCTTTTGTGAGACATGTTTTTATTTGATTTGTGAAATTCTGGTTATTAATTGGATTAACTTGAAATTTGGCATGTGTATTATAGACATCTTGAGGTTTGCCATGGCTTTGGTCCCATTCATTTAACATGCTTGGTCTCTGTTTTATGATTGCTTGAAGTGGATGCATGTTTTGATGCTTTGTATGAGCTTGTATGAATTTGTGTTGACTTTTTGAATTTCATTGACTTGCTTCCCTTGGTCCAAATGAGCTGAAATTTGGTGTGTAGGTCATGCTGTGAATGCTGTTTGGTCATGAATTTTTTCGTGATTTATTGAAATGTGTGTGAGTTGATTTTAGTTGAGCCATTCTGTTTGGTCCTTTGAGGTTCTAAATTGCATGTTTGGCACTCTTTTCCTTATGAAATGATCTTGGTTGATGATATGAATGTGAAACCACTTGGATTGGATTCTTAATTGATTGATCTTGATTTTGGATAAGTTTCATGTTCTGTTTTGACTTTTTGATCTCATTTTGACCCTAGTCTTGTACTAGTGGTTTGTGCTCTCACATTTGAGCTTTGTTTCAGGTTTAAAGCACAATTTGCCTATGCTTGATGATGTGCACTCAATTGGAGTTGGCTTATAGCTTGTTTATGACTAACTTTGAGTTTATTTTGTAGGTTTTGAAACTTGTGTTTGTGCCATGTGGCTTGCACCTTTGTGCATTGACTGTTGTTTGACTATATAGTTAACTGTTGACCATTGTCTGTTTGCTATTGTTTGAGCTGAGTACTGATTATATTGGATTGATTTCAGGTACCTTAGTTGCTATAGTTCCTTTGTGAACTTGATTGTGCTTTTCTTGCTAGCTTGAGCACTGAGGTATAATGATCTCTTCTCCATGTAGTCTGGAAGACCTGGCCTGTAACTTGGCCAGGCACCTGTCTGAAGTCCTCCTTAAGAGGCAATGTTTGTGCTTGTTTATTTTTGTCCCCAAGCAGGAAAAGACCTTTGTTAAGGCAATTGGCAGACACAAGAGATGTGTAGTCCACCTCCTGCTATTCTGTTGAGTCGTCCCTTGGCTCACATCACATGTTGATGCCTTGTGGACACTAACCCAAGATCAGTTGAGTCAGTGTCATAAGTGTAGAAGGGTTCCCACTTTCTGGACCCACACTTCATTGTCTGAAGCTCTCCCTGACCAGGGATAAGAGCTGTGAAGTCTAATCTTCACTCACCTTTCATCTGGCTTCACCTTGGCTCTCAATGTCAAGGTTAAGAGCTAACATTACCCTTCCAATTGGCTTGCTCTTGCAGCCTCACCTTTTGTTTGAGCCCCACTTGGTGTGTGTATAGTGTGTGCTATTTGTGATTGTTTGCTTTGCTATTGCCTGTGCTTTAGGATTAGCTTGCTTCCTGTGCAAGTTAGATAGCAACCTTGACTTAGGGATGATTATGCATGATAACATCTAGGCTCGAGTTAGTCTCCCTAGTTGTGTCTCCCTCTGTTATCTGGTTAGGCTAGCCTTGTGTCCCTTCGTAGGGTAACTACGTCGCCCTGATCCTCATACCAGATGAGGTACGTAGGCAGGAGATGAGCTGATCTCTCCGGGCGCCCTTTTGTTTTGTCTTTGTGTGTGTCAGGAGATGGATGTAAGCCCATCGATTGGCATTCCATATCCTCTTGTTGTGTGCTTGGAAGCTAATATAAGTCCAGCGATTGGCATTCGGGTTCCAGTGTGGGTGTGTTTGGTTCGGAAGCTGATATAAGTCCATCGATTGGCATTCGGGTTCCATGTTTGCCTGTGTTTGTGTAGTTTTGTTTGCGTGCGTTAGCCGAGCTACGAATGCTCTGATTCTTCTTCGTCCAAGAAGATACGTATGCATAGGATGCGACATCCTTACGAGCATGTGTTTTCCCCAGTCCGAACTACTTTGACTCTGATGTCTATGCTTGATAGACTAAGTAGGCCCAGGATGCGATATCCTGCCGAGTCAGTCTTGTATGTTTTCTTGTGTCTCTTTCAGCCAGTGTGTTTGTTTGCGAGTAGTGTTTTAGCAACCATTTTCCTTCCTATTGTGCGTGGATCCTGTCGAGTACGACGGATGCGTAGGGGTGCTAATACCTTCCCTTCGCATAACCGACTCCCGATCCCATTCTCTTTGGTCGCGAGACCATGCTTTTTCCAGGTTTACTTCGAGCGTTTCCTTTCCCTCTTTTGGGATAAATAACGCACGGTGGCGGCTCTGTTGTTCTTGTTTCCCGCCGGTTTTTCGCGTAATGCGACAGCTGGCGACTCTGCTGGGGAAGTCTAGAGAAGTTGACCTCTTGCTGGTCCATCTTCCCTAAGCGAGTCAGTCCTAGCGCTCTCTAGGTTAAGGTTTTGGTTGCTGTTTGCTGTTATTTATTGCGTTCATTGTTTATTGTTTGCATTTATGTGTGCATTAATGTTTGCATTCATTCATATTCATCTGCTGGTTGTGCTGTGCTCTCTGTTTGGGGTGGGAGTTACTCGAGGTAAAAGGCCCAATACCCAGGCTATGAGTGAAATCTAGGAAACCTAGGAATAGAGTGATTCATGGGAAGCGGGTGGTATGCGCCACTTAGCGGAACATTGATATCACGAGCAGTTCAGACCCTGGTGGGATATTATCGTTACATACTTCGGGTGTGTATATGATGATATTCTGCGAAAGGTTATTTATGCTGCGTTTCTCTCGCCCTTACCCTGGCCTAGATGACACCCGTGAGTGGGGAGGGATGATCATTATTACAGGTACAGTTGGTGACTCTTGGTACTGATGGTGACTGTGAATTATGGACATTTATTTCTGGGACGCCGGAGTTCTGTTCGTGGTTTATCAGCGGGTTTCGTTTATTTCGGATCCCCGGGTTGAATTTGAGAGTACCTGTTCAGAGGATCTGGCTGTCATCCGTTCAGTGGATGTTCTTGTGATGATAGTGATGTAATCTCCAGTTCTGTTTATTTCGGAACTCCCCAAGTCGGATTTATGGTGACTTGGTTCCTCAGATTGGTTTCAGGTGACAGTATCAGTTGACTTTGGGTTTCAGATGGATTTGTGATACCAGAATTCAAGCCGAAGCTCTGATCCTGTGCCTTGAGATGCACAGCCTGACCAGTCATGTTCGCATCATTTGCATCATAGCATGTTTATTTTTCAAAAAAAAAATAATAATGCATGAAAAAACCGAAAAAAGTTAACTCGCATACGCATATCCTTTATCAGGATCATTCATGATAAAATAGCATCCGCATCCATATCATGCATATCATGCACATAGCATCCTTGCATTACAGACATGTTTGGAGAGACTTCTCACCTTGGTTCCTGACTGAGACAGGATTGCTGACCGTCGACCGCATCGTTACTCAACGAGACTCAATCAACAGAGAAGCATGGATCAGGTTCAGACCGAGTTGGCTGAGATGAGGGCGAACATGGCCCAGTTCATGGCAATGATGCAAGGGGTTGCGCAGGGACAGGAGGAGCTTAGAGCCCTGGTTCAGAGACAGGAGACTGTGATTCAGACGTCCAACCGTGCTTCGCCTGTTGTTGCACCTGCCCATGCCCATGAGACTATCAATGTTGCTGCTCCCACTAACGACTATGTCGTCGGGGATGAGTTAAGAGGAATAAGAATTAATGGACAACCTCTTGCTGCAGAGACTGTCAATGTTAGAGCTACCCGGGCTCCAGTTCGTCATCCAGCTCCTATTGTCGACAGGCAGGAAGACATGTTCACTCTCCTCAGTGAGGATGATGAAGTTGTGAGAACTGAAGAGAGGAATCGGAAAGTGGATGCCCTTGCTGAGAAAGTCCGTGCCATGGAGTGTCAGAACTCTCTGGGGTTCGATGTGACCGATATGGGTCTGGTGGATGGACTGAGGATCCCTTACAAATTCAAGGCGCCGTCCTTCGACAAATACAACGGCACTTCCTGTCCTCACACCCACGTGCAGGCATATTATCAGAAAGATCTCAGCATACACTGATGATGAAAAGATGTGGATGTACTTTTTCCAAGACAGTTTATCTGGAGCGTCTTTGGACTGGTACATGGATCTGAAGAAAGAATCAGTCAGAAGCTGGAAAGATCTGGGTGAGGCCTTCTTGAGGCAATACAAGCACAATATGGACATGGCGCCAAGCCGAACCCAACTGCAGAGCTTGTGTCAGAAGACTGGTGAAAGCTTCAAAGAGTATGCCCAGAGGTGGCGGGAGCTAGCCGCGAGAGTGCAACCTCCGATGTTGGAGAGAGAACTGACTGACATGTTCATCGGGACCTTGCAAGGTGTGTTCATGGACCGCATGGGGAGTTTCCTGTTCAGTAGCTTTTCTGATGTTGTTGTCTGTGGAGAGAGAACTGAGAGTCTCATCAAAGCAGGAAAGATTCAAGATCCTGGCTCTTCAAGTTTTTCGAATTCTAAGAAGACACACTCTAGGGCACCCAAAAGGGGAGAGAGTGAAACGAATGCTGTGCACCGTCGAAGGAGTGCAAACAAAGGACAATATCTTCAGGCTGCTGCTGTGACTATTCCAGCGCCTCAACAACAGTAGAGAAGACCAACTCAGTAATATCAGCATCAACAACAGCGTCCTCAGCAGCAGGCTTACCAGCCTCACAATGATAATCAAGCCAGTACAAGTAATGAGAGGAAGAGGATCATTTTTGACCCGATTCCTATGTCATACACAGAGTTGTATCCCTCTTTGATAGAGCAGAACTTGATTACTCCCAGAGACCCGCCGGCTATACCTGTCAACCCTCGGTGGTGGTATAGGCCTGATCAGCATTGCGTGTATCATCCGGGTGCTCCTGGTCACGATGTGGAAAGCTGCTTTCAGTTTAAGAATAAGGTGCAGGACCTTGTCAGATCAGGAATTCTGAGCTTCGAGGACTTAGGTCCCAGGGTTAATCAAGCTTGAAGATAACAAGTCCCGGGCTGGCGTTGACTTGTCTTCTGAGATCTTCAACAAAGAGGGTTGTTCAAAAACAAGAAGTTGCTGGTGCAAAGGATTCTGACACTTGTCATCCCTGGTGGGATCTATCACAATTGGGTCACTGTGGGCGTTCCTACAGTTGTTCATAAGTCAGAGTAATAATCACTTTGTTTAAAAACCCTTCTCCCATGCCAAAAGGAGAAGTGATGACATTGTTGGCAACATTTTGTGCAATGATATTTTCATTCAAATAAAAGCATGTTAAAACATTTGTTTTTTCCATTTGTTTTCCCTTTTCGCTTTTTGAATGAAATTGGTGATCATAAAAAACCCTAAAAACAAGAATAAAAGCAATCTTTTCATCTGCATAACGATTATCTTGTTTGATTTCCAAAAAGCTTTTTATACTCAAAATCATTATGCAGGTTGTTCCTTAAACCCATTGAACATAATGATCCAACGTTATCTCCCAATTTTGAATTCCCTATATTCAAAGCGGAAGAAGATGATGTTGAAGGGATTCCTGACGAGATTTCCCGACTTCTTGAGCAAGAAAAGAAGATCACTCAGCTGCATCTCGAGAATCAGCAGAACAGCTAACTGGGGCATCAAAAGAAAGAAAGAAAAAACAAAAAAAAGGAAAAAGAGGAGGGTGCAAAATCCAAGGAAAAAGAAATCAAAAGAAAGAAAAAGAAAGAAAGAAACAAAAGAAAAATAGCACCCTTAAGTCCCAAGTTGGCTGATGCTGAACGGATTCAGAGTCGCTACGACCAAGTGAATCCGATCGAAAAGAAGAGATTAACTGCCATGTGTCATGGTCAGTCACATCAGCGGAGAGTGAAAAAAGAGCATTCGACAAGAAGGTCAAGCCTCGTGTGTTCCGAGAAGGTGACCTCGTGCTCGAGGAAGTCTTGTCTTTCGCGCTCGATTCCAGGGGCAAGTGAACCCCAAGCTATGAATGTCCATATGTTGTCAAGAGAGCCTTTTCAGGCAGTGCTTTGACACTTACAACAATGGATGAAGGATTTCACTCGTCCTGTGAATTCCGATGCAGTCAAGAAATACTTAAATTAAAAAAAAGCAAAACAACTCGCTAAGTCGAACACCCCAAAGGGCGACTTAGGCAAAAAGGAGCGTCTCGGAGGATTGAAAACCTGAAAGGGAGATCCAGGCAAAAGTTAGAGACATTGAAAAAATTTGCATCCCGCTAGATTGAGCACCTCACACTGGGGCAATCTAGGCAAAAATTAGGGATTTGGCAAGTAACTGCATCTTGACAAGACTGTGCTCTATATCTGTCATCCGTCAGGGATTCTCAATTCGTCGTCGACTGAAGCTCCGGATACATCGAAATTCGGAATGATAGAGGAAAGGTCATTATGTTCAATGTAGCCCTCTCCAATATATATCACTGATTTCAAACTTGTACAGATCTATGGAGTCTCGCCATTTGCAGACTACCATTCCATCACATCAGTTTGAGCTTTTATCCAATTATTTGCACTCTTAGTTGTTTCAACTCAACAAATGTTTTGCATGTTTTAATTGATAAAGTATCATTGTTTTAAAAATAAACAAATTTTTCAAAAATTGTTCTTAAACAAAGTGAACATTCACAATGATGGAAGGATACTTAGGAGACCCGCAGTGCTCTCCCAAGGGTGGTATGATTACCAACAGGTAAGACATTTGTTCATATCTCGAGCATAATTGTATCTTTTTCCTGTAGAACCTCTTATGGTTTCTCCTCAGCGAGGTTGCTCAGTGCAGTTTTGGTTGAAGTTGTTCATCTTCATGTCCCCGGCAGTGCAACATTCTTCCTCCAAGTCCCTGTTAGCCCTATTGTGGGGCATTTCCAGTAGAGGGTTGTTTGAACCCTATCGTGGGGCATCCCCAGCAAGGTTGCTGTTGAAATACTATTGTGGGGCAGTTCCCCAAGCAGAGTGTTTACTGAAGACTTCAACTTTCGTCTCTCCAGCAGAGAAGCCTTCTCCTTTCCCCGGTATGGGTGCTTGTCTTTGGAAGATTCGGTACTTGGTGGATAGACATCCCAGTACTCCGTCATTTCCCTCGGATAGATTCCTCAACAGATTTGCTGGCATGATGAACTTTATCAATGCCTGTCTGTCCTCACCAGAGATCTGGTTGATTCTTGGTATCTCTATTCTCCAGCATGAGTGAGAAGTCGGTGCTCCCCTGGCAGAGTTTTCCTCAAGCAGATTTCTTCAAGCGGAGTCTCCCCACCGAGTTAGAGTATTTGATCTTTGGGCTCCCCAGCGGAGTTTTCATCATTTGCATTTTGCATATAGTAATCATTGCATCCTCAAATTGCGTAGCATTTCCATTCAATATGGAGCATTATGCCATAGAAAAATTCAAACATATGCATTCATGTGTTACCCACCAGACCGTATCCCCGGCAGAGGCGGATTTTCGTTCAACATCTGTACGGCACATTTGCTACAGTTGCTCCTGACAGCATTCAGGATTGATACCCCCCAGAGAGGTTTATTTCCTCATCCGTTGGTGAAAGGAAAAACAGATCTCCCTAGTAGATCCTCCCCTAGCAGGTGGGTATGTCTGATCTCTCCATATAGAGTCGACCCCTTAAGCAGAAAATGTCTGTCATTTCCTTCTGCGCTCCCCACTGAGTTTTATCCTCGTGGATGATGGTTGTTTCCGTTCCCTCCCCACACCTAATGGGATGGGTTTTCCCTATTGAGCTCTTTCCTCATTAGGATGAGTCTTGATTCAGTCTGCCTTTTTGGATCGATCCTGAATTGGCTTCCTATTGGCTGTCTCCTGTGCCTCCCTGTGGTATAAATGAATAAGTTGCTCACTAACCGACACTCATTCATCTTATCCTCAGCAGAATTTGGTGGCCTCTGCCTACAAACCAGCAGTTGTAAGTCCTACCTTTGCGGTCTTCTACCTACTAACCGGTAGATGTGAATCCTCTTTCCTCCCCTTTGTGGAGTCAACCCTTGTGCTCATCCTAGTGATGACGGTTACTGTTCCGTGGTTTTCTACCTACTAACCGGTAGATGTAATCCCCTCTTTATGGTTATCATTATCCAGTTCGGTATTGATATTCCTTCCTCCTTTTGGGTAGTTGCTCCGAGTAAGCCACTTTATCCCCAATAGGTCTTCTTGCATTCACCATTTGCCGGTAATGTTTGCAGTTTCCCTTTTTGATTGGTCATCTTTGCATACCTAGTCCTAGTATCCCGATGCCTTTTCTGATGTCGGTCGATTTATCCTTTATCAACCTACAACCTGGTTAGGATAATCTTCCACGCGAGTGTATTATCTACGTTTTGACGGCTATAGATAATATATCTCATGCGCTCTTTGGTCCGTCTTTTGATTGTTTTCACCATTAGAGTAAGATTCGTATTCCTTTGTTCGAAATCGAATGTCCATCCTTTAACAAGTTTGCCTTTGCTCTCTTCAGGATGATGTCGGTCGATTTATCCATCTAACAACCTCAACCTGGTTAGGATAATCTTCCATGCGAGTGTATTATCTACGTTTTGACGGCTATAGATAATATATCTCATGCGCTCTTTGGTCAGTCTTTTGATTGTTTTCACCATCAGAGTAAGATTCGTATTCCTTTGTTCGGAATCGAATGTCCATCCTTTAACAAGATTGCTTTGGTCGCTCTCTTCAGGATGTTGAATGTTTTGGAATACACGCCAATTCATGATTTCGGTCGATCTATCCATCTAACAACCTCACCCCGGTTATGGATAATCTTCCTTGCGAGTGTATTATCTACGTTTTGACGGCTATAGATAATATATCTCATGCGCTCTTGGGTCGAAGTCGTCCTCCCCAGTCGAGTAAGATTCGTATTCCTTGTGGAATCGAATGTCCATCCTTTAACAAGTTTTCCTTTGCTCTCTTCAGGATGATGTCGGTCGATTTATCCTTTAACAACCTACAACCTGGTTAGGATAATCTTCCATGCGAGTGTATTATCTATGTTTTGACGGCTATAGATAATATATCTCATGCGCTCTTGGGTCGAAGTCGTCCTCCCCAGTCGAGTAAGATTCGTATTCCTTGTGGAATCGAATGTCCATCCTTTAACAAGTTTGCCTTTGCTCTCTTCAGGATGATGTCGGTCGATTTATCCATCTAACAACCTCAACCCGGTTATGGATAATCTTCCATGCGAGTATATTATCTATGTTTTGACTGCTATAGATGATATATCTCATGCACTCTTTGGTCAATCTTTTGATTGTTTTCCCCAACTGAGTAAGATTCGTATTCCTGGTGGAATCGAATGTCCATCCTTTAACAAAACTTCTTTTCTAGCCCTCTTCAGGATGATGAGTGTTTTGGAACACAAACCAATTCACGTTTTGGTCGGCCACCTTTTTCATGCCAACAACCCGACATCCTTGGTGTTCCTTCCTGTCTGCTCCCTGTCGTGACCTTGATCCCCAGTGAGTTCCTCCTCTCCGTTGGTGTCGATAAACGTCGAGTTTTTCCCAATCATCTGTTGATGATTTGGTTGTATTTCTTCCCCCCCAGAGTTACCTCTCCGTTGGTTTCGATAAACGTCGAGTTTTTCCCGATCGTCTGTTGGCGTTTGTTGGTGATATATTCCCCCATGCAGAGTTACCTCTCCGTTGGTCTCGGAACGTTGAGTTTTTCTCATTCGTCCGTTGACGTCTGATTGTGTATCCTATGCCCCAGTCATTCGTTAATGTTTGGTTGCTTCCCAGCCAGAATCCCAGTAGGGTCGTCGGTTGACGTCCTATTCAGTTTCCGGTTGTTATTTCCCTTCCTTAGCGAAGTGGTCTCTCCTTCTCCGTTGGTGTCGATAAACGTCGAGTTTCTCCCTTTCGTCCGTTGACGTCTGGTCGAGTCTTCCCAGTTCATCCGTCGTCCGTTGATGTCTGGTCTCCTTCTCCTTTGGTGTCGATAAATGTCGAGCTTCTCCCTTTCGTCTGCTGACGTCTGGTCGAGTCTTTCCCAGTTCATCCGTCGTCCGTTGATGTCTGGTTACCTCTCCGTTGGTCTTGGTAAACGTCGAGTTTTTCCTGGTCGTCCCCAGTAGAGTTACCTCTCCGTTGGCTTCGGTAAACGTCGAGTTTTTCCCCCTATTGTCCGCTGACATGTGGTTGTATTTCTTCCAGTCATTCATTAGTGTCTCGTTACCTCTCCGTTGGTCTCGATAAACGTTGAGTATTTCCTAGTTGTCCGTTTGCATCTAGTTGTGATTTCTGTTCCCATTCATCGTCTTGAGATGTCTGGAGGTGGTTGTACCTTTGAGAAAAAGAATCAGAAAAACCAAATCCTCAGTAATAAATATCAGATCCCAGTGGAAGTTGCCGTTGGTGGATCCCCGCGTAGTGCAAATTTCTACGGTTCTTGGTATTCAATCCCTATTTACCTTGAAAGTCTGACAACCGTTGCTCTCATCCATTCGGGTTCCCAGTTGATTGAATAGGGGCAGCTGTAGCACCTCAAATTTGCACCTCCCTTTTGTACATTCATTTTCATGATTAGGTCATTAACATAACATAGCTCACTGCATAGCATTGCATTGCCCTTTGCCCAAGTACAAGTTCATCAGACAAGATTAGGTCAAGATGATCAGGAGAATCAGTCAATCAAGCAAGCAAGTGCATTCCTATTGAAACAAAGCCCTATGGTTGGTTCATCAAGTTCAAATGACCTAGGGATCATTTTGAAGTGATTTGACCAAAGATTGGATGTTCAGAAGTCATCAGTCAAGCTGAATTGCATCTGAAACCCTAGAAAGTCAACTGTGGTCAACTGTGCCAGAAATCAAGGATTTGAAGGTGGGAGTTGGCTTGAAAGGCTTCATTCATGTCCATACAAGTCTCATTTGACATTTCAAAGATCAAGATTGAAGAATTTGAGGTCAGATGAAAAGTTTCCAAAAAGAAGTAAGTGACCTGTAATTTCAAACTGCCAAAAATGGAAAGTTCTTCTCCTCAAATTTACATCATCATACAAGCTTCAAATGGATTTTTGTCTAACATGAAAGTTGAAGATCTTGCTCTCATCTTTCCAAAAAGTCCAAGAACACTCATTTCTCATGTGCGGTTGGCAAGTTATGATCAAATCATTTTCAAGAAAAGTTGAACTTCAAAGTGGCATAACTCTTGAACCATTTGGCCAAATTGGGTGATTCTTTTTTGAGTAAACCACATTTGACATGTACTATCATAATCCATCATCACATTTCATCAAAAATCATCACATCAAAAGTCCATTTTTCAAGTGTTCATTTTGCGTTTTGGTGAGAAAAAAGGCCATTTTGAAAAATACACACAATTTTCACTCCAAATCACTTCCAACAGCTGCAAAATAGGAATTTGGACTTGCTTCAACTGATATTTCACTGTTCCATTGGTTCTAATTGAAAAAGGGCATTTTGGCCAATTTAGCATAAAACTCCATTTCCTTTAATCACTTTCATTTTGCTAATCATGCTTAACAATTGGATTAGGAAGAGGAGTATATATGCTTAATTGTAACAGAAATCAGATTAACATCAATCACAATTTCAGATCTAACAGAAAATTCATCAAAATTCTCTCAAATTGGTTCAAGCTTTTTCTCATTTTTTCATCAAATTGCATCATTCTTCTTGCTTCCTTTTGTACGAATTATCATTTGCAGGGGATATTGAAGAACTGTTGAACAAGATCGTGGCCAAATCCATGTTGAATCATCACTGTTGAAGCTTGAAGATTCTTAGGACAGTTGGAAATTCCTTCGAGCTGGAGCATCATTGAGCTGAAACCTTGCTTCCATCAATCTTCTACATCATCAATCAGCATCTGTTTCATCAATTGGCACCTTGAAACGAGCAAAATCAACAGCTGCATCTCCAAGAGATAAGAATTCAAACCTTCTAATTCTCCAAATTGTGATATGGCTTTGATAGATCTCTTATTGGTGAGCACAATGCAAGTTGAATCGTGCGTTTCCATTAGGTTTTGAGTGAGATATTGGAATTTGAAGTTTGGATGCTAAATCTTATTTCGCTCGATCTGTTCACATGAGTAGGAATTAGGATGAATTATGTTTGAATTGTTGTTGTACATGATGAGACGATTGCAACGGTATATCATTTGTTGATTTTGGTAACAACTTGTTCATCATCTGGAAAATCCTGATGAACATGAAGAACGCATGATGAACTTGTCCAGAAAACCATTCCAAGTCGTGTTTGATCTGATTAGCCTGGCCTTTGCATGAGTTTGGTAGTTTCCGCGCCATGAAGCCAATAGGAATAGGCCACCTCACTTAGTGAAACGCAGCGTTTCACTAAGTGGCGCTGAATTTTGAATTGAGACACGGTTCGATTCCGTGTAGCGCCATTACCTTGCTTTTCTTTTTCTTCCATTATTCACATGTTCACCATGCTTCATGCTACATTTTTTTATTTTCTTTCCACAATCAAAAATCAATATCTCACTCAATTTTAATTCAAATTTCATGATTCTTTTTGTGGAATGATCCTCATCATGTCCTTGATTTTCTGGTGATTTTTAATAATATTGTGCACGGGTAGATTTTGAAAATGCTTAGGGTTTGCTTTGACATGTCATTTTGTGCACCATGCTCACTCTTTTGATCATAAAATCTTGATGCCTAATAAGAAATTCTTGAAATTTTACATGTGTGTTCTGGACTCATTCCTGGTCATTTTGGTATGTGGTGTATGATTTTTGAGTTCCTGGATTGAGAGATATGACATGATCATTAGAGGTGTGACAATTTGTATCACACCATTTCTTGTGCAATTTCATGATTTTTGATACCATGCCATATGATCTTGAAATGAATTGAATTTTTGCATATTGGATCTTCTGGATATTAACTATGAATGTGAATTTTTCTGGAATTTTTGAATCCATTTCCCATTTGATTGGAATTTTCTTTGTTGTTTAGTCATTTGTGAATCTTTTGTGAGACATGTTTTTATTTGATTTGTGAAATTCTGGTTATTAATTGGATTAACTTGAAATTTGGCATGTGTATTATAGACATCTTGAGGTTTGCCATGGCTTTGGTCCCATTCATTTAACATGCTTGGTCTCTGTTTTATGATTGCTTGAAGTGGATGCATGTTTTGATGCTTTGTATGAGCTTGTATGAATTTGTGTTGACTTTTTGAATTTCATTGACTTGCTTCCCTTGGTCCAAATGAGCTGAAATTTGGTGTGTAGGTCATGCTGTGAATGCTGTTTGGTCATGAATTTTTTCGTGATTTATTGAAATGTGTGTGAGTTGATTTTAGTTGAGCCATTCTGTTTGGTCCTTTGAGGTTCTAAATTGCATGTTTGGCACTCTTTTCCTTATGAAATGATCTTGGTTGATGATATGAATGTGAAACCACTTGGATTGGATTCTTAATTGATTGATCTTGATTTTGGATAAGTTTCATGTTCTGTTTTGACTTTTTGATCTCATTTTGACCCTAGTCTTGTACTAGTGGTTTGTGCTCTCACATTTGAGCTTTGTTTCAGGTTTAAAGCACAATTTGCCTATGCTTGATGATGTGCACTCAATTGGAGTTGGCTTATAGCTTGTTTATGACTAACTTTGAGTTTATTTTGTAGGTTTTGAAACTTGTGTTTGTGCCATGTGGCTTGCAACTTTGTGCATTGACTGTTGTTTGACTGTATAGTTAACTGTTGACCATTGTCTGTTTGCTATTGTTTGAGCTGAGTACTGATTATATTGGATTGATCTCAGGTACCTTAGTTGCTATAGTTCCTTTGTGAACTTGATTGTGCTTTGCTTGCTAGCTTGAGCACTGAGGTATAATGATCTCTTCTCCATGTAGTCTGGAAGACCTGGCCTGTTACTTGGCCAGGCACCTGTCTGAAGTCCTCCTTAAGAGGCAATGTTTGTGCTTGTTTATTTTTGTCCCCAAGCAGGAAAAGACCTTTGTTAAGGCAATTGGCAGACACAAGAGGTGTGTAGTCTACCTCCTGCTATTCTGTTGAGTCGTCCCTTGGCTCACATCACATGTTGATGCCTTGTGGACACTAACCCAAGATCAGTTGAGTCAGTGTCATAAGTGTAGAAGGGTTCCCACTTTCTGGACCCACACTTCATTGTCTGAAGCTCTCCCTGACCAGGGATAAGAGCTGTGAAGTCTAATCTTCACTCACCTTTCATCTGGCTTCACCTTGGCTCTCAATGTCAAGGTTAAGAGCTAACATTACCCTTCCAGTTGGCTTGCTCTTGCAACCTCACCTTTTGTTTGAGCCCCACTTGGTGTGTATATAGTGTGTGCTATCTGTGATTGTTTGCTTTGCTATTGCCTGTGCTTTAGGATTAGCTTGCTTCCTGTGCAAGTTAGATAGCAACCTTGACTTAGGGATGATTATGCATGATAACATCTAGGCTCGAGTTAGTCTCCCTAGTTGTGTCTCCCTCTGTTATCTAGTTAGGCTAGCCTTGTGTCCCTTCGTAGGGGAACTACGTCGCCCTGATCCTCATACCAGATGAGGTACGTAGGCAGGAGATGAGCTGATCTCTCCGGGCGCCCTTTTGTTTTGTCTTTGTGTGTGTCAGGAGATGGATGTAAGCCCAGCGATTGGCATTCGGGTTCCAGTGTGGATGTGTTTGGTTCGGAAGCTGATATAAGTCCAGCGATTGGCATTCGGGTTCCATGTTTGCCTGTGTTTGTGTAGTTTTGTTTGCGTGCGTTAGCCGAGCTACGAATGCTCTGATTCTTCTTCGTCCAAGAAGATACGTATGCATAGGATGCGACATCCTAGCGAGCATGTGTTTTCCCCAGTCCGAACTACTTTGACTCTGATGTCTATGCTTGATAGACTAAGTAGGCCCAGGATGCGATATCCTGCCGAGTCAGTCTTGTATGTTTTCTTGTGTCTCTTTCAGCCAGTGTGTTTGTTTGTGAGCAGTGTTTTAGCAACCATTTTCCTTCCTATTGTGCGTGGATCCCGTCGAGTACGACGGATGCGTAGGGGTGCTAATACCTTTCCTTCGCATAACCGACTCCCGATCCCATTCTCTTTGGTCGCGAGACCATGCTTTTTCCAGGTTTACTTCGAGCGTTTCCTTTCCCTCTTTTGGGATAAATAACGCATGGTGGCGGCTCTGTTGTTCTTGTTTCCCGCCGGTTTTTCGCGTAATGCGACACCCAAGTCACGAAAATGTCATGTGATCTGACAAAACCACCTGTGATAATAATTATGTGTAGAATTACCCCTTTGCCCTTATGTCTATATTGAACACAAGGTATAGACCGTGTCACCCTTGTCCAGTTCAATATTGGGCCCATAGACATTTATCCTGTTACGCAGGATTGACAAATTCCATCTAGGACACTCATGTCCCTCAGCATGCTTCGTGGAGTACCCATCAACTGTCTTTATGGTTATCCAGTTACGGACAATGTTGAATCAGCAATAAAGCACTCGACTCTACATCTAGGATCCATAGTGGTTTCAGGTCAAAGAGTGGTATACACTATTATCACCATGAGAATAACTTATGACACTTTGCATAACTTTCTATATAGTATTCTCATAGCGGGTCAATCCGGTATAAATATTACTCCTAATATTCATACCTATGTTTAAGACTTGATAACTCTTTATCCATGATCCATGAGATGTGATCATCAGTCTACAAACATAATAGTCTTAATGCTTTAATGTTATCCCACTTCACATTAAAGCTCGACTACGGATACTTTAAGAGCAGTGCCCTTATGTTTAATGTGTTCTCATGATTAAGTCACACTTAATACATTAAACGGACTATCTATTCTAGGGACTTTATTAATCAACCATAATAAAGAAAATTCCTTTTATTATTAATAAATAATTCGATACAAGTACCAAAAGTATTGGCCTCTAGGGCTTACACCAACAAATGCATGTGAAGTCGTAGTCGAAAATACGTAAATTTCAGTGTGATCAATACCGAGACCTCAAATCAGTTTTGCTAAACACACAAGCTCCAACCAGCTGATCCATCAGATCGTCAATCCTCGGAAGTGGATACTTGTTCTTAATCGTCACTTTATTCAGTTGTCTATAATCAACACATAATCTCATAGAACCTTCTTTCTTCTTGACCAACAGAACAGGTGCACCCCACGATGACACACTAGGGCGAATAAACTTCTTCTCTAGCAAGTCTTCAAGTTGACTCTTCAACTCTTTCAACTCAGAAGCAGACATCCTATAGGGAGCCATCGATACAGGACTAGTTCCGGGAACTAAATCAATCGAAAACTCAACCTCACGTTCCGGCGGTAAATCACTTATATCTTCCGGAAATACCTCCGCAAACTCACAAACTATTGGCAATTCTTCAATAGTCCTCTTCTCACGAATATCCAAAGTTGCCAACAACATAAACAACTCGGCACCACCTTGCACCGATTCATCAACTTGCTTAGCAGACACAAACCAATCTTCCTTCGCAACAACCTCAGGAACAATAACTGTCTTCTCCAAAACAGTTAACTAGCCAACACTGCACTCTTGCATGCAACAACATAATGTCCAAGATCGATACAATTGGAACATCCAAGAGAAGCAGACACTTCTCCCCCACTTATTTCATTCCCAACCTGCAATGGAGAATAAAACAAACATCGACAGTGTTCTCACACACATGTCACATACTAGGGAACAAACATAATTAAACAACCTGGCCGGACGGACCGACCTGCTCTGATACCACTAATGTAACAGAGCAAATATTAACCTGTTTCGATCGTGTCAGATACATAGATCAAATATAACAGGATTGGAAAATGTTAACGACTATTGACCAATTGGTCGACCATGCTCTGATACCACTAATGTAACACCCCTTTTTCTACCCCAAAATACTTAACATATAATCAGAGTAAATAAGCACGCATATAAACAAAAAGGCGTCACATCGACGTTTTCAAAACTAAAAGCTTTCAAAAACCAACCTCATTTGTCATCAATACACAATACACCTGGTCATTTAAAAAAACACATTTCAATTATCATGAATATTCAAGAATATGCGTTCGCGGCGGAAAATAATGAATACTCATGCATTTCATCAAATGATCCATGTCCCATACCATGATCATCTCTCAATAATCTCTTCAAAATAAACTGAAATCATAATCAGAATATTTGGCTCTATGGCCTCTCAACAGCAATTGCAAATAAGCATGTTCACAAGTAATAACATAATACTTATCCAAATAGGATATGAGTTCAATACTACTAATCTACCCAGTGTTACATGACCAGAGCATTGACTCATTATCTAGTCTTCAAACTAAAATACGGAAACTCTCCGGCTAATCTCGAGCGAGCTACCGTCCACTTACTTCAGCGATACTACTCTTGAGTATCTGCATGATACCCATGTAAAGGTAACATTCAAACAGAAAGGGTGAGAATTCAAAGCATTATGAAGAAGTATAATCAGACACAATGATTAAATCAACAATTAATGGAATTCATCACACTTCATATAACCATGTAAATAATACTAACCAATATTTATTTCACATGTTTCAAACATCCATCAAAACTCAAGAAGTACAATATTCAAATCCAATATTATATTCTCAAATATACACATAACTACAATTATCACATAATCATATATTTTCCAAATTATGTATCCAAACATCACTAAATTCAATTATCATATCTCATACACACATCACAATCACATCAAGTTATGTACTCAGACGTCACCAAATTCAATTACTATATTTCATACACACCTCACAATCACATCAATGCAAACATTCAATTATCACATAACTCTAATGTGACTCAATGCAAGACATATGACTCTATGCATGTGGTACCGCAATATGAACCCAATGTTTCACCGCTTTCCGATTCAATATCAAGAATCCAAGCCACGCTTCCGATCCGGACAAGATCAAAGCCACTACCACGCCTATTTCCAATTAAGGATCAAAGTGTGCTACGTCTATTTCCAATTAAGGATCACCGTCTATCTACCACGCCTATTTCCAATTAAGGATCAACGTGTGCTACGTCTATTTCCATTTAAGGATCACCGTCTATCCACGACGCCTATTTCCAATGAAGGATCAACGTGTGCTACATCTACCACGCCTATTTTCAATTAAGGATCAACGTGTGCTACATCTACCATGCCTATTTCCAATTAAGGATCAACGTGTGCAACATCTACCACGCCTATTTCCAATTAAGGATCAACGTGTGCAACATCTACCACGCCTATTTCCAATTAAGGATCAACGTGTGCTACCATGTGAACCCACAGTTTCACCGCTTCCACCATGAAGCTGACCATGCCATGAATGAATGTACAAATACCAATACATATGCAATTAAGATCATCTCTACCATCTTAATATTCCACATATCACCATAATTCAACTCTATGAATTATCCACCAATGGTACATATACACATTCATAACAAATACACCATTCACATAATATGCAATTAACCAATTCATGTTACCAGATGAATAATATCACAAATAACAACAACTCATCAACATCTTAACATCATCGACATAACAACATAATTATCACACAATCATATTACAACAATGCAACGATTCATCAACCAAATGTACAAACCAATATATTTATCAATACATTAGGCATGTGAATATTATTAAAACATATTAACAATCACTACCATGTTTTAGGTATGAGCATTAACTTTCTAACGCTTCAAACGCCATCAAAATCGGACTTACGAAATGAAAGTTATGATCACAACCGTGCACGAAGGCATTACTAAAAAGTTGTTGTTTATTAAATTTTCTAACATAATTTTCATCTTCTTCAACCCCCAAAACATCCATGAAATAATCTCCAAAATTATTTTATTCCTGAAACAAAGTTATAGCCTTCTGTTTCAGCTATCCAACGCTTCAAACGACACTCAATTTGGACTTACGGAATAAAAATATGATCAAAACGATTTCGACAATAAAACATAAAAAAAGGCCGCGATTGTGACAGACAGCATGCAGAATTTTCTGCGTTTTTCATTGTTGGAGAACTTTCGGACCTCCGATTTCGATTCCGTAAAAAGCTACACGTTCAGAAAATTATAACCCATATAATACTCTAAGTATATAACATTAATTTAGAGTTTTAACACGATCAAATCACCACAAATCGAGAGTATTCATCAAGACCTAACAATTCCAAAACCATGCAAAATTAGGGATTTTAACCTAAACATACATCTACCCATTGACCCGATAATACTAACCCATAATAATAAAGATTCCCCCCTTACCTCTTCAATTTTGTGGAAACCCTAGCTCCTCTCTTGTTCTTCCCCTCTTCTTCTTACTTTTCCTCTTCTCTTTCTCTATTATTGTCAAATGATCAAATGAATCATAATTCTCAATCTCCTACCTCTTATTTATAGTATTACATTTGGGCTTAAAGAGTGATATCTCTAATTTAATTAATAGGCCCAATAAGACATAATATTTAAATATCTCTAATTTAATTCAAATAAATTAAACCAACTCAATATACACCAAGTTAATTAATATAATTAATTATTCAATTATATCTCATATCAACTAAATAATTAATTAACACACCAAATCAATTAATATAATCAATTGTTATACTACCTAATAACCAATTAATTAATTAACACTCCAAAAAAATAAAATAAAATATAATAGTAATAATATAATAATTAAATACTAAAATTAGGTTGTTACACCGTGCGCCGAACACCAAAGCTAACCCACTGTCTGTTCATGGAAATTCTTCTATTAATATGATGGACGACTGTCCAGGGGAATTCAAGATATACGATGTCCATTTCATAAGAAGGTCCTTGGTGAGGATGCACAAGGATATTTTCTTGGTTAGTGATTATGAGCATGACCATAATGGTTGTGTAATCTGCAGTGTCAACCCTATGGGTTGTGTGATTGTAAAAAGGGACATCCAGCGGTTGATGGATGAAGGCATGATTCAAATCTTCCAATCCCGTCACTTAGGTGACGATGTGAATGTCATAGTCCTTGTGTTTAAAACTCTGGAGAAAATGGTTATTCAGTACGACAACAACAATAGTAACAGTGTCAGCAATAGATCGATATCGTCGTTGGTTATACGGGTGGCGGGTCCAGTCCTGTATGCATCCGATAAAGTTGTCCCGTATCAGTATAATTCTACTATGTTGGAAGATGGTCAAGAGGTTCCTTTGCCTACGACTAGTTCTTTTGTAAGCATTGTTGATGTTACTAAGGTGAGCCGCAATGGTCGTGTGTTTGGGTCGGTTTTCACAAAGAATATGGAGGATGTGTCTGTTAATAAGAAGGTTGATGTACCAGTGGTATAGTCTGTTAGTGCTCCAAGGTGTCAGTCTGGTGAATCCAGCGGCTAGAAGCCTAATGATGATGATGAGGTACTCAGACTGATTAAGAAGAGTGAGTTCAACGTGGTGGAGCAGCTGCTTCAAACCCCCTCAAAGATTTCAGTACTATCTCTGTTAATGAATTCAGAAGCGCACAGAGAAGCACTGCAGAAAGTTCTTGAACAAGCATATGTGGAACACGATGTTACGGTGGATCAATTCGATCATATTGTGGCTAAAATCACTTCCTGCAATAATCTCAGTTTCTGTGATGAAGAACTCCCTGAAGAGGGTAGAAATCATAATTTGACTCTCATATCTCGATGAATTGCAAAGATGACGCTCTGCCGAATGTGTTGGTTGACACCGACTCTTCATTGAATGTACTTCCAAAGTCAAATTTGTCCAAATTGTCATACCAAGGAGCGCCTATGAGATATAGCGGCGTGATCGTCAAAGCTTTCGATGGTTCGCGCAAGACTGTGATTGGTGAAGTGGACCTTCTGGTGAAGATAGGTCCGAGTGACTTCCAAATTACTTTTCAAGTAATGGATATCCACCCGGCCTACAGTTGTCTATTGGGAAGGCCATGCATTCACGAGGCAGGAGCCGTTACTTCAACGTTGCATCAGAAGCTGAAATTTGTCAAGAATGGGAAGCTTGTCATTGTTGGCGGGGAAAAAGCGTTGTTGGTCATCCACCTGTCATCTTTCTCTTATGTTGAAGCTGAGGATGAGGTTGGACCTCCGTTCCAAGCCTTATCTATTGATGTTGAAAAGAGGGTTGGGGCACCCATGTCCTCATTCAAAGATGCGAGGAAAATTGTTGATGATGGTCAGTCTGATCAGTGGGGACAAATGGTAGAGGTCTCCAACAACAGGAGCAGAGCCGGATTGGGGTTCCAACAAGGTTCTTCAGAAGTTAGATCTGAAGATGTACAACTCAGTTTCCGTAGCGGAGGGTTCATTCATGGTAATGAACAACACTTAGCTGCTGTGCTAGAGGATGATGAAGATGAAGACTGCATAAATTTTGTGACGCATGGAAAAGCTTGCAACAATTGGATTGTTGTTGATATTCCTGTTATTATGCATCGATCTAAGTAATTGCTTTTATTTGTTTTCAAAAATCCTTCTCTTATGCCTAAGGGAGAAGTGAACATTGTTTGGGCATTTCAATTTAATCATCAATAAAATATAATTTTATTCATCCACATCTATGATATTTTATTTTTTGCTTTATTCTGAAAATGGTAATCACAAAAACCAAAAATAAATAATATAATTGCCCATCTGCATAATATTTGGTCACAAAATCACTTCTCTAAAATCAAAATATCAAATCATTATACAGGTTGGTTTCTAACCCCATTGAATACAATGATCCTTCTCCTTCTCCAAATTTTGAGTTCCTTGTGTTTGAAGCTGAGGAGGAAAGTGATGAAGAAGTAAGTGATGAATTATCTCGTCTTCTTGAGCATGAAGGGAAAGTCATTCAACCATTCGAAGAGCAGATTGAGTTAGTCAACTTGGGTTCCGAAGACGATGTGAAGGAAGTCAAGATTGAATCTCAACTGTGTCCTGAAGTTAAGAAGGGTTTGATTGATCTTCTCTGAGAGTACTTAGATGTGTTTGCTTGGTCCTATCAATACATGCCTGGTTTGGATTCTGAGATTGTAGAGCATAGATTGTCGTTGAAGCCAGAATGCTCGCCAGTCAAGCAGAAGTTGAGAAGAACTCACCCTGATATGGCAGTAAAGATCAAAGAAGAAGTGCAAAAGCAGATTGATGTCGATTTCCTTGTTACCGCTGAGTATCTGCAGTGGGTGGCCAATATTGTGTCTATTCCGAAGAAAGATGGAAAAGTTCGTATGTGTGTCGATTACAGAGATTTGAATAAAGCGAGACCTAAAGATGATCTCCCTCTACCACACATTGATATGTTGGTAGACAATACAACTAAATTCAAAGTCTTTTCATTTATGGACGGATTTTCTGGATATAATCAAATCAAGATGGCACCCGAAGATATGGAGAAGACCACATTCATTACACCTTAGGGAACATTCTATTATAGAGTGATGCCTTATCCATGTGGGGAATTGACATGATTGGGATGATTGAGCCCAAAGCTTCAAACTGACATCGTTTCATTTTGGTGGCTATTGATTACTTCACAAAATGGGTTGAAGCAACATCATATGCAAATGTAACCAAGCAAGTTGTTGTGAGGTTTATCAAGAATCAGATCATATGCTGTTATGGTGTGCCAAGCAAGATCATTATTGATAATGGATCGAACTTGAACAATAATATGGTGGAAGCTCTTTGCAAAGACTTCAAGATTGCACATCATAATTCTTCTCCCTACATGTCTAAGATGAATGGGGTTGTCAAAGCTGCAAACAAGAACATTAAGAAGATTATTCAGAAAATGGTTATAACATACAAGGATTGGCATGAGATGCTCCCATTTTCTTTGCACGGGTATCATACATCCATCCGCACTTCAACAGGAGCAACCCCTTTCTCCCTTGTATATGGTATGGAAGTTGTGCTCCCGGTAGAGGTTGAGATCCCATCGTTGTGTGTGTTGATGGAAGCCAAGTTGACTGAGGTTGAATGGTGTCAGACCAGGTATGATCAACCGAATTTGATTGAAGAGAAGAGGTTAACTGCCATGTGCCATGGTCAGTTATACCAGCAGAGAATAAAGAAAGCTTTTGACAAGAAGGTCATACCTCGCGTGTTTAGAGAAAGGGACCTTGTGCTCAACAAGATTCTATCTTTCAAACCAGATTCTAGGGGAAAATGGACTCCTAATTACAAAGACCCATATGTTGTTAAGAGAGCCTTTTCAGGCGGTGCTTTGATTCTTACAACTATGGATGGTAAAGAGTTCACTCATCATGTGAACGCAGATGCAGTTAAGAAATACTTCGCCTAAAAAAAGAAAAAAAAAGAACAGCTCGCTAAGTTGAAAATCCGAAAGGGCGACTTAGGCAAAAATGAGCGTCTCAGTGGATTGAAAACCAGAAAGGGCGATCCAGGCAAAAATTAGAGACATAAAACAAAAAGAATTATCCCGATAAATTGAATACCCCACCTTGGGGAAATTTATGAAAAAATTAGGGATTATGGCAAGTAACTGCATCCTGCTAATCTTCAAATTTGAAGATGTTCTTGAGCATAACGGTTCGGTTTTGATTCATCATTCCCAATAGTAGTCAAGAGCACAGTGGATATCGAAAGTTGGTAGAAGGATTAGTGATCATTGTATTCAATGTAACCCCTTTTCCATGAAAATTACCATTTTCAACTTTGTAAAGATCTATGGAGTCTTGTCATTTACAGACTACCATCCTATTAAATAAAGTTGAGCTTTTATCCAATTGTTTCTACTCTTATTTAATTCAGCCAAATAGTTTTAAATTTTATTGTGATCATTTTGAGAATTAATTTTTTTATCAAATAATTTTTCTTAAACATATAAAAGCATTAATTTTAAGCAATCGATTTCATTTAAAAGGAATATCAACAGCGGTTTAAACGCGGTAAGCCCTAAGTGTGGAGCATTATTGGTTCTTCCTAAGCAGTAGGCGTGATTCCTCTTTCATCCCCGGCGACATTGTTCAGCACTCGATGTTTATTGATTTCTCCAGACGGTTAATTCTCTATTATCCCCAGCTTAATTGGTGATTATTCCCCAACCTAGTTTATATTTGTTCTCCAGCGGAGTGCGCACATTTCGTCGCAGTAGTTTGCATGGTTCTGACAGAACTTTGGTGTCCCCATCAGTCGCCATCAGATTCGCTCCTAGTCAGAGTTTCCTCCTGGTTTTTGAGTAGTTATTTGTGTTTATCCCCTGCAGGGTTGTCTCCCATTTAATATGGTGTTGACCTAAAATTCCCCACAGAATTAATAACAATTTTCCTCAGCAGATCTCCTCCTTCCCCAGCTAGGGTTGAGCCTTTGGGATGTTGATCTCTCTTTTCTCCAGCAGTTGTTTCCCTCTTTTGTGGATTGGCCGAAAATTATATCGATGATTCAAATCAATGACATTTTGTATCCTTTGTGATTGTTTTGTCAGCATAATCATCATATATACATATACATATACACTCATATTGCTTCCATTATATGCATTTTTTTATTTCTTATTCTCTCTTATGGTGGTACTTTATCCCTATGCAGCTTGGTGTCTGTCCTCCTTCAATTATAGAGCATCAGCCCCCTAAGCAGAAAGGGTTTAACCTTTCTCATTCCCCACTGAGTTATTTCCTCGTGGATGATGATTATTTCAGCTTCCTCCCCAGTTGATTATCTGGATGGAACCACTCCCTTTGAGTTATGTCCTCATTGGGTTGAGTCTTGATTGACCTTTTCTTTCTAGATCTTACCTAGATAAGATACTTTGGGTCCCCTAAGAGTTTATTACCCAGTAACTAATAGTATTCTTCTTAGTTGGCAGTTTGTTACTTCCTGCCCAATACCCGGCAAAAGTAACCTTTTTCTCCCTAGCGGATTCGTTTTTCACGTTTCCCTAGGAAGTATATCCTTGATATGTTCATCCTAACCGATGACATATATTTTCTTCCCTTGCTTTGAGTCTATCCTTGATATGTTCATCCTAACCGATGACAGATATTCTCATCTTTGGTGTTCTACCCAGTAAAAAGGTAGTTGTAATCCCTATTTGTTTCCCATAGAGTTAATCCTTGATATGTTCATCCTAACCGATGACAAATTTTCTTCTCTTTGTGGTCTTCTTCCTAGTAACTAGTAGTTGCAAATCCTGCGTTTCCTCCCTTTGCAGAGTTTATCCTTGATATGTTCACCTTAACCAGTGACAGATATCCTCTTTGTGGTCTTCTATCTCGTAACTGATAGATGTAATCCCTATTCTTCCCCTCGGAGTTTATCCTTGATATGTTCATCCTAATCGGTAACGGATATTCTCTTTGATGGTATTCTATCCAGCATTCGATATGTAATTCCTACTTTTTGTTCAGGTGGTTTATCCTTGATATGTTCATCCTAACCGATGACGGATATCCTCCTTAACATCCCCAGGTAAGTCTATCCTTGATATGTTCATCTTAACTGATGACGGATTTTCTTTCCTTTGAGTCTATCCTTGATATATTCACTTTAACCAGTGATGAATATTCTCTCCTTTTGGTCTTCTGCCCAGTAACCGGTAGTTGTAAATCCTATTTTCAGTTTTTCCCCAGCAAGTCTATTCTTACCCAATAACCAGTAATGAATGCACCTTCTAGAGGCCCTCAGTGAGTCACCCTTGATATGTTTACCCTAACCGGTAATGGGTGTCCTCCCTGTCATATTTCTATTATCTCCATACCCAGTAACCGGTAGTGGATAACAGATTTCTTCTCCTCCTGTGTTGAAGTTTATTTCTTCCCCAGTTGAGTCGAGTGCGTATTTCCTTGGTGAAATCACTTTTCCTGCATGGTTCGAGTATTTCACTTTTATTCCGATCTACCTTTTTCCCCCTGCAGACGCCTTTTGTTTCCCTGGCTAGGCCTTTCCATTTTCATGGAATTCCTCTAGTCCCCCAGCAGTTTTAAGTCGTAGCCTGACCTACGCATGACCTTTTTATCCCCCAGAGTCTCTATCTCCCCGATGAATTTTCCTTATGGAATGCATTACGCTCATGCGTACTTTCGTTCTCTCTGAATTCTTTTCCTTTGTGGCAATATTTTTCCATAGAGAGTATATTTTTAACATTCACATCATATGCATCATGAGGTCTCTTAGGGACCAAAATTTGTTTCTATATGTTGTTATTTAAGCCCATTCTACTGAGTCGATATGAAGATTTTAACCTTCTCCCCCTCAGTTAGAATATCCTTAAATAGGGGCAGCTGTAAGACCCCAATTTTGACCCTAAGATCCCTCATGCTATCTCATCATATGCATTAGCATTGGGATCATACCTTGGCATCCTCCTTACCCCTCATTCATTGGGTTTGTATTGGGAGAGATCACCAAGCACCATGTGATTGTATCATACTTTGTATTTTATCATTTACTAACCAAAATACCAAAAATATGTCTTTGCATTTGCCTAATTCTTTTGTAGGTAGGGCACTTGATCACCTTTGATCTATCAAGTTCACATCTAGGACTTAAGACCCTCATTGCTAAGAGCTCAACCAAGGAATGACCCACAATGTCTCTAGGCATCATACATGAGTCCCCATGATCTTTACATGTTATTTTGATCAAATTTTTTTCAAGTGTTTGGAATTGGTTTGCCTTGGAAACCCTAGTTCATCTGGTTATCTTGAGTAACTTCTTCAACAAGCTTATTCACCAATTGATCAAATACTTCAAGGGAAAATTCAAACTTCATCATCTTAGGCATATATGATCTCCCATGAGTCTAAAAAAGTCAAGAGAATTGCAAGTTAGCAAGATGGTTGATGTTGTTTGACCAGAGGAATTCATCTGATCAAAACTGGGTTCCCTAGACCCTATCTCCTACGATTTTCATCATTTAAATATTATTCCAAGATAAAAGTTACTCAAAATGACACTCCAAACAACTTTCATGTTGAGGTCTAGAGCTAGTTTTTCTTGGAAAGTCATTTTTTATGTTGAAAGATTATAGGTCATTTTGTCTAAACCCTAATTTGGAGGTCAACTTCCCAAGGCCATAACTTGCTCAATGTTTATGAGATGAAAGATTTACAAGTTTCACAATCAAATTAAATATGTCTACTTCAACTTTTATGTTTGGAGGAAGAGCTCATTCAACTTTTATGAGCATGTGATATGAGGATACGTTATAGGTCATTTTGGACCAATACCATTGAACAAGTGATTTTCCTCAACTTCAAAAATGCATAATGCATTCATCCCAAATCCAAATAAGGTCAAATTGGTGACCATTTTCAAGGGTTTTGAAAGCGCTACAACTTTGATGAAGGCACGTTTCTCATTTGGAGCTCACATAAAAAGTTAGCCAAGGTGGAATAATTGTACATATGGCTTGACACTTAGAATTTTTTTTGACATGTTCAAATTTCGAAACTTCCACCTCAGAATTCATCATGATACAAGTTCCAAATGGAAAAGTGTTCAACATAAGAGATGTTCCATTTGATCTAACCTTTCCAAAGAGTCAAAGTTCATTCATTTTGGACAAGGTTTGAGGGGTCTGCGCATGGTATGAACATGGTTGCATCAATTGGTAAGGATGAATCTTCAAACATCAATACACTTTTGCCTTGCATCACAATCCACATTCAGACTCAATCTCACTCGCATATGGACTTAATTGAGTTGCTTCATGGGCCTGTACACGCCCATGCAAGCATGCACTTCACTTTGCCAAATTTGGAAGTATTTTGAAAGGTGCAAATATCACTTGCATTTGCTATAAATAGAGGTCCATTGCATCAGAATTGAGGATCTTTACGCGCCAACTTTGCCTCCCACATTTGAAACTCTCACAATTGAAAGGAAAACCTGAGAAATTTCACTTGAAATTTGAGTTTAAATCTCACTGTTTGGAGATTCAAAAACTCCAGGATCCAAAGCCTTGTACCAATCCTAAGCCTCTTTCATTTTCTGAATTAAAATTAATTTTTGGATCATTATTAATATTTTTCATGACTTAATTGATTTTGTGAATATTTTTAACTGTTTAAAAATACTTTTAAGTTTCCAAAAATTCTGAAATTTTTTCTCCAAGGTCCTTTGGCATTGTTCGACCTATGATAAATCGCATGGCCATTTCTTTTTTATTTTGATGAGGTGTTAGGAAATTGACCAACCATAATTTAATTAAATGCATATTTTTATTATTTTTAGTTGATTAAATGCCAATTTAATTATGTAGAGCCATTTTAATTGACTTTGTGAGTTTGACTTGTGTGGTTGGGCCTTGGTCAAGGTTGATTTTGACTTTGTTAGGTTAAGATCATTGGATTTAAGGGATTGATGGAATATACATTCCATCTCCCAAAATGAATGAATGATCTTGACTTGGTAAGGGTCCTCCTTTGTCCAAATTGTGTTTGATACATCCCCCACCCCCCCTCTTCATCTCATTCCCCTTCTTTATGCATTCATGTCATAGACCTATGGTATCTCTATATCCTAAGGCTAGTTGATTTGCATAATCAACATAAGTATGAATGAGATTAGGCCCCTCACTTTGCATATTCTTTTTGTATGTGGTATGTTTCATGAGCATAGTTCATCATACTATGTCTCTAACATGCATTAACACCAAGATTCTATTGCCCGACCTCAAATAGTTGTGACTTCTACATAAGTCCAATTACGATTGCTTAACATAGTGCTAAATTTTGACACAAAATGCATAGCATTCTAGTTAATGTAAGTCTCCCCTCTTTCATGGTATTATGTGGAAACTTGGCCTTTTTTCCTTCCTTTGGAAGATGTCTTAGTTCAAGGATCCATACTTGTGATAAGTGGGTTGAGTGTTCTCCAAAGAATGACTTAAACAAAAGAAAAAGAAATACTAACTTCTAATCCACTAACAACTAACATTTAATTTCAAGTCATTTACTTTTAATGCACTTTGATTTTTGAGCTTTATTCATTTGCCATTATTCATACCATTCAAGTTGTTTACTTTAATGTCATTTTCACTTTGTCCACTTGGACCATATTTTGTGATATATTGTGTTTGTAGATACTTGTTTGTTTGTATGGTATTTGGACCTTAATGTACATAATATGAACAAAAACCCTAAAAAATATGTTGTGCGGACTGTTGGTTTGATATGAGACTATTGGACTTAGAATTTAGGCAACACTCCCTATGCAAAGGACTTGGCCAATGCCAACTTTCATGAAACCAAGTGCTTGTTAAGTAAACATTCATAGGATACAATATTGAAGATCCATTTGAATTCATCTGCAACATGAGCATTTAAGCTGTTATTTTGAACCTGTGACTTATGCCATCTTTGGAGTCATCTGATCCATGGGCAAAATTTGAAGAAGATCATGGGGTTGCTAAGCTTGGATGTGGCTATATTTATTTGATGCCTTGCTCTTCAATTTTCTATTTGTGCATTGTTGGTTGCTTGATTCTAAAGTCCAAGGGAAATTTTGGTTTCTATATGACATTCTTGTCTATTGGATTGCAGCCCATTGGTCAGATCTTTTCAACTCTCAACTTTTAAATTTTAGCTTAGGATTAGTCTCTTCATCTCTTCCTCACTTCTTTAATTTCAAAATCTCTCCCTCCTTTTAAAAATCTTCTTTCTTTGTATCTGTTTTTCTAAACTTTGACCATATTGCAAACTCGAAACTTTGGCCTTATGCCATTGCCTTTTTCAAACTCTTTCTTAATCAAACTTGTAAATAAACTTAACTATACTTGACTTAAAATTTTCAAAATCCAAAAAGAACTAACACTCATTCAAATCATTTTTAGGCCCTTGCGCCTTTCTTAAAACTCAAATTTTTGTGAAAAGCAATGCACCCACCTTGAAATTGATACCACAAACTACGAGATTTTGATCCCTCATTTTTATGTTGGTGCGTAGGCACACGTCCGAAGGTCTTGTCAAACACAAAAATATAATTAATGAATTCTTTTCTCATCCCCCCATTCTATTTATTACAAACATCTTTTGTACAAAAACATATATGCACAAAAAAAAGGGCTCCCAAGGAGTACCTAGGACACTTTGGATGCTAACACCTTCCCTCTGTGTAACCAACCCCCTTACTTGTAATCTCTGGCATTTTATTAGTTTTGATTTGAATTTTTTTTATCTTTAGGGTTTTGTTCATGCTTTTGCCTTTTCCCTTAGAAATATTAAAAGCGCAGTGGCGACTCTAGTTTTATTGACGTCTAGCTTATCCATAGCTTAATGGTCATGAATTTACCGCTACAAGTGATTTTAATTGATTAAGTCATTCTTTGGAGAACACCCAACCATTCATTCACAAGTATGAATCCTTAAACCAATACATCTTCCATGAGAAGGGCTCCAACTTGGATAATTCAACAAGTATGCCACTAGCTCCCATGAAAGGAAAAAAGGTCAAGTCTCCACACAATGCCATGAAGAATGTGAGACTTACAATATCATTTACTAGAATGATATGCCTTGAGGGTTAAATTTAGCTCTATGTCAAGCAATCGTAATTAGACTTATGTAGAAGTCACAACTATCTGACGCCGAGCAATAAAAATATAGGTGTTAATGCATATTAGAAATTTGGTATGAAGAACCAAACTCCTAAAACACACCATACACTAAAAGAAAATATCAATGGGGAGGGACCTATCTCAATCATACTTATATTGATTCATCTGAGACAAGGTCATTGATGAACCAATTAGCCTTTAGACGTTAGAGATTTCATTGGTCAAATGAGGGAATGGGGGAGAATAGGGATGAAGATGAATAGGGAGAGGGGATAGAAACACAAATTGATCATAGGAGGAATTTCATCAAATCAAAACCATCCATTCATTTTGGGAGATGAAATGTACATTTCCTCAATCCCCTAAATCTAATGGTTTCGATCCAACAAAAGTCAAATCAACCTTGACCAAGGCCCAAACAGAAAGTCAAACATCACAAGACCATAAAAATGGCTCAACAATATTTTTAAACATTTAATCAATTAAAAAGAAATTTAAAAATGAACTAAAATACATTTTAATTTGGTCAAAACCTAAAATCCCTTCAAAACACCAAATAAATGGCCAAGGGATTTATCCTAGGTCAAACAAGGTCAAAGGACCTTAGACAAAAAAAATCATGATTTTTAAAATGTCAGAAGTATTTTTAAACAATTAAAAATATGCATAAAAATATTTAATTCATGAAAAATATCAAAATTAATCTAAAAAATAATTTTAATTTAGAATATAGAAGAGAAAAATATTTAAAGGTTTTTGGTGAAAGTCCCATATTTTTTGGATTAAAAATGAAATTTCTATGAATTAAACAAAATAAAGGGATTAAATGAAAAATCAGAAAATAGAAAAGAAACTCAAAAAAACAAGGGCCATAAGATCTCCCTCATTAATTTAGGTGGTAGATCTGATGGCGACGCACACGCTATCCACGATACACCTCATTCAAAGCATCACACGCGTGGTAATCAAAATGGAAGGCTGAGATTAAAACGTTGGAACCAGATCAGATGGCTTGGACCTTGCCAATGCACCACCGGAGCCCTAACTTCGGTCATCTTATTCGGTGGACCTCACCGGACTGGTCCACCTCAACCAAATGGAAAATGAAAAGTGAGTACATATTTTTGAAGGAAAAATGCTCAGGAGCACGAATCTGACCTCAATTTCTTCCAATTTCAAGTATATAGAAAGATACATGGATTTGAAATTTGAGGCTCATGATCTGAGTTGCTTCAATTTGACCTCAAAGCAACTCAATCTTGTTGCCTACAATGGTAGGACTTCAGTCAACCAAAAATCAAAGAGAATAGTATAGAATTGAGAGAGAATCGAAGACTCAAAGTTTCTGAAAAATTACCTTCTGGTAGTTTCAAATTGGCTTGATCTTGATCTGAATTTGCTTGATCCTTCCTCCTCTTGCTTGTAGTGATCAATTGAGATGAAAAAAGCAATGAATCCTTGGAGTTTGAACTTCAAAACATAAGGTGAAATTTAAACTCAATTTCAAAGAAATCTTCAAGGAATTCTATGGTGTGAGGTTCTAAGTTGTCTTAGCAAAGCTTAGGCAAGGCGTGTGTGTTATTTCCGATGCAATGCACTTGTTTATATAGCCAATTCAATTTAGTTTTGCACCCTTTGAAAATTTGACAAACTTAGAAACCATAGTGCATGGCTGCATGGGCAATGATTTGGGCCTAAGGAATGATGCAATCCAACTTCAATCATGCATAATGCGTACTGCAGTTATCACATGGAAGCATGCAAAGGGAAATGATCATTTGAATCCAAATCTTGCCAAAATAAACCCAACAAAGTAACCATGCACAAGTCCTTTAATCTTGGTCCAAATAAGGTGATCTTGGACTTTTTAGAAAGGTGAGATCAAGGGGAACAACTTTCATGTTGAACACTTTTACATTTGAATATTGTATCATGATGAATTTTAAGGTGGAAGTTTGGAAAATCAAACATAATTGAAAATTTTCTAAATACCAAGTCAAATGTTCACTTCTTCCACCTTGAATAACTTTTGCTATGAGCTTTAAATGGAAAAGGTTCCTTCATAAAAGTTGTATATCTTTAAAACCTATTAAATTTGGTCACAAATTGGACCTTATTTGGATTTGGCATGAAAGAGTTATGCATTTTAGAAGATGAGGATAATTGCATGTTAAATGGTAATGGCCCAAAATGACCTATAATGTTTCCTCTTGGCACATGCCCTTGAAAGTTGAAATTAAAGTTTCACAAATAATTAAATTTGGAAAGGACATATTGAAATTTATCATGAAACTTGGATGGCTTTCATCTCATGAAAATTGAGCAAGTTATGGATCTCGGAAGTTGACCTTGTAACTAGGGCACATACAAAATGACCTATAATCTTTTACCATAAAAAATGAATTTCCAAGAAAACCTAGCTCTTGACCTCAACATGAAAGTTGTTTGGAATGTCATAAGGAGTAACTTTTATCTTGGAGTCATTTTCATATGATAAAACTTGTAGGAGATAGGGTCTAGTGAACCCCAGTTTTGAGCAATTGACTTTCTCTAGTCAACCACCTTGAACCAACTTGCAAACTTGAAGTTATTTCGATATTTTGGACTCATGGAGGATCATATAAGCATAATATGATGTATAATGAAGTATACCTTGATATATTTGATCAAATGTTGAATAAACTTGCTGAGGAAGTCACACAAGATACCCATATGAATTAGGGCTTCCAAGGTAAGCAACCTTCAAACTCTTGATGATTTCTTGCTCAAAATTATAAATGAAGATCATGGGGATCCATATATGATGTCTAGAACCAATGTGAACCATATCTTGATTGATATTCTTGCATTGAGGGTCTCAAACCCTTGTTGTGAGCTTGATAGGGCATAAATGGATGCACACGCTACCTACAAAAGAGACAAAGCTATACATAGACATATTTTTGGTATTTTGGTTAGGAAATAATGAAAAACAAAGTATTATACAATCAAATATGCTTGGTGATCCCTCCCAATACAAATCCAATGAATGAGAGGGTAAGGAAGATGCCAAGGTGTGATCCCAAAGCCAATGCAAATAATGAGATAGCATGAGGGATCTTAGGGTCAAAATTGGGGTGTTACAACTGCCCCTATTTAAGGACATTCTAACTGAGGATGTGAAGGTTACAATCTTCATATCGACTCAGTAGAATGGGCTTAAATAACAACATCTAGGAACAAATTTTGGTCCCTAAGAGACCTTATGATGCATATGATATAAATGTTAAAATAATCTTTATGGGGAATATATTGCCACAAATGAAAACGGAAGAGACTGAAGATCCACATGAGCATAATGCATTCCATAAGGAAAACTCACTGGAGAGACAAAGACTCTGGGGGATAAAAAGTTGTGCATAGGCCAGGCTATGACTTAAAACTGCTGGAGACACAAGGGGAATTTCAATGAAAATAAATCAATGGAAGGACTTGGTCTGGGGATAAGGGAAATCTGCAGGAGATAGGAATAGATCAGAACAAAACTGAAATATTAAAACCAAACAGGGGATGGCGATTCCATTGAGGAAATACGCACTCAAACTCAATTGGGGAAGAATGAACTTCAACATAGGAGTACAAGAGATATATTATATATTACCGATTACTGGTTCAAAAGATAATATACTCTGACAGAAGTACATCCATTACCAGTTAGGATAAACATATCAAGGATGACTCACCTAGGAGAAAGAGGTGTATTCGTTACCCGTTACTAGGTAAGAATAACCTATCAGGGAGAGAACTCAAATAGGATTTACAACTACCAGTTACTGGGTAGAAGACCCAAGAGAGACTATCCGTCACTAGTTAAAGTGAACATATCAAGGATAAACTTAAAGGAAGAATATCCATCATTGGTTAGGATTCACATATCAAGGATAGACTACTAGGGAGAAATAGGAATTATATCTATCAGTTACTAGATAGAATACCAAAGAGAGAATATCCGTCACCGGTAAGGATGAACATATCAAGGATAAACTCAATAGAGGGAAGTAGGAATTATAACTACCGGTTACTGGGTAGAATACCGAAAAAGGTGAGAAAATTCGCCACCGATTAAAGTGGACATATCAAGGATAGACTCTCCAGGGAATAAAATAGAGATTGCAACTACCTTTTTACTGTGTAGAAAATCAAAAAAAGGAAGAATATCCGTCACCGGTTAGGATGAACATATCAAGGATAAACTCACTAGGGAAACGTGAAAACGAATCCGCCGGGGAAAACAAAAGGGAGAGAGCACCGCTGAAGGATGACTAATCAATCATGCCGAGGATAGAGAAAGGATCTGCTGAGGATCCAAATTATCAATACTGTGGGGAATTTTAACTTAACACTCTATCCCACAGGGGACAAAAAATCAAACACCGCCCAGAATCCAATACTGCTGGGAACGAGGGATCTTCATATCATAAGATGAATTCCATCAGGGAACACAAAAGGTAAACCTATCAATGGGGATTTAAGCAAATTGCTGGGGATGTTATGACCAAGATCGTCACATTCCTCAATACTCATTGAATTCTTCTTGGGAATTGCAAAATAAACCAATTCCAAGGCAAAGATAACCTGATCTGATTCACACAAAGGAGAAACTGCCAAAGTTATGCAACATAATCAAATGAAAAATGGAAACCAAATAAAGGTTCCGGATCTCCAGGGTCCAATCATAAATCACAAACCTGGGGATACAAAACATGAGCACCTCATTTGGGGAATATGAATTTTTAAAGGGGACCGATCATCAGCTCAACTCTACTGGAAATGAGACCCACCGACTCCACTAGGGATGATGAAATATTCGAGGAGAAACTCATCAACCAAGCTGGGGATAAATGACGAACTGTTGGGGAGGAAAATAGTTACCAAACCAACTTCTTGGGGAAGACCAACAATTCTTCACACTTCAAGACTTACCTGTCCTTAGATTGCTGTTGACATTCCTTGCTGAAATCGATTGTTCTTAAAGTGATTGTTTTTATTATTTTAAGAAAAATAATTATTAAATAATTTATTTCAAAATTATCATCATAAAAATTAATGTTTTTTTAGCATAAGTAAATAAGAATAGAAATAATTGTATAAAAGCTCAATTTTATTTAATAGAATGGTAGTCCGTAAATGACAAAACTCCATAGATCTTTACAAAGTTTGAAAATGGTAATTGACATGGAAAAGGGCTTCATTGAATATAATGATCACTACTGTTCCTACCAACTTCAACATCCATTGTGCTCGTCTTCAGTTGAGAATGATGAATCAGAACCAAATGACTTGCTCAAAAATGCTTTCATGATTAGGACCAACCGAATGCAGTTACTTGCCATAATCCCTATTTTTTGCTTAGATTTCCCCAAGGTGGGGTACTCAATCTATCGGGATAAATTTTCTGTTTTTATATCTCTAACTTTTGCCTGGATCGTCCTTTCGGGTTTTCAATCCACCGAGACGCTCTTTTTTGCCTAAGCCTCCCTTTCGGGTTCTCAACTTAGGGAGTTGTTCTTTTCTTTTTAAGCGAAGTATTTCTTGATTGCATCGGCATTCACAAGATGAGTGAACTCTTCACCATCCATAGTTGTAAGAATCAAAGCGCCGCCAAAGAAGGCTCTCTTAACAATATATAGGCCTTCATAATTAGGAGTCCATTTGCCTCTGACATCCGGTTTGAAAGATAAAATCTTTTTGAGCATGAGGTTACCTTCTCGAAACACATGAGGCTTGGCATTCTTATCACAAGCTTTCTTCATTCTTTGTTGATACAATTGACCATGACACATGGAAGTCAATCTCTTCTCTTCAATCAAATTCAACTGATCATATCTGGTAAGACACCATTCAACTTTAGTCAATTTGGCTTCCATTAGCACATGCAATGATAGGATCTCAACCTCCACGGGGAGCATAACTTCCATACCATAAACAAGAGAGAAAGGGGTTGCCCCTCTTGAAGTGCGGATGGATTTACGGTACCCATGCAAAGAAAATGGGAATATCTCATGCAAGTCTTTATATGTCACAACCACCTTTTGGATGATTTTCTTAATGTTCTTATTTGCAGCTTCAATATCCCCATTCATCTTGGGTCTGTAGGGAGAAGAATTATGATGTGCAATCTATAAGTCTTTGCAAAGATCTTCCACCATATTATTGTTCAAGTTCGATCCATTATCAGTAATGATCTTACTCGGCACACCATAATGTCATATAATCTGGTTCTTGATAAACCTTACAACAACTTGCTTGGTCACATTTGTATACGATGCCGCTTCAACCCACTTTGTGAAGTAATCGATAGCCACCAGAATGAAACGATGTATGTTTGAAGCTTTAAGCTCAATCATATCAATTCCCCACATGGAGAAGGGCCATGGGAGGAAATGACGTTCAACAGTGTCGGAGGAACATGAATCTTATCTACATAAATTTGACACTTGTGGCATTTCTTCACAAACTTACAACTGTCAGATTCCATTGTCAGCCAATAGTAACCAGCTCTCAACATCTTCTTTGCCATAGCATGTCCATTGGAATGGGTACTAAAGGAACCTTCATGGACTTAAGTCATCAATAGGTCTGCTTCGTGTCTATCCATGCATATGAGCAAAACCATATCTAAGTTTCTCTTATAAAGCACATCACCATTCAGGTAGAAATTGTCGGCTAATCTCCTCAAAGTCTTCTTATATTTCAAAGATGCCCCAGGCGGGTAACTCTGACTTTCGAGGAAATATTTGATATAAAAATACCAAGGCTTTTCATCTTTGACTTCTTCAACAGCAAATACATAAGATGGCCTATCCAGATGCATCATAGTCAAATTGGGAACTTCATTCCAAAATTTCACCACAATCATTGAAGCCAACGTTGCCAGAGCATCTGCCATCCGATTTTCATCTCGAGGGATATGATGAAACTCAATTTTTGTAAATAAAGTTGATATCCTCCTTGCATAGTCTGTATATGGTATCAAACCGGGTTGATTCGTCTCCCATTCACCTTTGATCTGATTCACAACCTAAGCAGAATCTCCATAGACGTCTAAATATTTGATTATAAGATCAATGACCTCTTCAAGCCCCATAATGCAACCTTCATACTCAACCATATTTTTTTTACACTTGAAAGTTAATCTAGCTGTAAACGGAAAATGAGTGCGTTGAGTGTAAGACCCCAATTTTGACCCTAAGATCCCTCATGTAATTTCATCATAAGCATTAGCATTGGGATCATACCTTGGCATCCTCCGTACCCCTCTTTCATTGGGTTTGTTTTGGGAGAGATCATAAAACACCATGTGATTGTATCATACTTGTATATTATCATTTTAATAACCAAATTACCAAAAATATGTCTTTGCATTTGCCTAACTCTTTTCTAGGTAGGGCATGATCACCATTGATTCATCAAGTTCATATCTAGGGTTTGAGACCCTCATCACAAAGAGCACAACCATGAATTGATCCAAGAATGTTTATGAGCATCATATATGAGTTCCATTAATTCCTACATGTTATATTGATCATGTTTTCTTCAAGAGTTTGAGGGTTATTTGCCTTGGAAACCCTAGTTTGAATGGGCATCTTGAGTAACTTCTCCAACAAGGTATCTCACTAATTGATCAAGTTTTTTGAAGGGATAATTCAAAATCTTATGCATATATGATCTACCATGGGCCAATAAAGTCAAAATAATTGAAGGTTAGCAAGTTGGTTGATGGCGGTTGGCTAGATGAATTCATCTGATCAAAACTAGGCCCCCCCAGACCCTATCTCCTACAATTTTCACCATATGAAAATGATTCTAAGATCAAAGTTACTCTAAATGACATTACAAACAACTTTCATGTTGAGACCCAGAGCTATTTTTTCTTGGAAAATCATTTTCCATGTTGAAACATTATAGGTCATTTTGTCTAAACCCTAATTTGAAAGTCAACTTACCAAGGCCATAACTTGCTAAATTTTTATGAGATAAAATATTTCCAAGTTGCAAAATCAAATTCAGGATGTCTACTTCAACTTTGATGTTTGGAGTGAGAGCTAATTCAACTTTTATGAGCATGTGATATGAGGTTACATTATAGGTCATTTGTGACCTATACCATTGAACAAGTGATTTTTCCAAACTTCAAAAATTCATAACTCTATCATTCTAAATCCAAATAACATGAAATTGGTGACCATTTTTAAGGTCTTTGAAATAGCTACAACTTTGATGAAGACAAATTTCTCATTTGAAGCTCACATAAAAAGTTAATCAAGGTGGAATATTGAGATATATGGCTTGACACTTAGAAAAAATTTCAACATGTTGAAATTTCCAAACTTCCACCTTAAAATTCTCCATGTTCTAAGCTCCAAATTAAAAAGTGTTGAACATGAAAGTTGTTCCTCTTGATCTAGCCTTTCCAAAAAGTCTAATTTCATCCATTTTGGACAAGATTTGCTAGGGCTACGCATGGCTGGAACATTGCATCATAATTTGGAAAAAAATCAAACTTCAAGCTTCCATGTACAATTGCCTAGCACTCCAATTTGATTTCAGAATTGCTCACACTCAATTATGGATCAAATGGAATGATCTCATGGGCCTCTACACGCCCATGCACACATGCATCACTCATTGCCAATTTTGGAAACTTATTTGTAAGGTGCAAATATCATGTGATCCAGCTATAAATAGAGCACCATATGCTCAAAATTGAGGATTCCTTCGCGCCAGCTTTGATCCCAAACACCAAACCCTTCCATTTGAGAGGATAATCCTGAGAATTTCCTTTGGAATTTGAGTTTGAATCTCACTGTTTTGAGATTCAAAACTCCAGGGATCCAAGACCTTTTGTGCATTCTAATCTACTTCTGCAAGCATCCTGAACAAGATCAAGCACGAGCCAAAGCAAGAACAAGTGAATCCAGACCTGCATTGAAGGTATTTCCCAGAAAATTTCATCTCTTCAATTCTCTCTCAATTCCATTCAATTCTCTTGGATCTTTGGTTATCTGAAGTCCTACCAATGTAGGCAAGAAGATTGAGTTGCTTAGAGGTCAAATCGAAGCAACTCAGTTGACACACCTCAAAATTCAACTCCTCATATCTTTCTATATATGTGGAGTTAGTTAAAATTGAGGCCAGATTTGTGCTCTACGCCATTTTTTCTTTCAGATCATGTCCTCCTTTTTCGTTTTCTTGATGGTGATGAGTGAACCAGTCCGGCCAGGGTCACCGGAGAAGATGACCGGCCTTTGGACTCCGGTGACGCGCTGGAAGTGTTCAGAGCCATTGATCTGTTTCAAATTGTTTTAATATCACGCGTTGGTTCTGATTACCATCCCTGTGGCGCATTGACTTAAGTCCACGATAGAAAACGCGCTGAGGACCACTTGATCTGCCACCTCAATTAATGAGGGAGATCAAGTGGTCCACGTTTTTTTGTTATTTTATGATTTTCTTTTATTCCTATTACTTTCATTAATTCATATTAATTTTAATATTGATTCAAAAAATATGAGAGTTTCACCCAAAAAATTCAAATAATTTCCTCTTTCATATTCTGAATTAAAATGATTTTTTGGATCATTATTAATATTTTTCATGATTTAATTGATTTTGTGTTTATTTTTAATTGTTTAAAAATACTTTTAAGTCTTTAAAAATTCTGAACTTTTTTCTCCAAGGTCCTTTGATCTTGTTTGACCTATGATAAATCTCATGGCCATTTATTTGGTGTTTTGATGAGGTTTTAGGAATTTGACGAACCATATTTAATTTAAATTCCTTATTTTAGTATTTTTAATTTGAATAAATGCCCAATAATTTTGTTGACCAATTGTGATGACTTGTTTGAGTTTGACTCTTGTTGTTGGGTCTTGGTCAAGGTTGATTTGACTTTGTCAAGTTAATATCATTGGATTTAGGGGATTGATGGAATGTACATTCCATCTCCCAAAATGAATGAATGATATTAATTTGATAAAAGTCCTCCTTTGATCACTTTGAGTTTTGATCCATTCCCCTCCCTCTTCATCTCATTCCCTTTATTTATGCATTCATCTCATTTGGTATATGATATCTCAAAGTCCTAAAGCTAGTTGATTGAAAAATTAATGTGAGTATGAATGAGATTAGGCCACCTCTTTTGCATATCTCTTTTTGTGTGTGGTATGTTTCATGAGCATAGTCCATTATACTATGTCTCAAACATGCATTAACACCAAAATTCTATTGCCCGACCTCAAATAGTTGTGACTTCTAGATAAGTCCAATTACGATTGCTTAACATAGCGCTAAATTTGTGACATAAAAGGCATAGCATTCTAGTTAGTGAGATTGTAAGTCTCCCCTCTTTCATGGTATTGTGTGGAAACTTGGCCTTTTTTCCTTCCTTTGGAAGATGTATTAGCTCAAGGATCCATGCTTGTGATAAGTGGGTAGAGTGTTCTCCAAAGAATGTCTTAAAATGAAAAGCAAAAGCAAAACAATACTAACTTCTAACTCATTAACAACTAACTTTTAATTTCAAGCCATTTACTTTAATGTCATTTAATTCTAGCCTTTATTCATTTGCCATTGTTCATATCATTTTAATTGTTTATGTTAATGCAATTTTCACTTTGTCCACTTGGAGCATATTGTGTGATATATCTAGTTTGTATATACTTTGCTTGTTTGTGTGGTCTTTGACCATTAATGTACATAATGACAATAAAAACCCTAAAAAACTGTTGTGTGGACTGTTGGCTTGATCTTGGACAAATGGACTTAGAACTTAGGCAACATTCCTATGCTAAAGGACTTGGCAATGCTAACTTATTGAGAAACAAAGTGCTTTCAATTTGAAACTTCATCTGATACATCATTCAAGATCCCTTTGAGTTCATCTGCAACATGATCATTGTGTAGCTGTTATTTTAAACCTGTGACTTGTGGAATTCATCTGCAATTTGAAGAAGATCATGGAGTGGCTAAAGCTTGGATGTGGCTATCTTTATTTGATGCCTTTGCTCTTCAAGATAATATAATTGTGCATTTGTGTGTTGTTTGATTCTAAATGTCCAAGGGAATTCTGGATTTCTATTGACATTTTTGTCTATTGGATTGCTACCCATTTGGTCACATCTTTTCAACTCTCAACTTTTAATTTTGTGCATAGGATTAGTCTCTTCATCTTCTCCCCATTTCTATAATTTCAAAATATCTCCCTCCCTTTTCAAAATCTTCTTTGATTGAACTTATTTTGTTCTAAACCTTGACCACTCTGCAAAAGATAGAAACTTTGGCCTTATGCATTGCATTTTCAAACTTCTTTTCTTAATCAAACTTATAAGTAGACTTAACTATACTTGACCTAAACTTTCAAAAGCCAAAAAAGAACTAACTCATTCAAACCATTTTTTAGGCCTTTGTGCCTTTCAAACTTAATTTTTGTTAAAGGCAATGTATCCACTTTGAAATTTGTATCATGAACTACGAGGTTTTGATCCCTCATTTTTATGTTGGTACGTAGGCACAAGTCCGAAGGGCTTGTCAAACACAAAAATATAATTAATGAATTATTTTCTCATCCCCCCATTCTATTTATTTGTAAACATCATTTTTGTACCAAATACATATGCACACAAAAAGGGCCCGCTAGGAGTACCTAGGACACTTTGGGTGCTAACACCTTCCCTCTGTGTAACCAACCCCCTTACCTGTAATCTCTGACATTTTATTAGTTTTGATTTGAAAACTTCTTACTTTTGGGTTTTGTTCGTACTTTCTCCCTTTTCCCTTGGAAACAATAAAAGCGTGGTGGCGACTCTTGTTATTTGATCTCTAGCTTATCCATAGCTTGATTGTCATGAATTTACCGCTACATTGAGGAGTAATAATCATTGCCAAATGCCATTACCATACGAATTAACAGCTCCATCAAATACAATGCCCCAACAGGAACCAGGTTCTGGCCCTTCTTTAATCAATGGTTCATCAAAATCTTTCATTTTCAAGTACAAAATCTCTTCGTCAGGAAAATCATATTGTACTGACTGGTAATCTTCAATCGGTTGGTGAGCCAAATAGTCAGCCAAGACACTACCCTAGATAGCTTTTTGAGATCGGTATTTGATATCATACTCAGATAACAACATCTGCCAATGGGAAATCTTCCCAGTTAAAGCAGGCTTCTCAAATATGTACTTGATTGGATCCATTTTGGATATTAAACAAGTTGTATGATTCAACATATACTGGCGCAGACGCTTAGAAGCCCAAGCCAATGCACAACTTTTCTTCTCAAGCATAGAATACCGAGTCTCACAATCGGTGAACTTCTTACTGAGGTAGTAAATTGCATACTCTTTCTTTCCAGATTCATCTTGCTGACCAAGAACACAACCCATATTCTCATTAAGCACAGTCAAATACATGATCAACGGTCTTCCTTCAACAGGTGGAGACAGAATTGGAGTATATTGCACATGTGGCAGTCATATGCGATATAAATCTTGAGATATAGTTCAACCGACCGAGAAAACCTCTGACTTGCTTCTTAGTTTTGCGCGCAGGCATTTCTTGAATTGCTTTGACCTTGGTAGGATCAACTTCAATACCTTTCTCACTGACAATAAATCAAAAGTAAATCATACAATTCGAGTCGCCACCGCACTTCTATTTATCCAAAGGAAAGGTTAGAAAGCGAAAAAGAGAAGTTTTATCAAATCAAAAACTAATAAAAATGTCAGAGATCTGGGTAAGGGGGTTGGTTATGCAATGGGAAGGTTTTAAGCACCCAAAGCATCCTTAGTACTCTAAGGGAGCCCTTTTTACAAATGTTGTAAGGTAGGTTGGTATTTGTGAAAATATTTGTGCAAACATGATTGGAGAGATGAGAAAAGAATATACAAGTTATTTACAATTTTTGTGTTTGAATGGATGAACCCATTGCATATGTACCATCTTAAAAAGGTAGGATCAAAACCTCGTAGTTCGGGGTAAAAATCTCAAAAGAAGTTGGTGAATTGATTGGTCAAAAGCCTTAAGGTCTTTTGTTATCAAAGGGAGAAAACTCAACCTAAAACCACAAATCCACCATGTGAGGAGAGCTTCAACATGCTAGTGAGGGGTTAACCCTATAATAAGCATGGAAGACTTATAGTCCATCACTAAGGATATAGGTGAGTATTATATCAACCTCTAGGATAACTCAAACCTAATAGCTAATTTTTATGAAAAGCTTTAACACAAATGGTCATTGGAACCACAAAAACAATTGAGTGATTTGTATTTACAAATGAAAAATATTCACAAAGTAAGGTCAAAGTTGACTTAAGATTCAATTCAAAATAAGTTTTATGAAAGAGTTTTGAAAAATCAAAGGCATAGTGCCTAGGTTTCTAATTTTTAAAACAATGTTAATGTTTGCACAAAAAGTTTGACTTGGGTCAGAGTGGAGAGAAGAAGAGAAGGGCTAGGTCCTAAACATGCAAAGATGAGGGAAGAGAAATAAAACCACATTGGAGTTCCCTTCTTGAGATCATAAAGATGATCCAAGTTGCTCCATTCCTTTGGACTTAGCAAGCAATAAGAAAATCACTCAAGCAATCAATGCAAACAATCGATCAAGCTCCTAGGAATCTTCCAATTGGCTTTGTATCTCTTATCTTGAATGTCCATGACAATGGCTCTTCCAATTGGCTCAAGTTTGGGATCCCTATCACACAAGAACACACAAATCAAAAAATTCCACAATGCAATAGAAAGAATGGACAAGAGTGAGTTTAGAATTAGGGGTCCTTTCTATGTCTTCTTCAAGATTAAACATTCTAAAGGCATGAGGCCTAGTTGCTCTTTGACAATTTATAGCATTCTAAAGGCATGAGGCCTAGTTGCTCTTCAAACTCCATTAGCATAGGTAAGGTCCTAAAATCGAAGTCCTTTCTCCATTTGCATTAGGTTCACACAAACAAAACAAAACAAACACAATAGTATATACACAATAATGTGCTCAAGTGAGCAAAAGGAAAATTGCATTAACATAAACATGAGCTCAAGTGAGCAAAGGGAAAATGCAAATGAATTAATGTGCATGGAATTAAATTGCATTAAAGTAAATTGTAAGAATTAAATGCTTGAATTAAAAGTTAGTCATTAGTAGTTAGTGTTAGTGTGCCATAAGGCAATTTAGCGCTATGTTAAGCAATCGTAAGTGGAATAATGTAGTAGTCACACCTATCTGAGGTCGGTCAATAAAACTATAGGCAACAAACACAAGTTAGAGACCATGACTAATAAGCCAAGCTCCTACAACTTGCCATGCCAAAAGAAAAGAAGGATGATCTTGTATGAATTTAGGTTTTTTGCTTGACCAAGAAGCAACCTATCCTAAATGCAAAAAAATACACTTGATCTTTGATCAAGATGAATTTGATTTGAATCAAGGAAGGTTAAGCCCCTCATATGTCAAGGCTAACCACCAATCATTGACTCATTGATCAAAAAGAAAAAAAGAAAAAAGAAGAAGAAGAAATGGAAATGATCATAATTGAAATTCAAATGACATAGGCAAAACACACTGACCAATCATGAATAGAATCAACATCAATCAATGGTAAACAGAAGTGAGATGAAGCTTAGAAGTCAAGAAACAATAAGATTATTTTTGGTATTTTTTGGAATTAAAATAATACTTGAATTAAAATAAATAAATAAAGGTCAAACTTCAAATCCAATTCAAATCAACTTGGAAAAGTCCAATTGGATCATCATAAGTTAAACATGGTCAAACAAGGTTTGACAAAAATTTTCATCATTTTTTGAAAGCAGAAACTAATTTTAAACAATTTAAAATGAAGAAAAATAACATAATTGAACTAAAATCTCAAATAAATCTCAAATCAATTAATAAATTAATGAGAATATTGTTCATAGATTCATCATCATTCAAAGATGTTAAGAAAATATTTTTGGCATTTTTGAATATTGGAAACTATTTTAAATGAATTAAAAACAACTAGAAAAGAGAAAATTCACAAAAAATATTAAATGGACTCATAAAAAATATTAAAAATCATATTTAGAAACTAGAATTAAAAAGGGAAATAATGCAATTGGTCCCATATTTTTTGGAATAAAAATGAAAGAGTTATGAATTTTTGAAATGAAATGGAATTAAAGGAAATAAAATGAAATTCGGAAATTAAGAAAAATCATGGAGCGTCTGATCTTGCCTCATTAAATGACCTGGCTAATCAGGAGGCTGTAAAGCGCACGCTCATGGTGATCCAAAGTCAGCAACGAAACATGGAGCATTAAATGAGGTCAAACAAACCAAGCGCCAGGATTAGATTAGAAGCCAAGGATCCAATGGCCATGGACTTGTCCACGTGGGGACGGTGGTGGAAACCACCGTCTTCTCCGGTGAGACTCACCGTCCGGCCAGAATTTGTAGGTTTTCAAACCTTCATCATTTTGCACGATCCTAATATCTTTGGAAAGCTGGGGTGATGTACATCACCCTGTGCCATTGGTTTCCACTCAAGATCTCTATATAGAGAGAAATCTGAGATAAAAATTTATGGTGTTCATACTGAACTTGTTCAATTCATGAAATTAAATGCACGGATCAATTGCCTCTCACATGAGGACTTCAGAGGTACCAACAAACACAAGAAATGATCAATATCCAAGGAGTTTCGAAAAAAAACAGTTTGAGGGAAAACCTTTGAAGAGCAGCTTTCAAACACTTGATCTACTCCAATTCTTGGATGCAACTTGTTCTTGAGATGGCAAGGAAGCAAGGTCTAGGAATTGAAGCTCAATGATCAACCAATGAAGTTGAAAATTGAACTTGAAAATTGAAAGAGAAAAGCAAAATTCCTTTTAATGGAGGTTGGGGTTTTACTTTTGCAGCAATTTAGGCGCCTTGAGGTTGTATTTTGAAGAGGGATGGAACTTCTATTTATAGCCAAGCATGCTGCAAGCAATGAAATATTCATGTGTGCATGAGTTTGGGTCCTCCATGCATGGGCCTATACAGGCGCATGTGAGGCCCAAACTTGATTGGTTTTGCATGCTGATGATGAAACAAATGATTTTGGACGTGTACATGGCAAGGCAATGTGGTGTGCAAGCAATTTAATCATGTTATGCATAATTGAACACAAATTTTCTCCTCTTCGAAAATGCCACTTACCAAATTGAAACATAGCCATGTGGGTAATGATTGGAAAAGTCTTGACATGAAGAAAAAATGTTATGTTGAACAAAAATCCATTTGGAGTTGGGAAATTATTGAAAACAAGCCTTGAAGTTCAATGTGCAAAACATGTATGTGGAAATTTTGCCAAAATGGACCAACTTCAAGCCCTTTTGTTTTAATTATGAAAGCCTCAAATGACAAAACCTTCAACATCAAAGTTGTAGATATTTTCAATACAATCAATTTGGACTTAAATTTTGAATCATTTAGATTTTGTATGAGAAAGTTTTGGGTACTTGAAGTTGGACTTTTTCACATTTCAATGACTTTGGTCCAAAGTGACCTATAATGTTTTGTATTATCACATGTATTTATTTTGGGATTATGAAACTTTGTTTAACATAAAAAATGAAGTATACATCTTAAAATTTTCAATTCACTTGATCCCACCTCAAAATCATGAAAAATGAGTGAGTTAGGTCCTTGGGAAGTTGACCCAAAATTAGGGTTTTAGTCAAAATGACCTATAATGTATTGAAATGAATGATGACCTTACAAGCTTCAAATGGATTTTTGATGAACATTAAAGTTGTTCATATGGTTCTTAAGAACATTTTTTATCTTGGGGTCATATTCATTTGACACACACATTAAAAGTTAGGTCTCAGTGGATTTCAAAATAGTCAGATGAATTGATTGATCAACTTCTCAAGTCCAAACTTCAAATCTTGATGAATTGATGATTGAGGACACTCACATAAGCTCATATATGCATAAAATGATGAATGAAAGAACTTCCCTTGATTTTATTTGATCATGGGTTGAGGTTGCTTCATGAGCAAGGCACAGTCAATTCATAGTTGACTTAGGGTTTCCTTGGGAAACAATCCTCAAGCCCTTTGGTTTATCTTGATCAAATTGACAAATTGAGGTACTTGGGAGGCATATATGATGATTGAGAGCTTTTTGAACCATGGTCATGCTTGCTTTCAACTTCATCTGGCCACATCAATGAGCATAGGGGCCTCCTAGGAGCCTTGGATCACATGACTGCTCAAGCTTCAAAATAAAAGATGTTAGTGACATATTTTTGTGCTTTTGGTTAGTAAACAAAATAAGAAAAGCAATAATATTCAATTCAGGCATGCTTGGTGGTCTCAAACCAACTCACGTAAGTCCCACCCTAGGGTTAAGGAGCCAAGATGCTATGATCCTTGAGGCAAATGCAAAGTGCAATGTTATGATGCCATGAGGGATCTTACGGTCAAAATTAGGGTCTTACAGATGCCCCTATTTAAGGTCATTCTAGCCGGAGATATGAAGGTTAAAATCTTCGTCTCGACGAGGTATAATGGGCTTAAATAATAACAAAGAGACGAATTTTGGTCCCTAAGAGACCTCATGATGCAAATGTATGTATGCAAAAGTTAATACTCAGTGGGGATATGTGTCCATAAAGGAAAAAGAAATCAGGAGAAAATGAAAATCCATATGAGTAATACACTCATAAAGGGGACAAAGACTCTTGGGATTTTACTTGGGAATAAAGGGGATAAAAATGCGCGAGCAGGTCACGACTTAAAACTTGCTGAGAGACACGAAGGGATTCCATAAAAATAAATCAATGGAAAGACTCGAGCTGACGCAAAGATGCATATATTGGGGAATATGCCAATACAGCAAAACTATCCACAAAGGATACTTCGGATAAAAATTCGAACTCGGATGGGGAAAACCCACTAAGAGACTCAGGCTGATAACATCCACAAAGGACTCGGCTGAGGAAGAGATAAATGAGGTATTACCGGTTATTGGGTAATAAGCTCAAGGAGACATGTGGTCAGACACCGGTATAAGGGTGAGAGAACAACACGCTCGGAGAGAAAGAATACCTAAGACCAGTATAAGGTGAGAGATATCAATCAACCAAAACATCTGAGGAAGACCTAAAAAGGTATATTTCAACTCAGGAAAATCTGACTCCACAGGGGACCAAAAGTCATAATAGGGAGAAGAAGGAAGGAACACCAGAGATACCGGTTACTGGGCATATAATAGGTGACCAACCAGGCGTGAATTGGGGAATATTTCCAAGACACTCATCATCTGAAAGGAGGGTTGAAACAGCAAACTCGATTACAGGATGGGCATTCGATTCCATAAGGAAATACGAATCTTACTCGACTGGGGAAGAAAAAGACTTCGACTGAAGAGCGCATGAGATATATTATCTATTACCTCTAGAACGTAGATAACATACTCGCATGGAAGATTATCCACAACCGGTTACTGGGTTAATAAAGGATAAATCGACCGAAAAGAGAGGACATCAGGATACCAGCTACTGGGTATAAAATGATGACCAATCAAAGGGAGAGACAATCATTACCAACCAAAGGTAAATGAAAGATGACTCGTTGGGGATACATTGCCAAAAGCAATGATCCGGGAGATATACCACCGGTTACTGGGTGGTATACTCAAAAATGAAGGAATATCAATACCGAATATTGGATAAAGATAACCAACAAGGAGGGGATTACATCTACCGATTACTAGGTAGAAAACCACAAAAGAGAGTAACCGTCATCGGTTAGGATGAACAACAATCAAGGGTTAACTCTGCAAGGGGATAAAATGGGGTTTACAACTACCGGTTACTGGGTAGAAAACCACAGAAATAGGACTTACAACTATCGGTTACTGGGTAGAAGGCCACAACATTTGTCGGAAGAGAATGAACAACTACTATTTATTGAGCAATTAGTCATCTGAACCACAGGGAACTGCAGGGGGAATAACAAGAGTAGTCAATCTAGGAACAAACTAGAGAGACACAATGAAACAAGACTCAACCCAATGAGGATACAACTCAGGGGAGTAATTCCATCCCAATACATGTTTTGGGAGGAAACTGAAATAATAATCATCCACGAGGAAACAACTCAGTGGGGAATATGGAAGAAAGGGTAGACACTTTCTGCCTATGGGGCTGACTCTATATGGAGAGATCAGACACAATCATCTGCTTGGGGAAATATGTGTCACCAAATAGCAGGAGATAAAAAACAAAGATATATGGCAAAGAATGCAACATGGATATCTGAATGCTATGATTATGCATGTATATGCGTGGTTTATGTATGATTAATGCTGACAAACAGACATATCTAACACAAACAGGTCCAGAAATCAATGAACAGACATCCGGTACTACATTTCAAAAGAGAAAGCCAGGCCCACAAGAGAACATCCAATCTGATGGGGGGCAACAAATACCAGGAAACACCGATCTCTGCAGGGGATAAAGCCCAAAGTTGAGGACCAAACAGAGTCGTTGTCGGGTATAAAGACTACTGCTAGGGGAACAAGCAGGATCACCGGGGATCAGAGACCGCTGTTGGGGATAAGCAAAGGGTCACAACCACCAAAGCTGGGGAATCTTCCAACAGTACGCAGAGACATGGATAAGATTAGTTAGAGAAGAACTCTACCGGGGATCTTATCAGGGGAAATGTGGAATTCTGTGGGGAACAACCACCGGACAAAAGCACATCAAACAACATTTGTTTCTAACCCCGGAAGGGATGCCTCTGCTTCGGAGAAGGGAAACCAGTCACTCCGCTGGGGAAGAAGACAACACGTCCTCCTCAGAAGTTCCAAAGCCAAACTAGAATTAGGCAGAGCCTTAGCCGGGGAAGCTAAACACGGATAAGATCCACCGTAGAAGTAACTTTACTGGGGAAAATCCAAGAAAGATAAGAAACTCTGCGGGGAATAACCACCAAACGAAAGTTCCAATAACCATTACAAATCCTCATACTGCTGGAGAAGCAAACTCTGCCGAGGAGAAGAGAAGCACCGCTCCGTTAGGGATAGAAAATACATTTTCATCACCCGCTCTGCTAGGAGAAAACTATCCAAGAAAGAGGGAGTAACAACAATCAGGCTCTGATCAGACAACTCCACTAGGGAACAACTGCTGATGACCGAACTGGGGAAGTCTGATATGAACAACCCTGCTGAGGACAAACAGGAGCCAAACCTGCTGGAGATCAATGTATGTGAATCCGCTGGGGATAAGCTACAAACCGACTTCCTCGAAAAAGATAGCATGCCAATTTATCAATCTATAAGGGATTTTAGGTTAATCCACACAAGGGATGACAACCATATAATTGATAACATAGATGCTAGATCCAGACTCACTGGGGAGCTAGAAGACCGAGACTAAACTCCAGACACTCATGGGGCTCTGGGTGGTGTATCACTTTCTCTTGCGCTCACTGAGGAGACAACCTGAAAGATGATGAAGAGGATACCGATATGATAGGAATATGAACAAATGCCTTACCCTTTTGGAGATCATACTATCCTTGGGAGAGCACGGAAGACATCCCATTTATCCTTTCAGTCATTGTGAATGTTCACTTTGTCTAAAAACAATTTATAAAACTTTATTTGTTTAAAACAATGATATTTATCAATTAAAACATGAAAACATTTGTTGAACAGAAACAAATAAGAGTGCAAAGAATTGGATAAAGGCTTCAAATTTATTTGATGGAATGGTAGTCTGCAAATGGCACGACTCCATGGATCTTTACAAATTTGAAATTGGCGATATATATTGGAAAAAGGGCTACATTGAACATAATGACCCTTTCTCCACCAACTCTGAATCCAATGTATTCGAAGCTTCAGTTGACGATTACTGAGCAAGAATCTTTAATAGATGACAGCTGTAGGACGAAGTCTTGTCAAGATGCAGTTACTTGCCAAATCCCTAATTTTTTCCTATATTGACCCATGGTGAGGTACTCAATCTAGCGGGATGTATATTCATTTTTTCTGTCTCTAACTTTTTCCTGGATCGCCCTTTCGGGTTTTCAATCCCCCGAGACGCTTATTTTTTCCTAAGCCGCCCTTTCGGGTTTTCAACTTAGCGAGCTATTCTGTTTTTATTTTAGGCGAAGTATTTCTTGACTGCATCTGAATTCACAGGATGAGCGAAATCCTCCCCATCCATAGTTGTAAGTATCAAAGCACCGCCTGAAAAGGCTTTCTTAATAACATATGGACCTTCATAGTTTGAAGTGCACTTGCCCCTAGAATCGGGCGCGAAAGACAAGACTTTCTTGAGCACAAGGTCACCTTCTCGGAACACACGAGGCTTGGCCTTCTTATCAAAGGCTTTCTTCATCCTTTACTGATATAACTGACCATGGCACATGGAAGTCAATCTCTTCTCTTCAATCAAATTCAGCTGGTCATAACGACTCTGAACCCATTCAACCTCAGTCAACTTGGCTTCCATCAAGACTCTCATCGATTGGATCTCAACCTCCACTGGGAGCACAACCTCCATGCCATATACAAGGGAGAAAGGGGTTTCCCCTATTGAAGTGCGGACAAATGTACGATAACCATGCAAAGCAAATGGCAGCATCTCATGCCAAACTTTGTACGTAACAACCATCTTCTGGATAATCTTCTTGATGTTCTTATTAGCAGCTTCAACAGCCCCATTCATTTTGGGTCTATAAGGAGAAGAATTATGATGTGCTATCTTGAACTCGCTACACAGCTCTTTCATCATCTTGTTGTTCAAGTTAGATTCATTATCAGCAATGATCTTATCTGGCACACCATAACGGCATATGAGTTGATTCTTGATAAACTTCACAACCACCTGCCTGGTCACGTTCGCATATGACGCCGCTTCAACCCACTTGGTGAAGTAATCAATTGCTACGAGAATAAATCTGTGACCATTGCAAGCTTTCGGCTCTATCATGCCAACCATGTCAATTCCCCACATAGAGAAAGACCATGGTGATGAAATCACACTCAGTAGTGTCGGGGGAATATGAATCTTATCTGCATAAATCTGACACTTGTGGCATTTTTTCACATACTTGCAGCAGTCAGACTCCAATGTCAGCCAATAGTAGCATGCTCTCAACATCTTCTTTTCCATGGCATGTCCATTAGAATGAGTACCAAATGAACCCTCATGGACTTCAGTCATCAACAGGTCTGCTTCGTGTCTATCCACGCATCTGAGCAGAACCATGTCAAAATTTCTCTTATAAATCACATCGCCATTGAGGTAGAAACTGCTTGATAATCTCCTCAAAGTCTTCTTATCTTTAACAGATGCCTCAGGCGGGTAAATCTGACTCTGAAGAAAACATTTGATATCATAATACCATGGCTTATCATCTTTCACTTCTTCAACTGCAAATACATGAGCTGGTCTATCGAAGCGCATCACAGTGATATTGGGAACTTTATTCCAGAATTTCACCACAATCATCGAAGCAAGCGTAGCAAGAGCATCTGCCATCCGATTCTCATCTCGAGGAATATGATAGAAGTCAACCTCAGTAAAGAAAGTTGAAATCCTCCTCGCATAATCTTTGTATGGGATGAGGCCAGGCTGATTCATCTCCCATTCACCCTTAATCTAATTAACAACAAGGGCCGAATCACCATAAACATCAAGATGCTTGATCCTAAGATCAATACATTCTTCCGAACCCATAATACAAGCCTCATACTCCGCCATATTGTTCATGCATTTGAAAGTTAGCCTTTTTGTAAAAGGAAAATGTGTGCCCTGAGGAGTAATAATCACTGCCCCAATACCATTTCCATATTGATTTACAGCGCCATCAAACACCATGCTCCATCAGGAACCAGGCTCTGGCCCTTCATCGAGCGTAGGCTCATCGCAATCTTTCATCTTCAAATACAGAATCTCCTCATCTGGGAAGTCGTACTGAACTGACTGATAATCCTCAATTGGTTGATGTGCCAAGTGGTAAGCCAAGATACTACCTTTAATAGCTTTCTGAGCTCGATACTCAATATCATACTCAGACAACAGCATCTGCCAATGGGCAATCCTCCAAGTTAAAACAGGTTTCTCAAAGATATACTTGATTGGATCCATTTTGGATATCAACCAAGTCGTATGATTCAACATATACTGGCGTAAACACTTAGCAGCCCAAGCCAAAGCACAACATGTTTTCTCAAGCATTGAGTATCGAGACTCATAATCAGTGAACTTCTTACTCAAGTAGTAGATGGCATATTCTTTCTTCCCTGATTCATCTTGCTGACCAGTATACAACCCATAGAGTCTTCAAGAACATTTAGATACATAATCAAGGGTCTCCCTTCCACAGGCGGAGACAGAATCGGAGGTTTGGACAGATACTCTTTAATACTGTCAAAGGCCTTCTGGCAATCCTCGGTCCAATCATGACTCTGAGCTTTCCGTAGGAGCTTGAATATTGGCGCACATATGGCAGTCATGTGGGATATAAATCTGGAAATATAATTCAAGCGGCCAAGAAAACCTCGGACTTGCTTCTCAGTTTTGGGCGCATGCATCTCTTGTATTGCTTTGACCTTGGCAGGACCAACCTCAATACCTCTTTCACTGACAATAAAGCCCTATAACTTGCCGGAACAGACTCCAAATGTACACTTGTTCGGGTTCAGACAGAGTTTGTACTTCCTCAAATGCTGAAAAAGCTTCAACAAGTGCTCTACATGTTCAATTTTCGTTCTCGACTTTGCAATCATATCATCAACATACACCTCGATCTCCTTGTGCATCATATCATGAAACAAGGTAGTCATAGCTCGTTGATACGTGGCTCCGACGTTCTTCAAACCGAAGGGCATCACTCGATAACAAAATGTTCCCCAAGGTGTGATGAATGTTGTCTTCTCCATATCCTCGGGTGCCATTTTGATCTAATTATATCTGAAAAATCCATCCATAAATGAGAAGACATTGAATTTAGCTGTATTATCTACCAACATATCAATATGTGGTAGAGGAAAATCATCTTTCGGACTAGCTTTATTCAAGTCTCTATAGTCCACACACATTCAGACTTTTCCATCTTTCCGAGGCACGGGCACAATATTGGCCACCCATTGAGGATATGTAGAAGTCACCAGAAACCCCACATCAATTTGCTTTTGAACTTCTTCTTTAATCTTCACTTCCATATCAGGATGAGTTCTTCTGAGCTTTTGCTTCACATGCACACACTCAGGCTTCAAAGGTAGGAAATGTTGCATGATATCAGTATCTAGACCTGGCATGTCTTCATATGACCAGGCAAAGACATCAACATATTCTCGAAGCAACTCAATCAACCCCTTCTTCATAGACTCTTCCAGGAGTGCCCCAATCTTCACTTCACGAACACAATCTTTAGACCCCAAGTTGACTGTTTCTACATTCTCAAGATGTGACTGAATGATCTTCTCTTCGTGCTCAAGCAAACAGGTGATCTCATCAGGAATCTCTTCAACATCATCTTCTTCGGCCTTAAATACAGGGAACTCAAAGTTGGGAGATGGTGTTGGATCATTATGTTCAATGGGTTTGATCAACCTGCATAATGATTTTGGATATAAAAGAGATTTTAGAATTCAAACAAGGCAAATCATTATGCAGATGAAAAGATTGATTTTATTCTCTTTTTTTTAGGGTTTTATGGTGATCACCAATTTCATGAAAAAAGCAAAAAGTGAAAATAATTGGAAAAACAAACATTTAACATGAATTTATTGAATGAATATCATTGTATTTATGTGCCAAGAATGTCATCACTTCTCCTTTTGGCATGGGAGAAGGGTTTTTAAACAAAAATGAACATTACGTGGACTTATGGACAACTGTTGGAACATCAACAACAACCCAATTATTGCAAACCCCTCTAGGGATGACAAAGTTGCCAGAATCTTCCTCTGCATCCTCTTCCACTACAGCAGCAGCTTCTTGGTCTTCGACCGTGTGGATGAAACCACCACTCTGAAACAGATCGTGCTTGTTGAAAGTTCCTGAAGAGTACCCTATGCCAGCCCAAGATTTATTGTCTTCCAGCTTGATCATTTGTCCTAAACCAGTAGTTGCGCCATGCTCAATGGCCAACTTCGCATCATTGTAGGACGCAAATGAAGAAGTTCCTTTCTTAGAAGGCTCAGTAATAGACAAGTCTTGGAACAGAGTTCCAACCTCATCCTCAGCATCAATATAAGAAAAGGAAGACAAATGGCTAACCAAGAGAGCCTTCTCTCCCCCTACCACCACCAACTTTTTGTTCTTTATGAACTTCAACTTTTGGTGTAGGGTGGATGTCACGGCGCCTGCCTTGTGAATCCATGGTCTGCCCAACAAACAGCTATATGATGGGTGGATATCCATAACCTGAAAAGTGATCTGGAAATCACTAGGTCCTATCTTGATTGGGAGTTCGACCTCGCCAATCACAGTCTTTCGGGATCCATCAAAAGCTTTAATGACCACTCCATTCTGCCTCATGGGAGGCCCCTGGTATGAAAGTTTGGCCAGAGTGGATTTTGGAAACACATTCAACGATGATCCTGTGTCTACCAGCACATTAGACAAGGCATCATCCTTGCAGTTCATGGAGATGTGAAGTGCCAAATTGTGGTCTCTTCCCTCCTCGGGGAGATCAGCATCACAGAAGCTCAGGTTGTTACAAGCAGTAATGTTTGCAACAATGCTATCAAACTGTTCTATGGTGACATCATCATCTATGTACGCCACGTCCAACACCTTTTTCAAAGCTTCTCGGTGTGGCTCAGAGTTCATCAACAAAGACAACACTGATATCTTTGAAGGCGTTTGTAGCAGCTGATCTACAACATTATATTCACTCTTCTTGATGAGCCTCAGCATCTCATCACAGTCCTCTCTTAACATGCCATTCTGGCCAGCAGGGACAGGAGCTCTAACAACAGCGGCAGGTTTGTCAACAACAAGTGCCGGATTCGGAGAAGAAGAAGAATTCCCCAAAGGACGGGTAGCACTATCAGCAGCATCAACGCTTCTGGTGTCAGCCTGAGGTTTCGGCGGCGCCCAAAAAACACGACCACTGCGGGTCAAACCACTGACATCAACAATATTCACAACGAAAGTGGAGGGTAGAGGCATCTCCTTCCCATCTTCTAATGCAACAACATTATAACGATAGGGAACATCTTTGTCGGAAGAGTAAGGAACAAGGCCAGCTGGCTTAATAATGAGAGTAGGAGAAGCCTTCTGCTTGCTGGCCATCATATATGACAACAATAGGCCCGGGTATTCTAAATACATGGGATATTACATTAACTTCGTCCTCATCACGATTCTGAAGTATCTCTATCACACCCTGATCATACATTTCTTGGATGTCTTTTCGGACTTGACGACATCCTCTCTCATTGACAGTGCATACACGGCAACTGTCATGGTCATGCTCATAATGACTGTATCCACATAACAGTATATGCATCACGACCAAAGATTGTCTGATATGGCTGACATATCTGACCTTGTATTTGCCAGGGCAACCCTAAACCATATTAACAGCAGATTTCCCATGCTCGGGCAATAGGTTCTTCTTCGCATTAGGACCTACGTCCTCGAAAAACAGAATACCACTTCTAACAAGGTCTTGAACCTTGGTCTTGAGAGGGTAACAGTTCTCCACATCATGTCCGGGAGCACCGGAATGATAAACACAATGAAGCTCGGGCTTATACCACCATTGAGGGTTGGTCGGTATAGCAGGTGGGTCACGTGGAGTGATCAGCTTCCTTTCAATCAATGAAGGATATGATTCAGCGTAGGTCATTGGAATAGGATCAAAACTGACCCTCTTCCTATCATAGCTAGTGCTAGTTTGATTGTTGTTTTGAGGCTGGTAGGCCTGCTGTTCACCATCTCGATGAAGTCAGAAGGAGCGCTAGCAATCATCCGCTCTTAGTAGAAAGAGCTTAAAGTCTTGAGGAAGATCTTTGTCATCTCCTTCTCTTCGAGCGGGGGCACCATCTATGCAGCCAATTCACGCCACCTCTGGGCGTACTCCTTAAATGTCTCTTTCTCCTTCTGGGACATGACCCTCAGTTGGTCCCTGTCGGGAGCCATATCAACGTTGTATTTGTATTGTTTGACGAAAGCTTCGCCAAGGTCGTTAAAGGAGCGGATGTTCACATTATCCAGACCCATGTACCATCTCAAAGCGGCACCGGACAGGCTGTCCTGGAAGTAGTGGATCAGTAGTTGATCATTGTCAGTCTGAGTCGACATCTTGCGTGCATACATCACAAGATGGCTGAGCGGGCAAGTGTTTCCTTTGTACTTTTCGAAGTCAGGTACTTTGAATTTGATTGGAATCTTGACATTAGGTACAAGGCAAAGCTCAGCAGCAGATTTGCCAAAAAGGTCCTTTCCTCTGAGAGTTTTAAGTTCCTTGTGCAGCTCAAGGAATTGATCATTCATAGCGTCCATTTTCTCGTAGACATCTGGGCCCTCGGATGGTTCAGAGTGATAAATGGTGTCATCTACTCTTGGCAAAGTGTGCACGACTGGAGGTGGCTGTAACACCCCAAAATTTGCCCTCCTCATTCATGCATTCATTTAGCATTTCATATTGCATTTCATCATGTCAATCAGAATTAGATCCGAAAAAAAAAAAAAAAAAAACGAAAAAAAAAAATGGAAAAAAAAAATATTTTACAAAAAGAAAAAATAATAATAATAATAATAAAATAATAAATAAAATATAATAAAATTTTTTTGGACTTGGGTCTCTCTCATTTGAGCCCGCAAAACCATGAAATTCAGTCTATAAATACCAAGGCTTCACTTGAGAAAAAGGAAGAGAAGCAAAATACTCTGAGGTTTCCTTGGAACAAAATCCTGGACAAAACCTGAAGAGAAACCTGATAGAGAACTCAGAGCAGCCTCCAAACCCTAAAGGGCCTCACGGGTGCAACTCAATTTCAATCAAGCTCTCCAATCTGGTTTGCCCTATTCCCATTATTTTACGCCTTCAATTTGAATGTTTTAAATGTGTGATGTATTATGAATGGGTGAAACCTATGCCTTGAATGTTTAATCACATGATTTCTGAAGTGTATGCCACAGGGTTTGAGGTTTCTGAAACCATATTGTTATTCATGAAAAAAATGCTTATCGTGTTTCACTAACCCTTTTGTTGAGTTTTTGTGAGGGCTCACAGACTCTTGCAGGGATAACTTGCGTGGTTTCCCACTTTATTTGTGGGATACCCCCTGGAGGTTCATTCCGATTACCTGTACTGACTCACTTTTCTTTGATGGCATTAGCTTGGGAGGTCCCTGGGTTTCTTACTCCTTTAATTGCTGTTACTTCGGATCTTCATCCGTGTGGTACTTTTACCTCTTTTCCGCATTTTATCGCTTTCTTAGCTGGAAGACCTCGATAGGAGGCATTTGTTTTCTTTTGTTTATTTACTTCTGAGCCCCTTGTTGGCACATTTACTTTATACATGTTTGTTTTGTATGTGTTCGTATCCCTGCAGGTAGCGCGGTTCCTTCGTCAAGGACTGCCTGTTTGCCCTCGAGCATCCCAAACCCTAAAACCCAAAGCAACACGTTAACTCATTCTACTACAGGCGAGTAAGTCTCCAAAGGCCGAGCATCCGGTAGATTGCGTAGTGACGTCGTTCGTCCAAAACCCAATCCATAACCCCGTAGTTAGCCGAACTACGGCTTGCTCTGATTCTCATTCTAGATGAGATACGTAGGCATAAGACGCGATGTCTTAGCGAGCACACATCCCCCCAACCCATAGGTAGCCGAGCTACGAAGACTCTGATTCTCATATTCAGATGAGATACGTATGCAGTGGATGCGACATCCGCGCGAGTCATTTTCATTTAACCCTTTTTTTTTGGCAAACAACACAAGATAAACCCACACCCTTTAGACGAAAACTACACAAGTGGATCCCGTAGAGTACTACGGATGCGTAGGGGTGCTAATACCTTCCCTTCGCATAACGGACTCCCGAACCCAAGATTTGGTTGCGAGACCCCGTCTTGTCCTTTCCTTTTTCAGGTTTACTTCGAGCGTTTCCTTTCCCTCCTTTGGGATGAATAACGCACGGTGGCGACTCTTCTGTCATTTTCTTTCGCCGGTTGTTTTTCCGTGCACTGTATTTTTCAGGTTGCGACAGCTGGCGACTCTGCTTGGGACTAAGAAGTTGACCTCTTGCTGGTCCATCTTCCCTAAGCGAGTCCCTTCTAGCTTGTGTGATTTCTTGTTTATTGGGTGTTCATGCTTTTGTACATTTATTTGCTTACCTGCTTGTATGCATCTGTTGTATCTGCTGGATCTGTTTGTTTGTTTGTTGGGATGGGATGTTCTATGAGAGATAAGCCCATTACCCAGGCTTGAGTGTACACACAGGTTTTAGAATGGATGATCATGAGGCTTGCGTGGCGTGTTGCTACGTTAAGTCGTTCGTGAAGAACCACACCCAGACGAGGTTTCTTTTGGATATATTATGTCCTACGGATGTTCCGTAACGACATGGTGTTCCTTTAGAAATCGTCGACTCTGGTGACCATTTCCTGAGAACTCAGTCGAGGCCTCTCCTCCGAGACGTGATTATGTTAGCTCTGGTGGGCGCATTCTCGCTGATCAATCCGAGGACCCCGAGACTGGGAACTTGCTTTAGGATGTTCTGTTGAGGGAAGTCAATGGAGGTCTTTTATCCCGTAATAATGCCAAACCTTTAGTGGTAAACGTATTATTCGCGACTGAAGGGCTGAAGCTGACGAACTTCTGTTCTTAGAACCTACCAGTGAGGGGTGGGCTAAATTCAGGAAATCTTAACCTCCAACCAACCCGGTTTTCTGGAGCAGAGTTTTGGTCTTGTATTATATTCCTCAATGAATTTCTCTCCAGGAAGTGCAACCTGACAGATGTTCAAGCGGATCCATCAATACTGATTGACATGCCTTTGCATTGCATAACATCATCTGCATATTTGCATCCAACATCTCATGCTTATTCATTTGCAGGGTATTCCCTTTCAAAACGGGGGTGCCTTAAAACTGAACAAGCAGTGCATCGCATACCATGCATATTAACCCTTGTCTGTTTTGCAGGTGTCACCGCAGTGTCTAACGTTTGTTCCCTGTATCAGGCAGTTATTGGTCCCAAGTGAGTTCACAGATACCCGACAAAGGAAAATCGTCCACAGCTAGCGATGGACCAAGTACAAAAAGAGCTGGTTGATATGCGTGAAAGGATGGATCAGTTCATGACATTGATGACTGGTATGGCAGAAGGCCAAGCGAAGCTGAGGGAATTGGTTGAGCAACCGAGACCCGATCCGGAGGTGGAGATACCAAATGCTGAGGGAAACCCTGGTAACCCTGGGAACGCTAATAACCCTGTGAACACTGGTAACGCGGGTAACGCAAATGCTGATGGAAACCCGGGTAATGTTGGCAACACAGGGAATGTTGGGAATGGTATTGGCGGAAGGTACAATGTGAATCAAGGAATTCGGATTAACGGGCACCCCGTTACTGAAGATTATCAGTATGATGAATTTTCTTTGCACGACGAGGCCCTCGAGACCACTCGCCGTACGGATGAGCTTGCTGAGAAGCTCAAATCTTTGGAGTCTCAAAATTCCTTAGGCTTTGATGTCACAAATCTTGGTCTGGTTCAGGGAGTAAGGATTCCTCACAAGTTCAAACCCCCTACTTTTGAGAAATACAACGGGGCTTCTTGCCCACGCACTCATCTCCAATCTTATTTGGGAAGGTTGGGAGCTCACACGGAAGATGAAAAGTTGTGGATGTACTATTTTGAAGACAGTCTAACTGGAGCTTCTCGTGAATGGTATTCTCATTTGTCTCGTACTACCATCAAGAGCTGGAAAGACTTGGCAGAGGCTTTTATCAAGCAATATCAATACAACTTGGACATGGCTCCAAATCGGACCTTGTTGCAAGGTATGTCTCAGACTGCCAAGGAAACCTTTAGAGAGTATCCTCAGCGTTGGAGACAGATTGTTGCGTCCGTCCAACCCCCTATGTCTGAAAGGGAGATGGCGGACATGTTCATGAACACTCTTCAAGGCAATTATATTGAGAGATAGGCTGCTTGCCCGTCAATCAACTTTGCAGAGATAGTAATTACTGGAGAAAGAATCGAGAGTCTGTTGAAGATGGGCCGAATTCAAGACAATAGTGCTTCCAACTCATCAGGTCCCAAGAGACCGTTTGCTGGTAACGGTCAGCAAAGAAAAGAAGGCGAGGCAAGCGTTGTGTATACCGACAGAGGCAGGGGTAGAGGACGCCCTAATTATTATCAAGATCAAGTGGCCGCAGTCACTATTCCAACACCTGTTCCTCAACCGCAATATCATCCGCAACAACAACCCAGGTACAACAATCAACAACAAGGAGGTAATCCGGGTCAGCAGAGTCACTATCAACAACGTCCAAGGCAGACGGACCGGGTCATCGATCCAATCCCAATGCCTTATTCAGTATAACTTCCCAAGCTGATTGACATGAATCTGGTTACGTTGAGAACTCTGGCCCCACCAATCGATCCCAATAATTTACCTAGAGGTTATGATGTCAACGCCAAATGTGCTTTTCACTCCAACGCACCTGGCCATAATACAGATAATTGCAAGGCTCTCCAGTTAAAGGTACAAGATTTGAGAGATGCCCAGGCTATCAATTTTGCTCCGGTGCCTAATGTTATCCAGAACCCGATGCCGGCTCACGGCGGGCAGAGGATTAATGCTGTTGATAGTGGGGAAACTTTGAATTTGGTTTCTGATGTGACTAAGGTGAAGACTTCGCCATCGGTGGTTAAAGACCGACTTCTAAAAGGACAGATTTTCCCGGGCTGTGGGGAAGAATGCAGAAATTGTCAAGCTGCCGAAAACGGATGTGACAGTTTGAGAAGGGGTATTCAGCAACTGATAGATGAAGGTTGTCTTCAGTTCGTTCAGGCCCGTCCAGTGAAGAATGATGTATCGACGGTGACGTTTTATTTCACTCCTGAAGAAATATATGTTCCCGAGAGACTCGCTCCGACAACAATATATTTCCCAGAAAGTACAGAACCAGCAGCGGTGAACATCGAAAGTTCAGCACCAGTCGCAACTTACTCTGACAGCCCTCAACCGACTTTGGTTGGTCCAATCACCATCACGGTACCAGGACCTGTTCCGTATGAGAAAGACAGTGCTATCCCGTGGCACTATGGGGCTGATATCTACTGCCAGGGGCAGAAAGTTAACGAAGAAGACATTGACATTGGTAGCTCCGCTGTAGACAATGTTGGAGGGGTTGGTGGCTTCACTCGCAGTGGACGCCTATTTGCACCATCAACATTACGCGCGAATACTGAAGCCGAGGCAGCTGCCAAGGATAAAGGGAAACAGGTATCCACCGAAGAGGTTACTACTGAGGAAGATCCTCCTAAGACCGCATTCGAGAAGGAAGTGGATGAGTTTATGAGGATTATCAAGAAAAGTGACTACAAGGTAGTCGACCAGCTAAATCAGACACCCTCAAAGATCTCCATTCTCTCACTATTGCTGTGCTCTGAGGCGCACAGAGCAGCCTTGTTAAAAGTACTGAATATGGCCTATGTTCCACCGGAGATAACTGTTAACCAGCTGGAGTCGGTAGTTTCCAATGTAAACGCTAGCCGGGGGCTAGGTTTCACCGATAATGACCTGACACCTGAGGGCAGGAATCACAACAAAGCCTTGCATATCACAATGGAGTGCAAAGGGGTGATGCTTTCCCATGTTTTGGTTGATACAGGCTCTTCTCTGAATGTTCTTCCAAAGAAAGCCTTAATGAAGTTGGATTGCGATGACACCATCCTGAGGCCAAGTAACTTAGTTGTGAGGGCTTTTGATGGCTCTAAGAGAGCTGTCTTTGGCGAAGTTGAGTTGCCAGTTAAGATTGGACCGCAGGTATTCAAGAGTACCTTTTATGTGATGGATATCCAGCCTGCCTACAGCTGTCTGCTAGGTCGGCCTTGGATTCATGTTGCCGGTGCTGTTACTTTTACTCTCCACCAGAAGCTCAAATATGAACTAGAAGGTCAGATCGTCACTGTATGTGGTGAAGAGGATATTTTTGTTAGCCACCTGTCTACATTTAAGTATGTAGAGATGGACGGCGAGATGCACGAGATGCTGTGTCAGGGCTTGGCAGCCATAAACATCAATGAGGTCGCGCCCGAAGCTGTCTTTTCACCTGAGTTTGAGAAGGTCGGGACTTCTATCTCTTCATACAAGCAAGCTGTCGAAGTGGTTAAAGCTGGTAATGCCCAAGGCTGGGGCAAATTTGTGGAGCCAGTCATCAAAGAAGACAAGTTCGGATTGGGGTATGCTCCGGGATCTAAGAAGAATGAAACCGGTACTCTCTCCAGCGGGGGTTTGGTTTCCCCCCACATCGTCAATGCTGCAGATGAAGACAAGGCTGACAACGACTGTGACTTAGATAGCTGGATTCGCCCGTGTGTCCCGGGAGAAAAGCTCGACAATTGGTCGTCTGAAAAAACCGTCTGGGTTACTCTGCTGAAAGAGTGATTTTTATTGTTTTCCTTTATTACATGCATAATAAAGTCTTACACTTTGCCCAAGGTGTAACGGCTCATTTGTAGGGCCATCCATTTAGTTACGTTTCGCAATTATTTTTATCATCAATAAAGGACGGCTTTTGCAAACAATTTTGTGTTCTCTTTCTTTCAGTTTTTTTTACTTTTTACAAAAAAAATGGCAATGTTTCTTTTTTCGTTTTTTCTTTCTTTCCAAAAAAAAAATCTCTCATTCTAAGGTAAAGCATGATCCTCCATCATGCAGAGCCGACCACTCGGATCTCACTGCTAACGACACTGCTATGGCCAAGTATGACTTCGACAATCCTATCTATCAAGCCGAAGAAGGGGCTGAGGAAGATTGTGAATTTCCTGAAGGGTTAGCCAGATTGTTGAAATAGGAGGACCGAGCTATTACACCTTATCAGGAGGTGGTTGAGACTATCAACGTTGGTACCGATGACGACAAGAAAGAGATCAAGATCGGGGCCAGTCTACAGGCCGAGAGGAAAGACCGTTGATCATGTACTTGACTGTGTTAGAAAGGTCAATGGGTTGTGTGCTCGGTCAGCATGACGAGTTAGGTCGAAAAGAGCATGCAATATACCACCTTAGCAAAAGTTTACCGACTGTGAACAAAGATACTCATTGCTCGAGAAAACTTTCCGCGCTTTGGCATGGGCTGCTCGCCGACTAAGACAGTATATGTTGACTCACACGACTCTATTGATATCAAAAATGGATCCAGTCAAGTATATTTTTGAAAAGCCATCACTTACCGGAAAGGTTACTAGGTGACAAATGATACTGACAGAGTATGACATCCAATACACTTCACAAAAAGCCATCAAGGGAAGTGTCTTGTCAGACTATCTTGCAGAGCAACCGATTGATGATTACCAACCTATGAGGTTTGACTTTCCTGATGAGGACATCATGTTTCTCAAATCGAAAGATTGAGAGGAACCACTCCCGGAGGAGGGGCCTGACCCTGAATCCAAATGGGTTATGATGTTTGATGGGGCGGTCCACGTCAATGGTCGCGGAGTTGGTATAGTGTTGATCACACCGGAAGGGGGTTCATATGCCATTTGGTGCCAGAATAACTTTTCCCTGCACCAACAATGAAGCCGAATACGAAGCTTGTATCCTAAGACTTGAGGAAGCCGTCAATATACAGATTAAAACCCTGGATGTATACGGGGATTCAGCTTTGGTCATCAATCAAACCAACCGGAAATGGTATACACCTCAGCCTCATCTGGCTCCTTACAGAGACTACACGAGAAGATTGTTGACTTTCTTTTGAAGAAAACCAATTTGCTGATGCTTTGTTTACCTTGTCTTCGATGATTAAGGTGCTATGCTGGAACTACGTACCCAGAATTGACGTATCTCGGTCAGAGACGAATAAAGAAAGCATTTGGTTAGAAAGTGCGCCCTCGGGGGTATCAAGTCGGTGAATTGGTACTCAAAATATTTCTTCCTCCCAACACAGATCACAGGGGCAAATGGACACCGAACTATGAGGGTCCGTACGTGGTTAAAAGGATTTTCTATGGCGGAGCTTTGATGCTAACAACCATGGATGGCGAAGGATTCCCGTCCCCTATTAACTCAGACGCAGTTAAAAAAAAATACTTCGCATAAAATAGACCCGCTGGACGATAAAAAGAATAGTCCAGGCAAAAAAAGGGCATCCCGACGAACCAAAAAAAAGAGAATAAAGAGGTTCGGGCAAAAATTAGGGATATAAAAAAAGAGTACACCCGGTGAGTCAAAAACCCAAAAGGGAGGCTCAGGCAAAAATGGGTATCCCGGTGGATTGAAAACCCGAAAAGGGGGCGATCTAGGCAAAAGTTAGGGAATAAGCGAATGACTGTGATCTGAGTTCATCAGTGTTATATCACCGTTTCATTCAATCCGACAATCTTCGAAGGTTAAAGATCGACTAATCATCCACTTCAGAAAGCAAGATGAGCAGAGCGTCTTGAGGACATACGAGTCATAGCAAAGTCGAAACTCAGTGGGACCCCGTATCCCCATTGCCATTAGGATAGTTCTCTTTTTATAGCGATCACCTCTTTTCAGGGATCAGCTTCCTGATACCCTCGCCTATTCCTGGCACAAATTTTCTCCCCATTAAGAGTCGAATAATTCTGTTAAAGAGCCTCTTTATTTTTCATTTATCAGTTTGTTTGCAAAAATGTCCGAATTTTTTATAAAACATATTGCATATGAACATAATGGTGGCTTTTGCAGATGATTTGCACAGAAAAACATTTAAAATTGCTTTGAATGTGCTTAATCCCGGACGGTGAATTCAAACCGAGTAATTCCCCCGAGGCATACGTGTATTTTTGGTTGCAGGTCACAGGAACCGGATGCCAAGTCATGAATCCTCATCCCCAAGCGGTTGACAAAGTCTCTCCTCAGCAGAGCATGTTCCCCAACAGAGTTGACAGTATCCAGACTGTCTATCCCTAGTAGAGTTGACAGTATCCAGACTGTATATCCCCAGCGGAGTTGACAGTGTCAGACTGTATCTTCCTAGCAACAGCGGAGTGGTTGCGTACCCAACGGACAAGAGGGTGGTGTTCCCAGTGTTCATCTCATCCCCAGCAGATTATTTTTAACAGATTTGTTAATCCCTAGCTTGAGGGCGATTAGCAAGTTCATATCCCCAGCAAAGGCCGTTTCCTACGACATTTCCCCAGGAAGTGTTTTCCCCACAGACTCTCCTCACAGAGCCTCACCGAACAAAGTTTCCATAGTTGATACTCCCCGCGCAAGGTCAACTTTTCAAGCAGCCAATTTATTTTTGGTGGCTCATTGGTCCCGGCAGACGGATCATTCCCCACAGAGCATTCAAGGATTGATACAGCGATCTGTTCCCTACCGGAGTTTGCTTCCCCAAGCAGATTTATTTTTACACCATGCATAACATTTGCATTTGCATGCATATCATATCAAGCATACACATAAGCTGATAAACAGGTTCTTCCAAGCAGACTGAAGAATTACTTTACAACCAAGGTCATGAGATCTAGCCAGAGGATCAAGCGTGAGTGATCCAGCCTGAGGTTCATTTTGAAGATTTAGCCTGAGAATCGTGTTCCAGTGATCCAGCCTGAGGGTCATTTCGAAGATTCATCCTGAGAATCATGTTCCAGTGATCCAGCCTGAGGGTCATTTCGAAGATTCAGCCTGAGAATCGTGTTCCAGTAAGCCATCATAAGGCTCAATTTGAAGATTCCCCAGTGAAGTCGCCTACAAGCTTTATTTCCCCAGCAAGTCTAATTGAGGAGTCGTTACAACATGTTCTAGCCCGAAGAATATGTACGAAGCCCAAAAGTGGAATATGCTCGAAGCTGCATATCTAATATGAAGGTTGGGTGTAGATTTCAAAAGAGGGTCAACCAGCGCATGCCTTAGATGCATGATCCTAATGACGGGAATTTATCATCAAAACAATCCAGATCTAGCCAGAAGATCGAAGTAGATTCAGCCAGAGAATCGAAACAAAGAAGATCTAGCCAGAAGATCGAAAATCGCAACAATTCAGATCTAGCCAGAAGATCGAAGTAGATTCAGCCAGAGAATCAAAGGAAATAGATTCAGCCAGAGAATCGAAACGAAGGAGATCTAGCCAGAAGATCGAAGAAGATCTAGCCAGAAGATCGAAGTCAGGTCTAGCCCGAAGACCAGAAATAGATTCAGCCAGAGAATCGAAACGAAGGAGATCTAGCCAGAAGATCGAAGAAGGTCTAGCCAAAAGATCAAAATCGTATCCAGCCCGAGGATCAAAATTAATATCCAGCCAGAGGATCGAAACTCTAGATTAAGCCAGAGGATCGGAAGAAAAATAAACAGCACGGTGTATTTCTGCGTTTTTGTGGTGTTCTCGGAGCATAAATTTTCGGTCTGTCTTTGGTATTCAATCACAGCTCACCCCGCTTGTCTGATAAGCTGTTCGCTTTCATCCTACTCGGTTTAGCTGATGATTGAATAGGGGCAGCTGTAACACCCCAAAATTTGCCCTCCTCATTCATGCATTCATTTAGCATTTCATATTGCATTTCATCATGTCAATCAGAATTAGATCCGAAAAAAAAAAGAAAAAAAGAAAAAAAACGAAAAAAAAAAGGAAAAAAAAAATTTACAAAAAAAATAAATAAATAAAAAAAATAATAAAAAAAATAAATAAAATATAATAAAAAAATTTTGGACTTGGGTCTCTCTCATTTGAGCCCGCAAAACCATGAAATTCAGTCTATAAATACCAAGGCTTCACTTGAGAAAAAGGAAGAGAAGCAAAATACTCTGAGGTTTCCTTGGAACAAAACCCTGGACGAAACCTGAAGAGAAACCTGACAGAGAACTCAGAGCAGCCTCCAAACCCTGAAGGGCCTCACGGGTGCAACTCAATTTCAATCAAGCTCTCCAATCAGGTTTGCCCTATTCCCATTATTTTACACCTTCAATTTGAATGTTTTAAATGTGTGATGTATTATGAATGGGTGAAACCTATGCCTTGAATGTTTAATCACATGATTTCTGAAGTGTATGCCATAGGGTTTGAGGTTTCTGAAACCATACTGTTATTCATGAAAAAAAATGCTTATCGTGTTTCACTAACCCTTTTGTTGAGTTTTTGTGAGGGCTCACAGACTCTTGCAGGGATAACTTGCGTGGTTTCCCACTTTATTTGTGGGATACCCCCTGGAGGTTCATTCTGATTACCTGTACTGACTCACTTTTCTTTGATGGCATTAGCTTGGGAGGTCCCTGGGTTTCTTACTCCTTTAATTGCTGTTACTTCGGATCTTCATCCATGTGGTACTTTTACCTCTTTTCCGCATTTTATCGCTTTCTTAGCTGGAAGACCTCGATAGGAGGCATTTGTTTTCTTTTGTTTATTTACTTCTGAGCCCCTTGTTGGCACATTTACTTTATACATGTTTGTTTTATATGTGTTCGTATCCCTGCAGGTAGCGCGGTTCCTTCGTCAAGGACTGCCTGTTTGCCCTCGAGCATCCCAAACCCTAAAACCCAAAGCAACACGTTAACTCATTCTACTACAGGCGAGTAAGTCTCCAAAGGTCGAGCATCTGGTAGATTGCGTAGTGACGTCGTTCGTCCAAAACCCAATCCATAACCCCGTAGTTAGCCGAACTACGGCTTGCTCTGATTCTCATTCCAGATGAGATACGTAGGCATAAGACGCGATGTCTTAGCGAGCACACATCCCCCCAACCCATAGGTAGCCGAGCTACGAAGACTCTGATTCTCATATTCAGATGAGATACGTATGCAGTGGATGCGACATCCGCGCGAGTCATTTTCATTTAACCCTTTTTTTTTGGCAAACAGCACAAGATAAACCCACACCCTTTAGACGAAAACTACACAAGTGGATCCCGTAGAGTACTACGGATGCGTAGGGGTGCTAATACCTTCCCTTCGCATAACGGACTCCCGAACCCAAGATTTGGTTGCGAGACCCCGTCTTGTCCTTTCCTTTTTCAGGTTTACTTCGAGCGTTTCCTTTCCCTCCTTTGGGATGAATAATGCACGGTGGCGACTCTTCTGTCATTTTCTTTCGCCGGTTGTTTTTTCGCGCAATGTATTTTTCAGGTTGCGACAGTGGCACAACAAGGACCGGGCTAGATGCCGACAGAGAAGAAAATGTTGGGGCGGGACCCTCTGGAACGAAATTGGCGGGATTCCCCGAAGGGAACCCGGCTGCCATAGCTAATGGAGCGAAGTGAGCACTTGCAGCAGGCACGGTAGAGGAAGCAACCTCTGAAATGACCGTCCTCTGGGGAGGAGTTGAAGGCGTTGGAGAAGACTGGCTTTGGGCGGCAAGAATGACTCCATCAGGGCAGTCAATCTTGCCACTTCCTCCTTGAGTTCCCTGTTCTCTTGCTCTAGGTGATCCATTAGCTTTGATGAGTTGGCTTTGGTATAGTATCGGTGCGTCAGCTTGTCTTCAAAATAAATGAAGAACACAGAGTTAGACCGCTGAACAAGGAGCCTGGAACAAAACCTGCTTATGCACATGATGCATGCAATGCTTGTGCATATGATTTTATTTTTTAGTCAAAGGAACTTTTAGAGTTCTATTTGCAAATATTTGGAAAATATTAATCATTTAGACATATAATGGAATAATCATATCAATAATATATGGAAAAAAATTTACACCAAAGAAGTATAGTCTTGGTAACCAAATACAATACAAGAGAGAAGGAAAATGAACATCCTATGGAACCCTAGAAACAATCGTCCAAAGCTCTCGAGACCGGAAGATAAGCTACACGAAGCCTCTTCACCTCTCTCTCATAGGCTGCCTCCATATCTGCCTTCTCCTTGGCGAGTCGATCGTACTTCCTCTTCCAAAAGCTGGAAGACTGAGGAAGAAGGGAAGTCACCACATCACCAGGATCATCGATAACCTGATGCTCCAGAAACTCTATCAAAGCATCCTTATCTCTAAGCTACTAAAGTAGCTCCTCTCGCTCACAGACCCAAGCACGCGAACGGTCTTCATCTCTCAACTCCTCTACTCCTTAGTTAGGGAGGGTTGAAGGCCCAACGATAACCATAGGTGTAGGTTTCAGGTAGTCATAGGGCATACGGTACTCAAAAGCTCTCCTCCTAACCCACGAGGTATAGGGTTCCAAAGCAATACAATTCTTCGAACCAAGCTCTTTCCTTCCCTTCCTATGAATCTTGCGCCAAACGCGAACCATCCTGCCCTTCAAGTTTTTGGGATCTTTACCCTCTTGAAAGAACACACCTTATAACAAAATGTTATTAGGCTTATCCTTTAAGGGGAACCCAAGCTGACGACGTGCCAAAATAGGATTGTAGTTAATCCCCCCATATGTACCAAGAAGAGGCACATTGGAGAATTCACCACAAGAGTCAATAATTTGGACACCATCATACACACGGTTGTACCAAAAGATATCATCATTAGTGAGAGACATAGGTCTCGTGGACCACCGTATACATCCTTTGTTCTCCTTGAAAGCGAGCGTCTGAGGCAAGTGCGAAATAAACCACTTGTACAATAGAGGCAAACAACACACAATGGTACCACCACCCTTTGCATTCCTCATATGCAAAGAGAAATAAGTGTCCCCAACAGAGTCGGAACGGGATTAAGAGTAGAGAAAATCCTAATAGCGTTCACATCCACAAAGTTGTCGATGTTGGGGAATAACACTAGCCCATAGATGAGAAGTATAAATATGGCCTCAAAGGCGTCCTCACTCATGGCCTTCCCAAACATAGTAGCTTGAGCAATGAGGAACTCAGATGGGAGACTTTGAATTCCACCTTTGGTAGTCATATGAGCACCCACAATAGATTCATCTATATGCAACAGATCATCAATCTCTTGAGAAGAAGGAACTCTCTCCAAGCCACTGAACGGCAACTGATCTAGAATAGGTATACCCACAAGATAGGCATACTCCTCAAGCGTAGGCAAAAGCTGGAAATCTGGAAAAGTGAAGCAACGGTACAAGGAATCATAGAACTGCACCAACACACTCATCAGACCTTCATCCACTTGAGTAGCAAGAATAGATAGAAGCTTCCCATGACAAGCCTTGAACTACAAGGGATCTAATACATAGGATGTTAAACTCCTTAACTCTTTCAAGTCGGGTTATCTGAAACTGTACTTCTTCGTATTCCTTCTTTGCTTATCCATGTCTGAAAATTTGCAAATAGACCTCTTAAGTTCCTTGAAAATTTTCTCATTGTTGATGATATGGATGTGTATGAATGCATGAATGCATGGACGCAATAATCACACTCAAGGATCAAGAAAATCACACCACACAAAGGTCATGGGATGGATCAAGTCATCCTTAATATCAATCATCCATTTTGGTGGATTATGGTTTACACCTTATCAACACCCAAGTTCCATTGATATGAAGGATATACAAGAACGGATCAACCATGAATCAAGGGTTTGTTGCAAGTCACGAGCATGGAGTCTCGGTTAAGAACCACCCAAAGGGAGTGTGCTATGGTTAAACCTGACAATCATGTTCGACAAGAGGTTCCCATGGTCATCATCCCATCTTTCGGATATTATCGGATAAACGACTACTCGTATTCCAAAAATATTCTCAAGAGAGACTCTTATGAGTGTAGTATCGCGTGACAATCGTATCGAATCTTACACTTGAGCGACCTTCGCACTACATCCTAGAAATAGGCCAAGATGGGCTTGGTAAACAAAGGTCCTTGGCTTCTAAGGCATATATTGGAAAGCGTAATGCCTAACCACGACTACTCGTGTGACATTATTGATCCCAACATAACCTCCACCAAGTGAATGGGCTTACAAGTCAACTTGCTAAGGAATAAATCCACACAAGTCAACAAGACTATGCCATTCTCCTATCATAAGTGCACTCGAGTTCGGGTATAGAACTCATCTCACAAGAGACCACCAAGCACACAAGCAATTGATATATCAAGCAATTCATACATTACAAACAATACAGTCATTCCAGATTTGCATAAAAATATGTCACAAATAATATAAACATACAATACAACAAAGGTAAAAAGTAGGCAAAACCCACTAGGCAAATATTCCCCAACAGAGTCGCCACTTTTCTGTAGCGGGGTATTCGTTACCTTTAGATTTATTGACTAAATCAAAAGTAAATCATACAATTCGAGTCGCCGCCGTACTTCTATTTATCCAAAGGAAAAGTTAGAAAGCAAACAAAAACCGAGAAGTTTTATCAAATCAAAAACTAATAAAAATGTCAGAGATCTGGGTAAGGGTTCGGTTATGCAATGGGAAGGTTTTAAGCATCCAAACCATCCTTAGTACTCTAAGGGAGCCGTTTTTACAAATGTTGTAAGGTAGGTTGGTATTTGTGAAAATATTTGTGCCAACATGATTGGAGAGATGAGAAAAGAATATACAAGTTATTTACAATTTTTGTGTTTGAATGGATGAATGCATTGCCTACGTACCATCTTAAAAAGGTAGGATCAAAACCTCGTAGTTCGGGGTAAAAATCTCAAAAGAAGTTGGTGAATTGATTGGTCAAAAGCCTTAAGGTCTTTTGTTATCAAAGGGATAAAACTCAACCTAAAACCACAAATCCACCATGTGAGGAGAGCTTCAACATGCTAGTGAGGGGTTAACCCTATAATAAGCATGAAAGACTTATAGTCCATCAGTAAGGATATAGGTGAGTATTATATCAACCTCTAGGATAACTCAAACCTAATAGCTAATGTTTATGAAAATCTTTAACACAAATGGTCATTGGAACCACAAAAACAATTGAGTGAGTTGTATTTACAAATGAAAAGTATTCACAAAGTAAGGTCAAAGTTGACTTAAGATTCAATTCAAAATAAGTTTGATGAAAGAGTTTGAAAAATCAAAGGCATAGTGCCTAGGTTTCTAATTTTTAAAACAATGTTAATGTTTGCACAAAAAGTATGGCTTGGGTTAGAGTGGAGAGAAGAAGAGAAGGGCTAGGTCCTAAACATGCAAAGATGAGGGAAGAGAAATAAAACCACATTAGAGTTCCCTTCTTGAGATCATAAAGATGATCCAAGTTGCTCCATTCCTTTGGACTTAGCAAGCAATAAGCAAATAACTCAAGCAATCAATTCAAACAATCAATCAAGCTCCTAGGAATCTTCCAATTGGCTTTGTATCTCTTATCTTGAATGTCCATGACAATGGCTCTTCTAATTGGCCCAAGTTTGGGATCCCTATCACACAAGAACACACAAATCAAAAAGTTCCACAATGCAATAGAAAGAATGGACAAGAGTGAGTTTAGAATTAGGGGTCCTTTCAATGTCTTCTTCAAGATTAAGCATTCTAAAGGCATGAGACCTAGTTGCTCTTTGACAATTTATATCATTCTAAAGGCATGAGGCCTAGTTGCTCTTCAAACTCCATTAGCATAGGTAAGGTCCTAAAATCTAAGTCCTTTCTCCATTTGCATTAGGTTCACACAAACAAAACAAAACAAACACAATAGTATATACACAATAATGTGCTCAAGTGAGCAAAAGGCAAATTGCATTAACATAAACATGAGCTCAAGTGAGCAAAGGGCAAAGGCAAATTTATTAATATGCAAGGAATTAAATTGCAAGAATTAAATGCTTGAATTAAAAGTTAGTCATTAGTAGTTAGTGTTAGTGTGCCATAAGGCAATTTAGCGCTATGTTAAGCAATCGTAAGTGGACTAATGTAGTAGTCCCACCTATCTGAGGCCGGATAATAAAACTATAGGCAACAAACACAAGTTAGAGACCATGACTAGTAAGCCAAGCTCCTACAACTTGCCATGCCAAAAGAAAAGAAGGATGATCTTGTATGGATTTAGGGTTTTTGCTTGATTAAGAAGTAACCTATCCTTAATGCAAAGCAATACACTTGATCTTTGATCAAGATGAATTTGATTTGAATCATGGAAGGTTAATCCCCTCATATGTCAAGGCTAACCACCAATCATTAACTCATTGATCAAAAAGAAAGAAAAAAAGAAGAAGAAGAAGAAATGGAAATGTACATAATTGAAATTCAAATGACATAAGCAAAACACATTGACCAATCATGAATAGAATCAACATCAATCAATGGTAAACAGAAGTGAGATGAAGCTTAGAAGTCAAAAAACAATAAGAATATTTTTGGTATTTTTTGGAATAAAAATAATACTTGAATTAAAATAAACAAATAAATGTCAAACTTCAAATCAAATTCAAATCAACTTGGAAAAGTCCAATTGGATAATCATAAGTTCAACATGGTCAAACAAGGTTTGACAAAAAAATTCATCATTTTTTGAAAACAGAAACTAATTTTAAACAATTAAAAATGAAGAAAAATAACATAATTGAACTAAAATCTCAAATAAATCTCAAATAAATTAAGAAATTCATGAGAATAGTTTTCATAGATTCATCATCATTCAAAGATGTTAAGAAAATATTTTTGGCATTTTTGAATATTGGAAACTATTTTAAATGAATTAAAAATAACCAGAAAAGAAAAAATTCACAAAAAATATTAAATGGACTCATAAAAAATATTAAAAATCATTTTTAGAAACTAGAATTAAAAAGGAAAATAATGCAATTGGTCCCATATTTCTTGGATTAAAAATAAAAGAGTTATGAATTTTTGAAATGAAATGGAATTAAAGAAAATAAAATGAAATTCAGAAATTAAGAAAAATCATGGAGCGTCTGATCTTGCCTCATTAAATGACGTGGCTAATCAGGAGGCTATAAAGCGCGCGCTCATGGTGATCCAAAGTCAGCAGCGAAACATGGAGCATTAAATGAGGTCAAATAAACCAAGCGCTAGGATTACATTAGAAGCCAAGGATCCAATGACCATGGACTCGTCCACGTGGGGACTATGGTGGAAACCACCGTCTTCTCCGGTGAGACTCACCGTCCGGCCAGAATTTGCAGGTTTTCAAACCTTCATCATTTTGCACGATCCTTATATCTTTGGAAAGCTGGGGTGATGTACATCACCCCTGTGCCATTGGTTTCCACTCAAGATCTCTATATAGAGAGAAATCTGAGATAAAAATTTATGGTGTTCATACTGAACTTGTTCAATTCATGAAATTAAATGCACAGATCAATTGCCTCTCACATGAGGACTTCAGAGGTACCAACAAACACAAGAAATGATCAATATCCAAGGCGTTTCGAATCAAAACAGTTTGAGGGAAAACCTTTGAAGAGAAGCTTTCAAACACTTGATCTACTCCAATTCTTGGATGCAGCTTGTTCTTGAGATGGCAAGGAAGCAAGGTCTAGGAATTGAAGCTCAATGATCAACCAATGAAGTTGAAAATTGAACTTGAAAATTGAAAGAGAAAAGGAAAATTTATTTTAATGGAGGTTAGGGTTTTACTTCTGCAGAAATTTAGGCGCCTTGAGGTTGTATTTTGAAGAGGGATGAAGCTTCTATTTATAGCCAAGCATGCTGCAAGCAATGAAATATTCATGTGTGCATGAGTTTGGGTCCTCCATGCATGGGCCTGTACAGGCGCATGTGAGGCCCAAACTAGATTGGTTTTGCATGCTGATGATGAAACAAATGATTTTGGACGTGTACATGGCAAGGCAATGTGGTGTGCAAGCAATTTAATCATGTTATGCATAATTGAACACAAATCTTCTCCTCTTCGAAAATGCCACTTACCAAATTGAAACATAGCCATGTGGGTAATGGTTAGAAAGGTCGTGACATGAGGAACAAATGTTATGTTGAACAACAATCCATTTGGAGTTGGGAAATTATTGAAAGCAGGCCTTGAAGTTCAATGTGCAAAACATGTATGTGGAAATTTTGCCAAAATGGACCAACTTCAAGCCCTTCTGTTTCAATGATGCAAGACTTTAATGACAAAACCTTCAACATCAAAGTTGTATATCGTTTCAAGAAAATCAATTTGGACTTAAATTTTGCATCATTTGGATTTCTGATGAGAAAGTTTTGGGCACTTGAAGTTGGACTTTTTCACATTTCAATGACTTTGGTCCAAAGTGACCTATAATGTTTTGTATTGTCACATGTATTTATTTTGGGATTATGAAAATTTGTTCAACATAACAAATGAAGTATACATCTTAAAATTTCCAATTCACTTGATCCCACCTCAAAATCATGAAAAATGAGTGAGTTAGGTCCTTAGGAAGTTGACCCAAAATTAGGCTTTCAGTCAAAATGACCTATAATGTATTGAAATGAATGATGACCATCCAAGCTTCAAATCTATTTTTGATGAACATTAAATTTGTTTATATTGTTCTTAAGAACACCTTTTCTCTTGGGGTCATCTTGATTTGACATACACATTAAAAGTTAGGTCTCAGTGGATTTCAAAATAGTCAAATGAATTGATTGATCAACTTCTCAAGTTCAAACTTAAAATCTTGATGAATTGATGATTGAGGACACTCACATAAGATCATATATGCATAAAATGATGAATGAAAGAACTTCCATTGATTGTATTTGATCATGGGTTGAGGTTGCTTCATGAGCAAGGCACAATCAATGCACAATTGACTTAGGGTTTCCTTGGGAAACAATCCTCAAGACCTTTGGTTTATCTTGATCAAATTGACAAATTGAGGTACTTGGGAGGCATATATGATGATTGAGAGCTTTGTGAACCATTGTCATGCTTGCTTTCAACTTCATTTGGTGACATCAATGAGCATAGGGGCCTCCTAGGAGCCTTGGATCACATGACTGCTCAAGCTTCAAAACAAAAGATGTTAGTGACATATTTTTGTGCTTTTGGTTAGTAAACAAAATAAGAAAAGCAATAATATACAATTCAAGCATGCTTGGTGGTCTCAAACCAACTCACACAAGTCCCACCCTAGGGTTAAGGAGCCAAGATGCTATGATCCTTGAGGCAAATGCAAAGTGCAATGTTACGATGCCATGAGGGATCATAGGGTCAAAATTAGGGTCTTACACCTCGGAACCCAAGTTGACTAATTCAATCTGCTCTTCAAACAATTGGATGGCTTTTTCCTCGTGCTTAAGCAAACGAGATAATTCATCAAATACTTCTTGATCATTAGTCTTTTCCTCAACTTCAAACATAGGGAAATCAAAGTCTGGAGAGGGAGTAAGATCATTGTATTCAATGGGTTTGACAACCAACTTGCATAATGATTTGATATTTTGATTTTAGAGAAGTGGAGTGCGGATAAATATTATGCAGATGTAAGATTATTATTTATTTATGTTTTTTTTTGTGATTACCATTTTCAGAAAAAGTAAAAAATAAAACATCATAGATGTGGATGAATAAAATTGTATTTTATTGATGATAATAATAAAAATGCCCAACAATGTCCACTTCTCCCTTAGGCATAGGAGAAGGATTTTTCTTAAAACAATCAAAAAAATAAATTACTTAGAACGATGATTGACAACAGGAACATCAACAGCAATCCAGTTGTTGCAAGTCTGGCCATGCGTCACAAAGTTGGTGTGAGCTTCGTCTTCATCACCAATGTCTTCATTAATGGGAGATCTTCGGATACATCTCACATGAAAAACTCGAAAATTTCCTAGACAACTGTCCACCATATTGACAGAAGCGTTAATATGAGCGGGCAATAGACTGGCTTTCACATTTGACGCCCTGTCCTCAAAGGACATCATACCACTATTTACCAGCTTTTGTAATTCATATTTTAGAGGATATACATTCTCTATATCATGGTCAGGGGCTCCCTGGTGAAAAGCATAATGAAGATCAAGCTTGAACCACCATAGTAGTGGCTTTGGAATTTGCGGAGGATTTCTTGGCTGAATTAGATTTTTAAGGACCAATGACGGGTATAACTCTGTATACGTCATAAGAATAGGGTCAAAGGAGACCTTCTTCCTTTAAAATTTTTGTTGGTGATTATTGTGGTTGTTGTAGTTGGTTCTTTGTTACGGTTGTTGCTGATGTTGTTGTTGCTGAATTCGAACTGATTAATTAGAGTAGTTGGAAAAAACCAGAATTACTGAGGAAACTTGATATTGATGTTGACGAGGTTGAGAAATCTTCTTGACATGAGGCCTCCTCTTCCTTCCCACTGCTACTGAATTAGTTTCTCCTTCCTTCCTTTTGGAGAAATTCCCACCATACTTCTTGTTGGATAATGCTTATTCTTTAGACAAACGTCCTTTACGGAATCCTTCTTCTAGCCTCATCCCCATGTTTACCATTTCAGTAAAGTCATTAGGGGCACTCGTAATCATACGTTCGTAATAAAACGAACTTAATATTTTCAAGAAGATCTTTGTCATTTCTTTCTCTTCAAGGGGTGGACTTATCTGGACAACCAGTTCTCTCCATCTTTGGGCATATTCTTTGAAAGTATCTTTATCCTTCTAAGACATAGACCTCAATTGATCTCTATCAGGCGTCATATCCACATTGTACTTATACTACTTGAAAAAGGCCTCACCTAGGTCATTGAAAGTACGGATGCTTGCACTGTCGAAACCCATATACCACCTCAAGGAAGCTTCAGTTAAATTATCTTGGAAATAATGAATTAGTAGCTGATCATTATCAGTTTGAGTAGACATTTTTCTGGAATACATAACAAAATGGCTTAGCGTGAAAGTATTCCCTTTGTACTTCACAGTCTGGGACCTTGAATTTTACCGAGATCTTAACATTGGGGACCAAGAAGAGTTCAACAACACTCTTCCCAAACAAGTATTTCCTTCTCAGACTCTTCAACTCTTTGTGCAACTCGAGGAATTGATCTTTCATCTCATCCATCTTCTCATATACATCTGGGCCCTCAGACGACTCATAATGGTAGATAGTGTCTTCAACACGAGGAATAGTGTGAACAACCTAGGTGGCGTTGACATGACCGGGCTAGATGCCGACAGAGAAAAAATATGGATGCATACCCTTCTGGCATAAAATTTGGTGGCATTCCCCAAGGGAATCCAGTAGGCATAGCAGGAATGGGTTGACTGGTAGCAGTAATAGGAACAGTTGCAAAAGCAATCTCAGAAATGACAGTTCTCTGAGGAGGAGGAGTTGCAGGAGACAGTGATGACTGATTCTGGGCAACAATCACAGATTCCATCAGCACCGTAAGTCTGGCGATCTCGTTCTTCAGCTCTCTGTTCTGTTGCTCTAGATGCTCCATTCTCTTCAGTTGATTAGCGCGAGTATTATAGTGGTGAGTTATCTTGGCTTATGCATAGAAGAAGAACTAATAAGACATCTGGCGATAGAAACCTGTTATGCAAATGATGCATGAAATGCAATGTTTTTTGTTTGTTTTTAATTTCAAGGAACATATGAGTCATATTTGCAAATATATATATATATATATATATATATATATATATATATATATATATATATATATATATATATATATATATATATATATATATATATATATATATATATATATATATATATATATATATATATATATATATATATATATATATATATATATATTCAAATAATAACAACAATTTAATTGACCATAAAATCTCTTTTTATTCATAAAATTTGGAAGGATTACATTGAGTACAATTTCTGAAACGAAAGTACAAATACAAGAGAAAAGGAAACTATCATCCTAAGGATCCTTAGCAAATGCATCAGATGATCAGGATACAGGTGCATACTTCCTTCGGATGCATCGAATCTTGGACTCAAAGGATGTCTTCATCTGAGCCTTCTCAAGAACTAACTGATCAATAATATTCTTCCAAGCACCAGAAGGCTGAGGCATGCTAGAGGAAGATAAACCCTCTAGATCTCTTTGTCTCTTCACTGCTCGGTCTTCAAGAATCTCAATAAGAGCATCCTTGTCTTTCGACTCAAGCTGCAACTCTTCATGCTTTCGGCTCAAAGAATGGAACACATCATTCTAATGGCATGTTCTCCAAAAAAGCAGGCGTCTGAGGCAAGTGCGAAAGAAACCACTTGTACAGAAGAGGAACACATCATACAATACTCTCACCACCTTTAGAATTACTCAAATGCAAAGAGAAATAGATATCACCCAACAGAGTAGGAACATGATTCCCAATCAAGAAAATTCTAATGGCGTTAACATCAACAAAATTGTCAATGTTAGGGAACAAAGCTAGTCCATAGATGAGCAATAGAAAGATGGCTTCAAAAGCATCCATGCTACCGACATGAGCAAAGAAAATAGCTTTACAAATGAGGAACTCAGAAGTCAAACTAAGAATACCTCTTTTCCTCACCAAATGAGTATCAATTTCAAATTTCTTCAGATGAAGAGCTTAAGCTATAACATGAGATCTGGGAATCTCCTCCAATCCAAGGTGTAGCACCTCAAATTTGCACCTATTATTGTACATACATTCTCATATTAGTTCATAACATTAACATGGTCCACTGCATAGCATTGCATTGTCCCTTTTGCCTCAAGTGCAAGATCATCAAGAGAATTAGGTCAAACTGATCAGGAGATCAGTCAATCAAGCAAGCAAGTGTGTGTTTCATTGATCCAAGGCCCTAGGGTTGGTCTAACATGTTCACATGACTTGGGGATCCATTTGAAGTGTTCAGGTCAAAGATTGGATGCTCAGAGGTCATCAGTCCATGCACAATCAGTCAGAAACCCTAAAAAGTCAAACTTGGTCAACTGGGATTGATTTCATGGTTTTGATGGATGGATTTGGTTTGAGAGAGCTTATTCATGTCCAAATAGACCTCTTATATCATGGCAAACATCATCATTGAAGAATTTGAAGCCAAATCAGAAATTTCCAAAAATAGAAACTGGACCTGTAATTTTAACTGCCAAAAATGGAAACTTCTTGAGCCTAAGCTTACATCATGATACAAGCTTCAAATGAATTTTTGCCCAACATGAAAGTTGAAGATCTTGTTCTCCCATTTCCAAAAAGTCCAAGAACTCTCAATTCCCATGTATGGTTGGTAAGTTATGATCAATTCATTTTCAAAAATTCTTGAACTTCAAAAGGCCATATCTCTCAAACCATTTGGCCAAATTTGGTGAGGTTTTTTCCAACAAGTCACATTTGACCTCCTCTTTCCAGAAATGTAACCCTCATGCACCAAAACCTCATGGATCAAAATGGCATTTTTTAACTTGTTTGATTTATTTTTAAGTGAGGTATAAAAATGAACTTTTGATTTATGCATTTCCAATCCTTTTTGCCAATTGAATGTGATCTGAAATGTCATTTAGGACTTGCTACAAAGCCCAATTCGTGCAGCACACACACCCCATGGCAACTTGGTGGAATTTTAGCAATTGATGGAATTTGGTTCATTAAGTTAAGTGGTGATTAGCTCTCATTAATCCAAAGTTAAACAGCAAATATATACCATTTTTCTGACCATTGTGAAGCCCTAGCAGCTATTGAATATCACAGAAAAAACTCTTGCTCTTAAAATCCATTTTCTTCATCTTTCGAATTTCTTCCAAAAACTCCAAAGGCCTCGAGCTATCCATTGTTGTTTCATCATCCAAACAGCATCTTGAGCTCATTGCAACCTTATTTCACCGACTGTAACCATCATTTGCTCGACTGTTTTTCAAAGCATCATCCATGGCAGAGTTGGTGTCGAGCAAAAACAAGCTTCATTGAGCCAAACCATCTTCATCATTCATCATCTGGAGGGCCACAGGACATCTGTTTTAGCAAGGCATCACAAAACAACAACTGAATCCACACTGCACTTCAGAATTGGTAAATTTTCGATCTCCTTATTTCATCAAATCAATACATGCTTTAGAAAGGTCTATTCATGCTGAGCTTCATGATGGTCTTGCTTTTGAAAATGGTTGATTATTTCTTGAGTTATGTTGAAATGAAGTTTGAAGATAAAATGTATTTCTGCTCGATTCATGAGTTGTGTTGTGTTTTAGTGAAAATCAATGATGGATTCGTGTTAGTTATGCCTTGCTGATCATTTGTGTATATTCAATTATGATTTCTGGAAAAAATTATGGTTGAGTCGAATTTGAGAAGATGAATATGCATACTGTTCATGAAACCCTAGTTTGTTCTTCATGCCCTGCCCAGAATTTCTGTCTCCCACGTGCATGGCACTGTTGCTCCATAATGACCAATCACAACATTCCGTTTCATGGCCCAAAACGACTGTGTCTTGTTAAGTGAATCCCAGAATTACAAAAATGCCATCCGGTCCTTATTAAATTCAATTAAATCATTTATTTGTTCAATTTTTATTTCATTTGATATGCTCAACTTGCAAAATTCATAGATCATTCATTTGTGATCCAATTTTCGTGGAAATTTTTGCTAAATGCTCAGCATGACCTCTATTATTTTATCACATTTTTTCCAGATTTTTGTGATCATTGGATTTTATTTGGCATATTGGTTTGTGACATGTATCAATATTGTACACATTTTACCAAAACCTTTGTGAAATAGTCATGACATATCCTATGGACTTGAAACTGTTTGAGCACAAACTAGACACATTCATGTTTATTTTGATGTAGAGTTTGTGAATTTATCTTATCTGGATTGTGAGTTGTGAATTTTTGAAGTAGGGTGTGACAATTTGTGTCACACCATTGATGTGCAACTTGTTGATTTTTATAGCCATGCCTATTGACCTCAAAATGGATTGATTTTTTGCATGATTGAGCTTGAGTATGTCTCGTTTACATATGATTTTTTGTGGATTTGTTTAGGGCATTTTCCAATTGATTGAGATTTTTGTCCCCTGTTTGGTCTTATGTTGACTTTTTGTGACACTTGTTCCCATTTCATTTGTGAAATCCTCATACTTTATTAGATGGACATGAAATTTGATATGTGATTACTAGACATCTTAATCTTTGCCATGGTTTTAGTCCCCATCATTTATCATATGCCATCCCTGATTTATGAGTTTTTCAAGTTGATGCATGTTTGGTTGACTTCTTTGAGCATGTTCAAAATTGCCTTGCCTTTCTGATTTTCATTGACTGCCTTCCACTTGTCCAAATGAGATGAAATTTGACATGCTTACCATGCTGTGGGTTGTGATTGATCATGATTTATTTGGTGATTTTTGGAAATGTTTGAGATTGATTTTGATTCAAGTCTTGCTGTTGACTTCTATGAGCTTCTAAATGCCATGCTTTGACCTAACTCGTTCATGAAATGATGATGATGATTGTTATAAATGTGAAACCAATTGGTATTGTTTCTTGATTGATTGAACATGATTTTGGATGTTTTCCATTTGCTGTTTTAATCTTTTTCATTCCTTTTTGACCCTAGGCTTGTCCTAGTGGTCCTGTTACTCACCTGTGAGCTCATGTTTTCAGGTTGACCAACAAATGACCAATGAGACCAATTCTTTTTGATTGAGCTTGCTTGAATATCATTGATTAACTTGTTTGTTTTGTAGGTGGCTTGGCTCACATGCCATGAGCTTTGTGCCTTGCACATTCACTTGCTTATGATTAACTGTTGATGTCTGTTTCCTTTTGCTTTGTTTTGAAGTTGCATACTAATGTCTGCTTGACTATTTCAGGTGCTTTTAGTTGCTCAGTTCCTTGTGAACTTTTGCTTTGCTTTGCTTGTATAAGCAATTTGCATTGAGGTATACCTTTCTATCTTCATGTAGTCTGGAAGACCTGGCCTGTTACTTGGTCAGGCAACTGTCTGAAGTCCTCCTTAAGAGGCAATGCTTGTGTATGTTTACAATTTGTCCTTGTATAGAGTCAAAGACCTCCTAAGTGAAGAGGCAATTGGCAGAACCCAAGGGATATGCAATCTATCCCCTGCTATTCTGTGTGTCATCTGCTTTGCTCACACTACTGTGTTGATGCATTGCAGATACAAACCCAAGATCTTGTACAATTGTACAGTTGAGTCAGTTTTAAATGTGTAGAAGGGTTCCCACTTTCTGAACCCACACATTCTTGTCTTAAGCTCTCCCAGGCCAGGGATAAGAGCTGTGAAGTCTTATATTCACTCACCTTTCATCTGCTTCACCTTAGCCCCTCAATGGCAAGGTTAAGAGCTAACACTACCCAGTTCCAGTGGTTTGTTTGTTGAGGTTGATATGACCCCTCGACTAAAACCTAGCCTTGATGTTTAAGCCCCTTGTTGGTGTGTTTATTTCATGCTGTATGTGCTTGTGTGGTGTGATTGTATCCCCTAGGTTTGCTAGACTCCTCGTAGTCTCGTTTGCATGTCAATTAAGGTAGCACGGTTCCTTCGTATAGGACTTCCTTTCTTGCTTGAGCTTTCCTAAAACACAAACAAACATTATCCCCTCTTAAGGATACGTTAACTCCTTCTACTACAGGTGAGTAAGTCTCCAAAGGTCGAGCATCAGGTAGATTGCGCAGTGACGTTGTCCACTTTAAAAAACACAAACCAACAGGGATAGTTTGGCCGAACTACGGCAACTCTGATTCTCATGTTCAGATGAGATACGTAGGCACGAGATGCGATGTCTTGTCGAGTTTGACTAACAACTAACACTAATTCTCTTCTCTCGCCCTCGTTGCGATTGAGACCTCCCCTTTCTCTTGCCCTAGTTGCAATCGAGACCCTTGCTTCCTGTGCAAGTTAGGTTAGGTGTGGCTTGCTTCCTGTGCAAGTCATGTTTAGGATAGGCTTGCTTCCTGTGCAAGTTAGCTAGAAACCTTAACTTAGGGACGACTTTGCATAACAACTTCTAGGCTCGAGTCATAGTCTCCCTAGTGTTGTGTCTCCCTCTGTTATCTGGTTAGGCTAGTCCTTTTTTCCCTGCGTAGGGGAACTACGTCGCCCTGATCCTCATACCAGATGAGGTACGTAGGCAGGAGATGAGCTGATCTCTCCGGGCGCCTTTTTTTTCTTTTTGTGTGTGTTGTTTGACAGTTGCTAGGCTCGAGTGCCTGACTCCTTAGCAATTTGTTGTCTGTTTGTTTGAGTGTGTGCTTGACAGTTATAGGCTCGAGTCCCCGACTCCCTATTAACTTGTTATGTTGTTGTGTGCTTGGAAGCTGATGTAAGACCATCGAGTGGCATTCGGGTTCCAGTGTGGGTGTGTTTTGGTTCGGATGCTGATGTAAGTCCAGTAATTGGCAGTTGGGCTCCACGTTTGCCTTTGCCTGTGTTTGTTTGTGTGCGTGTCAGCCGAGCTACGAATGCTCTGATTCTTCTTCGTCCAAGAAGATACGTATGCATAGGATGCGATATCCTAGCGAGCATGTGTCGTTTCCCCAGTCCGAACTACTTCGACTCTGATGTCTATGCCTGATAGACTAAGTAGGCCCAGGATGCGACATCCTGCCGAGTCAGTTTCAGTCTTGTTTGTTTTCTGGTGTCTCTTTCAGCCAGTGTGTGTGTGTGTGAGCAGTGTTTTAGCAACCATTTTCCTTCCTTTAGTGCGTGGATCCCGTCGAGTACGACGGATGCGTAGGGGTGCTAATACCTTCCCTTCGCATAACCGACTCCCGATCCCATTCTCTTTGGTCGCGAGACCATGTTCTTTCCTGGTTTACTCTGAGCATTTCCTTTCCCTCTTTTGGGATAAATAACGCACGGTGGCGGCTCTGTTGTTCTTGTTTTCCCGCCGGTTTTTTCGCGTAATGCGACAGCTGGCGACTCTGCTGGGGAATACAGAAGTTGACCTCTGCTGGTCCATCTTCCCTGAGCGAGTCTCTCCTAGCGCTCTCTAGGTTAGGGCTTTGGTTGCTTTTTGCTGTTATTTATTGCATTCATTTGTATATATTTGCATTTACTGTTTGCATTTATTGTTCGCATTAATGTTTGCATTCATTCATATTCATTTGCTGGCTATGCTGTGTTTCTCTGTTTGGGGTGGGAGTTACTTGAGGTAAAAGGTCCAATACCCAGACCATGAGTGAAATCTAGGATGCTTAGGAATAGAGTGATTCGTGGGAAGCGGGTGGTATTGCGCCACTCAGCGGAACATTGATATCACGAACAGTTCAGACCCTGGTGGGATATTGTCGTTGCATACTTCAGGTGTGTATATGATGATATTCTGCGAAAGGTTATTTATGCTGTGTTTCTCTCGACCTTACCCTGGCCTAGACTACACCTGTGAGTGGGGAAGGGTTGATCATTATTACAGGTACAGTTGGTGACTCCCGGTACAGATGGTGACTATGAATTATGGACATTTATTTCTGGGACGCCGGAGTTCTGTCCGTGGTTTATCAGCGAGTTCCGTTTATTTCGGATCCCCGGGTTGAATTTGAGAGTACCTGTTCAGAGGAGCTGGCTGTCATCCGTTCAGTGGATGTTCCTGTGATGATAGTGATGTAATCTCCAGTTTCGTTTATTTCGGAACTCCCCAAGTCGAATTTATGGTGACTTGGTTCATCGGATTGGTTTCAGATGACAGTACCAGTTGACTTTGGGTTTCAGATGTTTGTGATCAGAGTTCAAGCCGAAGCTTTGACCCTGTGCCTTGAGATGCATAGCCTGACCAGTCACGTTTCCATCATTTGCATCATAGCATGTTTATTTTCCAAAAAATAGTAATGCATGAAAATGAAAAAAAGTTAACTCGCATACGCATATTCTTTATCAGGATCATTCATGACAAAATAGTACCCATATCATGGATATCATGCATATCATTCTTGCATTACAGACGTGTTTGGAGGGACTTCTCACTCTGGTTCCTGACTGAGACAGGATAGCTGATCGAAGACCGCATCGGTACTCAACCAGACTCAATCATCAGAGGATTATGGATCAGGTTCAAGTAGAATTGGCCGAGATGAGGGCAAACATGGCCCAGTTTATGACGATGATGCAAGGAGTTGTTCAGGGGTAAGAGGAGCTGCGTGCCTTAGCCCAGAGACTGGAAGCCGTGATTCCACCAGTCCACCGTGCTTCACCAGTGGATGTACCCGTTCATGATAATGCTGCTGCCGCCACTCCCGCCAGTGACTATGATGTGGGTGATGAATTGAGGGGGATCAGAATCAGTGAACAACCTCTTGCTGCAGAGACTATTAATGTCAGAGCAACCCGCGCTCCGGTTCGCCATCATGGCTCTTCAAGTCCTTCCAATTCTAAGAAGACATACTCTGGGGCACCCAAAAGGGGAGAGATTGAAACAAATGATGTGCACCGTCGGAGGGGTGCAAACAAAGGACAGTTTCGTCAGGCTGCTGCTGTGACTATTCCAGCGACTCAAACTCAACAGCAACAGAGAAGACCAACTCAGCAATATCAACATCAGCAACATCGTCCTCAACAGCAGGTTTACCAACCTCCCAATGATAATCAAGCTGGTACAAGTAATGAGAGGAAGAAGATCACTTTTGATCCAATCCCCATGTCCTACGCCGAACTGTATCCCTCTCTGTTAGAGCGGAACTTGATTACTCCCAGAGACCCGCCGCCCATACCCGTCAACCCTCGGTGGTGGTATAGGCCTGAACAGCATTGTGTGTATCACTCGGGTGCTCCTGGTCATGATGTGGATAGTTGTTTCCAGCTGAAGATGAAGGTTCAAGACCTTGTGAGGTCAGGTATTCTGATCTTGGAGGATTTAGGTCCCCGTGTTAATCAAGCTTGAAGATAGCAAGTCCTGGGCTGGCGCCGACTTTTCAACAAAGAGGGTTGTTCAAAAGCAGAAGCTACTGATGCAAGAGATTCTGACAGTTGTTATCCCTGGAGGGATCTATCACAATCGGGTCACTGTGGGCTTTCCTACAGTTGTTCATAAGTCTTTGTAATAGTCACTTTGTTTAAAAACCCTTCTCCCATGCCAAAAGGAGAAGTGATGGCATTGTTGGCAACATTTTGTGCAATGATATTTTCATTCAAATAAATTCATGTTAAACATTTGTTTTTCCATTTGTTTTCTCTTTTCGCTATTTACATGAAATTGGTGATCACAAAAAACCTTAAAAACAAGAATAAAAGCAATCTTTTCATCTGCATAACGATTGTCTTGTTTGATTTTCAAAGAGCTTTTCATATCAAAATCTTTATGCAGGTTGTTTCTCAAACCCATTGAACATAATGATCGGACGTCATCTCCCAATTTTGAATTCCCTGTATTCGAAGCGGAAGAAGATGATGTTGAAGGGATTCCTGACGAGATTTCCCGACTTCTTGAGCAAGAAAAGAAGATCACTCAGCTGCATCTCGAGAATCAGCAGAACAACCAACTGGGGCATAAAAAAAAATCAACAAAAAAAAAGAGAAAAAAAAAAAAGGAAAAAAAGAAAGAGGAGGGTGCAAAATCAAAATAAATCAAAAGAAATCAACAGAAAGAAAAAGAAAGAAAAAAATAAAAGAGAAATAGCACCCTCAAAGTCCCAAGTTGACTGATGCTGAATCCAGCTGAAAGAAAAAAGAGATCAACTGCCATGTGTCATGGTCAGTTATATCAGCAGAGAGTGACGAAAGCACGTCAAGCCTCATGTGTTCCGAGGGACCTTGTGCTCAAGAAAGTCTTGTCTTTCGTGCCCAATTCCCGGGGCAAGTGAACTCTGCAAGCCATGAACGTCCATATGTTGTCAAAAGAGCCTCTTCAGGCAGTGTTCTGACACTTACTACAATGGATGAAGAAGTTCACTCGTCCTGTGAATCCCGATGCAGTCAAGAAATACTTCGCCTAAAAGAAAAAAAAGAAAGCAAAACAGCTCGCTAAGTCGAACACCCCAAAGGGCGACTTAGGCAAAAAAGGAGCGTCTCGGTGGATTGAAAACCCGAAAGGGCGATCCAGGCAAAAGTTAGAGACATTGAAAAAAGAATTTGCATCCCGCTAGATTGATCACCTCACACTGGGGCAATCTAGGCAAAAATTAGGGATTTGGCAAGTAACTGCATCTCGACAAGACTGTGCTCTATATCTGTCATCCGTCAGGGATCCTCGATTCGTCATCGACTGAAGCTCCGAATACATCGAAAATTCAGAATGGTAGAGGAAAGGTCATTATGTTCAATGTAGCCCTCTCCAATATATATCACCGATTTCAAACTTGTACAGATCTATGGAGTCTCGCCCTTTGCAGACTACCATTCCATCACATCAATTTGAGCTTTTATCCAATTATTTGCACTCTTATTTGTTTCAACTCAACAAACGTTTTGCATGTTTTAATTGATAAAGTATCATTGTTTTCAAAATAAACAAATTTTTCAAAAAAAAAAATTGTTCTTAAGCAAAGTGAACGTTCACAATGATGGAAGGATACTTAGGAGATCCATAGTGCTCTCCCGAGGGTGGTATGATTACCAACAGGTAAGACATTTGTTCGTATCTCGAGCATAACTTTATCTTTTTCCTGTCGAACCTCTTTTGGTTTCTCCTCAGCAAGGTTGCTCAGTGCAGTGTTGGTGGAAGTTCATGTTCCCGGCAGTACAACATTCTTCCTTCAGGTCCCTGTTAGCCCTACTGTGGGGCATCTCCAGTATAGGTTTGTTTGAGCCCTACCGTGGGGCATTCCCAGCAAGGTTGCTGTTGAAATACTTTTGTGGGGTAGTTCCCCAAGCAGAGTGTTTACTGAAGACGTTAGCGTTCCTCTCTCCAGCAGAGCAGTCTTCCTCCAGCATGGGTGCTCTTCTTTGAAAATTCAGTATTTGGTGGATCGACATCCCAGTAATCCGGCATTCCCTCAGATAGATCCCTCAGCGGAGTTGTTAGCATGAGGAGCTTTATCAATGCCTATCTATCCTCATCAGAGATCGAGTTGCTTCCTGGTATATCTGATTTTCAGCACGAGTTGTTCTGGCGCGTCCGCCTGTGTATTAAACGCTACTCTCCGGTTGTGACCGACGATCCCTCCGGAAGCCTCTTGTGGCTCTTCCTCCCCTGCAGGATGATGACTTTGGTTTTCCCTCTAAAGAGTGGTGCCGGATGGTTGATTCCCGGACCTGCGTGTTGAGCATGTCTGTTTGTCAGCATTCATCATACATTTTTAGGTATAATGCATACATGCATAATCATAGCATTTGGATACTCATGATGCAGCTGTTGCCATGTATCTGTTGATGGTTGTCTCCTGCTATTTGTTAATACAGATCTCTCCAGTAGATCCTCCTAGCAGAGTTGGGTGTGTCTGATCTCTCCATGTAGAGTCAACCCCTTAAGTAGAAAGTGTCTATCATTTCCTGCCATTTCCCCACTGAGATACATCCTCGTGGATGACGGTTGCTTCCGTTCCCTCCCTACACGGGATGGGTTTTCCCTATTGAGTTCTTTCCTCATTAGGATGAGTCTTGTTTCAGTCTGCCTTTTGGATCGATCCTAAATTGGCTTCCTGTTGGCTGTCTCCCGTGCCTCCCTGGGGCATAAATGAATAGTCGCTCACTAATCGGAACTCATTCATCTTATCCTCAGTGGAATTTGTTGGCCTCTACCTACGAACCGGTAGCTGTAAGTCCTTTCTTTACGGTCTTCTACCTACTACCCGGTAGTTGTAAATCCTTTTTTCTCACTCTGTTCCTCAGCAGAATTTGTTGGCCTCTACCTACAAACCGGTAGCTGTAAGTCCTATCGTCGTGGTTTTCTACCTACAAGCTGGTAGTTGTAAAATCACACTTTCCTTCCCTAGCAGAGTTAACCCTTTGTGCTCATCCTATTGATGACTGGTTACTTTTCTGTGGTTTTCTACCTACAAACCGGTAGATGTAATCCCCTCTTTGCGGTATTGATATTCTTTTCCCCTCTGGATACTTGCCTTGATCAAGCAGTATTGTCCCCATTGGGTCTTCCCCTTTCTTTTGGGTATTTTGCTCCGAGTTAGCAACTTTATCCTCTTTTGATTGGTCATCTTCTGCATACCTAGTCCTGGTACCGATGCCTTTCTTTTCGGTCGATTTATCCATTTAACAACCTGCAACCCGGTTATGGATAATCTTCCATGCGAGTGTATTATCTACGTTTTGACGGCTATAGATAATATATCTCATGCACTCTTTGGTCAATCTTTTGATTGTTATCTCCAGCAGAGTAAGGTTCGTATTCCCTATGGAATCGGATGTCCATCCTTTAACAAGACTGCTTTTCTAGCCCTCTTCAGGATGTTGAGTGTTTTGGAAAACAAACCAATTCACGCTTTGGTCGGTCACCCGTTTCATACCTACAACTCGGTATTCTTGGTGTTCCTTCCTGTTTGCTCGCTGTCGTGACCTTGTTCCCCAGTGAGACCCCCTGCAAGTGTTCAGCCTTGCCCTGTCATCTTGTGGATGTCAGTATCCCGTCAGCACCCGCGTGTGTTGTTTCTTTGGTGTCGGTAAACACCATCCTTCGGTGATTTCCAGTCATGCGTAAGTGTCTGGTCCTCTTTGGTGTCGGTAAACACCATCCTTCGGTGATTTCCAGTCATGCGTAAGTGTCTGGTCTTCTTAGGTGTCGGTAAACACCATCCTTCAGTGATTTCCAGTCATGCGTAAGTGTCTGGTCTTCTTTGGTGTCGGTAAACACCATCCTTCGGTGATTTCCAGTCATGCGTAAGTGTCTGGTCTTCTTTTGATGTCGGTAAACATCCTCTTTCGATGTTCATAACGTCGCCCTCCCTTCCCTAGTGAAGATTCCTCCTCTCCGTTGGTGTCGATAAACGTCGAGTTTTTCCCAATCATCCGTTGATGATTTGGTTGTGTTCACTCTCCCCAGTAGAGTTTCCTCCTCTCCGTTGGTGTCGATAAACGTCGAGTTTTTCCTAGTCATCCGATGATGTCTAGTTGTACCCCTCTCCATGCAGAGTTACCTCTCCGTTGGTTTCGATAAACGTCGAGTTTTTCCCGGTCATCCGTTGATGATTCGGTTGTGTCCTTCTTCCCTAGTTAAGTATTTCTCCTTCTCCGTTGGTGTCGATAAACGTTGAGTCTCCCTTTCGTCCTATGACGTCTGGTTGAGTTTTCTCCTTCTCCGTTGGTGTCGATAAACGTTGAGTCTCCCTTTCGTCCTATGACGTCTGGTTGAGTTTTCTCCTTCTCCGTTGGTGTCGATAAACGTTGAGTCTCCCTTTCGTCCTATGACGTCTGGCTGAGTTTTCTCCTCTCCGTTGGTGTCGATAAACGTCGAGTTTTTCCTATTTGTCCTATGACGTCTAGTTGTACCTGTCCCCACGTGGATTTACCTCTCCGTTGGTCTTGGTAAACGTTGAGTTTTTCCCATTACGTCCGCTGACGTATGGTTGTATGTCTCTTTCCATTCATCCGATGATGATTGGTTACCTCTCCGTTGGTCTTGGTAAACGTTGAGTTTTTCCCATTACGTCCGTTGACGTATGGTTGTATCTCTTCCAGTCATTCATTAATGTCTGGTTACCTCTCCGTTGGTCTTGGTAAACGTTGAGTTTTTCCCATTACGTCCGCTGACGTATGGTTGTATGTCTCTTTCCATTCATCCGATGATGATTGGTTACCTCTCCGTTGGTTTTGGTAAACGTTGAGTTTTTCCCATTACGTCCGTTGACGTATGGTTGTATCTCTTCCAGTCATTCATTAATGTCTGGTTACCTCTCCGTTGGTCTTGGTAAACGTTGAGTTTTTCCTAGTTGTCCGTCGGCATCTAGTTGTGATTTTTATTCCCATTCATCATCGTTGTGATGTCTGCATGTGGCCGTACCCTTTGAAAACAAAAACCAAAAATACCCAGTAATAAAAATCAAATCCCAGTGGACGTTTCCATTATTGGATCCCTGTATTGTGCAAATTCTACGGTTCTTTGGTATTCAATCCCTGTTTACCCTGAAAGTCTGACAGCCATTGCTATCATCCGTTCGGGTTCCCAGCTGATTGAATAGGGGCAGCTGTAGCACCTCAAATTTGCACCTATCATTGTACATACATTCTCATATTAGGTCATAACATTAACATGGTCCACTGCATAGCATTGCATTGTCCCTTTTGCCTCAAGTGCAAGATCATCAAGAGAATTAGGTCAAACTGATCAGGAGATCAGTCAATCAAGCAAGCAAGTGTGTGTTTCATTGATCCAAGGACCTAGGGTTGGTCTAACATGTTCACATGACTTGGGGATCCATTTGAAGTGTTCAGGTCAAAGATTGGATGCTCAGAGGTCATCAGTCCATGCACAATCAGTCAGAAACCCTAAAAAGTCAAACTTGGTCAACTGGGATTGATTTCATGGTTTTGATGGATGGATTTGGTTTGAGAGAGCTTATTCATGTCCAAATAGACCTCTTATATCATGGCAAACATCATCATTGAAGAATTTGAAGCCAAATCAGAAATTTCCAAAAATAGAAACTGGACCTGTAATTTTAACTGCCAAAAATGGAAACTTCTTGAGCCTAAGCTTACATCATGATACAAGCTTCAAATGAATTTTTGCCCAACATGAAAGTTGAAGATCTTGTTCTCCCATTTCCAAAAAGTCCAAGAACTCTCAATTCCCATGTATGGTTGGTAAGTTATGATCAATTCATTTTCAAAAATTCTTGAACTTCAAAAGGCCATATCTCTCAAACCATTTGGCCAAATTTGGTGAGGTTTTTTCCAACAAGTCACATTTGACCTCCTCTTTCCAGAAATGTAACCCTCATGCACCAAAACCTCATGGATCAAAATGGCATTTTTTAACTTGTTTGATTTATTTTTAAGTGAGGTATAAAAATGAACTTTTGATTTATGCATTTCCAATCCTTTTTGCCAATTGAATGTGATCTGAAATGTCATTTGGGACTTGCTACAAAGCCCAATTCGTGCAGCACACACACCCCATGGCAACTTGGTGGAATTTTAGCAATTGATGGAATTTGGTTCATTAAGTTAAGTGGTGATTAGCTCTCATTAATCCAAAGTTAAACAGCAAATATATACCATTTTTCTGACCATTGTGAAGCCCTAGCAGCTATTGAATATCACAGAAAAAACTCTTGCTCTTAAAATCCATTTTCTTCATCTTTCGAATTTCTTCCAAAAACTCCAAAGGCCTCGAGCTATCCATTGTTGTTTCATCATCCAAACAGCATCTTGAGCTCATTGCAACCTTATTTCACCGACTGTAACCATCATTTGCTCGACTGTTTTTCAAAGCATCATCCATGGCAGAGTTGGTGTCGAGCAAAAACAAGCTTCATTGAGCCAAACCATCTTCATCATTCATCATCTGGAGGGCCACAGGACATCTGTTTTAGCAAGGCATCACAAAACAACAACTGAATCCACACTGCACTTCAGAATTGGTAAATTTTCGATCTCCTTATTTCATCAAATCAATACATGCTTTAGAAAGGTCTATTCATGCTGAGCTTCATGATGGTCTTGCTTTTGAAAATGGTTGATTATTTCTTGAGTTATGTTGAAATGAAGTTTGAAGATAAAATGTATTTCTGCTCGATTCATGAGTTGTGTTGTGTTTTAGTGAAAATCAATGATGGATTCGTGTTAGTTATGCCTTGCTGATCATTTGTGTATATTCAATTATGATTTCTGGAAAAAATTATGGTTGAGTCGAATTTGAGAAGATGAATATGCATACTGTTCATGAAACCCTAGTTTGTTCTTCATGCCTTGCCCAGAATTTCTGTCTCCCACGTGCATGGCACAGTTGCTCCATAATGACCAATCACAACATTCCGTTTCATGGCCCAAAACGACTGTGTCTTGTTAAGTGAATCCCAGAATTACAAAAATGCCATCCGGTCCTTATTAAATTCAATTAAATCATTTATTTGTTCAATTTTTATTTCATTTGATATGCTCAACTTGCAAAATTCATAGATCATTCATTTGTGATCCAATTTTCGTGGAAATTTTTGCTAAATGCTCAGCATGACCTCTATTATTTTATCACATTTTTTCCAGATTTTTGTGATCATTGGATTTTATTTGGCATATTGGTTTGTGACATGTATCAATATTGTACACATTTTACCAAAACCTTTGTGAAATAGTCATGACATATCCTATGGACTTGAAACTGTTTGAGCACAAACTAGACACATTCATGTTTATTTTGATGTAGAGTTTGTGAATTTATCTTATCTGGATTGTGAGTTGTGAATTTTTGAAGTAGGGTGTGACAATTTGTGTCACACCATTGATGTGCAACTTGTTGATTTTTATAGCCATGCCTATTGACCTCAAAATGGATTGATTTTTTGCATGATTGAGCTTGAGTATGTCTCGTTTACATATGATTTTTTGTGGATTTGTTTAGGGCATTTTCCAATTGATTGAGATTTTTGTCCCCTGTTTGGTCTTATGTTGACTTTTTGTGACACTTGTTCCCATTTCATTTGTGAAATCCTCATACTTTATTAGATGGACATGAAATTTGATATGTGATTACTAGACATCTTAATCTTTGCCATGGTTTTAGTCCCCATCATTTATCATATGCCATCCCTGATTTATGAGTTTTTCAAGTTGATGCATGTTTGGTTGACTTCTTTGAGCATGTTCAAAATTGCCTTGCCTTTCTGATTTTCATTGACTGCCTTCCACTTGTCCAAATGAGATGAAATTTGACATGCTTACCATGCTGTGGGTTGTGATTGATCATGATTTATTTGGTGATTTTTGGAAATGTTTGAGATTGATTTTGATTCAAGTCTTGCTGTTGACTTCTATGAGCTTCTAAATGCCATGCTTTGACCTAACTCGTTCATGAAATGATGATGATGATTGATATGAATGTGAAACTAATTGGTATTGTTTCTTGATTGATTGAAAATGATTTTGGATGTTTGGCATTTGCTGTTTTAATCTTTTTCATTCCTTTTTGACCCTAGGCTTGTCCTAGTGGTCCTGTTACTCACCTGTGAGCTCATGTTTTCAGGTTGACCAACAAATGACCAATGAGACCAATTCTTTTTGATTGAGCTTGCTTGAATATCATTGATTAACTTGTTTGTTTTGTAGGTGGCTTGGCTCACATGCCATGAGCTTTGTGCCTTGCACATTCACTTGCTTATGATTAACTGTTGATGTCTGTTTCCTTTTGCTTTGTTTTGAAGTTGCATACTAATGTCTGCTTGACTATTTCAGGTGCTTTTAGTTGCTCAGTTCCTTGTGAACTTTTGCTTTGCTTTGCTTGTATAAGCAATTTGCATTGAGGTATACCTTTCTATCTTCATGTAGTCTGGAAGACCTGGCCTGTTACTTGGCCAGGCAACTGTCTGAAGTCCTCCTTAAGAGGCAATGCTTGTGTATGTTTACAATTTGTCCTTGTATAGAGTCAAAGACCTCCTAAGTGAAGAGGAAATTGGCAGAACCCAAGGGATATGCAATCTATCCCCTGCTATTCTGTGTGTCATCTGCTTTGCTCACACTACTGTGTTGATGCATTGCAGATACAAACCCAAGATCTTGTACAATTGTACAGTTGAGTCAGTTTTAAATGTGTAGAAGGGTTCCCACTTTCTGAACCCACACATTCTTGTCTTAAGCTCTCCCAGGCCAGGGATAAGAGCTGTGAAGTCTTATCTTCACTCACCTTTCATCTGCTTCACCTTAGCCCCTCAATGGCAAGGTTAAGAGCTAACACTACCCAGTTCCAGTGGTTTGTTTGTTGAGGTTGATATGACCCCTCGACTAAAACCTAGCCTTGATGTTTAAGCCCCTTGTTGGTGTGTTTATTTCATGCTGTATGTGCTTGTGTGGTGTGATTGTATCCCCTAGGTTTGCTAGACTCCGCGTAGTCTCGTTTGCATGTCAATTAAGGTAGCACGGTTCCTTCGTATAGGACTTCCTTTCTTGCTTGAGCTTTCCTAAAACACAAACAAACATTATCCCCTCTTAAGGATACGTTAACTCCTTCTACTACAGGTGAGTAAGTCTCCAAAGGTCGAGCATCAGGTAGATTGCGCAGTGACGTTGTCCACTTTAAAAAACACAAACCAACAGGGATAGTTTGGCCGAACTACGGCAACTCTGATTCTCATGTCCAGATGAGATACGTAGGCACGAGATGCGATGTCTTGTCGAGTTTGACTAACAACTAACACTAATTCTCTTCTCTCGCCCTCGTTGCGATTGAGACCTCCCCTTTCTCTTGCCCTAGTTGCAATCGAGACCCTTGCTTCCTGTGCAAGTTAGGTTAGGTGTGGCTTGCTTCCTGTGCAAGTCATGTTTAGGATAGGCTTGCTTCCTGTGCAAGTTAGCTAGAAACCTTAACTTAGGGACGACTTTGCATAACAACTTCTAGGCTCGAGTCGTAGTCTCCCTAGTGTTGTGTCTCCCTCTGTTATCTGGTTAGGCTAGTCCTTTTTTCCCTGCGTAGGGGAACTACGTCGCCCTGATCCTCATACCAGATGAGGTACGTAGGCAGGAGATGAGCTGATCTCTCTGGGCGCCTTTTTTTTCTTTTTGTGTGTGTTGTTTGACAGTTGCTAGGCTCGAGTGCCTGACTCCTTAGCAATTTGTTGTCTGTTTGTTTGAGTGTGTGCTTGACAGTTATAGGCTCGAGTCCCCGACTCCCTATTAACTTGTTATGTTGTTGTGTGCTTGGAAGCTGATGTAAGACCATCGAGTGGCATTCGGGTTCCAGTGTGGGTGTGTTTTGGTTCGGATGCTGATGTAAGTCCAGTAATTGGCAGTTGGGCTCCACGTTTGCCTTTGCCTGTGTTTGTTTGTGTGCGTGTCAGCCGAGCTACGAATGCTCTGATTCTTCTTCGTCCAAGAAGATACGTATGCATAGGATGCGATATCCTAGCGAGCATGTGTCGTTTCCCAAGTCCGAACTACTTCGACTCTGATGTCTATGCCTGATAGACTAAGTAGGCCCAGGATGCGGCATCCTTCCGAGTCAGTTTCAGTCTTGTTTGTTTTCTTGTGTCTCTTTCAGCCAGTGTGTGTGTGTGTGAGCAGTGTTTTAGCAACCATTTTCCTTCCTTTAGTGCGTGGATCCCGTCGAGTACGACGGATGCGTAGGGGTGCTAATACCTTCCCTTCGCATAACCGACTCCCGATCCCATTCTCTTTGGTCGCGAGACCATGTTCTTTCCAGGTTTACTCTGAGCGTTTCCTTTCCCTCTTTTGGGATAAATAACGCACGGTGGCGGCTCTGTTGTTCTTGTTTTCCCGCCGGTTTTTTCGCGTAATGCGACACAAGGTACCTCGTCAGATACGGGTATTCCCAAGAGATGGGCATACTACTCTAACATAGGCATAAGCTGATAATCAGGAAAAGTGAAGCATCGGTAGAAAGGGTCATTGAACTGAACCAAAACACCCAGGAGTCCTTCAACCACTATCGCTATGCGAAAAATACAGAGTCGCCATCAGTTTTTATTTATTCCAAAAGAATGGAAAAATATTGAGAAAACCCCAAAAAATGGTCATCGCAACCACGAACAGGTTCGGAAGTCGGTTTTGCAAGGGGAAGGTATTAGCAACCCTCACATCCATGGTACTCCATGGGAACCATCTAGGATGTTTACGCTTACGTGGATGCTGTTTATCGAATGGTTGCTTGCCAAAGGTTTGTGGAGTGAAGGTAGATTTTAAATTAGTGTGCTCGCCAAGGATTGGGTCCTCGTGCCTACGTATGCCCACTTGTTGAAGTGGGAAATCAGAGCCCCGTAGTTCGTGGGTTTAAAATGATTGTGTGTTTTGTTGATTTTATTACCTTGAAGAAGGGTTTTCGATTGTGTCGCTCTAAGGCTCAAACAAAAGGTTTGAATGCGTTGAATTGTTTTTAGGTTTTGAGAAAGTGTTATTGACTTAGGATTGCACTAAAGACTATAGATAAATGTGAATACCTCGAACTACCAAGCCAAACGTCTTATGTTCGAAGCATTCAGAACGAGTGTAGGAAAGCTCTAGTCTCATCCCTTCTTTACCACTTAAGGCTTGTGACGTACAATCCTAATCGCCATTTATTGTGTTTTTGAATTTGATTTGAAAAGACCGGTTGATGTTGGATCAAGGGTTTGCTTATTGATTTTGATTTATGAAAAGACCGCTTGACGTTGGATCAAGGGTTTGATTATTGGTTATGAGATGGTGAGAGCGTTCCTAATGCCTAAGGAGTATCTATAAAGCAATAAAATAAAGCCAGTAAAAGCATACATGAGAAAGGGGAGGTGGTACATGTAAAGTACAAGGGATTGCAGGAAATAAAAGGTCTCATTGTCAGGTAGCCCAAGAAAAAGCCTTGTGTGTGTATAGTGTCCTAGACTAGAAAGCACATAAAAGATTACGAGTTCTTCTTGATTCTTGAATGCTCCTTCCATGTTAGGGCTGAATAATTGTCCAAGGCCTTTTGCAAGGGTCTTAACAACAATCTCTAAGTCCAATCCAATGTCCATTACATGCTTGGGAATTATCTTACTTTTTGCATTTTTTAAGTCTTTGCCATTTTTAGGTTCATTTTAGAATCAGATGAATATGATGTAATATAAAGCAAATAAAAGCAAATAAAGTAAATGACAAAAATACGTGTTAGAAGTTAATTGAGTAATTTAAAAGTTAGAGGTCAGATGTTAGAAATTAGGACTAATCAAAATAAAAATAAAAATTATAAGAGAATTAATATCAATGTAAAAATCTAACAAACTTCTAATGTTAAACAATTAATAAAATTAAACTATTAAAATATCAATTCTAAACTATTAACTAAATATTGATCTAAACTATTAACAAAATATTGGTCTAAACAATTATCAAATTAATTCTAACCAATTAATCAAAATCAAATCAATTCTAAACAATTAACAAAATTAATATTCTAAAATCGAATTACTCTAATCCATTAATCAACAAATTAAATCTAAATAACTATCATTAAAATAAATTCTAAAAAATAATATTTAAAATTATTCTAAATCATCCTAATTACTCTACCCTGATTCCTTATATTAATCTAACTAAACCTTAATATCCCTAACTAACAAACAAAAAAATAAGGTAATATGGGTAGAAAAATGGAATGGGCCTTGTGTGGGAAGACCTTCTTAGGGCCCAACCACAGGAAGGTGCGGATCTGGCCATTGAGTGTGAAAGCCAAAAATTCAATTGGGCTAAAGGAAGCCTAAGCCCAAAGGCACAAGTGGATAAGGAAACTGATGGATCTCGTCTTCTTCTTCACCTTGGTAACGCGCTACAGTAGAAAAGGAATGGAGAGACCGAAGCACTCCCATCCTGGTCGTGCCGGTTTCGTCACCGGTGGCGGCACTGACATGGCGTTACCATTTCCGAACTCCTTCTAATCTCAATGAAATATCCTCTACCTAACCAAATCAAAACCAACCGATGCAGAATATTGAAGGATAAATCGAATGGCGCTGGATCAATGTAAGCGAACATCGACTCGAAGCTCGGGTCTCCATGGCTCGATTCCGAAACTCCTTATTCTTGTCTTGTTACGATTACGCTCGCAAAATTCTTCTCCTCTTTTCCTCTGTTGCGATTTGCTGCTTGAGTTATTAACGGTTTGATTTGATGCGCAGGAATTCGTGTTTGTGATGTATAAAGAAGTGAAAGAACTGTTGCAAAGATGAGAGGATGAAGATGGCGGCGAGAGGCTTGGGAAGGAGAATCTTTTGTGATTGAAAGGATGTGGATAGTGATTATGGAGGATTGGAGAAAAATGTTTGTTATCGGTGGAAATAAAATGGAAGAGTGAGGAAGAAGGCAAACACAAACAAAGGTCAAGGTATGAATCAAGTCACAATCAAGATCAATCATCCATTTTGGTGGATTATGGTTTGCACCTTATCAACACCCAAGTTCCATTGACATTGATGAGACGTGATCGGATCAACCGAGAATCAAAGGGTTTGTTGTGAGTCACGAGCATGAAATCAGGTTAAGAACCATCCCAAAGGAGTGTACTAAAGATAAAAACTTATAGATCATGTTCTAAAACTGTCCCTAGAGTCTTAATCCCATCTATCGGATATTATAGGTTAGGATGACTGACTCATCCACCTATAATATTCTCAAGAGAAACTCGTTTGAGTGTAGTATCGCGTAATAACTATTATCAAGTCTAAACTTGAACAGTCTCCATAGGCCAAGTTGGGTTATATGTTCTACGGTCCTCATCTTCTCGGACCCCCAATCAGAGAAACTAATGCCTATCCACAAATTACTTGTGTGACATCAGTAACTCTAAAGAGGTCTCCACTTAGTATATGGGTCTCAAGCCAACTTATTAAGGACTACTCCACACAAGTTAAACATGACTATACCACCCCTTATCTTAATTGCACTCAAGTTCGGGTTAGAACTTATCTCACCACACCGAGATCACCAAGCACAACAGATAGGTTATATCACACAAGAAACATATACAAACATCAAATATACAAATAAATACACATAAAAAGTAGGCTAAACCCACTGAGGACTACTCCCCGGTAGAGTCGCCAATTTATTTTTGTAGCGGTAAATTCATGACCATCAAGCTATGGGTAAACTTGAAGTCAATAAAACCAGAGTCGCCATGACGCTTTTATTGTTTCGAAAGGAAAATGGAAAAGTACGAAAAAAACCCAAAGATAAGAAGTTTTCAGATCAAAACTAATAAAATACTAGAGATTACAGGTAAGGGGGGTTAGTTACACAGAGGGAAGGTGTTAGCACCCAAAGTGTCCTAGTTACTCCTAGGAACCCTTTTTGTGTGCATATTGTAAGACCCCAATTTTGAGCATAAGATCCCTCATGCTATCTCATCATATGCATTAACATTGGGATCACACCTTGGCATCCTCCTTACCCCTCATTCATTGGGTTTGTATTAGGAGAGATCACCAAGCACCATTTGATTGTATCATACTTTACTAACCAAAATACCAAAAATATGTCATTGTATAGTTTAACTCTTTAGTAGGTAGTGTGTATGCTCACCTTTGATCTATCAAGCTCATATCTAGGGTTTAAGACCCTCATTGCAAATAGATAAATCAATAATATGTCTACATTGGATCTAAGTATCATATATGTATCCCCATGATCTTTACATGTTATTTTTATCAAGAAATCATCAAAATTTTGGAGTTGGTTTGCCTTGGAAACCCTAATTCATCTGGGTATCTTGTGTGGTTTCTTCAACAAGTTTCTTCACAAATTGATCAAATATTTCAAGGGATACTTCAAATTCCATCATCTTATGCATCTATGATCCTCAATGAGTCCCAAAAGTCAAGAGAATATCAAGCTAGCAAGATAGTTCATGATGGTTGGCCAGAGAAAGTCAACTGATCAAAACTGGGGTTACCTAGACCCTATATCCTACATTTTTTGTCATATGAAAATGATTTCTATAATCAGAGTTACATTAAATTACTTTCCAAACAACTTTCATGTTGAGGTCAAGAGCTATTTTTGCTTGGAAAGTCACGTTTTATGGTGAAATATTATAAGTCATTTTGTCTAAACTCTAATTTGGAGGTCAACTACCCAAGACCATAAATTGCTAAATCTTTATGAAATGAAATCAATTCAAACTGTATGATCAAATTCAAGGTGTCTACTTCAACTTTGATGTTTGGAATAAGTGCAAATTAAACTTTCAAATGCATGTGCCAAGAGGAAACATTATAAGAAATTTTGGGCTAGTACCATTGAACTAGTGATTTTCCTAAACTTCTAAAATGCATAACTCATGCATGGTAAATCCAAATAAGGTCAAATTTGTGACCAATTTGATTGGATTTGGAATAGATACAACTTTGATGAAGGAACTTCTCTCATTTGAAGTACACAGAAAAAGTTATTCAAGGTGGAAGAAGTGAACATATAACTTGATAGTTACAATTTTTTTTAACATGTTTGATTTTTCAAACTTCCACCTCAAAATTCGTCATGATCCAAGCTTCAAATGAAAAATTATTAAACATGAAAGTTATTCCTCCTGACTTAACCTTTCCAAAAAGTCCAAACTCATCTCATTTGGACAACGTATGAGGCACTTACGCATGGGTTAAAGTTGAAGGACCATTTGGATAATTTGAAATTCCACTTTCCATACACGAATGCATGGCTTATCAACATGATTTCAGCATTGCTTTCACTTATTTTTGGATATAAGTGCATCACTTGATGGGCCTATCACACGCCCATGCAAGCATGCAAGTGAGATTTTCAAGTTTTTGCCAAAAATGGAAGAGTGCAATTATCAATCTCATTAGCCTATAAATAGAAGCTCTCTTGCCCATAAATAGGACCTGGCGTGCAAGCTTTGAATTAGCAACCTTAAACCCTCACCATTGAAGGATAAGCTTGAAGATTTTCTTTGAAAATCGTGTTTCAAATCTGCAACTGTTTTGAGATTGAAACTCCAAGAGTCCATCCCTTTCCTTGATCTATTTCCACTCTATCAAGCATCTGTAGCAATGCCAAGCATAATTGAGAGAAAGATCGTGCCAATCTGAAGAATCAGTGAAGGTGATTTTCAGAATTTTCCATCTCTTCGATTCTCACTCAATTCTCTTCTATTCTTGTTGGTTTTTGGTTGTCTGAAGTCCTACCAATGTAGGCAAGAAGATTGAGTTACTTTGAGGTCAAATTGAAGCAACTCAGATCATGATCCTCAAAATTCAACTCCCTGTATCTTTCTATATACTTGGAGTTAGACAAAATTGAGGCCAGATTTGAGCTCCCGAGCATTTTTTCTTTAAATTCATGTCCTCTTTTTTCATTTTGGTGATGGTTGAAGGTGGACCAGTCTAGTGAGGTCCACCGGAGAAGAAGACCGGAGCTCTGGCTTCGGCGATGCGTTGGCAAGTCTCTGAACCACATGATGCACTCAAATTGTTTTAATCTCACGCGTCCATTGTAATTACCATGGTTGTTACGCTGTTGACTAAAGACCACATGGAACACGCGCTTGGGACCATCTGATCTACCACCTCAATTAATGAGGGAGATATGGTCCACGTATTTTTGATTTTTTGATTTTTCATTTTTATTGCTTCATTTTCATTAATTTATATTGATTTTAATATTGATCCAAAAAATATGGGACTTTCACCAAAAAATTTCAAATAATTTTCTCTTTCATTTTCTGAATTAAAATTATTTTTTGGATAAATATTGATATTTTTGATGATTTAATTATTTTTGTGCATATTTTTAATTATTTAAAAATACTTTTAAACCTCCAAAAATAATGAAATTTTTTCCCCAAGCTTCTTTGACCTTGTTTTACCAATGATAAATATCTAGGCCATTTATTTAGTGTTTTGAAGAGGTTTTAGGTTTTTGATAAAACATCATTTAATTTAATGCATTTATTATTGACTTTTAATTTGTTTAATTGAAAATAAATTATGTTGTGTTATTTGTATGGACTTGTTGAGTTTGACTATGTTGTTTGGATCTTGGTCAAGGTTGATTTGACTTTTGTTGGATCAAAATCATTGGATTTAGGGGATTGATGAAATGTACATTTCATCTCCCAAAATGAATGAATGATTTTAATTTGATAAATTTCCTCCCATGACCAATTTGTGTTTGTCTCATTTACCCTCCCTCTTAATCTTCAATCCCTTTCTATCCCACTCCTCTCATTGGCCAATGATATCTCAATGTCCTAAGGCTAGTTGGTTGAAAAACCAATACAAGTATGGATGAGACTAGGTCCACCCTTTTGCCATTTTCTTTTTGTGTGTGGTATGCTTTAGGAGTATGTTTCATTATACCATATCTCTAACATGCATTAACACCAAAATCTTTATTGTCCGACCTCAGATAGTTGTGACTTCTATATAAATCTAATAACGATTGCTTAACATAGCGCTAAATTTTTGACACAAAGGCATAGCATTCTAGTAAGTGAGATTGTAAGTCTCCCACCTTTCATGGTATTGTATGGAAACTTGGCCTTTTTCCTTCCTTTGGAAGATGAATTGGTTCAAGGATCCATGCTTGTGAATTGAGGGTTAAGTGTTCTCCAAAGAATGACTTAAAACAAATGAAAAGCAAAACTCCACTAACTTCTAATCAACTAACATTTGACTAACTTTTAATTTCAAGACATTTACTTTTATGCACTCTAAATTCAAGCCTTTTATCATTTTCCATTATACATATTATTTGACTTGTTTATTTTAATGCCATTTTTTACATTGCTCACTTGAGCCATACTTTGTGATTATATTGTGATTGTATATACTTGCTTATGTATTTTGTTTGTGTTTGTGGTCTCTTGACCTTAAGATACTTAATATACAACAAAAACCTTAAAAAAGATTTGGGTGGACTGTTGGATTTGATCTGAGACTTTGGACTTAGAATTAGGCAACATTCCCTATGCAAAAGGACTTGGCCAATGCCAACATTTATGATACCAAGTGCTTGTGAATTGATTTTTCATCTAATGCAAGTATTGAAGACCCATTTGAGTCCATCTGCAACAAGGTCTTGATGAAGATGTCACTTTGAACCTGTGTCTAATGCATGATTTTGGGCCATTCAAGGAGTATTTCATCTGATAGATGGGGAAGATTAGGAAGACTATGAAGTTGCTTGCTTGGATGTGGCTATATTTATTTGATGCCTTTCTCTTCATCTTGCTATTTGTGTATTGATATAGCTTGATTCTAAAGTCCAAGGGAAAAATGGGTTTCTATATGACATTCTTGCCTATTGGATTGCATCCCATTGGTCAGATATTTTCAACTCTTAACTTTTAAATTTTTTGTTAGAATTAGTTTCTTTATCTCCTTCCACTTCTTAAATTTCAAAACTCTCCCCCTTTTCAAAAACCTTATTTGCTTGTGATTTATAAACTTAAACTTTATTGCAAATTAGAAACTTTGGCTTTATGCCATTGCATTTTTAAACTCTTTTCTTAATCAAACTTGTAAATAAATCTAATCATATTGACTTAAAATTTCAAAAGCAGAAAAGAACTAACACTCATTCAAACTCTTTTAGGCCTTTGTGCCTCTCTTTTAAAACTTAATTTTTTTGTTAAAAGCAATTCACTCACTTTGAAATTGATACCACGAACTATGAGGTTTTGATCCCTCATTTTTATGTTGGTACGTAGGCACAAGTCCGAGGATCTTGTCAAACACAAAAATATAATTAATGAATTCTTTTCTCACCCCCACACTCTATTTATTGTAAACATCATTTTATACCAAAACACATGTACACACAAAAAAGGGCTCCCTAGGAGTACGTAGGACACTTCGGGTGCTAATACCTTCCCTCTGTGTAACCAACCCCCTTACCTATAATCTATGGCATTTTATTAGTTTTGATTTGAAAACTTCTTATCTTTGGGTTTTGTTCGTACTTTTCCCTTTTCCCTTGGAAATAATAAAAGTGCGGTGGCGACTCTTGTTTTATTGACGTTAATTTATCAATAGCTCAATGATCATGAATTTACCGCTACAAAAATTAAGTGGCAACTCTGCTAGGGAGTAGTCTCCAGTGGGTTTAGCCTACTTTTTTTTGTGTGTGTATAGTTGTATATTTGATGTTTGTATATTTTTTTGTATGATATAATCTGCTTGTTGTGCTTGGTGATCTCTGAGTGGTGAGATAAGTTCTAACCCGAACTTGAGTGCAGTTACGATAGGAGGATGATATAGTCATGTTCGACTTGTGTGGAGTAGTCCTTAACAAGTTGGCTTGAGACCCATCTACTCAATGGAGATCCTTTTGGAGTTATTGATGTAACACAAGTTATTTATGGTTAGGCATTACTTTCTCTTATTTGGGGTCCGAGAAGCTGAGGACCGTAGAACATTTAACCCAACTTGGCCTATTTAGGATGTATTGCATAGAGTGTTCAAGTTTAGACTTGATAACAGTTGTTAAACGATACTACACTCAGACGAGTTTCTCTTGAGAATATTATGGGTTGATGAGTCAGTCATCCTAACCTTTAATATCCGATATATGGAATTGAGACTCTGGGAACCTTTTAGAACATGATCTACAGGTTTTTATCCTTAGTACGCTCCTTTGGGATGGTTCTTAACCCGACTCCATGCTCGTGACTCACAACAAACCCTTGATTCTTGGTTGATCCAATCAAGTCTTGTCAATATCAATGGAACTTGGATGTTGCTAACATGAAAACCATAATCCACCAAAATGGATGATTGATCTTGACAATGACTTGCTTCATACCTTGACCTTTGTTTGTTTTCCTTGTGTGTGATCCCTTATTTGTGACTGTTGCATTCATGCATTCATGTGCATCATGACGTTCATCACACGAAAAAATAACTTCAAGGAACTGAGATTTTATTTGAAAATATTTTCATACCATGGATTGTGGACGAAGGAACACTAAGAAGTACAATTTTAGATGTCCCAACTTGAAAGAGTTAAGGAAGCTATCATCTTTTGTATTAGATCCCTTGGACTTCAAGCAACGTCATGGGAAGCTTCTATCTGTTTTTTCTGCTGATATGGTCGAAGGACTCTTTAGTGTATTGGTTCAGTTTTATGACCCTCTCTACCATTGCTTCACTTTTCCCGATTATCAGCTTATGCCTACGTTAGAGGAGTATTCCCATCTCTTGGGAATACCTATTTCTGAAAAAGTTCCCTTTAATGGATCGGAGGAGATTCCCATATCTCATCTTATAGATGAAGCTCTTCATCTGAAGAAGTCTAAGATTGAGGCTCATTGGGTGAAGAAAGGAGGAATGTTTGGGCTGACTTCTGAGTTCCTTTTTAGGGAAGCTACTGCCTTTTCTCAGGCCAGTAATGTGGATGCTTTTGAAGCCATCTTTGTCTTGCTCATCTATGGTTTGGCTTTATTTGCTAACATTGATAGCTTTGTTGATGTTAACGCCATTATAATTTTCTTGACTGGGAATCATGTGCCTACTCTGTTGGGTGATATGTACTTCTCTTTGCATCTAAGGAATTCTAAAGGTGGTGGAACTATTGTGTATTGTGTTCCTCTTTTGTACAAGTGGTTTATTTCGCACTTGCCTCAAACACCTACTTTAGTTGAGAACAAACAATGTCTACGGTGGTCTCAGAGACTTATGTCCCTCACTAATGATGATATAGTTTGGTATGACTCTTCATTTAGTAGCTTGGATATTATTGATAGTTATGGTGAATTCTCTAATGTGCCTCTCATTGGTACACATGGAGGAATCAACTACAACCCTACTTTGGCTCGTTGTCAACCTGGGTTCCCCTTGAGAGACAAACCTAATAACACTCAGTTAGAAGGTCTTTTCTATCAAGAGGGTAAAGATGCCATACATTTGAAGCAGAAGATGATACATGCTTGGCATAATGTGCATAGGAAAGGAAGATCCGAATTGGGTTCGCGCAACTGTGTAGCTTTGGAAGCTTACACTATTTGGGTGAAGAAGAGAGCTTTGGAATTGAAGATGTCGTATGCTTGTGAGAGAACTATGTGTATGGTTGTGGTTGAGCCATCAACTCTCCCTAACCAAGATGTAGAGGAGTTGGAAGATGCACTCGCCAAGATGAAGACCGAGAAAGATATGTGGGAAGAGCGGTTCCATACTTTGAATTGAAAGCATGAGGAGTTGCAGCTTGAGTCGAAAGACAAGGATGCACTTATTGAACTTATTGAAGACCGAGTAGAGAAGAGATAGAGAGAGCTAGAGGTTTCATCTTCCTCTAGTATGCCTCAATGTTCCTGTGCTTGGAAGAAGATTGTTGATCAGCTTGTCCTCGAGAAGGCTCAGATGAAGACTTCTTTTGAGTCCGAGATTCGACGCATCCGAAGGAAGTACGCGCCTGCAGCTAGATCATCTTACACTGTTGTTAGGGGATCCTTAGGATGATTAGTTTCCTTTTCTCTTGTATTTGTATTTTGGTTTCTGAAATTGTACTTAGTGTAATCCTTCAAATTATATTAATAAAAGAGATTTTTTATGGGCAATCACATTGTTATTATTGTTATTATACATTTGCAAATAAAATAGTATGTTCTTTGAAATAAAAATAGTCAAAACATTGCATTTCATGCACCATTTGCATAACAGGTTTTTCTTCCTCCAGATGTCTTATTGGTTATTCTTTTATGCTTCAGCCAAGCTAACTCACTGATACAATACTCGTGCCAATCATCCGAGAATCATGGAACATTTGGAACAAGAGAACCGAGAGCTAAAGAACGAGATTGCTCGCTTGACTGCCATGATGGAGTCAGTCCTAGATGCTCAGAGTCAGTCTTCTCCGACACTTGCAACTCCTCCTCCTCAGAGGACTGTCATTTCAGATGTTGTTGCTTCAATTGTGCCTATCACTCAGTTTTCTCCTGCTATGCATGCTAGATTAACGTGGGGAATGCCGCCAAACTTTGTGCCCGGAGGTTTTGCGCCTACCTTCGCTTCCATGCTGGCATCTAGCCCGACCATGTCTGTTCCGCCACCGGTTGTTCACATGCTGCCTCGTGTTGAGGAGACCATCTACCATTCCGAGTCGTTTGAGGGTCCGAATGTTTATGAGAAGATGGATGAGATGAAAGACTAATTCCTTGATCTACAAAAGGACTTGAAGACCTTGAGGGGAAAAGATTTGTTTGATAAGAGTGCTACTAAACTTTGCCTAGTTCCAAATGTTAAAATCCTGATGAAGTTAAAAGTCCCTGACTTTGAAAAGTATAAGGGAAACACTTTCCCGCTCAGCCATCTTGTCATGTATGCCTGGAAAATTTCGATGCAAACTGATAATGATCAGTTACTGATTCATTACTTTCAAGATAGTTTGACTAGTGCCACTCTAAGGTGGTACATGGGTTTAGATAGTGCAAGTTTCCGCATGTTCAATGATTTGGGTGAGGCTTTTGTGAAACAATATAAGTACATTAAGGATATGGTGCCAGATAGAGACCAGTTGAGGTCGATGTCTCAGAAGGACAAGGAGACCTTCAAAGAATACACTCAGAGATGGAGAGAGCTAGCTGCTCAGATCAACCCTCTGTTGGAAGAAAAGGAGATGACCAAGATTTTTCTCAAGATCCTGAGCTCATTTTACTACGAGGGAATGATTGCTAGTGCCCCCAGTGACTTTATCGAAATGGTAAACATGGGGATGAGATTAGAAAAGGGTTTCCGTGAGGGACGGTTGTCTAAGGAAGAAGTATCATTGAGTAAGAAATATGGTAGCGGGTTCCTCAGAAAGAAGGAAGGAGAAACCAATGCAGTATCAGTAGGGAGGCAGATGAGGCCTCATGTTAGAAGAAGTCCACAACTACGTTAACATCATCATCAAGTATAATATGTTATTCCAGTATTTTCCAATAATCAATCAATGCCATTTCAACAACTACGTCAACAACAACCACAACAAATAACAAACAACTACAACAACCACAACAAATAACAAACAACTACAACAACACCACCAAAAATCAACAACAACAATAGAACTTTGAGAGGAAGAAGGTCACTTTCGACCCTAATCCTATGACCTATGCTGAATTATACCCATCTTTGTTTCTCAAGAACCTGCTTCAACCAATAAACCCGCCATAGATTCTAGAACCACTTCCATGGTGGTATAAGCCGGAACTTCGTTGTGCATTCCATCAAGGAGCTCCCGGTCATGATATTGAAAATTGCTACCCTCTGAAGTATGAGGTCCAAAAGCTTGTGAAGAGTGGGATGATGTCCTTTGAGGACCGTGCGTAAAATGTGAAAGCAAACCCATTGCCTGCTCATGGTAATCCCTCAGTTAATATGGTAGACGGTTGTCCTGGGGAGTTCAAGATCTATGATGTTTGCTTCATCTGAAGGTCATTGGTGACGATGCATAAGGATATATGTATGTTGAGTGATTGTGAGCATGACCATGATGGTTGTGCAATTTGCAGTGTTAATCCCCGAGGGTTTGTAATTGTCAAGAGAGACATCCAAAGGTTGATGGATGAAGGTATGATCCAGATTTTCCAGTCCCGTCACTTAGGTGACAATGTGAATGTAATTGTTCCAGTGTTCAAGACCCCGGAGAGGGTAGTAATCCAGTTTGACAGCAGCAGTAGTAACAACATTAGCAGATCAGTATTGCTGTTGGTAATACGGTTGGCGGGCCTAGTCTCGTATGCATCTGATAGAGTTGTTCCATATCAGTATAATGCTACTATGTTGGTGAATGGTCAAGAGGTTCTGTTGCCTACGACAAGTTCTGTTGTGAATATCGCTGATGTTACAAAGATGGCCCGTAACGGTCATGTTTTTGGTCCCGTTTTTCCAAAGGATATAGAGGATGTTGGTAAAAAGGTGGAGGTACCCGTAGTGAGTCTGGTTAGTTGTCCAAAGTGTCAGTCTGGTGAATCTAGCAGTTTGAAGCCTAATGATGATGATGAGGTGCTTCGTTTGATAAAGAAGAGTGAATTCAATATGGTGCAGCAACGACTCCAAACTCCCTCCAAGATTTCAGTGCCGTCTCTGCTCATGAATTCTGAAGCGCATAGAGAAGCATTGCAAAAAGTATTGGAGCAAGCTTATGTAGAGCATGATGTAACAGTAGATCAGTTTGACCATATTGTGGCTAATATCACTTCCTGCAACAACTTAAGCTTTTGTGATGAAGAACTTCCCAAGGAAGGCAGAAATCACAATCTGGCACTGCATATATCGATGAATTATAAGGAGGATGTCTTGTCCAATGTGTTGGTTGATACTGGTTCTTCATTGAATGTACTCCCAAAGTCAACCCTGTCAAGGTTATCGTATCAAGGAGCTCCGATGAGGTACAATGGCATGATCGTCAAAGCTTTTGATGGTTCTCGCAAGACTGTTATTGGTGAGGTGGACCTTCTAGTGAAGATAGGTCCGAGTGATTTCCAAATTACATTCCAAGTAATGGATATCCACCCGCCCTATAGCTGCTTGTTAGGAAGGCCATGGATACATGAGGCGAGAGCTGTTACATCCACTCTGCATCAGAAGTTAAAATTCGTGAAGAATGGTAAGCTTGTCATTGTGGGTGGAGAGAAAGTGTTGTTGGTGAGTCATCTATTGTCTTTCTCGTATGTAGAAGCTGAGGATGAGATTGAAACTCTGTTCCAAGCTCTATCTACTACTGAAGAAAAGAGAGTTAGGGCACCTATGTCCTCTTTTAAAGATGCTCAGAAGATTGTTGAGGATGATAGTTATGATCAGTGGGGTCGGATGATAGAGGTCGTCGAGAACAAGAATCGAGCCGGTTTGGGTTTCCAGCAAGGGTCGTTTGTGGTCAAAGTTGAAAGTTTGCAACCTAGTTTCCGTAGCGGAGGGTTCATTCATGATAATGAGCAACACTCAGCTGCAGTGATCGAGGGGGGTGAAGATGAAGACTGCACCAATTTTGTGACGCATGGAAAAGCTTGCAACAATTGGATCACTGTTGATGTTCCTGTTATTGTTCATCGCTTTAAGTAATTGTTTTTATTATTTTTGAAAATCCTTCTCCTATGCCTAAGGGAGAAGTGAACATTGTCAGGCATCTTTCAATTTGATCATCAATAAAATGAATTCTATTCATCAACATCTATGATATTTTATTTTTACTTTTTGCATATCTGAAAATGTAATCACAAAAAACATAAATAAAAAAATAATAATTGTCGATCTACATAATATTTTGTCACAATTCACTTCTCTAAAATCAAAATATCAAATCATTATGCAGATTGGTTTCTAAACCCATTGAATATAATGATCCTACTCCTTCTCCAAACTTTGAATTCCCTGTGTTTGAGGCTGAGGAAGAAACTGATTAAGAAGTGTCTGATGAATTGACTCGTCTACTTGAGCACGATGAAAAAGCCATTCAGCCATTCGAAGAGCAGATTGAGTTAGTCAACTTGGGTTTTGAAGATGATGTGAAGGAAGTCAAGATTGGGTCTCAACTCTATCCAAATGTTAAGAAGGGGTTGATTGATCTCCTCCGAGAGTATTCATATGTGTTTGCTTGGTCCTATCAAGACATGCCTGGTTTGGATTCTGAGATTGTGGAGCATAGATTTCCGTGGAAGCCAGAATGCCTGCCAGTCAAGTAGAAGTTGAGAAGGACTCATCCTGACATGGCAGTAAAGATCAAACAAGAAGTACAAAAGAAGATTGAGGTCGTTTTCCTTGTTACCACTGAGTATCCGTAATGGGTGGCCAATATTGTGCTTGTTCCGAAGAAAGACGGAAAAGTCCGTATGAGTGTTGATTATAGAGATTTGAACAAATCTAGTCCGAAAGACGATTTCCCTCTGCCACAAATTGATATGTTGGTAGACAATACAGCTAAATTCAAAGTCTTTTCGTTTATGGACGGGTTTTCCGGATATAATCAGATCTAAATGTCACCTGAAGATATGGAGAAGACCATATTCATTACACCTTGGGGAACATTCTGTTATAGAGTGATGCCTTTCGATTTAAAGAATGTTGGTGCAACATACCAGGGAGCAATGACTACTCTTTTTCATGATATGATGCATGCTAAATCCATTAATGAAGAAGAACATGTTGATCATTTATTGAAGCTATTACAACGTTTGAGGAAGTATAAACTCCGCTTGAATCCCAATAAGTTTACTTTTGGTGTCCGTTCTGGTAAGTTGTTAGGCTTTATCGTCAGCGTGAGGGGTATTGAAGTCGATCCATACCTGCGCCCAAAACTGAGAAGCAAGTCAGAGGTTTTCTCGGCCGCTTGAATTATATCTCAAGATTCATTTCGCATATGACTGCCACATGTGCGCCTATATTCAAGCTTCTTCGGAAAGATCAGTCTTGTGATTGGACCGAGGATTGCCAGAAAGCTTTTGACAGTATCAAAGAGTATCTACTCGAGCCTCCGATTTTGTCTCCACCTGTTGAAGGAAGACCCTTGATCATGTATTTGACCGTGCTTGAAGAGAGTATGGGTTGTGTTCTAGGTCAGCAAGGAGAAACTGGAAAGAAAGCATATTCTATTTATTACCTCAATAAGAAATTCACCGACTGTGAGACTCGGTATTCTATGCTTGAGAAGACTTGTTGCGCATTAGCTTGGGCTGCTAAGCATCTGCATCAGTATATGTTAAATCATACCACTTGGTTGATATCCAAAATGGATCCAATCAAGTATATTTTTGAGAAGCCTGCTTAAACTAGGAGGATTGCCCATTGGAAGATGTTGTTATCCGAGTATGATATTGAATACCGATCCCAAAAAGCTATTAAAGGTAGTGTCTTGGCTGACCATTTGGCTCACCAACCGATTGAAGATTACTAGTCGGTGCAGTATGATTTTCTCGATGAAGAGATCTTGTACTTAAAGATGAAATATTGTGATGAACCATTGCTCGAAGAAGGGCCAAAACCTGGTTCCCGTTGGGGCATGGTATTTGATGGAGTTGTTAATCAGTATGTTAATGACATTGGGGCAGTGATTATTACTCCCCAAGGCACACATTTTCTGTTTACAGCTAGATAAACTTTCAAGTGTACGAATAATATGTATGAGTATGAAGCTTGCATTATGGGGCTTGAAGAGGTCATTCATCTTAGAATCAAATATTTAGATGTCTATGGAGATTCAACTTTGGTTGTGAAACAAATCAAAGGTGAATGGGATACGAATCAACCCGGTTTAATACCGTATAGAGACAATGCGAGGAGGATTTAAACTATCTTTACAAAGGTTGAGTTTCATCATATCCCTCGAGATAAAAAACGGATGGCAGATGCTCTTGCAACATTTGCTTCAATGATTGTGGTGAAGTTTTGGAATGAAGTTCCTAATTTGATTGTGATGCATCTTGATAGGCCAGCTCATGTGTTTGCTGTTGAAGAGATCAAAGATGAAAAGTCGTGGTATTTTGATGTCAAATGTTTTCTCTAAAGTTAGATTTACCCGTCTGGGGCATCTTTGAAAGATAAGAATACTTTGAGAAGATTAGATGGCAATTTTTACCTGAATGGTGATGTACTTTACAGGAGAAACTTTGATATGGTTTTGCTCAGATGCATGGATAGACACGAAGCAGAGCTATTGATGACTGAAGCTCATGAAGGTTCCTTTGGTACTCATTCCAACGGACATGCTATGGAAAAAAAGATGTTGAGAGCAGGTTACTATTGGATGAAAATAAAATCTGACTATTGCAAATTTGTGAATAAATGCCACAAGTGTCAAATCTATGCAGATAAGATTCATGTTCCTATGACATTGTTGAATGCCATTTCCTCTCTGTGGCCCTTCTCCATATGGTGAATTGATATGATTGGCCTGATTGAGCCCAAAGCTTCGAACGGATATTGTGTCATTCTAGTGGCTATTTACTACTTCACAAAGTGGGTTGAAGCGGCATCGTATGCAAATGTAACCAAGCAGGTTATTGTAAAGTTTATCAAGAATCAGACTATATGTCGTTATGGTGTGCCGAGTCAGATCATTACTGATAATGGATCGAACTTGAATAATAATATGGTGGAAGCTCTTTGCAAAGACTTCAATATTGCGCATCATAATTCTTCTCCTTACAGACCTAAGATGAATGGGGTTGTTGAAGCTCCAAACAAGAATATCAAGGAGATCATCTAGAGGATGGTTGTAACATACAAGGATTGGCATGAGATGCTCCCGTTTGCTTTGCACGGGTATCGTACATCCATCCGCACTTCAACATGGGCAACCCCTTTCTCACTTGTTTATGGCATGGAAGTTATGCTCCCAGTAGAGGTTGAGATCCCATCATTATGTGTCTAGATAGACCCCAAGTTGACTGAAGTTGAATGGTGTCAAACCAGGTATGATCAGCTGAATTTGATTGAAGAGAAGAGGTTAACTGCCATGTGCCATGGTCAGTTATATCAGCAAAGAATGAAGAAAGCATTTGATAAGAAGTTCAGGCCTCGTGTGTTCAGATAAGGTGAACTTGTGCTCAAGAAAATTATATCTTTCAAACAATATTCTAGGGGAAAATGGGCTCCTAATTATGAAGGCCCATATGTTGTTAAGAGAGCCTTTTCAGGCACTACTTTGATTCTTACAACTATGGATGGTGAAGAGTTCATGCGTCCTGTGAATGCTGGTGCAGTCAAGAAATACTTCGCCTAAAAGAAAAGAACATCTCGCTAAGTTGAAAACCCGAAAGGGCGACTTAGGCAAAAATGAGCGTCTCGGTGGATTGAAACCCCGAAAGGGCGATCCAGGCAAAAATTAGAGACATAAAATAGAAAGTTTATCCCGATAAATTGAGTACCCCACCTTGGGGAAATTTATGCAAAAATTAGGGATTATGGCAAGTAATTGCATCCTTCTGCTCTTCAGTCTTGAAGACATTCTTGAGCACAACCTTTGGTTCTGATTCGTCTTCAACCAAAGCCAAGAGCACAACGGATATCAAAGACGGTAGAAGGGTCAATGATCATTGTATACAATGTAGCCATTTTCCATGTAAATTACCATTTTTAAACTTTTGTAAAGATCTATGGAGTCTTGTCATTTAAAGACTACCATTCTATTAAATAAAGTTGAGCTTTTTATCCAATTGTTTTTACTCTTATTTGTCTTTCAGCCAAGTAGATTTCAATTTTATGATGATCATTTTTTCTAAAATAATAAAAGCAGTTACTTTAAAAAAGCAATTGATCTCATTTAAAGGAATATCAAGAGCAGTTTGAAAAAATGGTAAGCCCTAAATGTGGAGGATTATTGGTTCTCCCCAAGCAGTCGGCGTGATCCCTATTTCATCCCTAGTAGCATTTCAGCAGCCGGGTTTTGTTGGTTTCCCCATATGAGATTGTGAATGGCCTCCCTTGAGTTGTAGGCGCGTTACCTCGGCAGTTTGTGTATCCAACACAGGATTCTTGTTACTCCCCTCAAGTCTTCAGCAGATTTCTTTAGCGCTGATTCTGAGCAGTATTATAGTTGTCCCCTGCAGGGTTGTCTCCCATTCGATATGGTGTTGACCTAAAATTCCCCACAGAGTTGATAAAGAAGTTTCTCAGTAGATCTTCCCTCTTCCCCGGCTAGGGTTAAGCCTTTGAGATGGATAGTTAACATTCATCATTTGCCTCTCTTTCTCTAGTCGGTTCCCTCCTGTTGAGATTGGCCGAGTGATGTATTGATGATTCAGATCAGTGACGTTTGTATCCTTTGTGATCGTATTGTCAGCATAATCATCACATATACATATACATATACATTCATAAATTTCATTATTGCATTATTATTGCACTTTGTGATTCATTCTTCATTTGGTCCTCTGCTATGGTGGTACCCTTTCCTCATGCAAACTTGGTCTGCATGTCCTCCTTCAATTGTAGAATGTCATCCCCTTAAGTAGAAAGAATTTAACCTTTCTCATTCCCCACTGAGTTATTTCCTCAAGGATGATTATTATTTCAGTTTCCTCCCTAATTGATTATCTGGATGGAACCACTCCCCCCTGAGCTATATCCTCACTGGGTTGAGTCTTTGATTGACCGTTTCTTTCTAGATCTTACCTGGATAGATGTTTTGGTCCCTTGAGAGTTTATTACCCAATAACAGGTAATATTCTCCTCAATTTGCAAGTATTTCACTTTTTCCTAATACCCGGCAAAAGTAACATATTTTCCCCAGCGAATTCGTTTTCACGTTTCCCCAGGAAGTCTATCCTTGATATGTTCATCCTAACCGATGACATATATTTTCTTCCCCTACTTTGAGTTTATCCTTGATATGTTCATCCTAACCGATGACGGATATTTTCTTCCCCTACTTCGAGTACATCCTTGATATGTTCATCCTAACCGATGACGGATATTCTCTTTTTGGTATTCTAACCAGTAAAAAGGTAGTTGTAATCCCTATTTCTTTCCCCAGAGAGTTAATCCTTCATATGTTCATCCTAATCGATGACGGGTTTCCTTCTCTTTGCGGTCTCCTGCCCAGTAACCGGTAGTTGTAAATCCTGCTTTCCCCTTTTGTGGAGTCTATCCTTGATATATTCATCCTAACTGGTGACATATATTCTCTTTTGGTTTGCTATCCAGTAACTGATAGATATAATTCCTATTTCTCCCCTTCGGAGTCTATCCTTGATATGTTCATCCTAACCGGTGACGAATATTCTCGTTTTGGTATTCTATCCAGTAACTGATAGATGTAATTCCTACTTTTTTCCAGGTAGTTTATCCTTGATATGTTCACTTTAACCAGTGACGGATATTCTTCCTAATGTCCCGAGGTGAGTCTATCCTTGATATGTTCACCCTAACCGATGACATATGTTCTTCCCTTTTTGACTATCCTTGATATATTCACTTTAACTAGTGATGGATATTCTCTTTCTTTGTGTTCTTCTGCTTAGTAATCGGTAGTTGTAAATCCTATTTTTGATTGGTTCTTTCCTCAGCAAGTCATCTTTGATATGTTTAGCCTTACTGGTAACGGATGTCCTTCCTGTCAGAATTGTGTTATCTTCCTACTCAGTAACCGGTAGTGGATAATATATTTCTGTTACTCCTGTGTTGAAGATATTTTCTTCCCCAATTAAGTTTGAGTGGGTATTTCCTCGGTGAGATCGCCATTTCCTGCTTGTGTTGAGTATTTCAGCTTTGTTCTGATCTACCCGTTTCCCTTGCAGATGTTCTTTTATTCCCCGACTGAGTCTTTCCATGGATTTATTTTCATGGAATCCCTCGTGTCCCCCAACAGTTTTAAAGTCGTAGCCTGGCCTATGCTCAACTATTTTATTCCCCCCAGAGTCTCTGTCTCCCTAGTGATTTTTTCCTTACGAAATGCATTATGCTCATATGGACTTTTAGTCTCTCCATATTCTTTTCCTTTGTGGCAACATTTTCCCCACAAAGATTATTTTAGCATTCATATCATATGCATCATGAGGTCTCTCAGGGCCCAAAATTCGTTTCTATATTTTATTATTTAAGTCCATTCTACTGATTCGATGTGAATATTTTAACCTTCATCTCCTCAGTTAGAACGTGCTTAAATAGGGGCAACTGTAAGACTCCAATTTTGACCCTAAGATCCCTCATGCTATCTCATCATATGCATTGCCATTGGGGTCACACCTTGGCATCCTCCTTACCCCTCATTCATTGGGTTTGTATTGGGAGAGATCACCAAGCACCATTTGATTGTATCATAATTTACTAACCAAAATACCAAAAATATGTCATTGTATAATTTAACTCTTTTGTAGGTAGTGTGTATGCTCACCTTTGATCTATCAAGCTCATATATAGGGTTTAAGACCCTCATTTCAAAGAGCTCAATCAAGAATTGGTATACATTGGCTATAAGTATCATATATGGATCCCCATGATCTTCACATGTTATTTTGATCAAGAAATCATCAAAAGTTTGGAGTTGGTTTGCCTTGGAAATCCTAATTCATCTCGGTATCTTGTGTGACTTCTTCAACAAGTTTCTTCACCAATTGATCAAATATTTCAAGGGATACTTCACATTTCATCATCTTATGCATATATGACCCTCCATGAGTCCCAAAAGTCAATAGAATATAAAGCTAGCAAGATGGTTCATGATGGTTGGCCAGAGAAAGTCAACTGATCAAAATTGGGGTTCCCTAGACCCTATCTCCTACATTTTTTATCATATGAAAATGATTACAGGATAAACTTTACTCTAAATGACTTTCCAAACAACTTTCATGTTGAGGTCAAGAGATATTTTTGCTTGGAAAGTCACTTTTTATGGTGAAAGGTTATAGGTCATTTTGTCTAAACCCTAATTTGGAGGTCAACTTCCCAAGACCATAACTTGCTCAATATTTATGATATGAAAGCCATTAAAATTGCATGATCAAAATCAAGGTGTCTACTTAAAGTTTTATGTTTGGATTAAGTGCAAATTCAACTTGCAAATGCATTTTCCAAGAGGAAACATTATTAGTCATTTTGGGCCAATACCATTCAACTAGTGATTTTCCTCAACTTCTAAAATGCATAACTCCTTCATGCTAAATACAAATGAGGTCAAATTTGTGACCAATTTGAAGGGATTTTTAATCGATACAACTTTGATGAAGGAGCGTTTCTCATTTGAAGTCCATAGAAAAAGTTATTCAAGGTGGAAGAAGCGAACATATAACTTGATACTTAGATTTTTTTTAACATGTTTGATTTTCCAAACTTCCACCTCAGACTTCATCTTTATCCAAGCTTCAAATGAAAAAGTGTTCAACACGAAAGTTGTTCCTCTTGATCTAACCTTGCGCATGGGTTAAAGTTGAAGGACCATTTGGATAATTTGAAGTTCCACTTTCCATACACGAATGCATGTCTTGTCAACATGATTTTAGCATTGCTTACACTCAGTTTTGGACCTAAGTGCATCATTTGATGGGCAAATCACACGCCCATGCAAGCATGCAAGTGATATTTTCAATTTTTGACAAAAATGGAAGTGTACAATTATCAATCTCATTGGCCTATAAATAGAAGCTCTCTTGCTCAATACTAGGGACCTGGCACGCAGGCTTTGAATCGGCAACCCTAAACCCTTACCATTGAAGGATAAGCTTGAAGATTTTTTTTGAAAATCGAGTTTTAAATCTCCAACTGTTTTGAGATTGAAACTCCAAGAGTCCATCCCTTTCCTTGATCCATTTCCACTCCATCAAGCATCTGAAGGAAGACCAAGCATAATTGAGAGCAAGATCGTGCCAATCTGAAGCTACATTGAAGTTGATTTTCAGAATTTTTTGTCTCTTCGATTCTCACTCAATTCTCCACTATTCTTGTTGATTTTTGGTTGTACGAAGTCCTACCAATGTAGGCAAGAAGATTAAGTTGCTTTGAGGTCAAATCGTAGAAACTCAGATCATGATACTTAAAATTCAACTCCATGTATCTCTCTATATACTTGGAGTTAGACAAAATTGAGGCCAGATTCGAGCTCCCGAGCATTTTTTATTTAAATTCATGTCCTCCTTTTTTCATTTTGGTGATGGTTGAAGGTGGACTAGTCCGGTGAAGTCCACCAGAGAAGAAGACCGGAGCTCTAGCTTCGGCGATGCATTGGCAAGTCTCTGAACCACATGATCCACTCAAATTGTTTTAATCTCACGCGTCCATTGTAATTACCATGGCTGTTGTGCTGTTGACTCAAGACCACATGGAACGCGCGCTTGGGACATCTTATCTGCCACCTCAATTAATGAGGGAGATCAGATGGTCCACGTATTTTGAATTTTCTGATTTTTCATTAATTCATATTAATTTTAATATTGATCCAAAAAATATGGGACTTTCACCAAAAAAATTCAAATAATTTTCTCTTTCATTTTCTGAATTAAAGTTATTTTTTGGATCAATATTAATATTTTTCATGATTTAATTGTTTTTGCGCATATTTTTAATTGTTTAAAAATACTTTTAAACCTCCAAAAATAATGAATTTTTTTCTCCAAGGTCCTTTGACCTTATTTGACCTATGATAAATCTATAGGCCATTTATTTGGTGTTTTGAAGAGGTTTTATGTTTTTGATAAAACCTCATTTAATTTAATGCATTTTTAATGGACTTTTAATTTGTTTAATTGAAAATAAATTATGTTGAGCTATTTGTATGGACTTGTTGAGTTTGACTATGTTGTTTGGGTCTTGGTAAAGGTTGATTTCACTTTTGTTGGATCAAAATCATTGGATTTAGGGGATTGATGAAATGTACATTTCATCTCCCAAAATGAATGAATGATTTTAATTCGATAAATTTCCTCTCATGACCAATTTGTGTTTGTCTCATTTCCCCTCCCTTTTCATCTTCAATCCCTTTCTATCCCACTCCTCTCATTGGCCAATGACATCTCAATATCCTAAGGGTAGTTGGTTGAAAAACCAATACAAGTAAGGATGAGACAAGGTCCACCCTTTTGCCATTTTCTTTTTGTGTGTGGTATGTTTTAGGAGTATGGTTCATTATACCATATCTCTAACATGCATTAATACCAAAATCTTTATTTCTCGGTCTCAAATATTTGTGACTTCTACATAAGTCCAATTACGATTGCTTAACATAGCGCTAAATTTTTGACACAAAGGCATAACATTCTAGTAAGTGAGATTGTAAGTCTCCCCCCTTTCATGGTATTGTATGGAAACTTGGCCTTTTTTCCTTCCTTTGGAAGATGTCTTGGTTCAAGTATCCATGTTTGTGAATAGAGGGTTCAGTGTTCTCCAAAGAATGACTTAAAACAAATGAAAAGCAAAACTCCATTAACTTCTAATCAACTAACTTTTGACTAACTTTTAATTTCAAGTCATTTACTTTTATGCACTTTAAATTCAAGCCTTTTATCATTTGCCATTATACATATCATTTGACTTGTTTATTTTAATGCCATTTTTAACTTTGCTCACTTGAGCCATACTTTTTGATTATATTGTGATCGTATATACTTGCTTGTGTATTTTGTTTGTGTTTATGGTCTCTTGACCTTAAGATACTTAATAAACAACAAAAACCTTAAAAAAGATTTGTATGGACTGTTGGATTTGATCTGAGACTTTGGACTTAGAATTAGGCAACATTCCCTATGCAAAAGGACTTGGCCAATGTGAACATTTCTGAAACCAAGTGCTTGTGAATGGATTTTTCATATAATGCAAGTATTGAAGACCCATTTGAGTCCATCTGCAACAAGGTCTTGACGAAGATGACACTTTGAACCTGTGTCTAATGCAGGATTCTGAGCCATTCAAGGAGTATTTCATCTAATAGATGGGGAAGATTATGAAGACTATGAAGTTGCTTGCTTGGATGTGGCTATCTTTATTTGATGCCTTGCTCTTCTTCTTGCTATTTGTATATTGATATTGCTTGATTCTAAAGTCTAAGGGAAAAGTGGGTTGAAATTCTTGTCTATTGGATTGCATCCCATTGGTCAGATATTTTCAACTCTTAACTTTTAAATTTTTTGTTAGAATTAGCCTCTTTATCTCCTTCCACATCTTAAATTTTAAATCTCTCCCCCTTTTCAAAAACCTTCTTTGCTTGTGATTTCTAAACTTAGACTTTACTGCAAATTAGAAACTTTGGCCTTATGCCATTGCATTTTAAAGCTCTTTTCTTAATCAAACTTGTAAATAAATCTAATCATATTGACTTAAAATTTCAAAATCCGAAAATAACTAACATTCATTCAAACTCTTTTAGGCCTTTGTGCCTCTCTTTTAAAACTTAAATTCTTTTGTCAAACGCAATTCACTCACTTTGAAATTGATACCATGAACTACGAGGTTTTGATCCCTCATTTTTATGTTGGTAATTAGGCACAAGTCCGAAGGTCTTGTCAAACACAAAAATATAATTAATGAATTCTTTTCTCACCCCCACACTCTATTTATTGCAAATATCATTTTATACCAAAACACATGTACACACGAAAAAGGGCTCCCTAGGAGTACCTATGACACTTTGGGTGCTACCCCCTTAGTAATCTCTGGCATTTTATTAGTTTTGATTTGAAAACTTCTTATCTTCGGGTTTTGTTCGTACTTTTCCCTTATCCCTTGGAAATAATAAAAGCGCGGTGGCGACTCTAGTTTTATTGACGTTAAGTTTATCAATATCTTAATGGTCATGAATTTACCACTACACATATGTTTTTGGGTATAAATGATGCTTGATAAAATATAGAGTGTGGGGATGAGAAAAGAATTCACTGATTATATTTTTATGTTTTACAAGACCTTCGGTCTTATACCTACGTACCAACATGAAAATGAGGGATCAAAACCCCGTAGTTCGTGGTAAAAATTTCAAAGAAGTTGGTTAATTGGTTTTAACAAAAGTTTAAATGAAAAGGCACAAAAGACCAAAGATTTGAATGGGGTTGTTAGTTCTTTTTTTCTTTTGAAATTTAAGTCAATATGGTTAAGTTCATTTACAAATTTGATTTAAGGAAAGAAGTTTGAAAATTCAATGGCATAAGGCCAAAGTTTCTAATCATTAAATTATGTATAAGTTTGAAACCACAAGCAAAGAAAGTTTTTGAAAAGAGGGAGAGATTTTAAAATTAAAGAAGTGGGAGGAGATGAAGAGACTACCCTAAGCAAAAATTAAAAGTTTAAGAGTTGAAAAGATCTGACCAATGGGATGCAATCCAACAGACAATAATGTCATATAGAAACCTATTTTCCTTTGGACTTTAATCAAGCAATAAGCAATAAGCAATGAGCAATATCCAGACATCATGAAGATCAAGGAATCAAATAAAGATAGCCATATCTAAGCAAGCACTCCAATAGCTAGCAATCTTCAGTGTCTTCTAATGTATCAGGTAAAGTATTCCTTGATTAACTCAGAGCAAAACATCAAACATAGACAATAATAACAAAATGACAATGAAGAACAAAGACAGAGTAGCATATGAATCAAAGAGATCCAAGGTCTTGCATCAGATGAAAGTAATTGTCAAGGATAACTCAGTCTCATATGTTGTCATTGACCAAGTCTTTTAGCAAAGGGAATGTTGCCTAGTTCTAAGTCCAAAAGTTCAGATCAAGTCCCAACAATCCACCAAATGTTTTTTAGGGTTTTTGTTGTTATTAGGTGTTTTAGGGTCCTAAGACCACAAACAAAATCAAAACACACAAACAAATATCTACAACCACAAGATATGGCTCAAATAAGAAAAGTGAAAATGACTTGGAACATGAACAAGTTGCATGAAATATAAATGGCAATGAATGATAACTGACTAAAATTTAAATTGCATAAAGTAAATAACTTGAAAGTAAAAGCATAATGAATAAGAGTTAGCCAATGGTTAGTCAAATGTTAGTGTTGAGTTTTAATTGATTAAATCATCCTTTGGAGAATACTCAACCATTCATTCACAGGTATGAATCCTTAAACCAAGACATCATCCATGAGAAGGGCTCCAACTTGGATAATTCAACAAGTACGCCACTAGCTCTCATGAAAGGAAAAAAGGTCAAGTTTCCACACAATGCCATGAATAGTGGGAGACTTACAATCTCACTTACTAGAATGTTATGCTTTGAGGGTCAAGTTTAGCTTTATTTTAAGCAATCATAATTGGACTTATGTAGAAGTCACAACTATCTGAGGCTGGGCAATAAAAATATAGGTGTTAATGTATGTTAGAGATTTGGTACAAAGAACCAAACTCCTAAAACATACCACACACTAAAAGAAAATGGGAGGGACCTATCTCATTCATACTTTAGACATTAGAGATTTCATTGGTCAATGAGGGAATGGGGAAGAATAGGGATGAAGATAAAGAGGGAAGGGGAGATAGAAACACAAATTGATCATGAGATGAATTTCATCTGATCAATACCATCCATTCATTTTGGGAGATAAAATGTACATTTCATCAATCCCCTAAATCCAATTGTTTAGATCAAACAAAAGTTAAATCAACCATGACCAAGGCTCAAACAGAAATTCAAACATCACAAGACCATAAAAATGGCTCAACATAATTTTTAAACAATTATTCAATTCAAAATAAATTTAAAAATGAATTAAAATGCATTTTTATTTGGTCAAAACCTCAAATCCCTTCAAAACATCAAATAAATGACCACGTGATTTATCCTAGGTCAAACAAGGTCAAAGGACCTTAGACAAAAAAATTCATGATTTTTGGAAAGTCATAAGTATTTTAAAAGAATTAAAAATATGCATAAAAACATTTAATTCATGAAAAATACCAAAATTAATCCAAAAAATAATTTTAATTTAAAATTTGGAAGAGAAAAATATTTAAATATTTTTGGTGAATATCCTATATTTTTGGGATTAAAAAAGTGATTTATTATGAATTAAAAAAATGAAAGGATTAAATGAAAATTTAGAAAATATAATATAATTCAAAAAAAACAAGGGCCATCAGATCTCCCTCATTAATTGAGGTGGAAGATCTGATGGCCAAGCGTGCACGTTCCACCAAAGACCTTAGTCAATGCGCCACACCAATGGTGATCAGTACCACGGGCCAAGATTAAAACATTTTAAAGAAATAAGATGGTTTGGAAGGTGCCACCACAAACCATCATAAAAATGAAAAGTAAGGACATGGTTTTAAAGGAAAAATGCTCAGGAGCTCAAATTTGACCTTCATTTCATCCAATTCCAAGTATATTGAAAGATACATGGATTTGAAATTTGAGGTTCATGTTCTGAGTTGCTTCGATTTGACCTCAAAGAAACTTAATCTAGTTGCCTATATTGGTAGGACTTCAGCCAACCAAAAATCAAAGAGAATGGTGAAGAGTTGACAAAGAATTGAAGGTTCAAGGTTTCTGAAAAATCATCTTCGGGTAGCTTGAATCTGGCTTGATCTTGCTTCCAATTTTCCTTAGCTCAACTCTAAAAGCTTGCAGGAAGTGAAATGGATCAAAGAGAGGCTTGGATTCTTGGAGTTTCAATCTCAAAATAGAAGGAGAATTGAAACTCGATTTCGAGTGAAATCTTCAAGTATATCCTTTAATGGAAGCTATGGAGGAAATGGTTTAAAGCTTGGGCAAGCAGGGATCCTCCTTCTGTTCACAATGGTCATGTATATATAGCATAGCAAGTTGCTTTTCACACACTTTAAATTTTTTCCAATTTTAGCAACTTTGGCGCATGGATGCATGGGCATTGCTTTGGGCCCAATTCATGATGTGATTTTGCTCCAATTCGTGCACAATGAGTACTGAAACATTAACATGTGCCTTTGCAATAGGAAATGGTTATTTGAATTCAAGTCTTGCCAAGACAAACCTATGAAAGGAACCATGTGCTAGCCCCTCAAATCTTGTCCAAATGAAGGGATCTTGGACTTTTTGGAAAGGCGACATCAAGGGGAATAATTTTAATGTTGAAATTTTTTCTATTTGGAGCTTGTATCATGATGAATTTTGAGGTTGAAGTTGGAGAAAACAAACATAATTGAAAAAATTTTAAGTACCAAGTCAAATGACCACTTCACCAAAGTTGTATCTATTTAACATCTATTAAATTTGGTGACAAATTTTACCTCATTTGGATTTGGCATGAGGGAGTTATGCATTTTAGAAGTTGAGGAAAATTGCTTGTTCAATGGTGATGACCCAAAATGACCTATAATGTTTCCTCTTGGAACATGCCCTTGCAAGTTGAATTTCAAGTTTCTTAAAAAAAATTGGATAATACATATTGAAATTGAACATGAAACTTATACGGCCTTCATCTCATAAAAATTGAGCAAGTTATGGTCTTTGGAAGTTGACCTCCTAATTAAAGCACAAACAAAATGACCTATAATGTTTCACCACAAAACATGACTTTCCAAGCAAACCTAGCTCTTGATGTAAACATGAAAGTTGTTTGGAATTTCATAAGGAGTAACATTTCTATTGGAATCATTTTCATATGACAAAATTTGAAGAAGATAGGGTCTAGGGAACCCCATTTTTTTACCAATTGACTTTCTCTTGTCAACCACCTTGAACCAACTTGGAAACTTGAAGTTATCTTTATCTTTAGGACTCATGGAGGATGATATATACATAATATGATTTATAATGAAGTATCCCTTTACATATTTTACCAATTTTTGAAGAAACTTGTTGAGGAAGTCACACAAGATACCCATATGAATTAGGGCTTCCAAGGCAAACAAGCTTCAAACTCTTGATGAATTCTTGATCAAAATGATAAATGAAGAACATATGGATACATATAAGATGTCTAGAACCATTTTGAACCATCTCTTGATTGATCTCTTGCACTAAGGTTCTCAAACCCTAGTTGTGAGCTTGATGAGGCATTGGTGGATGCACACACTACCTACAAATGAAATGAAGCTATACATTGACATATTTTTGGCATTTTGGTTTATAAACAAATAAAAATAAAGTGTAATACAATCAAATATGCTTATTGATCTCTCCCAATGAAAACCCAATGAATGAGGGGTAAGGAGGATACCAAGGTGTGATCCCAAAGCCAATGCAAATGATGAGATAACATGAGGGATCTTAGGGTCAAAATTGGAGTCTTACAGGGTACAAAATTGTTCTCTAAAAAAATTATTGTTATCATCAGTGTTATATACTCTATAGCCTTTTTTGTGTTAAGAGTATCCTAACATGATGCACTTTTGTGCCTTAGAATCAAACTTGTTCAGATTCTCCTTAGTGTTCAACATAAAACAATCACATCCAAAAGGATGAAAATATGAAATGTTGGGTTTTTGTTCTTCCATAATTCATAGGGAGTCTTACCTTTAAATAGATATTATAGAGATCTTGCTCTGAATGTAACATGATGTGCTGACTACCTCTGCTCAGAAGTGCTTAGCCATAACGATCGCATTATTCATGGTTTTGGAGATTTATTATAGAGTCCTATTCTTCCTCTCTACAACTCCATTTTGTTGTGGAGTTCTAGGGCGGTATAGATCATGGGAAATTCCATTTTCATCAAAAAGATTTTCAAAAAGTTTATTTTCAAATTCTCCACCATGATCACTTCTGACTTTAACAATTTTGAGATCCTTCTCATTTTGCACTTAAGAGCAGAAGGTAGAAAACACAAAATGTGACTTATCCTTGTGCCTTGGAAACTTAACCCATGTCCATCCACTATAGTTATCAACAATGACTAGTCCATACTTCTTACCATTTACAGAAGCAGTTTTCAATGGTCCAAAAAGGTTAATGTGTAGAAGTTCTAATGGTATGGTGATGGAAACAAGATTTTTTTTAGTTTGAAAGAATTTTTAGAAAACTTTCCTTTTTGACATGCTTCACAAAGAGCATTTGAAGAGAACTTCATATTTGGAAGGCCTCTAACTAAATTAAGCTTATTTAGCTGAGAAATCCTTCTCATGCTAAAATGGCCCAATAATCTATACCACATCCATTGCTCTTCATTTACAGACATGATACTTTTTACATTTTGATTTTTTAAATCAAAAAGTCGAATTTTATAAATGTTATTTTCCTCTTTCTATTGAAAAGAACTTAGCCATCCTTCTGACTAACAGTTTTACAAGACTTTTAATTAAAAATAATGTCATAACCATTGTCACTTGATTGAGTTATGGACATAAGGTTATGCATTAACCCTTCAACTAATAAAACATTAGTAATAAAAGGGAGAGAACTGTTACCTAAAGTTTTGGAGCCAGTGATCTTTCCTTTATAATCACCTCTAAAACCAACAACGCCTTCAGGCTTATGTTCTAGGCTTTGGAACATATGCCTTCTTCCCATCATGTGCCACGAGCTTCCAAAGTCCAGGTACCATGATTAGTGTCTTAATTATGCTTCTAAGGATCTCTACAACATATATTATCTTATCCTTAGGTACCCACAACTTTTTGGGTCCTTTTTAGTTTGTCTTACCTGAGTTTTTAACAAACTTGGGTTTTTATGCAGTATAATAATACATTTATGCATGGTTGAAATGTGAATGAGCTTTTGTTTTAGCTTTAGGTTTTGAAAAGGTTTTACCTTTAGACACAAAACCATTTTGTTTACCAGAAAATACAAAATGGGAGTGAATAATTTTTGGTTTATCATATTTTTCAGAAGTGGATTCTTCATCAAAATCATAACCAATTCCTCTTGTTTCTCTTCTGCTTACGTCATAAATCATTGAATCCATTACGCTTCTATTTAGGCTTTTAGAAAGAAATTTTTGGAAGGATTTATCATATTTCTTTATGACATCATCAAAGTTTGTAGAGGCTTTTGAAAGATTTTCCTTCTTAAGTTTGGATCTCTTGCTCTGAAGCATAGAGTTATTATTTTTCAAAATAAAGTATTCTTCATTTAAAATTAAGAAAGATTTATTAAGCTTATAGTATGCTTCTGACCCAGATCCATGAACATTTTTAAGAACCTTGTATTTGTTCATAAGCTTCTCATACTTTTACATAACTTCTGATAAACTGGGTTCAAGTTCAAAGTGAGAAAGTTCAACAAATACCTCTTCAAAATCTGACTCAGATTTTGATTTTGATTGAATCTTCTCATTAGGATCTTTTGTGCATGCCATTAGTGTAACATTAGCTTTCTCTTCCTCAAAGTCATATTTTGAAGATTTTGAATCATCCTAGGTAGCCATCAGACCTTTTTTCTTCCCTTTAAAGTCTTTCTTCTTAGGACTATGTTTCTTCAACTTGGGACATTCATTCTTGAAATGACCTGGTTCCTTGCATTTAAAGCATGTGATGTCTTTTCTGGATCCAAATTTATTTAATCCATAATTAGACTCAAAACGACCACATGTTCTTCTTTGTCCTATGAATTTTCCTTGTCTTTTCTTCCAGAGTTGATTGACACACTTGGAAAGAAGAGACAATTCATATTCTTCTTCTTATTCCTTTTCATAATATTCATCTTCTTCAGCATGAAAAGCTTTAGTCTTTTTAGAATTTCCCTAATGCTTCAGAGCAACAAATTTTCTCTTTCTCTTGGGCTCATCTTCGTCAAGCTTAATTTCATGACTTCTTAAAGAATTAATAAGCTCTTTGAGAGAGGCTTTATTCAGATCCTTTGATAAATTCAATGCAGTTACCATAAGTATCTATCTTTTAGGTAGACTTATGGTAATCTTCTTCACATGATCATCAGTAGAATACCCTTTGTCCAGAATATTTAGTCCTGCAACAAGAGTTTGACACCTTCAGAACATGTTCTCAATAGTTTCATCGTCTTCCATCTTGAACACTTCGTATTTCTGAATCAAGGCAAGTGCCTTGGTTTTTTTTAACTTGGGTATTTCCTTCATGAATCATCCTTAGAGATCCAAATATGGACTTTGCAGTGTCTCTGTTGGTGATCTTTTCATACTCAGTGTATGAAATTACATTCTGCATGATAGTTCTAGCTTTGTGATGATTTTTATAATCTTTCTTTTGTTGTTCCATCATCACTCTTCTTTCTCTTTTGTTTCCACTAGCCTATACATGATGTATGTAACTATAAACTACCTTATCCCATAGATTTACATCATGACCTAGAAAGAAGCTTTATATTCTATCTTTCCAATAATTAAATCTTTCTCCATCAAAAATAGAAGTCATAAGAGCAACTACATGTGGAATAACAGTCATTGTATTTCACAAACTTGATCTTTATATGACACAATTAAGTGTTGGGTAATCTTATCAATACCCGAACCAGATCTCTGTTTCCAATTGAAGGTGGCAAGAAACACAAGAAATAGGGGTTTGAATTGGGTTTCTAAGATCAAAACTTTTCGTACCCAAAACACTCAAAGATAAAACAAGAATAAAAATAAAATAACACAATTATTTTTATCCTGATTCACTATTAACTAAGTTACTCCAGTCAACCATCCAAGGTGATTTTGCCTTATACACAAGGACTTAATCCACTATAATCAACTTATTACATACACACAAAGACTACCTGTCAATGTCTTCTCGAGTAATTCTAACTATACCCTAGTCACTCAAGTAATACAAACTCAATCAATGAGATTATAAGAAATGTGTTTACAAGATTTCTTCTAAGAAAGAAGATTACACAAACTTTCAGTACAATGAATTTATCACAAAATAATGAACAAAATCTTTGTGTGTTTTCTTTTCTCTATACACAAAAATAATACTCAGTTCAACAAAAGCGTTGTGTGTAGAACATAGTGAAATAGAAGCCTCTTCATTCTTCCAAGTCCCTTTTATAGAAGCAATGAAAATATTCGTTGGAGGGTAGAATTGAAATACCAAAATGCAGCTATAGCCATGCATAACTGTAGCGGTGTATTCGTTACTATATGATCTATTGGTTAAATCATAAGCAATGTATACAATGAATATAGAGTCGCCACCGCACTTTTATTTATCCTAAGGACTGGTTAAAAAGCGAACAAAAACCTAAGAAGTTTTACACGTAGAAAACTAATGAAAAGATCAGAGATCGGGGTAAGGGGTAAATTACGCAATGGGAAGGTGTTAGGCACCCACTACGTCCTAGGTACTCCTAGGGAGCCCTTTTCACACTTGTTGTACAAAGTTATTATTTGTTATGACATAAGTAATGTGCAAACATGATTGGGATGATGAGAAAAGAATATACAATTTTTATTGGGTTTGAACGGATGAACCCGCTGCCTACGTACCTTCCATCAAAGGTAAGGATCAAAACGCCGTAGTTCGGCTAAAAATTTCCAAAAGTTAGTGGATTCAATTTTAAAACAAGAGCTCTAAGGTTTTACGTTACCCATGGGAGAAAACTCAACCTTATATAACAACTAGTCCACCATGTGAGAAAGGCTTCAACTTGCCAGAGAGGGGTTAACCCTATAATAGGCAAGGAAGACTTACAATTCATCTACTAAGGACAAATAGGTGAGATTAATATCAACCAACTAGGGTAAATCAAACCTATAGCTAATGTATGAAATCTTAACAAACATGGACAAAGCCACAAAATCATTTGAATGGGTGAAGTTAATTGATTTGGAATTATTTACAAAAACATGGTCAAAGTATGGTTAAAGTCAATTCAAAATGAAGTATTTACAAAAATGGAGTTTGAAAAATCGTGGACTTAAGGTCCAAGTTTCTAATTTGGAAAGAGTGAGAATGTTTGCACAACACTTATTTCAAGTTTTAAAAGTATGTGTGAAAAGGTAGGACACAATGGGATGAATGGATTGGTGGAGTGAATGTAAAACTTCTTAGAAGGGTTCGCCTCTTGAAATCATATAGAAGATGATTCAAGTGGGTCCTTAGGAATAGGCTACAGATGAGCAATAATATGAGCATAATAACAGATGAAAGTAAATAAAAGCGGATACTGGATGCCACTCAATGGTCTTATACCTGTCTCCTAAAACAAGTAAGGATATCAGAGGCCACTCTATGGACTTACACTAATCTCCATCAGAATAAAACAAAAACAAAACAAGGAAGTCAACTGCCAATCTATCTGGACTTATGTTAACCTCCACAGTATGATCCTAGGAATACAAATGCCACATCACAGGGACTTACAATGAATCCTCACATACAACAACAATGCTCAAACAAAGAGCAAAGAAGATATGAGTGACCAATGAGGTCTTACACTCTATCTCTTCCATGTCACAGGAACAAAAGCCAATCAATATGGACTTACAATTGTCCTCAATGGGAAAACATCAATGTCACAAGGACAAAAGAGATGATCATGCACTAATGGCAAACAAAGATGATAAATGCACAATGGCAAATCAATGATAGTAAATGCACAATGGCAATCAAGTAATCATGTATAAATGAATCAAGTAATCAATCACATAAGTTCAAGTAGCACACGCTATAACCATTCAATGAGGCTCAAGCAAAAGGTTTGACTATGAAAGTCCATTGTAAGAGGTAAGTGTCGCTCTTAACCTTGCCATTGAGGGGCTAAGGTGAAGCAGATGAAAGGATATGAGGGGTGTGCCTCATTGCTTCTATCTCAGGTCCGAGAGAGCATGTAAATATAAGAATGTGGGGGAGTTCAGAAAGATGGAACTCTTTCCCCGATTGTTGACTCGATAGATCTTGGGTTTGGATCTCAATGCTACAACCATGTAATGGGAGCAAGGAGAAGACACACCGAATAGTGGGAGATAGGCTACATATCTCTTATATCCACCAATTGCCTTTTAAAAGGACTTTTCCTGCTTGGGACAAATATAAACAATCACAATCAATGCCTCTTAAGGAGGACTTCAGACAATTTGCCCGGCCAAATAACGAGCCGGGTCTCCAGACTACATGAAGAAGAAGGTTCTATACCTCAATGCCAATTGCTTATAAGCAAAGCAATGCAAGTTCTTAAGAGAACTGAGCAACTAAGGGTACCTGGAAAAATCAAACAGAATCAGCATCCCAACAATAAACCAAACAATAACAACAAGAATCAATCAACAATTAAACAATGATGTGCATAGCACCAAGTCCATGTGAACCAACATCCTACAAAACAGCCACATTAGTTTACAAGTCAAGTAAGATAATCCCAAATGTGAAACAATTCCTTTAATCATTAACTTCTTAACCTGAAAAGCCAAAATCAAGCTCAAACATAAGTAACAAGACCACTAGGCCAAGCCTAGGGTCCAAAGGATGGAAAAATCCTAAAACAGCAAGTAAATCATGATCAAAACCAAGATATTTCAATTAAGAAGGGACTCCAATTGGTCCCAAATCCAAACTATGCCCCTATTTCAATTTATGCATCATGTAAGGCAAAGGAAGCAAATGTAAATCACATATGAGCAACCAGCAAGATCACATCACAAAAAATACCAAAACAGCATGGAAAATTCCACAAAAATTATATCCTAAACAGAGGACATTCAACAAGCTACATGTTAATTTTCAGGCCATTTGGACTAGTGGAGCTATGGGAATTAATTCAACATGACAAAGCATGCAAAAACACAATCAAATGAAGCTACAAAATGTACATCAACTTCAATCCAATGGTAAACAGTGACATTACATGGGAAATGGATGGGACCAAAGCCTAATGAGAGCTTAATGTGTTAAGAAACACTCTACTAAATTTCATGGTCATAGGGTTAGGGATGAAGATTTGGCAACATATATATAAAAGGTTACACAAGTAAAGCCCTAAAATGCTAGGCAGCAAGAAAAAATCCTAATCAATTAGGAAATGGATTATAAAAATCCACGAAAAATCACAGTGAATGTTAACATGTTAATGGTGCTACATGCAAAAAATAAGGCCATAGGCCAAAGGGAAGCGTGGTAAAAAAAACAGGGAACTCAACATATCATTTTGTGTCACATTTCAATACACTCAAATTCAATAAATCATAGTAAAAAAACCAGAGGTTTAAAAAAATACAAATCCTATGTCAAAAATTCCAGAAATGAGTCAAGAACCTACATCTAAAATTTCATTTAATTTGGATTATGTATGGTGATTTTACAATTAAAATGGCAAAGCTTGTGAAGTTTGTGTACATTATAAGGACCTCTATACCAATTAATTTTTCTACCAAGCACTATTTTATTTTTTGATTCTATAAAAAAGTAGAGAAAAAATGGAGATTAACAAAAAAATCCCCAAATTATTTGGATTAGTATTGAGTGTTTTATGATTTTTAGAAGTTTTTAAAATATTTATTGAATAATTATTTAAATGGAATTAGGATTAATTAGTTAATTTGTGACTGAGTGGCAAAAATGGTAATTATTAACGCCTGGCTTGAAACGACGTAGCACCATTAAATGACGTGGCGGCGCGCAAGTGGACGAAACCGGCGGGAAACAGCCACTTCGAAATGAAAACGCAAGCAACAGGATCAACGCGGAATTTCCAGATTTTCTATCGTCTTCTTCGCGCGGCCTAAGGTGTTCATCCATGTTCAAACTCGACTTCGATCATTTCGTCACCAAATCGCACAAACTAATATCCGTTGGAAACGGCGTGCAACGAGGATCAAGGATACGCTAAGGAAATCGTCCAGAAATTACCGTACAAGGCGAATCGATAGAAATAAGATCTCGCATCTAAACTTCAACCTCAGATTTCTCTCTCATAAGCTAACGGTTTTCAATTCTATAAAGTGCTGCACGATCTACACATTATGCTCTACAAGAACCACACAATGATTTTGAGAATGGTGATAGTCGAATCCTAACCTTTTCGAGGTGCAGCCGTGGATTCCGTGCGCGTTTCGCTTCAATGAGTGGAAACAGATACGTGTTGAAGCGTGGAGAAGATGATAGAATGCGTATTGTAGCTCGAAACAGCTCCGATTCTTGGAAATTGTCAACTGTTCTTCCTTGATGCAAGCTTGGACAGTATGAATTGTGAAGGATTCTTGATCCTATACCTGCAAACAGCACTTCCAAAACAAGTACAGATGATGAATCCACCATGAATTAGCACAAAACTTGAAGAACTCTTGGTGAAAAATTGGAAAAATGCCAATATGCAATGTGAAAAAAGTGAGAGAAAAATGGGAGAAATTGAGAGTTTTTCTGTTAGATTTTCTGAATTGTGATTAGTCCCTGGAATTCTGTTATAATTATCTTTATATACTTGCTCCTAATCCACCACTTAATCAAGATTAGTCAAAAAAATGAGATTAGCCAAAATCAAGCTTATGATGCATTTGGCCTTTTTTGCCCTTGTATCATTAGAAGCGATGTAGCAGCAATTTATCACTTCAAGCAAACCACAAATATCATTTGGAAGCTGATGGCATAGGTCTCAATTCCAAATTCCTCATATTTTGCATTTTCACCATGTGATGGCTTATGTGTCCATTTTTCCAATTCATTTCAAAAGCTAATTTCCAAACCACAAGGCCTAGGCATGTTGTGAATATTCCAACAAATTTCAAATGCCATTTGTGAGGTGTTGCAAAAGTCCCCACTCAAAAATTCCAATTATTTCACAAGTTGGACGATTTTGCCCCTGGTTCATTTAACAGTCCAGATGAAATTTGACCTTTTGCATTGAGCAATTTTGAAGAAATCCAATTATGCACCATGAAAGTACATAGCAAATGGAGTTTGTGCATATAAAGAACTTGCAATTTGGACAATCCATGTGGTAGTTATGCCCTCCTGATTACGGATCTTTTTTGAAATTCACTGAGCCATAACCTGACAACCATACATGGGAATTGAGTGTTCTTGGACTTTATGGAAAGGTGAGATCAAGATCTTCAACTTTCATGTTAGACAAATTTTGATTTGAAGCTTGTATCATGACTTTATCTTGAGGAGGAAAACTTTCCATTTTGGGCAGCTGAAATTACAGGTCCACTGGCCATTTTGGGAAACTTTCTGTCTGACTTCAGTTCCTTCATCCTTGGTCTTTGAAATGCCAAATGAAGTTTATATGGACATGAATGAGACATTTCTAACCATCTCACACCTTCAAATCCCTGATTAAATGCACAGTTGGCCACAGTTGACTTTTGTTGACTTTTCTTGACTGGGCCATGTTCTGATGAATTCCAAGCCTCTTCCAATTGAGATCTTGATTCCAAATGATATCACAAGTTATATGAACTCTTGATCATTGATTATGGTGTCCAAATTCTTCAAGAATGGTCACCACCTATTGCTCAAGGCCTGATTTGACTGATAGACTGATGATTGCTTCATCTGCAAGCAACAAGGTTAGATGACAATATTTTTGTACATTTGGTTAGTAAACATATGAAAAGCAATGACATACAAATGCTATACATGCTTGGTGATCAAGAACCACACTCACAAGGTATCCCACCCACTAGGAGGGAAGCTAGGGTATGCAATGATCCTTGAGGCCATGATATGATATGATATGGGCCATGAGGGATCTTAGGGCCAAAATTGGGGTCTTACAATAACGACTTGCAAAATGGTACAATAGTACATTTCTTAGCCCACAAAATCAGGGTAGTTGAAGGAATATTTGATCTTGTGTTGTGTACTATTTTCCTTACGTAAAACCTTTTGATCTTATCTTCACAGGCTTCTGAATAAATATTGTTGAAGCATGTTTAGGAAGATCAAAAGTTTCATTGAGAGAAATTCCAGAACCTTGGTCTTTAGAGTCTTAACACAGTTCCTCAGAACCTGGTCTTCAGAGTCTTCAGAATCTTCAAACTTGAGAGCGCATAATCTTGAGAGCTTGACAAATCTTCAGAGGCTCTTTTATCAGAGTCATAGTCAGAAGCTTTAGCACAAACATTCATCAGAATCATTGTCTAAGAGCATTCAAGAACTTGACATAATCTTGTTAAGAACTTTTGTATCTCTTCAGAGTCAAAGTATGTTGTGTCTAGAATTTGATGATGTCACACGCTAAATCTTCAGAATCATAACCTGTTAGCAAAACCTACACACGAGATAAAACGATTAGGGTAAATGTAAAACCAAATATTGTTCTCACATTTGCCTTTGTGATAGGCTTTGTGAAGAGCCTGGATTTTCTACAAAGATATGGAATAACCAACAAATGTAAATAAATAGGAATGAGGTACCTATTTAAATACCTTGCTCCATGAAAATATAGGAGGGATAAAAGTGCACCTAAACAAAACACCTTGTCCTTACAATTGACAGAGTCTTAATAATCGCCTATAAAAAAATTGCCAACTAAGTACACAAATAACAAAACAAAATAACTACACCAATGGCTCCAAAAGAGGGGTCATCCTCTCTAGGTTTTAAACTTCATCATCTTTTTAGGTCGGATAGGAAGCTTCCTTGCCCTCGCCCGCCTCTCTAGGCGGCTTTATCCTAGTGTGCAGTCTTTAACTTGAGGCTTTCGGTGTAACATTACCTAGAAATCTCGCGTTCTCCTCGGATAACCTCTACTCGCCCATTGGGGAATGGGTACTTCATGCACAAATACGAAGTAGATAAAATGACTCTTATTCCATTAAAGGTTGGTCGTCAATGACTAGATAGTTAACCTTTATTTCTTTGGCTTGGTCCTGCTCTCCAAATGTGGTTCTCAAGGTCAGGTACCCTTTAACTTGCACCTATTCTCCTAAAAATCCGACCAGTGATCCTTTGAAAGGCTTAAAGTCTTCGAGGCCTAGACACGGTCTCTCGAAGGTGTCCCAATTCAATATATCATTGGAGTTTCCCTGATCCACCAGAACCCTTTCAAAGTCTCATACCTCACATTTGAATGAGATAACCATGGGGTCATCATTGTTGGGATGGATTTCAGACGCATATTTCTCCGTGAAGGCAATCATAGCCTATAGTGCATCCACATTCTCTATCTCAGTGAATTTTTTTATGTTAAGGACTTGACGAGCATACCTTTTACAGGAAAATCTGGTTTCGCCACCTCTGAGAAATCCTCCCGTTGTGGTGTTGAGTATGTGATGTATCCCATTGATGCCCTCGCCATTGGATGTCTCTTTGGTTTTGTTTAACCTGGGGCTTCTGACATTTTTTCCCGCGCAAACTAGGTATGTGCGCTAGGTTAAAGGATTCACCCTTCATATATTTCTTGAGGATCCCATCTTGTATTGACTTTTCAAAATCCTTATTAAGTTTTTAGCAATCCTCGGTATGATGTCCATTGAGTCTATGGAATTTACACCATCTTTATGGAATTTACACCATCTTTATGAGTTGTGTTGCAATCGTTGAAGGTGATTATGATTGTTAATCAAATCAATGTAATATATGTTAATTTCTGCCTATGTGAGTGTTTTAGTACGATACTAACATGTATGATTGAATTTCGTGCGTTTGGGATTGATTGGGGTTTTAATAAGAGCTTTGATAGGGGTTAAATGGTGGAAAATTGTATTTTTTTTCTAGGTTCTAATATGAACGATCTCGCCAAACAGGGATGAACTTCGCCTAGCGAGATATCCATAGTGAGGAATTATGGTTTCTGAGATGCGTGCCCAACGAGATTAAAGTTCGCCTAGCAAACACTCGCCCAACGAGCTATAGGTCCCCTGGAGAGGGTGACAACGCATAATTGAGTTGTTTTCGAGTTAATTTTGTGACAATGTGTTGTTTTCACAATTAATCGGTATTGTCATGTATTATTTGAGATTATGTGTTTCTGTTTGATGTGAATCAATGCATTTGATTGATTTGATAATGATTATGCATGAAACGGTTGAGTTTATGTTTAGTTGTTTCTTAATTGGTTGATAATGAGAATTATTGAGTTTCATGGGGAGCGTCCATGAGAGAGTAACAGTTGAGATGTGACGAGTCCAGTTCAGAGAGGGGACTGTGACAAACATTGATAGAGTTGATTTGCATTACATGCATTCGTGAGTTATAGATTCTCTCAATTCAGAGAGAGGACCTTGGGGAGGCCTAATACAAAGAGGGGATCATGGCAAGATTTAAATCAATAACAAACCTCTAATCATTCAAAAGTATTGGTACCATATGCATATAGAGTTATGCTGTAAGTACGGTTCAGAGAGAGGATTGTGAGGAGCATTGACAGAGTTGAGGAGTCGAGCATTGCATACATATTTGTAATGAGTTTGAGTTACCTTCTTATGTGAGTTGATGTGAATGAGTAATTGATTGTGTGAGTTGATTGGGGTGTTTCTATGAGTTTATGTTATTAATGTTATTTTGGTAGTTAATATGAGTTATGAGATTGCTACTGATGACACTAAAATTCACCGTATTTTTGACTCCGATTTCGCATGCATTTTAGTTGTTTTACTGTTATTTTGTTATGTTATTACTATGTTTTTCTTTGTTTTCAGGTTTCCAGTCTAATTGGAGCCCCGATCGAGAAAAGGAGCGAAAATGAGCTAAAAAGCCAAAAAAATCAGCATTTTACACTTGTGGCTCCCACTGTGGCTGGCGCCATGGCTCCAGCCATGACGTGTCCCAATCTCAACATCTCCTTAACTGCCATGCCTCCCACGATCTCCACTTGGGTGCTGCACTTTACTCCTATGGCGGGCGCCATGATGTCGTGGCTGGCGCCACAAGAACAAAAATGTTTCGCTCCCAAATTCAAACTTATGGGCATCCTTGTAATCTCCTTGTTTTTTCTTGCCTATAAATAGAGCCTTGATTTCACTTGTTTAGGCATCCAAACTTAGTTACAATTAGGCATATATCAGTATCGTGTAAAAGTGGTAATCGCTTCACATCGGAGTGTTGCCACACTGTGTAATCGAGTCTGTAATCGAGTTTGGAGCACTGTGGAAGGAAGTTTAATTCTGCCGCCATTTTCATTTCTGTTTCGCACTTTATTCTACCCTCCGATTGGAGCAGGTTTTATTGCTTTACCTTTTGTCTACTTTATTTTCCCGCACTGCTTTTATTTTGTTTACTTTCCCGCACTGCCTTTATTTTGTTTACTTTCCCGCATTGCCTTTACTTTGTTTACTTTCCCGCACTGCCTCTATTTTGTTTACTTTCCCGCACTGCCTTTACTTTGTTTACTTTCCTGCACTGCCTTTATTTTGCTTACTTTCGCACACCACACTCCTTTTATTTACTCTCCTGAACCCGCACTACTTTAACTTACTTTCCGCACTCGCACTACTTTTATTTACTTTCCTGCACTCGCACTTATTACCTTTTATTTAAAGTATTTTATTTATCCGTTTTTATGATAAAAATTAAAATGCGTTTTTACTTTACCATGTCTGGATAAACCTATAAAGGTTAGAATGTAAGGATCGTAATTGAACCGATAATCTGTACAATTGTTCGTAGAAACACTTAAGAGCTTTTTTGACTTTCAACTTAAGTTTTCCCACACTTAGTTTTCGTTGGGTAAGATCAAAAGTCGTCCGACGTCTGTTTAAATTAGTTGTTTTTAACTATTTCAAATACAGCGAAAGCGCTTTATTTAGTTTATTAGGAGTTTTTAACTTCAAAAGAAAAGTCATTTTAAAAGTATTTTCGGACGCGTTTATAAGTTTAGAGTCTGGTTCGTGAGAACCTATTTTGGTTAAGAAATCTAGGTCAAAATACTTTTCAACTTAGTCACGACACTATATTTCTTAAAAATAGGTTTACTAGTCTAACGTAATGCGCGCCTTTTTATAAGTGACAATAAGAGGGTTTGATTAGGGAGTACAACTCGGTTCTGAATACGCGAAAGCGACAATTCCCATTAAATTGGTTCTTTTCAAAGTAGGAAACACTGCCCATAAGTAATTCTATTAGCAAGTACTTGGATTATTAATTGATTATGTGAATTACATTCGAACCTATCTTTATTAATTGAATTTAATTTAATACTTTATTTTTCATTGTGCATTCTTAAAAACCCTATTTCGATTACCTTAGATAAACACCGTAACAATAGATAACGATAGATTTACACTTGGTCTCTGTGGATTCGGCAATCTTTTATATTACTCTGACGCGTTCGTATGCTTGCGAAAAACACGCATCAAGTTTTTTGCACCGTTGTCGGGGAACAATTTCGTCAAATTTCGTACCCTGTTGTTATATCGTTTAGACTTAGGTTGTTACCTGTCGGTCAATGCGAAGGACTCGTAGCACCGGAAGCTTAGTAGATCCTCTGGCGGAACCTGAACGTTACGCTCGCGCACGTTTATTTTTCCATAGAATTAGGAGAGCTATGGCCGAAGATCAAAATCAAAGACCTCTTAAGTATTTCGCCTAACCATCCAACGAAGAACCTAGTTCAAGTATAGTAAACCCAACCATCCCAGCTAATAATTTCGAACTTAAACCCTCCCTGTTGCAACTAGTGCAACAGAGACAATTCGCAGGTCTTGCTACTGAGAACCCAAACCAACATTTAAAAATATTTCTCCAATTAGCAGACACTTTTAAAACCACTGGAGCTTCTCCTAAGGCAATCCGTTTAAGATTATTCCCTTTCTCCCTCAGAGATAAATCCCTATCATGGTTGGGTTCCCTTCCACCCAATTCCATAACAACTTGGGAAAACCTTAGAAAAGTATTCCTTGCTAGATACTTTCCCCCAAGTAAGACCGCCGTTCTTCGAAACCAAATAACCAGATTTACCCAGGATCAAGGAGAATCGTTGTTCGAAGCTTGGGAGAGATATAAAGAGATGTTAAGAGCATGCCCACATCATGGTTTAGAAAATTGGTTAATCATTCAGACCTTCTATAATGGACTTCACTATAACACTAAGATGACCATCGACGCTGCCGCAGGTGGCGCCCTGATGAACAAACCTTACCCTGAAGCTAGTGCCCTCATCGAAGATATGGCTTAAAACCATCAATCATGGGGAGTTGAACGAGCGACAATTGAGAAGAAGGAAGCCCAAGGAGGAGTACATGAGTTAAGCTCTATAGACATGATGCAAGCTAAAATGGACGCGTTGGCCCTCAAGATTGAGCATATGTGCGTAAACCTGAATACTACAGCTGCAGTTTCGTCGGATTGTGAGATATGTGGAACCAAAGGACACCAATCTGCAGAATGCAGTCTCTTAAACGACACCAACTCTGAGCAAGTGAACTACGCCCAAGGGAACCCATATTCGAATAGCTATAACCCTGGATGGAAGAATCACCTAAACTTCTCCTATAAGAACAACAACTGAAAAGGAACTACTAGTTGTAGTTTTTGCTATAGAAAAATTCAGATCTTATCTAGTAGGAGCCAAAATTATAGTTTACACCGATCATGCTGTCATTCGTTACCTATTAAGTAAAAAGGATGCCAAGCCCAGGTTACTCCGATGGATTATGTTACTACAAGAGTTTGATTTAGATATCCAAGATAAAAAAGGCATTGAAAATGTAGTAGTTGATCACCTTTCTAGGCTAGAACACCTGAAACCAGACTTCGTACCCATAAAGGATGATTTTGCCTATGATAAACTAATAGCTAAACTAGAAGCCATTGAAGACGATAGCCTAGGCCCTCATGAGCACTTCCAAAAATCCTTAGTTGTAAGTAACGTACCATGGTATGCGTACTTTGTTAATTATCTAGCTGCTGATATCATACCCCCATATCTTGACTACCATCGGAAGAAGAAGTTCTTTAACGATGTAAGAAACTTTTATTGGGACGAACCGCTCCTTTTCAAAAGGGGTAAAGACGGCATTTTTTACCGTTGCGTTCCAGAAGAGGAGGTAAAAAGTATAATTGAGCATTGTCACTCTGCACCCTATGGTGGACATGCGAGCACCTCTAAGACATACGCCAAGATTCTTCAAGCTGGCCTGTTCTGGCCTACCATGTGGCGCGATTTCCATGCTTGCATTGTCAAATGCGATAGATGCCAACGCACGGGAAATATTTCAAGACGTGACGAAATGCCTCTAAGAAACATTCAAGAAGTAGAACTCTTCGACGTTTGGGGTATAGATTTCATGGGACCATTCCCACTATCCTTAGGAAACAAGTATATCTTAGTACCTGTGGACTACGTGTCTAAGTGGATTGAAGCTATAGCTGCACCCACAAACGACACTAGAGTGGTGATCAAGTTATTTAAAAACTATATATTCCCCAGATTTGGAACACCCCGTTTAGTCATAAGCGATGGAGGATCACACTTCATATCGCGAATATTTGATAAACTTTTAAGCAAATATGGAGTTAGGCATAGAGTAGCAACACCATACCACCCACAGACTAATGGCCAAGTAGAAGTATCCAATAGGGAGATAAAACAAATTCTAGAAAAAATTGTTTCTATATCTAGAAAAGACTGGTCTCAGAAGCCCCAAGAAGCATTATGGGCCTACATAACCGCTTTCAAAACCCCCATAGGAACAACTCCCTACCAACTAGTCTATGGAAAATTATGTCATTAACCTTTTGAATTAGAGCATAAGGCCTATTGGACCATTAAAACTTTGAATTTGGATTACCTGACCGCTGGTGAAAAACGTATCCTTGACATCCACAAACTTGAAGAACTCAGACAATTTGCCTATGTGAATGCCATAATATACAAAGAAAGAACCAAAGCTTGGCATGACAAAAGAATTGTGAAAAAAGATTTCAATATAGGCGACCCTGTTCTCCTTTTCAATTCTAGGTTACGACTTTTCCCTGGGAAGCTGCGTTCAAGATGGACTGGCCCTTTCAAAGTATCTAAGATTCTGAGATTCGGAGTTGTAGAAATCAAGAACGAAACCTATAGTCCATTCATTGTAAATGGGCAAAGACTAAAGCTCTATGAAGGAGGAGACATTTCAACAGACTACTCCAGCCACACTCTGATAGATCCACGAATTCCTATGACAGATATATAAGTTCCGATCGTCAAGCTAACGACGTTAAACAAGCGCTGTTTGGGAGGCAACCCACGTTTTTCTTATCTTATTTTACTTTTTCTGCATTTCTTTACTTTATTTTATTTTTTATCATATTCTCGTCAGGAATAAATATCATTTGCAATGTTTGTGTTTTCAGGATCCTTTCCCTAACCTTTGCAGGATGCAGAACTTTGATGACATGCATGTGGTTTTTAGAGATGACGCCTAGAGGGAGAGTTACATAGTTCTCTACCAGCGCCCTATGGCACCTACATGCTATTTGGACCAGGATTGCATGGACGCTCTAGGCATCGAGCCAAGCATCAGATTCATTTGCCACCAACTCCAATGGGATGAATTCGCTGATAACTTGAACAACACCTACAGGAACCTGACTTTGGAGTTCCTTAGTTCGTTTTCTTATGATCCTTACCCCGAACCAGATGGACATGCTGTTTTTAGGTTATTCGGGACTGAGTACTCTTTCAGCCAGAAGGAATTCGGTGACTTGTTAGGTTTTCAGACACCTCCCGAGGCTATCCCTGAGACACTGATGGGATACTTTATGAGTAGGGAAGTGGAGAAATTCTAGAGCGATATCTCTGGTGGAGGGAGTCAGGATCCTTCCACTCAGTTGTCCTAGGTTATCCACAACCCTGCTATGAGGTATTTCCAGATGATACTGGCGCATTTTTTTCTTGGAAGACCAGATGCTGAGACTCTGTTAAGTGAGGAGGAGATATTTTTTATATTCTGTGCATCCCAGTCAGGCCCTGTGGCATCTGGGAATTTTCTACTGTGTGGCCTTAGCAATGTTGCCAGATCATCCGAAGGATTTATTCATGTAGGAGGGATTGTCACACAGATTGTCACTGCCTTAGGCCTGTCCAGCAAGCTGCTCCATCTCAGGATTTTGTATGGTTATACTACTATGGATATTGATTTCTGCTTGGACATAGGATTGATGAAGAAAGCCTCTTTCAATCCAGACAATTCAGATTATTGATTGATAGCGAGACGATATACTACTTTACACTGCCAGACCCGATGATGACCAGTGTTCATGACCCAGCTAACTAGAGTTATGCTTTGGAAGGTCATGGAGAGACTGTTGAGGAGCCTAGATCCCCTCCTATTGCTGATTATACTCCTACGCCGCTTTCACCCAGGATTACTGTGCTCTCTAATAATTTATCTTTGCAGCCCCCAGATGTCCGCACGCAGATTGCCGAGTGTCGTAGAGAGATTGCCAAACTTAGGCAGGAGGTGGCTGACCTTACTTTACAGATTGAGGTATCCGATTTTGCACATGCTACTGAGGCTAATTTTTTGTACCAAGAGATAGCAGAGCTTCGTCAGGAGATAACCGTACTTCGTGGATCCAGTTAGGCATAGGAGCCCCATACTGTTTGAGCTTACCGTCTCGTTTACCTTTTCTTATTTATGCTTATATTATTTTTCGCATTTCCCAAACTTATTTTATATTATCGCATTTGGTACATTTTCAAATTATGTTAGCACTTTGATATTTCCATATATATATATATATATATATATATATATATATATATATATATATATATATATATATATATATATATATATATATATATATATATATATATATATATATATATATATATATATATATATATATATATATATATATATATATATATATATATTATGTGTGTGTTTATTTCCTTTATATTTATATTATAGTCTAATAGTATTATTTATTTATTTGTTTAAAGTTTAAATTTTATTTTCATATATTGTGCAAGCCTTATTCTATTAGGAAAAACAAAGAAAATTCTATCCGGACCCCCAGACCAAAAAGAGCATGGAACACGCACATAATATATATATATATATATATATATATATATATATATATATATATATATATATATATATATATATATATATATATATATATATATATATATATATATATATATATATATATATATATATATATATATATATATATATATATATATATATATATATATATATATATATTATGTGTGCGTTTATTTCCTTTATATTTATATTATAGTCTAATAGTATTATTTATTTATTTGTTTAAAGTTTAAATTTTATTTTCATATATTGTGCAAGCCTTATTCTATTAGGAAAAACAAAGAAAATTCTATCCGGACCCCCAGACCAAAAAGAGCATGGAGAAGCCCATACCAAAATCTCCAAATTTCGGCCCAGCTCAGTTTTTCTCTTGTGGCGACCGTCATAGACCCTGTGGCGCCCGCCACGGCGTCTGGTATACTCGGGGAAGATTGACATAATTCACCATTTTTGTTCCTTCAAACTTCCAAAACCCATTTTCTTCCTCTTCCAAAAACTCCCTTGAACCCCATAAAAGCTCCTACATTTATCATCTTCCCACCATATAATTTACCTTTCCAACTTCCATTTTAATTTTCATCCATCAATATCCATAAAAATCTCACCTTTACCACCCTATATATATAAACCCATCTTCATCTTCTTCAACACATTCAAAGATCAAAATAATGGAGTTCAACGGATATATTCTTCGCGAAGGGAAACCTGCGGATAGGCAGAGAAAGATCATTGAAAGGTTGCAAAATCGGGAAATTCTCCCGACGAGGTACGTGGACGATAACTGTCTATATACTTTGGGTATCTATCACAGTATTTTACATTTGTTAGATTTTTTAGGCTTGTACACTATTTTTGGAAACATAGAGCATACCTTTGAGCGACGGACAGTCGAGTTTTTAAGTTCTTTAATTTATACTGTCAGTCCTAACACTGCTAGTACAGTTGGTACTGTTAAATTTCGAATGTTTGCTTTTGAGTATGAGTTTAGTACCAACGAACTAGCAGGTCTGTTAGGAATTCCTCATGGGGAAGGTGTTATTTGTGAGGCCCCTTTGGATTCAAATTGGTCGGTTGAGGTGTTTTCCTTTTGGCAGAGATTGTCTAATACTTCAATAAATTCTATTGAAGGAATTCTTGCCTCAACCATCCATAACCCGGCCATCAGAGTCTTTAGATATCTGTTGGCATGTACTATTTTTGGCCGGGAGAATCCAAACAAGGTTAATGCTCGGGAGCTTCTATTTTTACAAGGAAGCCTCACAAATAGGAGGATTCATTCGGTCCCGTTTATGATTGCTCATATGGCTTTAACTCTTAATAAAACGGGACCTATTTTTTTTGGAGGACTCATTACGTCTTTTGCTCGGGCTCTTAACCTGAACAATGAGATGGCTGCCTTAGTCCCCTCAGCTCCTCGCACAATCAACCTTAAATTTCTAAAAGATATGAAATTGTGCAGAGTGAGAAGAGAGGGAGGTTATGTGGTTATGATTCGGGGTGTAGCTATCCCATCTGTTGCCTTACCCTGCACTAGACGTACTGATGTACGTAATGAAAGGAATTGGACCTATGTTTTAGATGCTCCCCCTATTTTAGGTCCACTTCCTCCTAATGTTCCTGAGGAGGAGGGACACGGCACTGATGAAGAGTTTGATCGGAGAGCAATCTCCCGTACCTCATGTTTCCCCCCATCACCCTTCACCATCACACACCGCACCATCTTCTTCTTTTGCAGGTTCTGCTCCTGGATTCTATATTACTAAGGAGATGTGGCGTGACCACATGGCTAGAGAACAAAGGCGTGATGACCTACTCTCTACCATTCAGCAACAACTGGAGGACAACATGAGCTTCATGCAAGAATCGCAGCGGAGGGCAGATGGATCCTATGCGACTGTTTCACAGACCCTGCTTGCGATCACAAACGAGCAATCCAGTCAGCAGAACTACCACCGTCAACATTCTGCACTGATAGAGGCCACTCGGGGTTCCATTTTAGGTAACCTTCGAGAGTTGAGGACTACTCAGGCTGCCTTATCGGCCAGGATGGACTAGAGAGACCGTCGTCGCAGCAGATCCCATCGTCCACCTCAGGATGGCGAACGGACCAGTGGTCAGCAGTAGTGTGAGATGTTACTCTCCCCTTATCTTATTTCGAAACATTGGGGATAATGTTCGATTTAAGTGTGGGATGAGATTTTACCGCTTTCTATTTCCCTTTGCTGTTTTTAGTTAGATTGTTTATTTTTATTGCTTTTTAGTTGGTTACTTTGTTTTATTTCATTTTTAGTTAGTGTGTTTTAGAAAATACATGCGTCTGACGAGTCACCAGTATAGTGTATCTTTAGTACATCCTCACCTCCCCATTCCTTTAGCCCTACCAAAAATTATTTGCAAAAGAAAACGGTGTTGTTCTAAAAGTTTTTGGGTTTTAAGACAGGATTGAGTTAGGATGTGGTGACTTGGGAGAACTTTTTGGAACATCAGTATCGTTTTAGCACCATAGACTTCATGAATATAGGAATCACTCCCAAAACTCATATACCATGGCCTTAATTATCATTTCAGTATAGTCCTCAGTAGTTTATTCTAGCAGTCAACTCCGTCCTAAGCATGCTCTACGTAGAGGACCGATGACCATAAGTGAATGATCCAGTGCAATAAATAAAGAAAAAGGTAAACTCCAGGATAGGTGACCCTCACAAGGTCATTTAAACCAAAAAGTTGTAAAAATTTGCTGCAAAAGAAAAAGAAAAAAACTCACCCGCTGTTAGTTGGTTCAGAGGTATCTGGCGCTGAACTCGGTAAGGCGGATTACGATTCGATCCCCCACAACTGCATTTGGGTCAAATAAAAGGGTTTACACAGATTTATGTGCCAGAAACCCCATGTTTAGGATCAAAATCACTAACAGGTCACTCTACTATGAAGCATGTATAGATAACGGGCTTAATGTGATTGCGGCTGAATGAAAATGACCCAAAAAGAGATGAAGAGGTAGGTCTAGGTATTGTGGGATAATATGGGTTGGTTAATATAGGAATGGAGTTTATGTCCGTGTCTGCGAATAAGTGTCATCATGATACCCTTAGTTCGCTCAGTTAGTACCTACCACTGAATCCCGACTTGAACTTAAAAGCCCTTTTTAGCCTGAATCACTCGTCGACATCGGTTTTTCTTCTTTTGAGCTTTTAAGGGTTTTGCTTGAGGACAAGCAAATGTTTAAGTGTGGGAGAATTTTATGACATTGAAATTCACCGTATTTTTGACTCCGATTTGCATGCGTTTTAGTTGTTTTACTGTTATTTTGTTATGTTATTACTATGTTTTTCTTTGTTTTCAGGTTTCCAGTCTAATCGGAGCCTCGATCGAGAAAAGGAGCAAAAATGAGCTAAAAAGCCAAAAAAATCAGCATTTTACACTTGTGGCTCCCACTGTGGCTGGCGCCATGGCTCCAGCCATGACGTGTCCCAATCTCAACCTCTCCTCAACTGCCACGCCTCCCACGATCTCAACTTCGGCGCTGCACTTTACTCCTATGGCGGGCGCCATGATGTTGTGGCGGGCGCCACAAGAACAAAAATGTTTCCCTCCCAAATTCAACCTTAGGGGCATCTTTGTAATCTCCTTATTTTTTCTTGCCTATAAATAGAGCCTTGATTTCACTTGTTTAGGCATCCAAACTTAGTTATAACTAGGCATATATCAGTATCGTGTAAAAGTGGTAATCGCTTCACATCGGAGTGTTGCCACACTATGTAATCGAGTCTGAAATCCAGTTTGGAGAACTTTGGAAGGAAGTTTAATCCTGCCGCCATTTTCATTTCTGTTTCGCACTTTATTCGACCCTCCGATTGGAGAAGGTTTTATTGCTTTACCTTTTGTCTACTTTATTTTCCCGCACTGCCTTTATTTTGTTTACTTTCCCGCACTGCCTTTATTTTGTTTACTTTCCCGCACTGCCTTTACTTTGTTTACTTTCCTGCACTGCCTTTATTTTATTTACTTTCCCGCACTTCCTTTACTTTGTTTACTTTCCCGCACGACCTTTATTTTGTTTACTTTCCCGCACCGCACTACTTTTATTTACTTTCCTGCACCCACACTACTTTAACTTACTTTCCGCACTCGCACAACTTTTATTTACTTTCCTGCACTCGCACTTATTACCTTTTATTTAAAGTCTTTTATTTATCCGTTTTTATTATAAAAGTTAAAATGCGTTTTTACTTTACCATGTCTGGCTAAACCTATAAAGGTTAGAATGTAAGGATCGTAATTGAACCGATAATCCGTACAATTGTTCGTAGAAACACTTAAGGGCTATTTTGACTTTCAACTTAAGTTTTCCCGCACTTAATTTCCGTTCGGTAAGATCAAAAGCCGTCCGATGTCTGTTTAAACTTAGTTATTTTTAACTATTTTAAATACAGTGAAAGCGCTTTGTTTAGTTCATTAGGAGTTTTTAACCTAAAAAGAAAAGTGATTTTAAAACTATTTTCGGACGCGTTTATAAGTTTAGAGTCTGGTTCGTGAGAACCTCTTTTGGTTAAGAAATCCAGGTCAAAATACTTTTCAACTTAGTCAAGACACTATATTTCTTAAAAATAGGTTTACTAGTCTAACGCAATGCACGCCTTTTTATAAGTGACAATAAGAGGGTTTAATTAGGGAGTACAACTCGGTTCTGAATACGCGAAAGCAACAATTCCCGTTAAATTGATTCTTTTCAAAGTAGGAAACATTGCCCATAAGTAATTCTATTAGCAAGTACTTGCATTATTAATTGATTATGTGAATTACATTCGAACCTATCTTTTTTAATTGAATTTAATTTAATACTTTATTTTTCATTGTGCACTCTTAGAAACCCTATTTTTGTGGATTCGACAATCTTTTATATTACTCTGACGCGTTCGTATACTTGTGAAAAACACGCATCAGCTACCATGTTTCTTATCTATCCTTGTTGTTAATGCACATTATCTATATATGAATGTATTCTCACCTCTTTCTATTTGTTGTTGAGTTTATGCTCCTTTGGGGTACAAACGATCATGTACAAGAGTAGATGCTTGATGCTAGAGAATAGTGTTGTGCCTCTCTAGTTATTTATTGTTCGAGTCTTAGTGGAGTCACTCTGATATGTTACACTGGTGAATGGGTTATTCTATGTGTTCTTTTGTTGCATTTCTTATTTATTTTTGGGATTTTAGAACCACTTTCTCATTCATTGTCGTTGAGATTCATATGTTAAACTTTTTATTTCCGCTGCTTATTTCTGAAAGTGTTAATTGTGGTTCTTTTATGCTATGGTGAAGCATGCATGACACTCTATTTCTTAAGTTGTATTGAATTATTTTATTATATGCATAGTCGGGAAGATAGGGTGTTACATAATTGGTATCAGATTGGTTGATTTATCCAGCCAGGTTTTGTGACGTTAATTGTTCCCTAGTATGCGACGAGTGTATGAACATTGTCGATACAATGTTTCTTCTAATGATTGTTTACTAGTATGCATATAAATAACTGGAAGAAATGATTGCGCAATCTCTGATGCTTTAGAGGCTATGACACATGTGCTGGGTCATGCAAATCAGGCATTGCAGAATCATAATGGGATGATAAACTAGTTCAGAGGGTTGGGAAAGTTCTAGAGGAAAAATACACCAACTTTTAAGGGAAGGTACGACCCAAAAGGTGCTCAAGTTTGGTTGCAAGAGATTGAGAAGATCTTCAGAGGTAGGACTTGAAGGTTCTGTACGATACTCATATGTTGGCTGAGGAAGCATAGTATTGGTGGGACAATACTTGTCAGAGGCTTGAAGTTGCATGTACTAAGAGAACTTGGAAGAATTTCAAGACAACATTCCTTGAGAAGTACTTTCCTACTGATATTTTTAGCAAGAAGGAGATCGAGATCCTTGAGCTGAAACAAGGAAACATGACTTTTGTTGACTATGACGTGATGTTTGAGGAGTTGTTTAGGTTCTTCCCGCATTACAATGGGGTATGAGCTAAGGGTTCCAAGTGTATAAAGTTCGGAGAACAAGCAATTCATCAGGTATAAGGAGATCCGTCCGTTTTCTATGATGGTTAATAAGTTTTGGATCTATGATAAAGATAGTCGTGCCATATATGCTCATTATAAGAGTGTTAGTGAGAAGAGGAGTGGGAGTCAAAACCATGGAAAACCTTATGGGGCTCCGGTTGATAAAGAGAAATGGAAAGGTTCAGGTGGGAAAGAGACAAGTAGGGGAGGAAATTATGTTTGTTTGAAATGTTATAAGTGTGGCAAAATAGGTCATCATGCAGCTGAGTGCAGGGGTGCATACACGATATGTTTGGAGTGCAACAATCCAAGATACCATGTTGTTGAATGCAAGAGTGGAATGGTGATTAATTTAAACTATGGTGATTCAGGTCACATTAGTACTCAGTTCCATAAGCCAAATAAAGCTTAATCTAGTGGAAACATTTTTTCTTTGAGTGGAACAGAGAGTGCTAGATCTGATAACTTGATTAGAGGTACATGTTCCATTAACGATATTCCTCTAATTGTTGTTATTGATACAAGTGCAATCCTTTTATTTATATCTCTTGGTTGTGCTAAGAAGTTGAATATGGAAATATCTCATATGGTTGAGAGTATGACCATTGATACCCTATCTAATGGTTTAGTGACCACATCGTTGGTTTGTTTAATTTGTCATTTGACTATTTAGGGTAAGGGCTTTGGTATGGACTTAGTCTTCTTACATTAAGTCAGATTGACGTTATCTCGGGAATGACTGGTTGGAGTTCAACCACGTTCATATCAAAATTTTTGACAAGGAAGTGACGTTTCCAAAGTTAGAAGAAGGTGAGGATATGATGTTTATGTATTCTAAGAAAGTGAAGGAGTTCTTGAAGGACTGTGCTCGAGTGGTCATGATTTTCACTTTGTTGAAAGTTGAAAGTAAAGTCATGATTGGTAATTGTAGCGGTAAATTTATGACCATTGAGCTATTGGTTAACTCAATGTCAATAAAACCAGAGTCTCCACCATACTTTTATTGTTTCCAAAGGAAAATGGAAAAAGTACGAACAAAACCCAAAGATAAGAAGTTTTTAAATCAAAACTAATAAAATGTCAGAGATTACAGGTAAGGGGGTTGGTTACACAGAGGGAAGGTATTAGCATCCAAAGTGTCCTAGGTACTCCTAGGTAGCCCTTTTTTATGTGTAAGTGTTTTAGTTGAAAATATGTTTGCTAAAAAAAGAATGAGGGGATGAAAAAAGAATTCATTTATTTATAAAAATGAGGGATCAAAACCTTGTAGTTCATGGTAAAAATTTCAAAGATTGGTGGATTGATTTTTATCAAAGGCTTAAAGATCTTTTGTTATCAATGGGAGAATGATCAACCGAACATCCATCGATAATGAGTGCTTTACAACATTTAAGAGGAATGGCTCCAACCTGTATTAAATCAATAAGTATGCCTCTAGCCCCTAGTAAATGGAAAGTGTTACGCTCAACATATCATGGAATGGGAGAATTACATCTCAACCAAGGATAACTCAAATTTAAATGCTTTCTTTTTGAAAAGTTTCATAGAAAAAGACACAAAGTGGCCAAAATGATTAGATAAGATTGTTAGTTCTTTTTGTATTTTTGAAAATAAGGTCAATATGATTAAGTTCATTTACAAATTTTATTAATAAAATATTTTGAAAATCACTGGCATTAGGCCAAAGTTTCGACTCATTAAAACAAGTCTAATTTGAAAGCACCAACAAAGAAGGTTTTGAAATGAGGGAGAGATTTTAAAATTAAAGAAGGAGAGGAGGAGATGAAGGGACTATCCTAGACAAGATTTAAAAGTTTATAGTTGAAAAGATCTAAGTAATGGGAAGCATCCACAAGACAATAATGAAACCCATTTCCTTTGGACTATTGAGCAAGCAATAAGCATAACCATCCTGTAGCGATAAATTCATGATCATCAAGCTATGGATAAGCAAGACATCAAATAATAAGTGTGAAAGAATTCTTTAACTTGAATTAACTTTTAATGATAGCAAATTGTGTGAACATCATCCAAATTGGTTGTGCATTGCATTACATGATATAATTGTGTTTTTACTTTGTGATTCATCCCACTCTATTGTTGCATAACCACACATATATATGTACATTGAAAAATTCCTTAAAATAACTATTAAAATGCATTTTGTAACAGTATGTATCAATACATGAATCTGTGCATCGATACATGCAGCCTTGATTAATGTCAAAACAAATTATGTTCAGTATGCATCGATACACACGAGCCATGCATCGATACATGGAAGGGCAAAAACTCTGTGCATCGATACACACGAATTCTGCATCGATACATGACCACTTGAGATAGCCTGTGCATCAATACATGAGCATTAAGCATCGATACAGTTCAGTGTAAATACCACATGCATCGATACACACGACTCCTGCATCGATACATGATTAATTAATTTGACCAAATTTCATACAACTTACAGTATGCATCGATGCACACTCCTGTGTATCAATACACAAGGTTGTTTCAAGTCATAACAGAATCTGTTTTGCAGCACATATATACAGGTTTCAACAGCAAATGAGAGACACGAATTCATTGAGCAAAAAGACAATTGAACACAAGATCAAAGAAGGGTTGGAGCAATTGTCAGTGAGCACATAGAAACCTGAAAGAGACTTCATCTTCTTCATCTTCTCAATCACTCTTCTTTCAAGAATATTTATACATAACAATTCTTGTTCGTTGGATCAAAGAAGCATTGAGATAACGTTCAGTGGTGTGATCAAGGATCTAGCTGTGGGTTGCAGTGGAACGATCGAGGATCTAGCTGAGTCGAAGATTGAAGGGGGTTTCTAGGAAAAACCTACTGGTTTGTCCTTCAAGAACTGGTGCGTTCTTGAGGGTTTTGGAGTCACATTTGCAGAACAGATTCAGCCGCAGCGTTGCGTTTGGAGATCGAGGGATCTCGCAAGCAGGTCGTGGAACCGGTGAATTGTTTGCAACTTTGTGCAGGAAAATCTTGATCAAGCTCAGATCAAGTGAAGGTTCATACAAGAAGAAGTTCTTAGAGTTTAGAATTCTGTCTTTGTATCTTAACCTTGTAACAACGGATTCGGCAAAAATTGATAATCAAGGTTCTCAATTTCATTTGAAATTGAGAGGGAGACGTACCCACACGCGAGGACGACGTGGGGAACTTCCTTAACAAATCTCTGCGTATCGTATTCTTACCTTAAACTTCTTTACGTTTTCAAAACTGTTTTAGCAATTTCTGTTAGTGTGTGGTGACTGTTGCTTTTGCAAGACAGCAGTGGTAATAAACTTTCCATTCAAACTCCATTGCTGTCCACCATCAATCATACACACACCAACTGTTTGATAAAACGGTTAACTTGTTTAGATTCATTGGAAATAGTCTTTAAGGATAAGTGCAGTCAATTAGTTAAAATTCTGTGTGAATTATTCCTGTCATTCTCATTAAAATCCAGAACCTATACTTGCGTGTCCGGCTTTCTAGTAGCGGTTCAGAATAGACGGGAGTCGATTCGGGACCAATTTTTTCCGCCAACTTTGAAAACTTTGATAAAACTTTAAATCCGTTAAATTTCAAAGAGGTGATCTATTCACCCCCCCTCTCGATCACTAGCCACACCGTCTAACAATAAGAGTCGCCACCATGCTTTTATTGTTTCCAAGGGAAAAGGAAAAAAGTACGAACAAAACCCAAAAGTAAGAAGTTTTAAAATCAAAACTAATAAAATGTCAGAGATTTCAGGTAAGGGGGTTGGTTACACAGAGGGAAGGTTTTAGCACCCAAAGTGTCCTAGGTACTCCTAGGGAGCCCTTTTTTGTGTGCATATGTATTTTGTACAAAATGATGTTTACAAACAAAATAGAATGGGGGGATGAGAAAAGAATTCATTAATTATATTTTTGTGTTTGACAAGACCTTCGGACTTGTGCCTACGTACCAACATAAAAATGAGGGATCAAAACCTCGTAGTTCGTGATACAAATTTCAAAGTGGGGGCATTGCTTTTAACAAAAATGAAGTTTGAAAGGCACAAAGGCCTAAAAATGGTTTGAATGAGTTAGTTCTTTTTTTTTGCTTTTGAAATTTTAGGTCAAGTATAGTTAAGTCTATTTACAAGTTTGATTAAGAAAAGAAGTTTGAAAATGCAATGGCATAAGGCCAAAGTTTCCAGTTTGCACAATGGTCAAAGTTTAGCAAATAACAAGTTCAAACAAAGTTTTAAAAAGGGGGAGAGATTTTGAAATTAAAGAAGTGGGGTGGAGATGAAGAGACTAATCCTATGCACAAAGTTAAAAGTTAAGAGTTGAAAAGATCTGACCAATGGATAGCAATCCAATAGACAAGAATGTCATATAGAAACCCAAATTCCCTTGGACATTTTGAATCAAGTAACACACAATGCACAATTATATCAATCTTGAAGAGCAAGGCATCAAATAAAGATAGCCACATCCAAGCCTAGCCACTCCATGACCTTCTTCAAATTAACCCATGTAACAGATGAATTCCTCAAGTCACAGGTTCAAAATAACATCTTCACAATGATCATGTTGCAGATGAACTCAAAGGGATATTCAAATATGTATCAGATGAAGTTTCAAATTGAAAGCACTTGGTTACAAAAATGTTGGCATTGGCTAAGTCATTTAGCATAGGGAGATTGCCTAGATTTTAAGTCCAATTTGTCCAAGATCAAGTCAACAGTCCACACAAAAGTTTTTTAGGGTTTTTGTTCTTATTATGTACATTAATGGTCAAAGACCACACAAACAAACACAATATACACAAACAAGATATATCACACAATATGGTCCAAATGGACAAAGTCAAAATTGCATTAACATAAACAATAATGGCAAATGAATAGAGCTTAAAAATTAAAGTGCATTAAAATAAATGACTTGAAATTAAATGTTAGTTGTTAATGAGTTAGAAGTTAGTATTGTTTTGCTTTTTCTTTTCTTTAAGTCATTCTTTGGAGAACACTCAACCCACTTATCACAAGCATGGATCCTTGAGCCAAGACATCTTCCAAAGGAAGGAAAAAAGGCCAAGTTTCCACACAATAACATGAAAGAGGGGATACTTACAATCTCACTAACTAGAATGCTATACCTTTTGTGTCAATAATTTAGTGTTATGTAAAGCAATCGTAATTGGACTTATGTAGAAGTCACAACTATTTGAGGTCGGGAAATGGAATTTGGTGTTAATGCATGTTAGAGACATAGTATAATGAACTATGCTCATGAAACATACCACACACAAAAAGAACATGCAAAAGAGGTGGCCTAATCTCATCCATACTCATGTTTATTTTTCAAGCAACTAGCTTTAGGACTTTGAGATATCATAGGCCAAATGAAATGGATGCATAAAGAAGGGGAAATAGAGGAAGAGGGAAGGGAATGGATCAAAATTCAAATTGGTCAAAGGAGTAATTTTACCAAATTAATATCATTCAATCATTTTGGGAGATGAAATGTACATTCCATCAATCCCCTAAATTCAATGATATTAACTTAACAAAATCAAATCAACCTTGACCAAGGCCTAACAACATTAGTCAAACATACACAAATCATCACAAGAGGCCAACACAATTATTTGGAATTTATTCAAATTAAAAATACTAAAATAAGGCATTTAGATTAAATATGGTTTGCCAAATTCCTAAAACCTCATCAAAACACCAAAGAAATGGCCATGAGATTTATCGTAGGTCAAACAAGGTCAAAGGATCCTGGAGAAAAATATCAGAATTTTTAAAGACTTAAAAGTATTTTTAAACAATTAAAAAAAATCACAAAATCAATTAAATCATGAAAAATATTAATAATGATCCAAAAAATAATTTTAATTCAGAATATGAAAGAGGAATTTATTTAAATTTTTTTGGTTAAACTCTCATATTTTTTGGAACAATATTAAAATTAATATGAATTAATGAAAATCAAATGAATTAAAACAAAAATCAAAAAATCAAAAAAACGTGAGCCACTTGATCTTCCTCATTAATTGAGGTGGCAGATCAAGTGGACACAAATATGCGTTCCACAATAGACCTAAGTCAATGCACTGCAGGGATGGTAATTAAAACCAACACGTGAGATTAAAACAATTTAAATGAGATCAATGGCTCAGAACCTGTCCAACACACCACCGGTGCTGGACCTCCGGTCACCTTCTCAGGTGAGGTCCAGCGGACTGGTTCACTCATCACCATCAAGAAAATGAAAATGGAGGACATGATCTGAAAGAAAAAAATGGCGTAGAGCACGAATCTGACAGCAATTTCAGCTAACTCCAAATATATAAAAAGATATAAGGAGTTGAATTTTGAGGTGTGTCAACTGAGTTGCTTCGATTTGACCTCTAAGCAACTCAATCTTCTTGCCTACATTGGTAGGACTTCAGACAACCAAAGATCCAAGAGAATTGAGTAGAATTGAGTGAGAATCGAAGAGACGAAGTTTTCTGAAATTTGCCTTCAATGTTGTGCAGAACTTGATGTTGCTTGCTTCAATCTTGATCTGATCACACTTGAGAAGCTTGCAGGAGAGGTTTATCAATGGTACAAAGCTTTGGATCCTGGAGTTCTTGAATCTCCAAACAGTGAGATTAAAACTCAATTTTCAAGTTGAAAATTCTCAGGTTTTCCTTTGAAATGTGAGGGTTTCAATTGGGGGGAAAAGCTGGCGCACAAGGTCTGTTTGAAATGAGCTCAGAGGCCTTGTATTTATAGCATTTGGGATTAATAATTGCACACTTGAAAAATTGTTAAATTTGGACATTTCATGCACAAGCTTGCATGGGCGTGTACAGTCCCATGAACCAATCCATTTTGATCCATATCCAACTGTTCTGAAGTTCAAATGAGACTTGAGTGGCCAGGAAATGATATGTGGAGTTTTGGACATTTGATTTTCTCCAATGATGCAACTCTGTTAAAGCCATGCGCAGACCTAGCAAACATCATCCAAAATGCATGAACTTGGTTCTTTGGAAGGCTTAGATCAAGGGAAACAAGTTTTATGTTGAACACTTTTTTATTTGGAACTTGGATCATGGTGAATTTAAAGGTGTAAGTTTGGAAATTTCAACATATTGAAAAAGTTTCTAAGTGTCAAGCCATATATCTCAATATTCCACTTTGCTTAACTTTTTGTGTGAGATTCAAATGAGAAACGTGTATTCATCAAAGTTGTAGTTATTTAAAATACCTTCAAAATGATCACCAATTTAATGTCATTTGGATTTAGAATGATAGAGTTATGCATTTTTGAAATTTAGAAAAATCACTTGTCCAATGGTATAGGTTAAAAATGACCTATAATGTATCCTCATATCACATGCTCATAAAAGTTGATTTAGCTCTCACTCCAAACATAAAAGTTGAATTAGACATATTGAATTTTATTGTGAAACTTGGAAATATTTCATATCATCAAAATTGTGCAAGTTATGGCCTTGGGAAGTTGACTTTCATATTAGGGTTTAGACAAAATGATCTATAATGTTTCAACATAGAAAATGATTTTCCAAGCAAAACTAGCTCTAGGTCTCAACATGAAAGTTGTTCGGAATGTTATTTAGAGTAACGTTCCTCTTGGAATAATTTTCATATGGTGGAAATTGTAGGAGATAGGGTCTAGGGAGACCCAGTTTTGATTAGATGAATTCATCTGGCCAACCACCATCAACCAACTTGCTAACCTTCAATTATTTTGACTTTCTTGGCTCATGGTAGATCGTATATGCATAAGATGATGAATTTTGAAGTTTACCTTGAGAAATTTGATCAATTGATGAGGAAGCTTGTTGAAGAAGTTACTTAAGATACCCAGACAAACTAGGGTTTCCAAGGAAAACTAGCTACAAACTCTTGAAGAAATCTTGATCAAAATAACATGCAAAGATAAATGGGACTCATATATGATGCTTATAACCATTTGTGGGTCTATCCATGATTGTGCTCTTTTCCATGAGGGTCTCAAACCCTAGATATGAACTTGATAAATCAATGGGATCATGCCCTACCTACAAAAGAGTTAGGAAAATGCAAAAGACATATTTTTGGTATTTTGGTTAGTAAAATGATAATATACAAGTATGATACAATCACATGGTGCTTGGTGATCTCTCCCAAAAACAACCCAATGAAAGAGGGGTAAGGAGGATGCCAAGGTATGATTCCAATGCTAATGCATATAATGAAATTGCATGAGGGATCTTAGGGTCAAAATTGGGGTCTTACAGCTGCCCCTATTTAAGGACATTCTAACTGAGGAGGTGAAGGTTAAAATCTTCGGGTCAACTCAGTAGAATGGGCTTAAATAACAACACATAGAAACAAATTTTGGTCCCTAAGAGACCTCATGATGCATATGATATGAATGCAAAAGTTAATGCCCTGTGGGGAAATATTGCCATAAAGGAAAATAGATCATAGAGATCGAAAGTCCACAAGAGTATAATGTATTTCGTAAGGAAAACTCACTAAGGAGACAAAGACTCTGAGGGGATAAATGAAGTTATGCGTAGGCCAGGCTACGACTTAAAGCTGCTGGGGGACTAGAGGAATTCCATACATAATGGAAAGACTCGGCTGGGGAAATAAAACATATGCAGGGGAAGCGAGTAGATCAGGATAAAACTGACGTACTTGAATCATGCAGGAAAAGCGATTTCACTAAGGAAATGCGCACTCAACTCAATTGGGGAGAAATAAACTTCAACGTAGGAGGAGCAGAAATCTACTATCTAATACTTGTTACTGGGTAAGGAGATAATAAAGATCTGACATAGAGGACAACCTTCATCGGTTAGGATTAACATTTCAAGGATGACTCACTGAGAACCACCAGGAGGGAGTATTCATTACCGGTTACAGGGTAAGAATAGCCTTGCTGGGGAAAACTGCAGAAAATAGGATTTACAACTACCAGTTATTGGACAGAAGACCAAAGATGAGAGTATCCGTCATCGGTTAGGATGAACATATCAAGGATAAACTCAACAGGGAAGAAAATCCGTCATCGGTTAGGATGAACATATCAAGGATAGACTTGCATGGGAATTGTCAAAGAGGATATCCGTCATCGGTTAAGATGAACATATCAAGGATAAACCAACTGAGCAAAAAATAGGAATTACATCTATCGAATGCTGGATAGAATACCGTCAAAAAGAAAATCTGTCACCGGTTAAGATGAACATATCAAGGATAGACTCTGTTGAGGAGAAAAAATAGGAATTACATTTATTAGTACTGGATAGAATACCATCAAAGAGAAAATCCGTCACCGGTTAAGATAAACATATCAAGGATAGACTCTGCGAAAGGGACAAAAGCAGGATTTACAACTGCCGGTTACTGGGTAGAAGACCGCAAAGAGAAATAAATCTGTCATCGGTTAGGATGAACATATCAAGGATTAACTCTCTTGGGAACAAAAATGGGGATTACATCTACCTTTTACTGGGTATAATACCAAAGATGAGAATATTCTTCATCGGTTAGGATGAACATATCAAGAATAAACTGAGGAAGGGGAGAGAAAGATATATGTCACCGGTTAGGATGAACATATCAAGGATATACTTCCTGGGGAATAGATCCACTAGGGACTCTACTGAGGAGAAAAACAGGGATACTTTTGCCGTGTATTGGGCAAGAAGTAGAAAACTGCAAACTAAAGAGAATATTACCAGTTACTGGGCAATAAACTCTTAAGAGACTCAAAGAATCTATCTAGGTAAGAGCTAGAAAGAAACGATCAATCAAGACTCAACCCAATGAGGATATATCTCAAGGGGAGTTGTTCCATCCAGATAATCGACTGGGGAGGAAAACTGAAACAATGATCATCCACAAGAAAATAACTCAGTAGGGAAAGGAGAAAGGTTAAAGTATTTCTTCTTAAGGGGGCGACCTTCTATAGTTGAGAGAGGAAAAACACCGAACTTGTATGGGGATAAAGTACCGCCATAACAGAGCATAAGAATGTCAGACAATAATTCAGCAAATATGAATGATGCAAATATACAAATATGAACTTATATGAGTGTACATGTATATGTATATATGATGATTATGCTGACAAAACGATCTCAAAGGATACAAAGGTGTCACAAAATTTGAATCATCGGTACAATCCTCGGCCAATCTAGAAAAAAGAGAAAAAAGGACGACTGCCGGAGAACAGAGAGATCAACATCTCAAAGACTCAATGTTATCTGGGGAAGGAGGAGATCTGCTAAGGAAAGGAAACGTTATCGAGTCTGCGGGGAATTTTAGGTTAACACCATATCAAATGGGAGACAACCATACAGAGGATAACACAAATAGATGCTTAGAAACCAGAAGGAAACTCTGACTGGGAGCGAGTCGGATGGAGAAGGGTGGAGAAACCAATGCGATCTACTGGGGAAATCAACTTATTTTGCTGAAGATCCAAAATCAAACCTGCTGAAGAATACACAAACTCTGCAGGGGGATACCGAAACTCTGTCGGGGATAAAACACAACTCCGCAGGGTACTGAATCCACTAACTCAGCTAGGAAAAGGTACGAGAATTTTGCCGGGGATCAACCATGCCGCAGGGGAACTAGATCAACAAACTCGGCTAGGGATACCCGAAGGTTTAACTACTTTGGGGAACCCTTAATGCTTCACACTTAAGACTTGCTGCTTTCGAAATGTTGTCGATGTTTCTTTTTAATTGGTTTGAAAAGTTCCTGCTTTTATATATTTAAGAAAATGATTTTGATTAAAATTTTAATTTCAAAAATGATCATAATAAAATTTAAACTATTGGCTGAAGTAAAATAAGAGTGAAAACAATTGGATAAAAGCTCAACTTTATTTAATAGAATGGTAGTCTGTAAATGACAAGACTCTATAGATTTTTTACAAAGTTGAAAATGGTAATTTCCATGGAAAAGGGTTACATTGAATACAAATGACCATTAATCCTTCTACCAACTCTTGATGTTCGTTGTGCTTTTGACCGCTACCGGGAATGATGAATTGATGTCAACCCTTGTGCTCAAAGTTTCTCCAAAATCTGAAGATCAGCAGAGTGCAGATACTCGCCATAATCCCTAATTTTTGCATAAGTTGCCCCAATGTGGGGTACTCAACCTATCGGGAAATTCTTTCTGTTTTATGTCTCTAACTTTTTCCTAGATCGCCCTTTCGGGTTTTCAATCCACCGAGACGCTTATTTTTGCCTAAGTCTCCCTTTCGGGTTTTCAACTTAGCGAGCTGTTCTTTTTTTTAGGCGAATTATTTCTTGACTGCATCTGCGTTCACAGGACGAGTGAACTCTTCACCATCCATAGTTGTAAGAATCAAAGCGCCACCTGAAAAGGCTCTCTTAACAACATATGGGCCTTCATAATTAGGAGTCTATTTTCCCCTAGAATCTGGTTTGAATGATAAAATCTTCTTGAGCACAAGGTCACCTTCTCTGAAAACACGAGCTCTGACCTTCTTATCAAAAGCTTTCTTCATCCTTTGTTATATAACTGACCATGACACATGGCAGTTAATCTTTTCTCTTCTATCAAATTTAACTGATCAAATCTGGTCTGACACCATTCAGCTTCAGTCAACTTGGCTTCTATGAGCACACGTAATGAAGGAATCTCAACCTCTACGGGGAGTACTTCTTCCATACCATAAACAAGAGAGAAAGGGGTTGCCCCTGTTGAAGTGCGGATGGATGTGCGATACCTGTGCAAAGCAAATGGGAGCATCTTGTGCCAATCCTTATATGTTACAACCATCTTCTAAATAATCTTCTTGATGTTCTTGTTCGCAGCTTCAACATCCCTATTCATCTTGGGCCTATAGGGAGAAGAATTATGATGTAAAATCTTGAAGTCTTTACAAAGAGCTTCCACCATATTGTTATTCAAGTTTGATCCATTGTCAGTAATGATCTTACTTGGCACACCATAACGACATATAATTTGATTCTTGATAAACCTTACAACAACTTGCTTGGTTACATTCGCATACGATGTCGCTTCAACCCACTTTGTGAAGTAATCAATTGCCACCAGAATGAAACGATGTCCATTTGAAGCTTTGGGCTCAATCATATCAATTCCCCACATGGAGAAGGGCCATGGGGAAGAAATAACATTCAATAGTGTCGGAGGAACATGAATCTTATCAGCATATATTTGACACTTGTGACATTTCTTCACAAACTTGCAACAGTCAGATTCCATTGTCAACCAATAGTAACCTGCTCGCAACATCTTCTTTGCCATTGCATGTCCATTGGAATGAGTACCAAAGGAACCTTCATGCACTTCAGTCATCAACAGGTATGCTTCGTGTCTATCCACGCTTCTGAGCAAAACCATGTCGAAGTTTCTCTTGTACAGTATATCACCATTCAAGTAGAAATTGTCGGCTAATCTTCTCAAAGTCTTCTTATCTTTCAAAGATGCCCCAAACGGGTAAATCTGACTTTGAAGGAAACACTTGATGTCGTAATACCACGGCTTTCCATCTTTGATCTCTTCAACAACAAACGCATGAGCTGGCCTATCAAGACGCATCACAGATAAATTGGGAACCTCGTTCAAATACTTCACTATAATCATTGATGCCAATGTTGCAAGAGCATCTGTCATCCGGTTTTCATCTTGAGGGATATGATGAAACTCAACTTTTATAAAGAAAGTTGAAACCCTCCTTGCATAATCTCTATATGGTATTAGACCGGGTTGATTCGTCTCCCATTCATCTTTGATTTGATTCACGACCAAAGCTGAATCGCCAAAGACATCTAAGTGCTTAATTCTGAGATCAATCGCCTCTTCTAGCCCCATAACGCAAGCTTCATATTCTGCCATATTGTTTGTACACTTGAAAGTCAATCTAGTTGTAAATGGAAAATACGTGCCTTGAGGAATAATAATCACTGCCTCAATACCATTACCATATTGATTAACAGCTCCATCAAATACCATGCCCCGACGGGAACTAGGTTTTGGCCGTTCTTCAAGCAATGGTTCACCACAATCTTTCATTTTCAAGTACAAGATCTCTTCATCAGGAAAATCATACTGCACTGACTGATAATCTTCAATTTGTTGGTGAGCCAAATGGTCAGCCAACATACTACCTTTGATCGCTTTCTGAGATCGGTATTCGATATCATACTGTGATAACAACATCTGCCAATGGGCAATTCTCCCAGTTAAAGCAGGCTTATTAAATATATACTTGATTGGATCCATTTTGGATATCAACCAAGTGGTATGATTCAACATATATTGACACAAACCAAGTGGTATAATTCAACATATACTGACGCAAGCCAATCAAGCAAAGAATACCGAGTCTCACAGTCGGTGAACTTCTTACTGAGGTAGTAAATTGCGAATTCTTCCTTTCCAGTCTCATCTTGCTGACCAAGAACACAACCCATACTATCTTCGAGCACAGTCAAATACAAGATCAACGGTCTTCCTTTAACAGGCGGAGACAAAATTGGAGGTTCAAGCAAATATTCCTTGATACTATCGAAAGCTTTCTGACAATCTTCGGTCCGACCACAAGACTGATCTTTCTGAAGAAGCTTGATTATAGGCGCACGTGTGGCAGTCGTGTGTGAAATGAATCTGGAAATATAATTCAAGCGGCCGAGAAAACCTTTGACTTGCTTCTCAATTTTGGGCGCAGGCATCTCTTGTATTGCTTTGACCTTGGCAGGATCAATTTCAATACCCTTCTCGCTGACAATAAAGCCCAACAACTTACCAGAACGAACACCAAAAGTACACTTATTAGGATTCAAACGGAGTTTATACTTCCTCAAACATTGGAATAGATTCAACAAATGATCAACAAGTTCCTCTTCATCAATTGATTTAGCAATCGCGTCATCGACATAAACCTCAATCTCTTTATGCATCATATCATGAAAAAGAGTAGTCATTGCTCTTTGGTAAGTTGCACCAACATTATTCAAACCGAAAGGCATCACTCTATAACAAAATGTTCCCCAAGGTGTAATGAATGTGGCCTTCTCCATACCTTCGGGTGCCATCTTGATTTTATTATATCCGAAAAATCCATCCATAAACGAAAAGACTTTGAATTTAGCAGTATTGTCTACCAACATACCAATGTGTGGCAGAGAGAAATCATCTTTCGGATTGGATTTATTCAAATCCCTATAATCGACACACATACGTACTTTTCCATCTTTCTTCGGCACAGACACAATATTGGCCACCCATTGCGAATACTCAGCGGTCACGAGGAAACCGGCGTCAATCTACTTCTGCACTTCTTCTTTGATCTTCACAGCCATATCAGGATGCGTTCTTCTCAACTTTTGCTTGACTGGCGGGCATTCTGGCTCCAATGACAATCTATGCTATCTCAGAATTCAAACCAGGCATGTCTTGATAGGACCAAGCAAACACATCTGAATACTCTCGAAGAAGATTAATCAACCCCTTCTTGACATCTGGACACAGTCGAGACCCAATCTTGACTTCCTTCATATCATCCTCGGAATCCAAGTTGACTAGCTCAATCTACTCTTCGAACGGCTGAATGATTCTTTCATCATGCTCAAGAAGACGAGACAGTTTATCACTCACTTCTTCATCACTTTCCTCCTTGGCCTCAAACACAGGGAATTCAAAATTTGGAGAAGGAGAAGGATCATTGTATTCAATGGGGTTAGAAACCAACCTGCATAATGATTTGATATTTTGATTTTAGAGAAGTGAATTTGTGACCAAATATTATGCAGATGGACAATTATATTGTTTATTTATGTTTTTTGTGATTACCATTTTCAGAATAAAGAAAAAAGTAAAATAATACATCATAGATGTGGATGAATAGAATTAATTTTATTAATGATCAATTTGAAAATGCCCAACAATGTTCACTTCTCCCTTAGGCATATGAGAAGGATTTTGAAAACCTATAAAAGCAATTACTTAGATCGATGCAAAATAACAGGAACATCAACAACAGTCCAATTGTTGCAAGCCTTTCCATGGGTCACAAAATTGGTGCAGTCTTCCTCTTCGTCATCCTCTAGCACAACAGCTAAGTGTTGTTCATAGCCATGAATGAAACCTCCGCTATGGAAGCTAAGTTGCATATCCTCTGACCTAGCAGTTGATGAACCTCGTTGAAAACCCAAACCGGTTTTGCCTTTGTTGTCGGAGACCTCTACCATGCACCCCCATTGATCGACATTGCCTTCTTCAACAATCTTCTTTGCATCTTTTAATGAGGACATAGGTGCCCCAACTCTCTTTTCAGCAGCAATAGATAAGGCTTGGAACAGAGTTCCAACCTCATCCTCAGCTTCAACACAAGAGAAAGAGGATAAGTGGCTAATCAACAACGCTTTCTCTCCTCCAATAATTACAAGCTTTCCATTCTTTACAAATTTGAGCTTCTGATGCAATGTAGAGGTAACAGCTCCCGCCTCATGGATCCATGGCCTTCCCAATAAACAACTGTAGGCTGGGTGGATATCCATTACCTGAAAAGTAATTTGAAAATCACTTGGACCTATCTTCACTAGAAGGTCCACTTCACCAATAACTGTTTTGCGTGAACCGTCAAAAGCTTTGACGATTACACCGTTATACCTCATAAGCGCTCCTTGATATGATAGCTTTGATGGAGTTGACTTCAGCAACACATTCAGTGATGACCCGGTGTCAACAAGCACATTCAACAAAGCATCATCTTTGCAATTCATAGAGATATGCAAAGCCAGATTATGATTTCTACCCTTCTTAGGGAGTTCTTCATCACAGAAACTGAGGTTGTTGCAGGAAGTGATGTTAGCTACAATATGATCAAACTGATCCACCATAACATCATGTTCTACAAATGCTTGCTCAAGAACTCTCTCCAGTGCTTCTCTGTGTGCTTCAGAATTCATAAGCAGAGACAGTACTGACATTTTTTAGGGGGTTTGGAGCAGCTGCTCCACCACGTTAAACTCGCTCCTCTTGATCAATCGAAGTACCTCATCATCATCATTAGTCTTCAAATCGCTGGATTCACCAGACTTACCCTTTGAAGCACTAACCGAATCTATAGCAGGCAATTCCATCTTCTTACTGACAACTGATTCTTCTTTATCCTTTGGGAACACTGACCCAAACACACGACCACTGCGGGTCACCTTGGTAACATCAGCAATGCTCACTACAGAATTAGTCGTAGGTAACGGGACCTCTTGACCATCTTTCATTATTGTAGCATTATACTGATATAGAATAACTTTATCAGATGAATACGGGACTGGGCCCGCTAACCATATAACTAACATCATTGATCTGTTGCTGATGCTGTTACTGTTACTGGTGTCGTACTGGATCACCAATCTCTGTGGTTGCTTAAAAATGGGCACTATGACATTCACATCATCATCTACATGACGAGATTGAACAATTTGAATCATGCCTTCATCCATCAGTCGCTGGATATCCCTTTTCACAATATCACAACCTCTTGAATTAATACTGCAAACAGCACAACCATCATGGTCATGCTCACAATCACTCACCATACAAATGTCCTTATGCATCTGCACCAAGGACCTTCAGATGAAACAAACATCAAACACCTTAAACTCGCCAGGGCAACCCTCCACCATATTAACAGAAGAATTTCCATGAGCGGGAAATGGATTTGCTTTCACGTTTGGCGCACGGTCCTCAAAGGACACCATTCCACTCTTCATCAGCTTCTGAACCTCATACTTGAGTGGGTAGCAGTTTTCTATATCATGTCCGGGTGCTCCTTGGTGAAAAGCACAACGGAGTTCAGGCTTATACCACCATGGAAGTGGTTCTGGAACATGCGGTGGGTTTCTTGGTTGAAGTAGGTTCTTGAGAACCAAATACGGATACAGTTCAACATACGACATAGGAATTGGGTCGAAAGAGACCTTCTTCCTCTCGAAGTTTTATTGATGATGATTGTTGTTGGTATTGTTGTTGTTGTAGGTGCTTGTTTGTTGTTGTAGTTGTTGTTGACGTTGTTGTTGTTGTTGAATGGGTATTGATTGATTATTGGAAAATATTGGAATGACTGAAGATACTTGATGATGGTGTTGATGGGGTGCTTGATTTCTTCTAATCTGAGGCCTCCTCTGCCTCCCACTGGTTATTGCATTAGCTTTGCTATCTTTCTTCTTCCCAAAGCTACTGCCATACCTCTTACTGGATAATGCTTCATCTTTTGACAAACGTCCTTCTCGGACATCTTCCTCAAGCCTCATCCCCATGTTTACCATTTCGGTAAAGTCACTAGGGGCACTAGCAATCATACGATCATAATAAAATGAACTCAGGGTCATTAGAAATATCTTTGTCATCTCCTTCTCCTCCAAGGGAGGAGTGATCTGAGCAGCCAATTCTTTCCATCTTTGCACGTACTCTTTGAATGTCTCTTTATCCTTCTGAGACATAGACCTCAGTTGGTCTCTTTCAGGCGCCATATCCATATTGTATTTATATTGCTTGACAAACGCTTCTCCCAAGTCGTTGAAAGTGTGAATGTTTGCACTGTCCAACCCCATATACCAACGGAGCGTTGCACCGGTCAAACTGTTTTAGAAATAGTGAATCAACAGTTGATCGTTGTCAGTTTGGGTAGACATCTTACGGGCATACATCACCAGATGACTGAGCGGACATGTGTTCCCTCTGTATTTTTCAAAGTCATGCACTTTGAATTTCCCCATAATCTTCACATTCCGCACCAGACATAACTCAACAACACTTTTCCCAAACAAATCCTTACCCCTCAATGTCTTCAATTCCTTACGCAGCTCAAGAAACTGATCTTTCATTTCGTCCGTTTTCTCGTAAACATTTGGACCCTCAGACAGCTCGAAATGATAAATGGTATCCTCTACACGAGGCAAGGTGTGCACAACGGGAGGTGGCACAGACATGATCGGGCTAGATGCCGGCATGGAAGCAAAGGTAGGCGCAAAGCCTTCAAGCATGAAGTTCGGCGGCATTCCCCACGGGAATCCGGCAGGCATGGCAGGCGCAAAGTAAGCGGTACCAGCAGACATGGTAGAGGTAGCCACCTCTGAATTAACAGTCCTCTAAGGAGGATGAGTTGTGGGCGTTGGAGAAGATTGACTCTGAGTAGCCAACACTGACTCTATCATGGCAGTCAGTCGAGCGATCTCGTCCTTCTACTCTCTGTTCTCTTGCTCAAGATGTTCCATTATTCTCAGATGATTGACGGAGTGTTGTACCGATGAGTCAACTTGGCTGAAGCACATAAGAACACCAATGAGACATCTGGCGAAAGAGAAACCTGCTTATGCAAATGATGCATGAAATGAAATGCTTGTTTATTTATTTTTATTTTCAAGGAACTTACTATATCATTTGCAAATATATATATTTAACAATAATTGCAACAATTAGATATGACCAAAAATCTCTTTTTATTTATATAATTGGAAGGATTACACTGAGTACAATTTCAGAAACCAAAAGAAAAATACAAGAGAAAAGGAGACTAGTCATCCTAAGGATCCCTAACAACAATGTCAGAAGATCTGGCTTCAGGCGCGTACTTCCTCCGAAGGCGTCGAATCTCAGCCTCGAAAGAAGCCTTCATCTGAGTCTTCTTAAGGACAAGGTGATCAACAATCTTCTTCCAAGCAACGGAAGGCTGAGGCATGCTAGAATATGAAACCTCTGGCTCTCTTTGTATCTTTGTCACTCGGTATTCATGTAGCTCAATAAGTGTATCTTTGTCCTTAGACTCCAACTACAACTCTTCATGCTTCTTGCTCAAAGCTCGGAAACGCTCTTCCCACATATCTTTCTCTTGCTTCATCTTGGTGAGTGCGTCTTCCAACTCCTCTACATCTTGGTTAGAGAGAGTTAATGGCTCAACCACAACCATAGATATAGGTCTCTCACTGGGATAAGGCATTTTCAACTCCAAAGCTCTCTTCTTTACCCAAAGAGTGTAAGCCTCCAAAGCTACACAATTGCGCGGACCAAGCTCAGATCTTCCTTTCCTATGCACATTGTGCCAAGCATGCATAATCTTCTGCTTCAAATGTTGGGTACCTTTACCCTCTTGATAGAAAAGACCTTCTAACAAAGTGTTATTAGGTTTGTCTCTCAAGGGGAACCCAAGCTGACGACGAGCCAAAGCAGGGTTGTAGTTAATTCCTCCTTGTGTACCAATGAGAGGCACATTAGAGAATTCTCCACAACTGTCAATAATCTCCAAACTGCTCAAAGAAGGATCATACCAAACTATATCATCATTAGTGAGAGACATAAGTCTCTGAGACCACCGTAGACATTGTTTGTTTTCCATAAAAGCAGGTGTCTGAGGCAAGTGCGAAATAAACCAGTTGTACAGAAGAGGAATGCAATATACAATAGTCCCACCACCCTTAGAATTCCTTAGATACAAAGATAAGTACATGTCACCCAACAGAGTAGGCACCAGATTCCCAATCAAGAAAAGTCTAATGGAGTTAACATCAACAAAATCGTCAATGTTAGGGAACAAAGCTAATCCATAAATGAGCAACACAAAGATAACTTCAAAAGCATCCATACTACCGGCTTGAGAAAAAGCAGTAGCTTCCTTTATGAGGAAATCAGATAGCAACCCAAACAATCCTCCTTTCTTCACCCAATGAGCCTCTATCTTAGACTTCTTCAAGTGAAGAGCTTTAGCAATAAGATTAGATCGGGGAATCTCCTATAATCCACTAAAAGGAACCTTACTAGAAATAGGTATTCCCAATAGATGGGAATACTCCTCCAATGTAGGCACAAGCTAATAATCTGGGAAAGTGAAGCAACGGTAGAAAGGATCATAGAACTGCACTAGCACACTCAAGAGTCCTTCAACCACATCAGCAGACAAGATAGACAATAGCTTCCCATGACTTTGTTTGAAGTCCAATGGATCTAATACAAAAGATGCTATCTTCCTTAACTCTTTCAAGTCGGGACATCTGAAACTGTACTTCTTAGTGTTCCTTCGTCCACAATCCATGGTCTAAAAAATATTTGCAAATAATACCTCAGTTCTTTGAAATTTTCGTGTGATGAATGTCATGATGCGTATGAATGCATGAATGCAACAATCACAAATAAGGAATCACACACAAGGCAAGCAAACAAAGGTCAAGGGATGAATCAAGTCATTGTCAAGATCAATCATCCATTTTGGTGGATTATGGTTTACACCTTATCAACATCCAAGTTCCATTGATATTGACAAGACTTGATTGGATCAACCAAGAATCAAGGGTTTGTTGCGAGTCACGAGCATGGAATTTGGGTAAGAACCATCCCAAAGGAGTGAACTAAGGATAAAAACCTATAGATCATGTTCTAAAGAGTTCCCAGAGTCTTAATTCCATCTATCGGATATTATAGGTTAAGATGACTGACTCATCGACCCATAATATTCTCAAGAGAAACTCGTCTGAGTGTAGTATCACGTAACAACTGTTATCAAGTCTACACTTGAACAATTTCCGCAATACGTCCTAAATAGGCCAAGAGGGGGTAAATTTTCTACGGTCCTCAGCTTCTCGGACCCCAATTAGAGATAGTAATACCTAACCATAAATACTTGTGTGACATTTCCAAATCCAAAAGAGTCTCCACTGAGCAGATGGGTCTCAAGCCAACTTGTTAAGGACTACTCCACACAACTCGAACATGACTATACCATCCTCCTATCTTAATTGCACTCAAGTTCGGGTTATAACTTATCTCACCACTCAGAGATCACTAAGCACAACAAGCAAATTATATCATACAAACAAATATACATACATCACATATATACAATTATATACACACAAAAAAGTGGGCTAAACCCACTGGAAACTACTCCTCAGCAGAGTCGCCACTTAATTTCTGTAGCGGTAAATTCATGATCATCAAGCTATGGATAAGCAAGACATCAAATAACAAGAGTCGCCACCGCACTTTTATTGTTTCCAATGGAAAAGGGAAAAAGTATGAACAAAACCCAAAAGTAAGAAGTTTTCAAATCAAAACTAATAAAATGTCAGAGATTTCAGGTAAGGGGGTTGGTTACATAGAGGGAAGGTGTTAGCACCCAAAGTGTCATAGGTACTCCTAGGGAGCCCTTTTTTGTGTGCATATGTATTTTGTACAAAATGATGTTTACAAACAAAATAGAATGGGGGGATGAGAAAAGAATTCATTAATTATATTTTTGTGTGTAACAAGACCTTCGGACTTGTGCCTACAGACCAACATAAAAATGAGGGATCAAAACCTCGTAGTTCGTGATACAAATTTCAAAGTGGGGGCATTGCTTTTAACAAAAATTAAGTTTTAAAGTCACAAAGGCCTAAAAATGGTTTGAATGAGTTAGTTCTTTTTTTTTGCTTTTGAAAGTTTAGGTCAAGTATAGTTAAGTCTATTTACAAGTTTGATTAAGAAAATAAGTTTGAAAATGCAATGGCATAAGACCAAAGTTTCTAGTTTGCAAAGTGGTCAAAGTTTAGAAAATAACAAGTTCAAACAAAGAAGTTTTAAAAAGGGTGAGAGATTTTGAAGTTAAAGAAGTGGGGAGGAGATGAAGAGACTAATCTTATGCATAAAGTTAAAATTTAAGAGTTGAAAAGATCTGACCAATGGGTAGCAATCCAATAGACAAGGATGTCTTATAGAAACCCAAATTCCCTTGGACATTTTGAATCAAGTAACACACAATGCACAATCATATCAATCTTGAAGAGCAAGGCATCAAATAAAGATAGCCTCATCCAAGCTTAGCCACTCCATGATCTTCTTCAAATTAGCCCATGTAGAAGATGAATTCCTCAAGTCACAGGTTCAAACTAAAAGCTTCACAATGATCATGTTGCAGATGAACTCAAAGGGATCTTCAAAGATGTATCAGATGAAGTTTCAAATTGCAATCACTTGGTTACACAAATGTTGGCATTGGCCAAGTCCTTTAGCATAGGGAGATTGCCTAGATTCTAAGTCCAATTTGTCCAAGATCAAGTCAACAGTCCACACAAAAGTTTTTTAGGGTTTTTGTTCTTATTATGTACATTAATGGTCAAAGACCAAACAAACAAACACAATATACACAAACAACATATATCACACAATATGGTCCAAAGGGACAAAGTCAAAATTGCATTAACATAAACAATAATGGCAAATGAATATAGCTTAAAAATTAAAGTGCAGTAAAATAAAGGACATGAAATTAAATGTTAGTTGTTAATGAGTTAGAAGTTAGTATTTTTTTGCTTTTGCTTTTCTTTAAGTCATTCTTTAGAGAACACTCAACCCACTTATCACAAGCATGGATCCTTGAGCCAAGACATCTTCCAAAGGAAGGAAAAAGGCCAAGTTTCCACACAATACCATGAAAGAGGGGAGACTTACAATCTCACTAACTAGAATGCTATACCTTTTGTGTCAAAAATTTAGTGTTATATTAAGCAATCGTAATTGGACTTATGTAGAAGTCCAACTATTTGAGGTCGGGCAATGGAATTCTGGTGTTAATGCATGTTAGAGACATAGTATAATGAACTATGCTCATGAAACATACCACACACAAAAAGAATATGCAAAAGAGGTGGCCTAATCTCATCCATACTCATGTTGATTTTTTAATCAACTAGCTTTAGGACTTTGAGATATCATATGCCAAATGAAACGGATGCATAAAGAATGGGAAATAGATGAAGAGGGAGGGGAATGGATCAAAACTCAAATTGGTCAAAGGAGGACTTTTACCAAATTAATATCACTCATTCATTTTAGGAGATGGAATGTACATCCCATCAATCCCCTAAATCCAATGATATAAACTTAACAAAGTCAAATCAACCTTGACCAATGCCCAACAACATAAGTCAAACTTACACAAATCATCACAAGAGGTCAACATAAATAGTTGGCATTTATTCAAATTAAAAATACTAAAATAAGGTATTTAAATTAAATATGGTTTTCCAAATTCATAAAACCTCATCAAAACACCAAAGAAATGGCCATGAGATTTATCATAGGTCAAACAACGTCAAATGACCTTGGAGAAATTTTTTTAGAATTTTTAAAGACTTAAAAGTATTTTTAAACAATTAAAAATAATGACAAAATCAATTAAATCATGAAAAATATTAATTATGATCCAAAAAACTAATTTTAATTCAGAATATGAAAGAGGAATTTATTTAAATTTTTTTGGTGAAACTCTCATATTTTTTGGAACAATATTAAAATTAATATGAATTAATGAAAATCAAATGAATTAAAACAAAAATCAAAAAATCAAAAAAACGTGAGCCACTTGATCTCCCTCATTAATTGAGGTGGCAAATCAAGTGGACACAAACGCGCGTTCCACAATAAACCTAACTCAATGCGCCGCAGGGGTGGTAATTAAAACCAACGCGTGAGATTAAAACAATTCAAATGAGATCAATGGCTCAGAACCTGTCCAGCAAACCACCGGCGCTGGACCTCCGGTCACCTTCTCAGGCGAGGTCCACCGGACTGGTTCACTCATCACCATCAAGAAAATGAAAAAGGAGGACATGATCTGAAAGAAAAAATGGTGTAGAGCACGAATCTGACCTCAACTTCAACTAACTCCAAATATATAAAAATATATGAGGAGTTGAATTTTGAGGTGTGTCAACTGAGTTGCTTTGATTTGACCTCTAAGCAACTCAATCTTCTTGCCTACATTGGTAGGACTTCAGACAACCAAAGATCCAAGAGAATTGAGTAGAATTAAGTGAGAATCAAAGAGATGAAGTTTTCTGAAATTTACCTTCAATGCTATGCAGAACTTGATGTTGCTTGCTTCAACCTTGATCTGATCACACTTGAGAAGCTTGCAGGAGAGGTTTAGCAATGGTACAAAGCTTTGGATCTTGGAGTTCTTGAATCTCCAAACAGTGAGATTTAAACTCAATTTTCAGTTGAAAATTCTCAGGTTTTCCTTTAAATGTGAGGGTTTCAATGGGGGGCAAAGCTGGCGCACAAGGTCTGTTTGAAATGAGCTCAGAGGCCTCGTATTTATAGCATTTGGGATTGATAATTGCACACTTGAAAAATTGCTAAATTTGGTCATTTCATGCACAAGCTTGCATGGGCGTGTACAGGCCCATGAAGCAATCTATTTTGATCCACATCCAACTATTCTGAAGTTCAAATGAGGCTTGAGTGGCAAGGCAATGATATGTGGAGTTTTGGACATTTGATTTTCTCCAATGATGCAGATCTGTTAAAGCCATGCGCAGACCTAGAAAACTTCATCCAAAATGCATGAACATGGGTTCTTTGGAAAGCTTAGATCAAGGGGAAAAAGTTTGATGTTGAGCATTTTTTCATTTGGAACTTAGATTATGGTGAATTTGAAGGTGGAAGTTTGGAAATTTCAATATATTGAAAAATAGTCTAAGTGTCAAGCCATATATCTTAATATTCCACCTTGCTTAACTTTTTATGTGAGCTTCAAATGAGAAACGTGTCTTCATAAAAGTTGTATTTATTTCAAATACCTTCAAAATGGTCACAATTTCATGTCATTTGGATTTAGAATGATAGAGTTATGCATTTTTAAAGTTTGGAAAACTCACTTGTCCAATGGTATAGATAAAAAATGACCTATAATGTATCCTCATATCACATGCTCATAAAAGTTGATTGAGCTCTCAATCCAAACATCAAAGTCGAATTAGACATATTTAATTTTATTTTTCAACTTGGAAATCTTTCATATCATAAAAATTGAGCAAGTTATGGCCTTGGGAAGTTGACTTTCAAATTAGGGTTTAGACAAAATGACCTATAATGTTTCAACATAGAAAATGATTTTCCAAGAAAACATAGCTCTAGGTATCAACATGAAAGTTGTTTTTATTGTCATTTAGAGTAACTTTTCTATTGGAATAATTTTCATATGGTGAAAATTGTAGGAGATAGGGTGTAGGGAGACCCAGTCTTGATCAGATGAATTCATTTGGCCAACCACCATCAACCAACTTGCTAACCTTCAATTATTTTTACTTTCTTGGATAATGGTAGATCATATATGCAAAAGATGATGAATTTTGAAGTGTCCTTTGAGAAATTTTATCAGTTGAGGAGGAAGCTTGTTGATGAAGTTACTCGAGATACCTAGACAAACTAGGGTTTCCAAGGCAAACCAACTCCAAACTCTTGAAGAAATCTTGATCAAAATAACATGCAAAGATCAATGAGACTCATATATGATGCTTATAACCATTTGTGGGTCAATCCATGGTTGTGCTCTTTTCCATGAGGGTCTCAAACCCTAGATATGAACTTGATAAATCAATGGGGTCATGCCCTAGCTACAAAAGAGTTAGGCAAATGCAAAAGACATATTTTTGGTATTTTGGTTAGTAAAATGATAATATACAAGTATGATACAATCACATGGTGCTTGGTGATCTCTCCCAAAACAAACCCAATGAAAGAGGGGTAAGGAGGATGCCAAGGTATGATCCCAATGCTAATGCATATGATAAAATTGCATGAGGGATCTTAGGGTCAAAATTGGGGTCTTACACATCCAAGCAATTAATAAGAAGACCAATTGGTTTCAAATAAGGATAACCAGATATCGAAGCAAGTAGTCTTCAATGTCTTTTAGAAGTATTAGATGAAATATCCCTAGAAACATACTCAAAGAGAAGCATTAGATGATATCAATAAACCAATATAACAATTTAGATAAGAGAGAATGAGTATAATAGATGAAACAAAGGAGCCTCTCAAGGCTTGTATCAAATGAATGACATTGGCCAAGAAAGGTCTCAAACCAATGGCATTGGCCAAGAATCCATAGTACATGTATGTTGTCTACTCTAAGTCCAAAGATCATATTAAGTCTCAGACAGAGGTCTAACAGTTCACCAATATATTTTTTATAGTTTTTGTTATTATTAAGTATTTTAAGGTCCTAAGACCACAAACAAAACAAAATCCCAAACACAAAGTATATCACAAGCACAAATACAATGACTCAAGTGAGCAAAGTGAAAATGACTGAAACATAAATAAATTGCATGAACGTAAATGACAATGAATGATAAATCGCAAGAATTTAAATTGAATTAAAGTAAATGGCATTAAAAATAACACCAATACAAATAAATGTTAGTGAACGTTAATGGAAGAGACAATTGTTCAAGTCATTTTTTGGAGAACACTCAACCATCCACTCATAAGCATGAAGATATGAACCTAGACATCATTCATGAGAAGGGATCCAACTTAGATAAAAATCAAAAAGTATGCCAATAACTCTCATAAATGGAAAAGAGGTCAAATATTCACACAATAACATGGTGAGTGGGAGACTTACAATCTCACTTACAAAAATGATATTGCTTTCGAGACAAATTTAGCTATATGTTAAGCAATCATAATTAGACTTATGTAGAAGTCACAAATCTTTCAGAACGATCAATAGTAATATTGGTGTTAATGCATGCTAGAGACAAGGTACAAAGAACCAAGCTCCTAATCATACCATATACAAAAATAAAATGGGATGGGTCTATCTCAATCAAGCTCATGTTGATTCATCTGACACAAGGTCATTAATGAATCAACTAGCATTTTATCTTGTGAGAAGTCATTGGCCATGGATGGATTAGGAAAGAAATAGACAGAGAGATGAAGTCAAAGAGAATCCCAAATTGATCAAGAGATGAACCTCACTTGATCAATACTATCCATTCATCTGGAGGGATGAAGTTTACACTTCATAAATCCTCCAAATCCAATAGTATTGATCAAATTGAAGATGAGTCAACACAAAGTCAATCAAAATGGCTCAATAAAATATTAAATCAATTAAAAACAAGTAAAAAATCATTACATTCACTAAAAATATCAAACTCAATCCAAAAATTAATTTTAATTCAGAAAATGGAAGAGGGAATTATTTGAATTTTTTTGGTGAAAGTCCCATATTATTTGGATTAAAATTGAATCTATAACGAATTTAATAAGGAAATGGCATTAAAAATATTATGTCAAAAAATAAAATAAAAAATAAAAAAAACAAGGCCATAAGATCTTCCTTATTAATTGAGGTGGCAGATCTGCTGGCCACGCTCATCAAGTCTACCATGCATCCTAGTCAATGCATGCACATGGATGATAATTAGAATGGAAGGCCAAGATTAGAACATGGACCAAGGATCAGATGGCCTAGTTTGAACTAGCGCATCACCGGAGCCCTAGCTCCGGCCATCTTCTCTGGCCACCCTCGCCGGATTTGTCCATTAAAAGTGTTACTAAAATTTATGGATCATACATCAAATTGAAGAGAAAAATGTCAGGATCTCGAATATGACCTCCAATTTCTTCAAATCTCACTCTATAAAAAGATATACGGAGTTGAAAAATGAGGTTCCATAACTGAGTTTCTTTGATTCACCCTCAAAGCAACTCAATCTTATTGCCTACATTGTTAGGGCTTCACGTAACCAAAAATCAAGCAAAAAGGTGGAGAAATGAGAGAGAATCGAAGAGCTAATGTTTGAGAAATGTCACCTTCAGGTTGCAATGATAAGGATTGATCTTGATTCAAATCCACTTGGCCTTGCTTCCTCTTGTTTGCAGGAGATAATTGAGATGAAAAAGGATGTGAACCCTTAGAGTTTTAGTTTGCAAATAGAATTTGAACCAAAACTCGATTTCAAAGAAATATTTAAAGTGTTCTTTAAATGGAGGCTATGGAGGTGTTTTGCAAAGCTTGGGCAGTGTTCTTCTTCAATTTTGATGCAATGGCAATGTATTTATAGGCTCTTCAATTCATTTTCACACCAATCTAAATTTCAATCCAAAAATAGAAAGTTTTGGGCATGGGTGCATGAACATGCGATTAGGCCCAAGTAATGATGTAATCCTCTCTGAATTTGTGCACAGTGGATGCTGAGATCGTAACATGGAAGCATGCAAAAGATATTATCATTTGAGTTCAAAAGTTGCCAAATTGGACCATGCAAAGGAGCCAAGCGTAATTCCCTCAAATTTGATCTAAATTTAATGATCTTGGACTATTTGGAAAGCTACCTTTAACAGGAACAACTTTGATGTTGGGACTTTTTCTATTTGAAGCTTGGAACATGATGAATTTTGGTCTTGAAGTTGGAGGAATCAAACATACTTTAAAAATTTCTAAGTTAAAAGTCAAATGACCTTTTTTTCTACCTTGAATAATGTCTCCTATGAGCTTCAAATGACTTTGGTTCCTTCTTAAAAGTTGTAGATATTTCAATTATCTTCAATTTGGACATAAATTTGACACAATTTGGAGCTTTCATGATGGAGTTATAGGTTTTAGAAGTTGAGGAAAATTGCTTGTTCAATTATAAGGACCCAAATGGACCTATAATGTTTCCTCATGGAATATGACCTTGAAAGTGTAATTTTACCTTTCTCAAAGCAACAAAGTTGTAGAAGACATCTTGAAATTGATCATGAAACTTGGAAGACATTCATATCATAAAAATTGAGGAAGTTATGGTTCTTGGAAGTCGACTCTCTATCTAGGGCACAAACAAAATGACCTATAATCTTTCACCATAAATAATAACTTTACAAGCAAAATTAGCTCTTGATGCCAAAATAAAATTTGTTTGAAATGTCATAAAGAGTAACGATTCTCTTGGAATCATTTCCATATGACAAAAATTCTAGGAGATAGAGTCTAGGGAACCCTAGTTTTGACTAGTTGACTTTCTCTGGTCAAACTCCTTGAACCAACTTGCAAACTTGAAGTTCCTTTGCTCTTTGGGGATCATGGAGGATCAAATATGCTTAAGATGAAGTTAAATGGAGTATAAATTGATATCTTTGACCAAATGTTGAAGAAACCTATTGAGGAAGGCACACAAGATACCCAAATGAATTAGGGCTTCCTTGACAAACAAGCTTCAAACTCTTGATGAATTCTTGAATAAAATAACATATGAAGAACCATGTGATCCACATATGATGCTTGGAACCAATGTAAACCTTTGCTAACTTGATCCCTTACACTGAGGGTCTCAAACCCTAGTTGTGAACTTGATGAGGCACACATGGACATACACACTACCTACAAAAGAAACAAAGCTACACTATACATATTTTTGGGAATTTTGGTTACTAAACAAAGAAAATAAATTATGATACAATAAAATATGCTTGGTAATCTCTCTCAATGCAACCCAGTTAATGATAGGTGAGGAGGATACCAAGATGTGATCCAATGCCAATGCCAAGTCATGTGATTGCATGAGGGGTCTTAGGGGTCAAAATTGGGGTCTTACAGTCACCCCTATTTAAGGTCATTCTATTTGGGGATGTGAAGTTTAAATATTCGTATCAACGTGGTAGAATGGACTTAAATAACAAAAACAAGAAACAAATTTTGGTCCCTAAGAGACCTCATGATGCATATGATATGAATGCAAAAATAATCTTTGTGAGGAATATATTTCAACAAATGAAAAGAATCTGGGAGAGGCTAAAAGTCCACATGAGCATAATGAATTCCATAAGGAAAACTCACTTAGGAGACAAAGACTGTGGGGATAAAAGTTATGCGAAGGCCAAGCTACTACTTAAAAATTGCTGGATACACGAGGTGATTTCCATGAAAATAAATCAATGGAAAGACTTGGACTGGGGAAAAAAAGAATTTGTATGTATCGGGCTAAGATCAACACAACAACAAACAAAACCTAGGGAAAGGCGTAAATCAGAACAAAGCTGAAATACCCAAACTCCAAAAGAAAATTCGATTTCACAAAGAAATACAATTCAAACTCAGCTAGGGAAGAAAAACATCAACACATGAGTAAAAGAGATATATTATCTACCACCTGTTACTTGGTACGAGATAATACACTCAGACAGAGGGACATCCGTTATCGGTTAAGGTAACCATATCAAGGATGGCTCGCTGAGAAAAATGGGGAATATTCAATATCGGTTACTGGGCAAGAATAACCTACTGGGTAAAAATGAAGAAATAGGATTTACAACTACCAGCTACTGGGTAGAAGACCAAAGAGAGAATATCTATCACCAGTTAAGATGAACATATTGTCGCATCTCGAAAAATACGATCCCTCGTGATGGTGGTGGAAAATTTAGTTCGAACAAAGTCGCCACCGAACTTTATTTATCCCAATGAAAGAATAGGAAAATATCGATAAAACCTTTCAAAAATAGAATAATGGTCGTCGCAACCATATTCGGAATCGGGAGTCGATTACGCAAGGGGAGGGTATTAGCACCCCTCACGTCCGTTGTACCCAATGGGAACCTTTTAGTTTACTTTGCAATTTGAATGTTAGTTTATGTTGTCTGTTTTCTTCGAGTGATAAAAATATTGAAAAGAGATGGATGGAAACCTCAGAAGGGGGAAAAAGGAAGTTTTTTGATAGTGTGCTCGCGAAGATATAGAAATCTCCTGCCTACGTGTCCTTATAGAGCAATAAGGAAATCAGAGCATTCGTAGTTCGGGGAACTACGGTTTTTTTGGTTTCTTTTAGTGAACAAGCATTTAGATCGCATTCTAAAGGTTAAATGTTGGCTTGTCTACTCTCGGCGGAGGTTTAAGCACTAGTTTGTTGTGCGCGTTAGAAAGGATTGAACAATGTTGTTTTTTTTAAAAGAGTTTCGCTCGCACGGGGGGAGATGAAAAAGGTTTGATAAGTTGGATATGTTTTAATGAACAACTGCTTAGATCACATCCTAGTGGCTAAACGTTGATTGCATGCTCGCAATGGAGACTTAAGCGCTAGTTTGTGTATACACAAGAAAGGATTAAGCAATGTTATTTTTAAAAAGAATTAAGTTGTCGATCGCACGGGGGCGAGAAATTAAGTTTAATGTATTTGGTATCTTTTAGAAGAACGAAAAAATATTGAGCAATATGGTGCACATCAACCGTTCAATTATTCGAGGAATAATAAGGCGAACACCTCTTATTCAATTTTTCGTTCAAATTAGTATCAAAAGTTGTTTGCAGAAATCGAATATGCGCCATAGTGAGGTGAGCGCCTCCCACTTGCTTATTCAAGGAATAACGAGGCGAGCGCCACCCATTCCTTTATCCAAGTTTATTTAGAGTGTTTTAATCGGATGATGGAAAAATCGAGCAATATGACAAGCGCCAATCATTCAATTATTTGAGATATGGTGAGGCGAACACCTCCCATTCTTTTGTTATCCAAAGTTTATTTTATAAAAGAAAGTCTTTAGAAATTATATTGATTTGAAAAATGATTTAAATTTGCACGGTTAATCGAATTTAGATAGAAATACTTGGAGTATCAATCATCTAATCGATTTAATTATGATCAAGTTTGTCTAATTGTAAGAAGGCCCAAGAGTAAGCTATATGAGGTTGATGGTGATGCTAAAAGAAATTGACTTGCAAAGGTATTTTAAAAATTGGCTCGATTGAATTGAGAATTGTTCGATTTTAGCGGTTTAAAGTGGTTTTGAATAGATGATGAAATGGAATGGAATCGACTTTGTATTACGAAATGATAATGGAAAATGATGGTGATATAAGTGGATCCATTTTTAATTAACAAAATTAATTCATTAAAATTCAGTTAAATCGATTAATCAAGTTAATTAAGATTAATTATCAAAATTATTTAACTGGATCAAATAATCAAGTTAATTAAAAGTAACCAATCGTAGTTAAACAAATTAAGCAAAACTTTAATTAATTAATTAATTAAATTAAAAGAGAAATAAAATAGGTGATAATATCGTTTTAATCGGTATGAGTTGATGAAGAACGACAAAATATTGAGCAATATGGTGCACATCAATCGTTCAATTATTCGAGGAATAATAAGGCGGACACCTCTAATTCCATTTTTCGTTCAAATTAGTATCCAAAGTTGTTTGCGGAAATCAAATATGCGCTGTAGTGAGGCGAGCGCCTCCCACTTGCTTATTCAAGGAATAACGAAGCGAGCGCCACCCATTCCTTTATCCAAGTTTATTTAGAGTGTTTTAATTGGACAATGGAAAAATTGAGCAATATGGCAAGCGCCAATCATTCAATTATTCAAGAGATGGTGAGGCGAACGCTTCCCATTCTTTTGTTATCCAAAGTTTATTTTATAAAAGAAGGTCTTTAGAAATTATATTGATTTGAAAGATGATCTTAATTTGCTTAGTTAATTAGATTTAGATAGAAATACTTGGTGTATCAATCATCTAATCGATTTAATTATGGTCGAGTTTGTCTCATTGTAAGAAGGCCCAAGAGTAAGCTATTTGAGGTTGATGGCGATGCTAAAAGCAATAAACTTACAAAGGTATTTTAAAAATGGGTTCGATTGAATTGAGAATTGTTCGATTTTAGCGGTTTAAAGTGGTTTTGAATAGATGATGAAATGGAATGGAGTCGACTTTGTATTACAAAATGGTAATGGAAAATGATGGTGATATAAGTGGGTCCATTTTTAATTAACAAAATTAATCCATTAAAATTCAGTTAAATCGATTAATCAAGTTAATTAAGATTAATTATCAAAATTATTTAACTGGATCAAATAATCAAGTTAATTAAAAGTAATTAATCGTAATTAAACTAATTAAGCAAAACTTTAATTAATTAATTAATTTAATTAAAAGAGAAAGAAAATGAGTGATAATATCGTTTTAATCGGTATGAGTTGATGAAAATGTGCTCAAAACCGGTTTGCGCGTGATGACAAGATGATTAATGTCATACGCAAATTCAAAACACGGCCAAAATATTCTATTGATGTATTGAAATTTTGGCGGTATATCGACATAAAATAAATAATGAAATCTCTAATTTAATCCGACATAACCCAATGCAAATATGCGATATCAAATCAATATTATGTCCATAGACTAATTTATTCACAAAGTTCACTACAGTATACAAGGCATAATTGCTAATGGGCCAAAGTTCAATCAGTAATCTGATATTGATAGCTTCAATCAAAGCCCGTCTTCAGAATAATAAAAATGAAATTTAAAGTTAATAAAGAGTAACTTATTAAAGAAAGAGAAATTGAAGTACACTGATTTATCCAATAACCAAAAACGTGAAATGAGTAAAGTAGATCCTTGACTTTTCGAACTAAAATTTCTATAATAAAAAAAAAGGTACTTGGCCATCTCTATCTGGAACGAGAATAATAACCCAAAGATTAAGATCAAAAGAAAGGAAGAAAAAGAACAATTTGACATGCCAGAACAACATTCATCACTTATTCCTTTCTGTAGCGGTGTACTCGTCACCATTGGAAATATTAATTAGATCCAAGGTAAATCATACAAAATCGAGTCGCCACCGCACTTCTATTTATCCAAAGGAATGGCTAGAAAGCGAATAAAAGCCTATAAAGTTTTACAAACAAAACTAGCAAAAGGGGGTCAGAGATCTGGGTAAGGGGGTTGGTTATGTCATGGGAAGGTGTTAGGCACCCACAACATCCTAGGTACTCCTAGGGAGCTCTTTTCACAACTTGTTGTATTATTATTGTTTATGAAATTATTTTGTGCAAACATGATTGAAGAGATGAGAGAAGAATATACAAGTTAGTTATTTTTGTGTTTGGATGGATGAACCCATTGCCTACGTACCTTTCATGAAAGATAAGGATAAAAACCCCGTAGTTCGGGTAATAGATTTCAAAACAATGAGTGAATCGATTTGAAACAAAAGCCTTAAGGTCTTTCATTATCAAAGGGAGAACACTCGACCTGAACAACCACAAGTCCACCATGTGAGAACATCTTCGACATGCTAGTGAGGGATTATGCCCTATAATAAGCGTGGAAGTCTTACAATTCAATCACTAAGGACAAAAGGTGAGATTCACATCAACCACTAAGATAATTCAGATCTATGGCTAATGTATGAAAACTTGATTAAGGAGCGGACAAGGGCCACAAAAGCAATTGAGTGGGTTGAATTAACCAATTATAAGTATTCACAAAGATAGTCAAAGTATGGATTAAAGTTCAATTCATAATGAGTATTATGAAAGTGAAGTTTGAAAATCAGAGGCATAAGGCCTAGGTTTCTAGTTTTGAAAACAAGTGAAATGTTTGCACAAAGGTTTTCTGGTTTGGGTTAAAGGTGAAATATGGATCAAGGTTAAGCATGCAAGAGGTGGGTTAACGAACAAAGCCACAATAGGAGTTGCTTTCTCAAGATCCTAGAGATGATCCAAGTAAGTTCCTGTGGAATTAGGCAACACAAGGCAAAAGCAATAAGCAAAATCTCATAAGAGAATAACAACTGGAAACAGAAAGCCAATCAATGGTCTTACATCCAACTCCAAGAGCAAATGGGAAACAGAAAGCCAATAGCTGGACTTACATCTAACTCCACAAAACAAATAGGAAACAGATAGTCAATCAATGGTCTTACATCTAACTCCTCAAAAGAAACAGGAAACAGATAGCCAATTAATGGTCTTACATCTGACTCCACAAAAGAAACATGAAACAGATAGCCAATCAATGGTCTTACATCTGACTCCTCAAACAAACAAACATGCATGAAAGCAAACATATGAATGATTCACAAATAAGCAAACAAGCAATGAAGTATCACACTCTATACACAAACAATAGGCTCATACAAATGGTTAGGCTTTAGTCAAGAGGGGTCATATCAACCTCGAAAAACAAGCCAAAACTGTAAGGGTATCTTTGAGCTCTAAACCACTAACATTCAGAGTTAGGGCGAAGCTGATGAAATGGAGAAATGAGGATGTGACCTCATGCTTTTAACCCTGGCCTGGGTGAGCTTGAATCAAAGAAGGTGTGGGGATCCAGAATAAGGGACCCTATTCCACATGACTGACCCTATATACAAAGATCTTGGGTTAGGTTCAAGAGCATCAGCACGTAGTGCGAGCATAATGAACGACTCAACGATTAACAGGGGATTGATTGCTAATCCCTTCTATCTATCAATTTCCTCTTCATTTAGGAGGACTTAAGTAACATGCCTCGACAATGAGGTCTTTAGCACAAACATAAACAATCACAGTCATTGCCTCTTAAGGAGGACTTCAGCCAAATGCCTGCCAAAAGAAACGACAGGGCTTCCAGACTACATGGAGAAAGAGAGGTTACCTAAGTGGTATACCAACCACAACCAAAGCAAAGCTCAAGTAAGAGCTAAAAGCGACTAATGTACCTGTACAAAAGCCAAACAGTCAATATTCACATTCAGAAAAACAACCAACAGACAACAACAGTGGTTTCCAATATGTACACAAAGTAAGTCACAACTCAAGTGAGTTCACCACCAAAGGACCTACAACACAATCAAAGTTAGTTAATCAATGCAACTTGCATCTCAAGTAATGAAATCACATCAACCATTGAGCTAATTGCTTGAACCTGAAATACAAAGCTCAAATGGTGAGTACAAACCACTAGTGCAAAGACTAGGGTCAAAGGCAAAGCAAAAAGTCAAAACAAAAGTTGATTTTCCACATGAAGCACATTTAATCAAACATGAACATGTCCTAAAAAGGGTCAAAGCCAAATCATAAGGCAAAGCCATCAACCAATCAAGATAAGGCAAAGGCAAGCAAAGGTGATCCCAATTGGACATCAAGAATAGAAAATACACATTAAAACAGAAATGAATCCAATGATCATGATTTTTTTTGGTAAGCTTAGCATGTTAAACACAAACATCATACAAAAAATTGGAATCAGAAGAGATCAAATGACCTAGGAATGAAAATGAACACAAGCAACATCCAAATGTGTGACACAAATTGTCACACCTAAAGTTCATGTGTATAAAACAGTGAGATTAAATGGTAAAAATGCCAAAAAAGAGCCAAAAGATCATGTTACATGTCATGAATGAGCATGTTAAATTTCAAGGCAATTGGATTAAGTATGAGCATTTCACAAATCAAATAGCACAACATGTCACATTTGCATCATGTCCAAACAAGCAAGCATATTCCAATATTCCAGCAAGGCACAAATCAAGAAATTCACATAAAAAAATAAAAGACATTCAAATGAACATGTAGAAAAAAGAATGGATTAAATTGGATACACATGCTATTTTTTATGATTTTTTGAATTGGATGAAAATAATGAAATAATATTGAAAATCATTATGGAAATGATATTTGAAAGAAAATTGGAAACAACACCAGTCATGGTTCGAACTCAAGACATGTAAGTCATAAGAAGCGCTGAATAATAATTAAATTCCAAGTACACATGCAAGAATCGAACCAAGGTCCCTAAGCTACAAGGCGCATTCAGCATAAAACAAATTGAAAAAAGGAAATGCATGCACTACGGATCGAACAGAGGATTGGCAGGTTGGAGGCGCGTTCAACAAAACAAATGAAATAAAATGAGAATTAGCCATGCCAGGACTCGAACTCGGTACGTGAAGGTGAAAGGCGTGGTAGCATCAAAACGCACCGTTTGGCTAAGTAATTAAATCAAATGGATTTCACAAACGTCCTGGCGAGGAATCGAGCGCAGGTCACAAAGGTTACAAGCGTCCAAACAGTGAACCCTAAGTGCTGAACCAGAGAGCTAATGTATTGTTCATGCGCGGTGGGAGACGGTGGTTTCCACCGTCTTCCTCAATGGAACGGCGACGCTACAGTAACATTCAACAAAAAAATTTCCAGAATTCAAAAACGCGCATATCATTGGAAAGATCTCGTCATGTAGAACACGAAAATCACATTAACTAAGCCTAGTTCATCATGTATCAAGCAGATCGAAGCAAAACAATTTGATCTACAAAACTTCAAGTCATCGTATCTCATGCAATATTTCACCAAATTCAATTATATTTATATCAGGATTATCAGTGAGAAAAACTCTACAAAATCATGGAAATAGAATGAAGAATTATGATGATCGAAATCCAACCTTCTTGGAGAGCAGTGAATTGTAACGTGTTCAAGGCCTAGCAATGTCCAGAACTTCTCCTGTGTTGATGACTTGAAGCTTTATGCACGAATTGAAGCTTGCAAAGGCTTGGATCTAGCTCAAAATTCAAATTCCATCTTCATGAGTTTGTGCATAATTTGCTTGATTCTTGGCCAAATCTTTCAAATCAATGCTTGATTCTTGCTCAATGATACTCAAGGAACACGATTATGCCATAAAATCAAGGAGTTATGTGGAGAAATTTGAAGTTTCAATTGAGAGAAAAATTTGGAGGGAAGTGAGATTTTAGATCTAGAATGTGATTGTTATGAAAATTCTGTTATGCTTAAGCTTTTATACCATGTCTTAATCACCTTGCTAATCAAAATTTGTATTGGCTAATGGAAAATTAGAGAGAAATGAAGTGTAATGCAAAAATTGGTAAGTGTACCCTATGCATGGCAAGGCACACGTGAACAGTGCACATGCATGGCTCAAATGCTCTTAAAATCAACCAAGGAACACAATGGCAATGGTATTTTCCATGTATGATCAATATAATTTAAATTCTCCATTTTCCCTCCAAAATACACATGCATGGGCAAATGATCATATGAATAAATTTCATGCAATGCAATGTTGTATTTGGAAAATATAGGTCACAAGAAGCATTTTGCAAAAAGAGGGACTCAATTTGGAGTTTTGGATCAAAAGTTATGGCTTGTTGAACTTCCATGTGCACATTGCAATCATTTGGCCATATCTCCTCAACCATTCGTCAGATGCTCATGATCTTGGACTTTTTGGAAATGGGAGATAAAGATCTTCAACTTTCATGTTGGACAAAAATTCATTTGAAGCTTCTTTGATATTGGAAAGTCAAGTTGAATATTGGAAACTTGAAATTATAGGTCACTTTCCATTTTGGGAAACTTTTGATTTGACTTCAAAATCTTCAAGATAGATGTTTGACATGATGAATAGACCTTGTTTAAACATGAATGGGATGTCTCAGATCATTTCCCACACCTCAAAGCCTCCAATTGACTGTACATTTGACTGTATGGTCCTCAGATGACCTTGGCAATGCCTGATGAATTTGAGCCTCAACCACTTGGGGAATTTGCTCCCAAAATGAACCTCTAGCCCATATAAGCTCAAGATAATACCATGTGGTACTCATACCAAGAAAATACCATCTGCTCTTGCTCAGAGGAAAACCTTGAATTGCTTGGCTTGATGACTGCTTAGACTGCAAAACAAATGTTAGATGACATATTTTTGGTGCTTTTGGTTAATTATTAAACAAGAAAAAGCAATGATATATAATGCAAGCAATGCCTGGTGATCTCAAACCACTCACAGGAGATCCCACCCAAAGGGAAAGGAAGGCAAGATGCTCAAAGATCCTTGAGGCTATGCAATGCTATGATATGATGCCATGAGGGATCTTAGGGACAAAATTGGGGTCTTACAGATGCCCCTATTTAAGATCATTTTATTCCGAGAAATGAAGGTTAAGATCTTCGTCTCGACGAGGTAGAATGGTCTTAAATAACAACAATGAGACAAATTTTGGTCCCTGAGAGACCTCATGATGCAAATGTATGTATGCAAAACATAATATCTATGTGGGAATATGGGTCCACAAAGAAGAAAAGAAAATCAGGAGAAATTGAAAATCCATAGGAGTAATGCACTTCCATGGGACAGAGACTCTGACGGGACTCTTATGGGGATAGAAAAAACGAAAAAAATGCGTGAGCAGGACACGACTCAGAATTAGGGGACTTTACTGGGGAGAAAAAGACTCAAAACTGGGGAAAGATTTCCAAAGGAAAAACAAATCCAATGGAAAGACTCAAGCTGACTCAAAGATGCATGTGCTGGAAGATACGCCAACACAGCAAAACTATCCACAAAGGATACGTCGGATAAAAATCCGGACTCAGACTGGGGAAAGAGCTGACAAGATAAACTCTGCCGGGAAAATGCAGGTATTGGGGCGTTAAGCCAACACAACAAAAGAAGAATCACAACAACAACTCCGCTGGGGAAATCTGAAAAGACTTTCCAGGGGAAGCAAAGGGATGAGATGTTACCGGTTAGTGGGTAACAAGCTCGGGAAGAAAGAATATCTAAGACCTGTGTACGGGTGAGAGATATCAATCGACCAAATCATCTGAGGAAGACCTGAAAAAGGTATATTTCGACTCAGGAAAATCTGACTCCACAGGGGACCGAGGTCATAATAGGGAGCAGAAAGGAAGGAACACCAGGGATACCGGGTAGTAGGTATATAATAGGTGACCGACCAGGATGTGAATTGGTTTGTGTTCCAAAACACTCATCATCCGAAAGGAGGGCTTGAAAAAGAAAATCGATTTATAGGATGGACATTCGATTCTACAAAGAATATGAATCTTGCTCGACTGAAGAAAGACAACACTTCTACTGAAGAGCGCATGAGATATATTATCCATTACCGTCAGAATGTGGATAATGTACTCGCATGGAAGGAACACCAAGGGTACCAGTTACTGGGCATATAATAGGCGACCAACCGAAGGGTGAATTGGTTTTTACTTCCAAAACACTCATCATCCTGAAGAGAGCTAGAAAAGCAGACTTGTTTATAGGATGGATATTCGATTCCGAAACATGGAATACGAATCTTACTCAATTGGGGAAGAACAACAGACTTCAACCAAAGAGTGCATGAGATATATTATCCATTACCGTCAGAACGTGGATAATATACTCGAAAGGAAGAGACACCAGGGATACCGGTTACTGGGCATATAATAGGTGACCAACCAAAGGGAGAAACAATCATTATCAACAAAGGATAAATGAGAGCTGACTTGCTGGGGATAAATTGCGAGCATACGGCAATTATCCAAACAAATGGGGTAGAATGAATATTCGATTCCACAAAGGGAAAACGAATCTTACTCAACTGAGGAAACACGAAAGGCTTTGACCAAAGAGTGCATGAGATATATTATCTGTTACCGTCAGAATGTAGATAATATACTCGCATGGAAGATTATCCGCAACCGGTTACTGAGTTAACAAAGGGTAAATCATCCGAAAAGGAGAAACAAACATTACCGACGAACGGTAAATGAAAGAAGACCTGCTAAGGATAAAACTGCTTACTCAGAGCAATTATCCGCAAGAAGGAGGGAAAATCAACACCGAATACTGGAGTGATAACCACAAAGAGGGGATTATATCTACTGAATACTGGGTAGAAAACCACGGGAGAGTAACCGTCATCGGTTGAGATGAACAACAAAGGTTAACTCTGCAAAGGGGAGAAAAACATACTCAACTGGAGGAGAACCAAAGGATTCGACCAGAGAATGCATGAGATATACTATCTATTACCGTCAAAACGCAGATAGTAAACTCGCATGGAATATTATCCACAACCGACTACTGGGTTAACAAAGGATAAATCATCCTAAAAGGAGAAACAATCGTTACCAACAACAAACAGGGTAAACGAAAGATGACTCACTAGGGATAAATTGCAAGCATACGGCAATTATCCGGGTAAAAGAGGGAACATCGACATCGACTACTGGATGAAGATGACCATCAAGAAAGGAGATTACATCTACCAAATACTGGGTAGAAGACCACAAACTCAGCCGGGGATAAGATGAACGATTGCTATTTAGTGAGCAGATATTCATTTATACCGCGGGAAAGCCCAAACTCCGATGGGGAGAGAACAACAGGATTTACGACTACCGAATACTGGGTAGAAGACCACGAAATCCGCCATCAACCAGAATGAACCACAAAGGTTACCTCTGTTAGGGGATGAAAGTAGGATTTACAACTACCGGTTTGTAGGTAGAAGACCAAAGAAGATAGGACTTACAACTACCGGGTTGTAGGTAGAAGCCATTGGTGACCTTGTTGAGGAACACCAAACAGTCACGAAACGCCAATTTAGGATCAAACCAAAAAGGCAAATTGAATCAAGACTCATCCTACTGAGGATATAACTCAATAAGGAAATCCATCCCAATGTGTGTTGGGAGGAAACGGAAGCAACCGTCATCCACGAGGATAAAACTCAGTGGGGAAATGGCAGGAAAGATAGACACTTTCTGCTTAAGGGGCTGACTCTATTTTGAAGGATCAGACACACCCATCTACTTGGGGAAATGTATATCCACCAATTAGCAGGACACAAAAACAAAAGATATATGGCAAAAAATGCAACATGAATATCTGAATGTTAATGATTATGCATGTATATGCGTGGTTTATGTATGATGAATGCTGACAAACAGACATATCTAACACAAACAGGACCAGGAATCAAACGTCTGGTACTACATCTCAAGAGAGAAAGCCAGAAACTCTGATGGAGAGTATCCAATCTGCGGGAGATCTGAGATGCTAGGAATCAAACTCTGCAGGAGAATCAGAGATATCACAGGAAATCACACAAAATCTCTGAGTGATGGATCATCAAACCAATCCGGTTAAGGAAAAGAGTCGTCGCACAGGCAGACACAGCCACAACAGCAACTCAAACTGGGGAGATCTAGATACCAAAGAATAAAGTATCTCTGTTGGGGATAGGTCACCATAGATCAAGCTTATCCTACCAACAACTCCGCTAGGGAAAAGAGTCCACTACGCAGGCACACCCTGATGAGGAGGACATAAAGCACGAGTAGATTTTTCCACACAAGCAAACTCTACTGGGGAAACTGTCAGCAACTCTACTGGGGATGTCTACTGACAACTCTACTGGGGAAAACCACTGAGAGCACATCCACTATGGGATCAATCAGCAACTCCACTGAGGAATTTTACTGAGAGATCACACTCTGCTGAGAGAAAAGATTGTTCTTCCGCTGAGGGGGAGAGTGATGAACATCTCGACAAACACTCTGCTTAGAGATAAACCCAAAAGGCTCAGCTAGGGAGAAAAGATTCATTGCACAGGCCGAACTCTACTACAGCCGCAACTCTGATGAGCAATGAAAAACACAAAAAGCATCGCGGGGATGAATCAATATTCTCAGCTGGGAGAAGTGCTTGATTGTGCAAGTAGAATCTGGCACAAAAGCAACTCTGGTTGGGGGAAACTGGCAACACAGGTAACCACCATACCAACAACTCTGCTTGGGATGAATTATCACAGGTAAAAATCCATCAACAAAAATCTGCTACGGATCAGAGAAACAACAATATCTCTGAAAAAGAATAACATCCTTGAAGATAAGATCCGACAAACCAACCACTCTAGTTGGGGATCTGGATATGCCAGGAAACAACAATATCTCGGCAGAGCAACTACCACATGAACAGCTCTACTGGGGAGCCTGTCTGATAGATGAAGGGAAGATTACTGCTTCAACGACTTCATTGAGGAATAAAACAACAAACCCAAACTTCCAGGGAGAACACACCCGAGGGGAGAAGATTACTGCTCTGCTGGGAATTCGGAGCGTGAATAAATCGTCCCAACACTCTGTTAAGGGAACGAAGCCAAGAAAGGCAACCTGCTCGAGAGAAAATCACAGAAGGTTCCCGAGGAAAAGGATACAGTCAAATGCTAGGGATATGAACAAATGTCTTACCCTATTGGAAATCGTACCACCCTTGGGAGAGCACTGAGAGTCTCCTAAGTATCCTTTGATCATTTTGAATGTTCACTTTGTTTAAAACATTTGCGAAAAGTTTGTTTATTTTGAAAACAATGATATTTTTATCAATTAAAACATGCAAAACATTTGTTGAATTGAAACAAATAAGAGTGCAAATAATTGGATAAAAGGCTCAAATTTATTTGATGGAATGGTAGCCTGCAAATGGCAAGACTACATAGATTTTTACAAGTTTGAAATCGGTGATATATATTGGAAAGGGCTACATTGAACATAATGACCATTTCTCCACCAATTCCGGATTCGAGGTATTCGAAGCTTCAGTTGACGACGAATGAACAGGAATCTCTGATAGATGACAGATGTAGAACACAGTCTTGTCAAGATGCAGTTACTTGCCAAATCCCTAATTTTTGCCTAGATTGCCCCAGGGTGAGGTACTCAATCTAGCGGGATGCAAATATCTGTTTTTTCATGTCTCTAACTTTTGCCTGGATCGCCCTTTCGGGTTTTCCACCGAGACGCTCATTTTTTCCTAAGCCGCCCTTTCGGGTTTTCAACTTAGCAAGCTATTCTGTTTTTCTTTTTAGGCGAAGTATTTCTTGACTGCATCTGAATTCAGAGGACAAGTGAAATCCTCCCCATCCATAGTTGTAAGCATCAAAGCACCGCCTGAAAAGGCTCGCTTTACAACATATGGACCCTCGTAGTTTGGAGTCCACTTGCCCCTGGAATCGGGCGCGAAAGACAAGACTTTCTTGAGCACAAGGTCACCTTCTCGGAACACACGAGGCTTGACCTTCTTATCGAATGCTTTCTTCATTCTCTACTGATATAACTAACCATGGCACATGGCAATTAATCTCTTCTCTTCGATCAAATTCAGTTGGTCGTAACGACTCTGAATCCATTCAGCGTCAGTCAACTTGGCTTCCATCAAGACTCGCATTGATGGGATCTCCACCTCTACTGGGAGCACAACCTCCATGCCGTAAACAAGGGAGAAAAGGGGTTGCCCCTGTTGAAGTGCGGACAGATGTTCGATATCCATGCAAAGCAAATGGCAGCATCTCGTGCCAATCTTTGTACGTGACAACCATCTTCTGGATAATCTTCTTGATATTATTGTTAGCAGCTTCAACAGCCCCATTCATCTTGGGTCTGTAAGGAGAAGAATTATGATGTGCAATCTTGAACTCGCTACACAACTCTTCCATCATCTTGTTGTTCAAGTTAGATCCATTATCAGTAATGATCTTATCATGCACACCATAACGGCATATGAGCTGATTCTTGATGAACTTCACGACCACCTTCCTGGTCACGTTCGCATACGATGCGGCTTCAACCCATTTGGTGAAGTAATCAATTGCTACGAGAATAAACCTGTGTCCGTTGGACGCTTTCGGTTCAATCATGCCAATCATGTCAATTCCCCACATAGAGAAAGGCCATGGTGATGAAATCACATCCAGAAGTGTCGGAGGAATATGAATCTTGTCCGCGTAAATCTGACACTTGTGGCATTTCTTCACATATTTGTAGCAATCAGACTCCATTCTCAGCCAATAGTAGCCTGCTCTCAACATCTTTCTAGCCATGGCATGTCCATTGGAATGAGTACCAAATGAACCCTCATGGACCTCAGTCATCAACAGGTCTGCTTCGTGTCTATCCACGCATCTGAGCAGAACCATGTCAAAATTCCTCTTGTAAAGCACTTCACCGCTAAGGTAGAAACTGCCTGACAACCTTCTCAAAGTTTTCCTGTCTTTCACAAATGCCCCAGGCGGGTAGACCTGGTTCTGGAGGAAACACTTGATGTCGTGATACCAAGGCTTATCTTCTTGTACTTCTTCAACTGCAAACACGTGAGTTGGTCTATCCAGGCGCATCACGGTGATATTGGGAACTTCATTCCAATACTTAACCACAATCATTGAAGCAAGCGTAGCAAGAGCGTCTGCCATTCGATTATCCTCTCGAGGAATATGATGAAAGTCAACTTCTGTAAAGAACGTTGAAATCCTCCTCGCATAATCTCTGTATGGAATAAGACCAGGCTGATTCGTTTCCCACTCACCCTTGATCTGATTGACAACGAGGGCCGAATCACCATAAACGTCAAGATGTTTGATCCTGAGGTCGATGGATTCTTCCAATCCCATAATACAGGCCTCGTACTCAGCCATATTATTCGTGCATTTAAAAGTTAGCCTTGCTGTAAAAGGAATATGTGTGCTCTGAGGAGTAATGATTACTGCCCCAATTCCATTTCCGTACTGATATACAGCGCCATCGAATACCATACTCCATTGGGAACCAGGCTCTGGCCCTTCATCGAGTGTAGGCTCGTCACAATCTTTCATCTTCAAATACAGAATCTCCTCGTCTGGGAAGTCGTACTGAACTGACTGATGATCTTCAATCGGCTGATGTGCCAAGTGGTCAGCCAAGATACTACCTTTGATAGCTTTCTGAGCTCGATACTCGATATCATACTCAAACAACAACATCTGCCAACGGGCAATCCTCCCGGTTAAAGCAGTCTTCTCGAAGATATACTTGATTGGATCCATTCTGGATATCAACCAAGTTGTATGATTTATCATGTACTGGCGTAAACGTTTAGCGAACCAAGCCAAAGCACAGCACGTCTTCTCAAGCATTGAGTATCGAGACTCACAATCAGTGAACTTCTTACTCAGGTAGTAGATAGCAGATTCTTTCTTTCCGAATTCGTCTTGCTGACCAAGGACACAACCCACGGAGTCTTCAAGAACAGTCAGATACATGATCAAAGGTTTTCCTTCTACAGGCAGAGACATGATCGGAGGTTCAGACAAATACTCTTTGATACTATCGAAAGCTTTCTGGCAATCCTCGGTCCAATCATGAGACTGATCTTTCCAGAGGAGCTTGAATATCGGCGCACATGTGGCAGTCATGTGGGATATAAATCTGGAAATATAGTTCAAGCGGCCAAGAAAACCTCGAACTTGCTTCTCAGTTTTGGCCGCAGGCATCTCTTGTATTGCTTTGACCTTTGCAGGATCAACCTCAATACCTCTCTCGCTGACAATAAAGCCTAATAACATGCCAGAACGGACTCCAAATGTACATTTGTTGGGATTCAGACGAAGCTTGAACTTCCTCAAACGCTGGAAAAGCTTCAACAAATGCTCAACATGTTCAACTTCCGTTCGTGACTTAGCAATCATATCATCGACATAGACCTCGATCTCCTTGTGCATCATGTCATGAAACAAGGTAGTCATAGCTCGTTGATACGTGGCTCCGGCCTTCTTCAAACCGAAGGGCATCACTCGATAATAGAATGTTCCCCAAGGTGTGATGAATGTTGTCTTTTCCATATCCTCGGGTGCCATTTTGATTTGGTTATATTCGGAAAATCCGTCCATAAAGGAAAAGATATTGAATTTAGCTGTATTGTCTACCAACATGTCAATGTGTGGTAGAGGGAAATCATCTTTCAGACTAGCTTTATTCAAATCACGGTAATCCACAAACATACGGACTTTTCCGTCTTTCTTAGGCACAGGCACAATATTGGCCACCCATTGAGGATACGTAGAAGTCACCAGAAACCCCGCATCAATTTGCTTCTGAACTTCCTCTTTGATCTTCACTGCCATGTCGGGATGAGTTCTTCTGAGCTTCTGCTTCACAGGCACACACTCAGGCTTCAGAGGCAGGAAATGTTGCACAATATTTGTATCTAGACCTGGCATGTCTTCGTACGACCAAGCGAAGATATCGGAATATTCTCGTAGCAAACTGATCAACCCCTTCTTCATAGACTCTTCAAGGAGTGCCCCAATCTTCACCATTCGAACACAATCCTCAGACCCCAAGTTGACTGTTTCCAGATTCTCAAGATGCGGCTGAATGATCTTCTCTTCGTGCTCAAGAAGACGGGTAATCTCATCAGGAATCTCTTCAACATCATCTTCCTCTGCCTCGAATACTGGGAATTCAAAATTAGGAGATGGCGTTGGATCATTATGTTCAATGGGTTTAGTTAACAACCTGCATAATGATTTTGGATATGAAAGCTTTTTAGAAATCAAACAAGACAATCATTATGCAGATGAAAAGATTGTTTTTATTCTTGTTTTTATGGTTTTTTGTGATCACCAATTTCATGCAAAAAGCAAAAAGTGAAAATAATTGGAAAAACAAACATTTAACATGAATTTATTGAATGAAATATCATTATATAAATGTTGCCAACAATGTCATCACTTCTCCTTTTGGCATGGGAGAAGGGTTTTTAAACAAAGTGAAACTTTACTTTGACTTATGGATGACTGTAGGAACATCTACAGCGACCCAATTGCGGCAGATCCCGCCAGGGATGACAAAGTTGTCAGAATCCTCAGCATCCTCTTCCAGAATAGCAGCAGCTTTCTCGCTCTGAGTGGCGTGGATGAAACCTCCACTCTTGAACAACCCTTTCTCGTTGAAGATCCCAGAAGAAAAGCCAATGCCAGCCCGGGACTTGTTATCTTCAAGCTCGATCATTTTTCCTAGACCAGCAACTGCACTACATTCAATGGCCAGTTTCACATCTCGATAGGAAGCAAATGAAGGAGTTCTCTTCTCAACAGGCTCAGCTATAGATAAAGCTTGGAAAGGCTTTCCAACTTCATCCTCAGCATCTATGTATGAGAAGGAAGACAAGTGGCTAACCAGGAGAGCCTTTTCTCCCCCTACAACAACCAATTTTTTGTTCTTAACAAATTTCAGCTTCTGGTGTAGGGTGGATGTCACGGCGCCAGCTTCGTGAATCCATGGTCTGCCAAGGAGACAGCTATAAGATGGGTGGATATCCATAACCTGAAAGGTAATCTGGAAATCGCTTGGTCCAATCTTGATTGGGAGATCGACTTCCCCAATCACGGTCTTACGTGACCCATCAAAAGCTTTCACAACAACTCCACTCTGCCTCATGGGAGGCCTTTGATATGACAATATGGAGAGAGTGGATTTCGGCAATACATTCAAAGATGACCCAGTCTCCACCAGCACGTTGGACATGGCGTCGTTCTTGCAATCCAGGGATATATGTAAAGCCATGTTGTGGTCTCTTCCCTCCTTAGGGAGATCAGAGTCACAGAAACTCAGAGTGTTACAAGCAGTAATGTTTGCAACAATGCTGTCAAACTGTTCTATAGTGACATCATGATCAACATAATCCAAGTCCAAAACTTTCTGCAGAGCCTCTCTATGGGGTTCTGAATTCAGAAGCAAAGATAACACTGATATTTTGGACGGCGTTTGTAGAAGCTGGTCTACAACGTTGTACTCACTCTTCTTGATGAGCTTCAGCATCTCATCACAGTCTTCATTCACAATGCCACTAGGGCCAACAGAAGAAGTAGGAGTCTTTTGTACATAGGAGGATTTAGCAACAGGTGTCGGGTTCGGAGAATTAACCGCATTCCCAACCGGACGCTCAACAAAGTCAGCTTTAGCCTGAGGCTTCGGATGTGCTGAAAACACGCGACCATTACGGGTCAATCCGCTCACATCAGCTATATTCACAACAGATGGAGAAGGCAAGGGCACTTCTTTCCGATCTTCAACAACAACAACATTATAGCGGAATGGAATTGCTTTATCAGAAGAAAACGATACAGGGCCGACAGGCTTGATAATCAGGGCAGGAGAAACCTTCTGCTTGCTACCATCATACTTAATGATAACAGGTTCGGGCACTCGAAACACTGGAGAAATGACGTTGACTTTTGGTTCGTCTTCGTCAACATTCCTGTTTTGAAGGATCTCAATGGTTCCTTCGTCCAGCAATTCCTGCAGATCTTTCCGCACTTGGCGACAACCCAATCTGTTGATAGAGCAGATTCGGCATTTATCATGGTCGTGCTCTAGATGACTGTACTCACACAGCAGACGGTGCAACTCGACCAATGACTGTCGAATATGGCTAACATATTTGACCTTATATTTGCCAGGGAAGCCCTGGACCATGTTAACTGACTTACCATGCTCGGGCAGTGGGTTCTTAACATTAGGACATGCGTCCTCAAAGCTCAAAATGCCGCATCTCATAAGGTCTTGAACCTTAGTCTTCAACGGAAAGTAGTTCTCCACATCGTGGCCGGGAGCACCCGAATGATAAATACAATGTAAATCAGGCTTATACCACCACTGAGGGTTGGCCGGTATAGCTGGCGGGTCTCTCGGAGTAATCAATTTCTGCTCTATCAAAGAGGGATATAGCTCTGCGTATGATACAAGAATCGGATCGAAAGTGATCTTCTTCCTCTCATAACTCGTACTAGCTTGATTACTGTTGCGAGGCTGGTAGGCCTGCTGTTGAGGACGATGTTGTTGCTGATACTGCTGAGATGGTTGTAGATTGTTGTGTTGTTGATGATGATACTGCTGGTTGTTGTCTCTGAAGACAGGTGTTATATGAGCCACCTGGTGCTGATTGCTGGCTGAGCACACAGGTTTCCTCCGCACGGAGGGTCTTCGAGGCTTCACATGGGATTGCACAGCATGTGCCTCTCCATCTTTCTTCTTTGCAAACGCCCCATATCGCTTGCTAGAAGAGCCTTCATCCTTGGTCAGACGTCCTTCACGGACTCCTTCCTCTAGTCGCATCCCCATGTTCACCATCTCGGTGAAGTCAGAAGGAGCACTATCAGCGGAGGCACAATCTGAGTTGCCAACTCTCGCCACCTCTGGGCGTACTCTTTAAATGTCTCTTTGTCCTTCTGGGACATGGCCCGCAACTGATCCCGATCGGGAGCCATATCCATGTTGTATTTGTATTGCTTGACGAAGGCTTCGCCAAGATCATTGAAGGAACGAATGTTTGCACTGTCCAGACTCATATACCACCGCAGTGCAGCACCGGACAAACTGTCCTGGAAATAATGAATGAGTAGCTGATCATTATCCGTTTGAGTAGACATTTTCCTGGCATACATGACCAGGTGACTGAGAGGGCAGGTGTTCCCCTTGTACTTTTCAAAGTCTGGGACCTTGAATTTTACAGGAATTTTCACCCCGGGAACTGAGCAAAGTTCAGCAACAGATTTGCCGAAGAGGTCCTTTCCTCGAAGATTCTTCAATTCCTTGCGCAACTCAAGAAATTGGTCATTCATCGCATCCATCTTCTCATGAAAATCTGGGCCCTCAGACGGCTCAGAATGATAGATGGTGTCGTCTACACTAGGAGCGGTATGCACGACAAGAGGAGGAATAGCAAGGATCGGGCTAGATGCCGACATGGAAGCAAAAGTTGGAGCAGGAATATCAGGCATAAAGCCGGGAGGCATACCCCACGAAAACCCGGACGGCATGGCTGTTGGCACGAAGTGGGCACTAGCAGCTGGCACTGTAGAGGAGACAATCTCAGAAATGACTGTCCTCTGGGGAGGAGTTGCAGGTGGTGGAGACGACTGATTCTGAGCAGCCAGGAAAGACTCCATCAAAGCACTCAGTCTGACGACTTCCTCTTTGAGCTCACGGTTCTCTTGCTCAAGATGATCCATCAATCTGGAAGAGTTGGCTCTGGTGTAGTACCGATGAGTCAGCTTGTCTTCAAAATAAATGAAGAGCACAGAGTTAGACCACAAGACCAGAGGCTGAGAACAACACCTGCTTATGCAAATGATGCATGCAATGCTCGTGCACATGATTTGTTTTTATTTTCGAAGGAACCTTAGGGTTTTATTTGCAAATTTTGAAATATTAAGCATTTGTTCGTATACGGAAAATATCTCGTCAAATATATTTGAGAAAGAAGTACAACATTGTCAATCATTACAAGAGAAAAGGAAAATAAACATCCTATGGATCCCTAGAAGCTCGGGACGCAGGAAGATAAGCCGCACGAAGCCTCTTCACCTCTCTCTCATATGCTACTTCCATATCCGCCTTCTCTTTGGCAAGTCTGTCATACCTCCTATTCCAAAACTTGGAAGACTGAGGAAGTAAAGAAGTCCAGGCATCATCAGGATCATCAATGACCTGATGCTCGAGGAACTCGATCAGAGCGTCCTTCTCCTTAAGTTGTTGAAGCAACTTTTCTCTTTCATGGATCCAGGCACGTGAAAGGTCTTCGTCTCTCAACTCCTCTACTCCTTGGTTAGGGAGGGTTGAAGGCCCAGCCACAACCAAAGGCGTAGGTCTCGGATAATCATAAGGCATGAGATACTCAGATGTTCTCTTCCTTACCCAAGCGGTATACGGCTCCAAAGCGATGCAGTTCTTCGGACCCAACTCATTCCTGCCCTTCTTATGGATCTTACGCCAAGCGTGAACCATTCTGCTCTTCAAGCCTTGGGGATCTTTACCCGCCTGAAAGAACACACCTTCTAACAAAATGTTATTAGGTTTATCCTTTAGGGGGAACCCAAGCTAACGGCGTGCTAAGATAGGGTTGTAGCTAATCCCACCACATGTACCAAGAAGAGGCACATTGGAGAATTCACCACAAGAATCGATAATCTAGACACCGTCATATGCACGATTATACCAAGAGATATCATCATTAGTGAGAGACATGAGTCTCGTGGACCACCGTAGACATCCATTGTTCTCCTTGAAGGCAAGCGTCTGAGGTAAGTGAGAAATAAACCACTTATACAACAGAGGAAAACAGCACACAATAGCGCCACCACCCTTTGCATTCCTCAGATGCAAAGAGACATAAGTATCACCCAACAGAGTCGGAACGGGATTAAGAACAGAGAAGATCCTAATAGCGTTCACATCCACAAACTTGTCGATGTTGGGGAACAATACCAATCCATAGATGAGAAGTACAAATATGGCTTCAAAGGCATCCTCACTCATGGCCTTCCCATAAACGGTAGCTTGAGCAATGAGGAACTCAGAAGGGAGACCTTGAATTCCACCTTTGGTCGTCATATGAGCTTTAACCAAGGATTCATCTATGTGCAACAAGTCTGCGATCTCTTGAGAAGTAGGAATACTCTCTAAGCCACTGAACGGCACCTGATCCAAAATCGGTATACCCACCAGATAAGCATACTCCTCAAGGGTAGGCAACAACTGAAAGTCTGGAAAAGAGAAGCAATGATACAGAGGATCATAGAACTGCACCAAAGTACCCATCAACCCTTCGTCGACCTGAGTAGTCAAAAGAGGAAGCAGTTTCCCATAACGAGCTTTGAAACCCAAGGGATCTAGTACATAGGATGTCATATTCCTTAACTCTTTCAGATCAGGTTGTCTGAAGCTGTACTTCTTTGTATGCCTTTTTAGTCTTTCCATATCTGAAAATTTTGCAAATAAACCCCTTAAGTTCCTTGAAAATTTTCTTTTTTCTGATGATATGGATGCAGATGAATGCATGAATGCATGAATGCAACAATCACACTCAAGGATCAAGCAAAGCACACCAGACAAAGGTCATGGGATAGCTCGTATTATCCTTAATATCAATCATCCATTTTGGTGGATTATGGTTTACACCTTATCAACACCCAAGTTCCATTGATATTAGCGATATACGAACGACTCAACCATCCTTAATATCAATCATCCATTTTGGTGGGTTATGGTTTACACCTTATCAACACCCAAGTTCCATTGATATTAAGGAGGTGTGAATGGATCAACCATGAATCAAGGGTTTGTTGTGAGTCACGAGCATGGAGTCTCGGTTGAGAACCACCCAAAGGGAGTGTACTAGGGTTTAAACCTGCCGAACATGTTCTACCAGAGGTTCCCATAGTCATCATCCCATCTTTCGAATATTATCGGAGGAACGAATACTCGTATTCCAAAAATATTCTCAAGAGAGACTCTTATGAGTGTAGTATCACGTAACAATCGCATCAGATATTACATCTGAACGACCTCCGCACTACGTCCTAAAAATAGGCCAAGATGGGCTTGGTAAACTAAGGTCCTTGGCTTCTAAGGCACACATTGGAAAGAGTAATGTCTAACCACAAATGACTTGTGTGACATCATGATCCCAACATGACCTCCACCAAGTGAATGGACTCGCAAGTCAACTTGCTAAGGAATAACTCCACACAAGTCGACGAGACTATGCCATTCTCCTATCCTAAGGTGTACTCGAGTTCGGGTATAGAACTCATCTCACATAGATCACCAAAGCAAGCAAGCAATTGATATATCAAGCAATTCAAACATTACAATCAATATAGTAATCCCAAATTGCACCAAAAATATGCCATAAACAAGTATAACACAACAATTGTGAAAAGTTGGCAAAACCCACCAGGGATTTTGTCCCCCGCAGAGTCGCCACTTTTCTGTAGCGGTGTATTCGTCACCATTGGAAATATTAATTAGATCCAAGGTAAATCATACAAAGTCGAGTCCCCACCTCACTTCTATTTATCCAAAGGAATGGCTAGAAAGCGAACAAAAGCCTATAAAGTTTTACAAACAAAACTAGCAAAAGGGGGTCAGAGATCTGGGTAAGGGGGTTGGTTATGTCATGGGAAGGTGTTAGGCACCCACAACATCCTAGGTACTCCTAGGGAGCCATTTTCACAACTTGTTGTATTGTTATTGTTTATGAAAGTATTTTGTGCAAACATGATTAAAGAGATGAGAGAAGAATATACAAGTTAGTTATTTTTGTGTTTGGATGGATGAACCCATTGCCTACGTACCTTTCATGAAAGATAAGGATCAAAACCCCGTAGTTCGGGTAAAAGATTTCAAAACAATGAGTGAATCGATTTGAAACAAAAGCCTTAAGGTCTTTCATTATCAAAGGGAGAACACTCAACCTGAACAACCACAAGTCCACCATGTGAGAACAACTTCGACATGCTAGTGAGGGATTATACCCTATAATAAGCGTGGAAGTCTTACAATTCAATCACTAAGGACAAAAGGTGAGATTCACATCAACCACTAAGATAATTCAGATCTATGGCTAATGTATGAAAACTTGATTAAGGAGCGGACAAGGGCCACAAAAGAAATTGAGTGGGTTGAATTAACCAATTATAAGTATTCACAAAGATAGTCAAAGTATGGATTAGAGTTCAATTCACAATGAGTATTATGAAAGTGAAGTTTGAAAAACCGAGGCATAAGGCCTAGGTTTCTAGTTTTGAAAACAAGTGAAATGTTTGCACAAAGGTTTTCGGGTTTGGGTTAAAGGTGAAATATGGATCAAGGTTAAGCATGCAAGAGGTGGGTTAAGGGACAAAGCCACAATAGTAGTTGCTTTCTCAAGATCATAGAGATGATCCAAGTAAGTTCCTTTGGAATTAGGCAACACAAGGCAAAAGCAATAAGCAAAATCTCATAAGAGAATAACAACTGGAAACAGAAAGCCAATCAATGGTCTTACATCCAACTCCAAGGGCAAATGGGAAACAGAAAGCCAATAGTTGCACTTACATCTAACTCCACAAAACAAATAGGAAACAGATAGCCAATCAATGGTCTTACATCTAACTCCTCAAAAGAAACAGGAAACAGATAGCCAATCAATGGTCTTACATCTGACTCCACAAAAGAAACAGGAAACAGATAGCCAATCAATGGTCTTACATCTGACTCCTCAAACAAACAAACATGCATGAAAGCAAACATATGAATGATTCATAAATAAGCAAACAAGCAATCAAGTATCACACTCTATACACAAACAAGAGGCTCATACAAATGGTTAGGCTTTAGTCAAGAGGGGTCATATCAACCTCGATAAACAAGCAAAAACTGTAAGGGTATCTTTGAGCTCTTAACCACTAACATTGAGAGTTAGGGCGAAGCTGATGAAATGGAGAAATGAGGATGTTACCTCATGCTCTTAACCCTAGCCTGGGTGAGCTTGAATCAAAGAAGGTGTGGGGATCCAGAATGAGGGACCCTATTCCACATGACTGACCCTATATACAAAGATCTTGGGTTAGGTTCAAGAGCATCAGCACGTAGTGCGAGCATAATGAACGACTCAACGATTAATAGGGGATTGATTGCTAATCCCTTCTATCTGTCAATTGCCTCTTCACTTAGGAGGACTTAAGTAACATGCCTCAACAATGAGGTCTTTAGCACAAACATAAACAATCACAGTCATTGCCTCTTAAGGAGGACTTCAGCCAAATGCCTGCCAAAAGAAACGACAGGGCTTCCAGACTACATGGAGAAAGAGAGGTTACCTAAGTGGTATACCAACCACAACCAAAGCAAAGCTCAAGTAAGAGCTAAAAGCGACTAATGTACCTGTACAAAAGCCAAACAGTCAATATTCACATTCAGAAAAACAACCAACAGACAACAACAGTGGTTTCCAATATGTACACAAAGTAAGTCACAACTCAAGTGAGTTCAACACCAAAGGACCTACAACACAATCAAAGTTAGTTAATCAATGAAACTTGCATCTCAAGTAATGAAATCACATCAACCATTGAGCTAATTGCTTGAACCTGAAATACAAAGCTCAAATGGTGAGTACAAACCACTAGTGCAAAGACTAGGGTCCAAGGCAAAGCAAAAAGTCAAAACAGAAGTTGATTTTCCACATGAAGCACATTTAATCAAACATGAACATGTCCTAAAAAGGGTCAAATCCAAATCATAAGGCAAAGCCATCAACCAATCAAGATAAGGCAAAGGCAAGCAAAGGTGATCACAATTGGACATCAAGAATAGAAAATACACATTAAAACAGAAATGAATCCAATGATCATGAATTTTTTTTGTAAGCTTAGAATGTTAAACACAAACATCATACAAAAAATTGGAATCAGAAGAGATCAAATGACCTAGGAATGAAAATGAACACAAGCAACATCCAAATGTGTGACCCAAATTGTCACACCTAAAGTTCATGTGTATAAAACAGTGAGATTAAATGGTAAAAATTCCAAACAAAAGCCAAAAGATCATGTTACATGTCATGAATGAGCATGTTAAATTTCAAGGCAATTGGATTAAGTATGAGCATTTCACAAATCAAATAGCATAACATGTCACATTTGCATCATGTCTAAACAAGCAAGCATATTCCAATATTCCATCAAGGCACAAATCAAGAAATTCACATAAAAAAATAAAAGACATTCAAATGAACATGTAGAAAAAAGAATGGATTAAATTGGATACACATGCTATTTTTTATGATTTTTTGAATTGGATGAAAATAATGAAATAATATTGAAAATCATTATGGAAATGATATTTGAAAGAAAATTGGAAACAACACCAGTCATGGTTCGAACTCAAGACATGTAAGTCATAAGAAGCGCTGAATAATAATTAAATTCCAAGTACACATGCAAGAATCGAACCAAGGTCCCTAAGCTACAAGGCGCATTCAGCATAAAACAAATTGAAAAAAGGAAATGCATGCACTATGGATCGAACTGAGGATTGGCAGGTTGGAGGCGCGTTCAACAAAACAAATGAAATAAAATGAGAATTAGCCATGCCAGGACTCGAACTCGGTACGTGAAGGTGAAAGGCGTGGTAGCATCAAAACGCACCGTTTGGCTAAGTATTTAAATCAAATGGATTTCACAAACGTCCTGACGACGAATCGACTGCAGGTCACAAAGGTTGCAAGCGTCCAAACAGTGAACCCTAAGTGCTGAACTAGAGAGCTAATGTACTGTTCATGCATGGTGGGAGACGGTGGTTTCCACCGTCTTCCTCAATGGAACGGCGGCGCTACAGTAACATTCAACAAAAAAAATTCCAGAATTCAAAAACACGCATATCATTGGAAAGATCTCGTCATGTAGAACACGAAAATCACATTAACTAAGCCTAGTTCATCATGTATCAAGCAGATCAAAGCAAAATAGTTTGATCTACAAAACTTTAAGTCATCGTATCTCATGCAATATTTCACCAAATTCAATTATATTTTTATCAGGATTATCAGTGAGAAAAACTCTACGCAATCATGGCAATAGATTGAAGAATTATGATGATAGAAATCCAACTTTCTTGGAGAGCAGTGAACTGAAACAACATGTTCAAGGCCTAGCAATGTCCAGATCTTCTCCTGTGTTGATGACTTGAAGCTTTATGCACGAATTGAAGCTTGCAAAGGCTTGGATCTAGCTCAAAATTCAAATTCCATCTTCATGAGTTTGTGCACAATTTGCTTGATTCTTGGCCAAATCTTTCAAATCAATGCTTGATTCTTGCTCAATGATGCTCAAGGAACACGATTATGCCATAAAATCAAGGAGTTATGTGGAGAAATTTGAAGTTTCAATTGAGAGAAAAATTTGGAGGGAAGTGAGATTTTAGATCTAGAATGTGATTGTTATGAAAATTCTGTTATGCTTAAGGTTTTATACCATGTCTTAATCACCTTGCTAATCAAAATTTGTATTGGCTAATGGAAAATTAGAGAGAAATGAAGTGTAATGCAAAAATTGGTAAGTGAACCCTATGCATGGCAAGGCACACGTGAACAGTGCACATGCATGGCTCAAATGCTCTTAAAATCAACCAAGGAACACAATGGCAATGGTATTTTCCATGTATGATCAATAGAATTTAAATTCTCCATTTTCCCTCCAAAATACACATGCATGGGCAAATGATCATATGAAAAAATTTCATGCAATGCAATGTTGGATTTGGAAAATATAGGTCACAAGAAGCATTTTGCAAAAAGAGGGACTCAATTTGGAGTTTTGGATCAAAAGTTATGGCTTGTTGAACTTCAATGTGCATATTGCAATCATTTGGCCATATCTCCTCAACCATTCAGCATATGCTCATGATCTTTGACTTTTTGGAAATGGGAGAGAAAGATCTTCAACTTTCATGTTGGACAAAAATTCACTAGAAGCTTATTTGATGTTGGAAAGTCAAGTTGAATATGGTCCAAAAACTTGCCATTTTTGGAAACTTGAAATTATAGGTCGCTTTCCATTTTGGGAAACTTTTGATTTGACTTCAAAATCTTCAAGATAGATGTTTGACATGATGAATAGACCTTGTTTGAACATGAATGGGATGTCTCAGATCATTTCCCACACCTCAAAGCCTCCAATTGACTGTACATTTGACTGTGTGGTCCTCAGATGACCTTGGCAATGCCTGATGAATTTGAGCCTCAACCACTTGGGGAATTTGCTCCCAAAATGAACCTCTAGCCCATATAAGCCCAAGATAATACCATCTGCTCTTGCTCAGAGGAAAACCTTGAATTGCTTGGCTTGATGACTACTTAGACTGCAAAACAAATGTTAGATGACATATTTTTGGTGCTTTTGGTTAATGATTAAACAAGAAAAAGCAATGATATATAATGCAAGCAATGCCTGGTGATCTCAAACCACTCACAGGAGATCCCACCCAAAGGGAAAGGAAGGCAAGATGCTCAAAGATCCTTGAGGCTATGCAATGCTATGATATGATGCCATGAGGGATCTTAGGGACAAAATTGGGGTCTTACACTTTCATTCTTCTAAATTTCGACATCCATTCCACAAACTCATGTATGAATAAATTCCAAACTCAGACTAAATCAAACAACAACCATTTAACTTTAAGCTCAGCTCAATGTATAACGGACAAAAAAATATGAGTGAAGCAGTTACCCATTCGCGAAGGACAAATCGATGATACGGATCTCTAATGTATTATTGTTGAGGTTCAGTCGGAGTGTTATTGCATGTCACATTGTGTGGCCGTCCAAATGGTATAGTCAGTGCTTGAGGGATCAATATCGAAGACGAGGAACGGAGGTCGTACATCGGTTGCAAGTGCGAATGAACGAATCCAGTGACATCATCATCATATCTTAAGCTCAAATTAGATGTTTAACAGTGATGATGAATTAGGAAATGAGAGAGAGGCTTTAAAGGCGGTGCGTGAAGTTGTTATGCCGTCAATGAAGGATGATGAAGATGCCGCAATTGAACTGAGTTGGAGTCATTGAATGGTTATTGTTGGAACTACTGTGATAGTGTTGGAATTGTGTTGGATCTCGACTTTGTCACCGTTTGGTGAGCTTCAAAATTCAAACCAAACTAGAAATGTTAAAACGAGACCGGAAGTTTCATAATGGTGATGGTGTACTCACTATAGACTGAGGGAATTTTGGCTGAGTAGTTATGGGTAAAGGTGTTGTTCGGAGTGGAGGTTAGGGAGTTTTATGGTGGTGCTCAGATCTATGCAGTTAGTGAGAGTAACAACTTTTCTTTCTTTGTTCATTTTTCTTGAGATTTGAGGATGGATTCAAGTGATAATGGTGGATGTCGAAATGGTGGGAGTACGGAGAAGAAGAAGGGATGAGTCGCAGCGGCCGGAGGGAGTATCGACGAAGGGGTTTGTTAGGAGTAGTCGGTGATAAACGGTTTGTGTGGTTGTGACGGCGGTGTGAAGAAGAAGGTTGGGAGATTCACGACGTAAGGTAGTGCAATGTGTGGTGTTTTATACGATGAGGACCGACGAGGGTTTTACCGGCGGAAAAGGGACGATGAAGGATGAGGCGTCAGAAACCATGGTGATTTATTGAAGGGAGAAGGTAATTTTTAAAAGATGAAAGGTGTGGTGGAAAATGGTGAAGATGTAGGGTGGTGTTGGAATTTGGTGAAGCGGTAGAAAGAGGTTCCCCGTTTCTTCTGTTCGTTTTTTCTCATTTATCGGTGGGTGAGAGAGACTTTAGAGAAAGGTGAAGTGCCGCTTGTAGTGAGGTTTTGGAAAAATGTTTTTTGTGAGTGGAAAGAAAAAAATTCGTTCTTTCTTCTGTTGTTGTTAAGATGGATAAGAGTGGAGGTATGAAACAGACACGTGGCAACATACTATTGGAAGGGGTGTATTTTGATGACAATAGGTCTCCAATTAAAAGGGGACGCGTGCCATATGAGATGGGAATAAAATTTCTTTCAGCGCCCACCCTCTATTTCCAAATCTTACTACTTTTTAATTAACTCATTTCCTGATTTTTTAAATTACTAATATCCAATTAATTTTTGATTTTTTGATTGAATGATGGAAATGGACATGGATAACAAACATTGGCCTTTAATTATTTTGAATCGATGACTTGGATTGAACCAAAGAAGCACAAATAATTCAAAATGCCTAAAATGTCTCTTCTAAATGATTTAATTGTTTAAAAATAATTTAAATCAATTTAATCAAATAAAATTCACAACTTTCTAAATACATATGATAAAAATAAAATGAAGACATATAAAATTCGATTTATTTAATTTTAAGACGTTGACTAAAGAATAAAACTAAAGCGATTGATTATGAAAAAAAATTGAGCGAAAATTTGCTCGAAAAATTAAATCGGATGCACTAAAATGATCAACACGAAATAAACTTATTGGAAAAATACATCGTTTCTTTTAATTCTAAAATAATTTTTTATCGATTAAAAGGTTTAGACGAATCAAAATGCCACTGAAAAAATCATTGAAAAATATAACGAGCACACCAGGTTAAACTACGCGAACAGTATATTAATAATACTGACATCTACAAGCTTGATTTTGAAACTTTTTACCCGTTGATTTTGCACGTACTTGAGGAATGATTTAACCAATTTGTCTGTATATTCGAGAATTTATGTTGATTGATAGTTTAGGTATTATTCATGATGAAATGCATGTTATGCTATACAAATCATGCAAACTGAAATTAAAGTCGAATATATGCATGTTTTAGAAATGCCCGGACAAAATTGGGGTATTTCAGCTGCCCCAATTTAATTAACTTGAACTAGAAGATATGAATGACAACAGTCTTCGTACATTCATGGTGAAATATAATTAAATACGAAAATACCAAAATTTTGTCCTTTGAAATGCAAATATGAAATGCAGAAAGAAAATATAGTGAGAAATACGGTAAGAAAAGTTATTGGAAGGTAAAAATGAAACAATCAAGACTCTCTGGGAATCATCAGAACAACATCTTGGATGCCATGATCGAGATATTCCAATAGTGGAATGATACATTGATTGAATCTAAGGCTTTCTGAAAATTAGCAGAACAATGTCTTAAACTGAACGCACAAGATTTTCTGAGGATCAACGAAGCAGTATCTTACATGATACAATTGAGATATTCCATCAAGGGAGTGACACCTCAATCGTATCTAAGATTCTCCGAGTATACATAGTGCAATATCTCAAAAACAAATGAGATTCTTCGAATCAAACGAAGAAGAATCTCAGGCGACAAATGACATTCTCTTAATCAATGAAGCAGCATCTTATATGATATAATCAATATATTCCAATAAGGGGAATGATACCTCAATCGTATCTAAGACTCTTCGAGGATACTCGAGCAATATCTCAAAAACAAATGAGATTCTTCAAATCAAACGAAGCAGTATCTCAGGTGACAAATGAGATTCTCTGAATCAATGAAGTAACATCTTATATGATATAATCAAGATATTCCATTAAGGGGAATGATACCTCAATCGTATCTAAGACTCTTCGATGACACTAGAGCAGTATCTCCAAGAACAAATGAGATTCTTTATATTAATGAAGCAATATCTCAAACAGATAAATGAGATTCTTCAGATAAATGAAGCAGTATCTCAAATGTTCGTCTGTTGGGGGAAATAGTTTTTAGGAAAGACTCCCTTTGGAGGGAATTTACATGAAATGCTCTGTAGGGGGAAAGCTCATAAAAGACTTTTTAGGGTCACCTCTGCTTGGAGAGAAATGATAGCAAAGATGCTGGAGAATATCGTTATTAACCATAAAGTTGAAGAATGACTTGCTGGGGAAATAATTCCACGAGCACATGCAGGGTAATAATTCCATTGAACTAAATAAGGAAAGTCTGGGATACATATGAATGACCCTGGATCCTGATATTTGTTAGGTGTTTTTGTATGATGCTCCACTTTGGTTAGAAGTACCATGCATGGAATGATGCATGAGATGTATGCAAGTATGCAATTGCTGGGGATTTTTATATGTGCATGTACGAATGCAAATAATTATTTCTTCATTTTTATATGAAATTCCCATTTCGATAGGATGTTATGCATGGGTATGTTGATGATTGATAGGATTATGTTTGATGAAATTCCTAGTTGGCAGGAAAATTATGCATGAACTGATGCCTGTGGGAATGCAACTGGGTACTTGGATTTTTTTGTAGGGCTTTATTTTGTTTCCGAAGGGATTATTGGAGAACATCATCATCAAAGGGTTGATGGTAGATAGTTGCTACACTACTAATCGTCCTTTCAAAGGGTTTATGGAAAAGATCATCATCAGAGGACTGATGGAAAGGTAACTGTCATCATCAAAGGGTTGACGTAAAAGATTGTCATCAAAGGGCTGATGGAAAGGTAATTTTTGTCGTCAAAGGGTTGACGGAAAAGATTAAAGGATGTCATCACCAAAGGGTTGGTGGAAAGAAACTTCACTATGGAGTGGCATCATCAAAGGGTTGATGGAAAATATCTATCATCGTCAAAGGGTTGACAAAAAGAAGCTTCACTAAGGAGTGGCACCATCAAAGGGTTGATGGAAAAGATATGTCATCGTCAAAGGGTTGACGAAAATAATTAAAGGATGTCATCACCAAAGGGTTGGTGGAAAATAATTTGTCATCGTCAAAGGGTTGACGAAAAGAAATAAAGGATGGTATCACCAAAGGGTTGGTGGAAAAGAATTTCTCATCGTCAAAGGGTTGACGGAAAGAAATAAAGGATGGCATCACCAAAGGGTTGGTGGAAAGAAACTTCACTATGGAGTGGCATCATCAAAGTGTTGATGGAAAAAATCTACCATCGTCAAAGGGTTGACGGAAAGAAGCTTCACTATGGAGTGGAATCATCAAAGGGTTGATGGAAAATATCTGTCATCGTCAAAGGGTTAACGAAAATAATTAAAGGTTGTCATCACCAAAGGGTTGGTGGAAAACAATTTGTCATCGTCAAAGGGTTGACGTAAATAATTAAAGGATGTCATCGCCAAAGGGTTGGTGGAAAATAATTTGTCATCGTCAAAGGGTTGACGGAAAGAAATAAAGGATGGCATCACCAAAAGGTTGGTGTAAAAGAATTTGTCATTGTCAAAGGGTTGACAGAAAGAAAATTTGTCATCCTCAAAGGGTTGACGGAAAGAAACTTCACTATGGAGCGGCATCATCAAAGGGTTGATAGAATTGAATTTATATATGTGATATCATCGTCAAAGGGTTGACAGAAAGAAACTTTACTATGGAGTGGCATCATCAAAGGGTTGATGGAAAAAATCTATCATCGTCAACGGGTTAACGGAAAGGATTGTCATCATCAGAGGGTTGATGGAAAATAAAAATCAGGTTATGTCCTCATCAAAGGGTAGATGGGAAGAAATTATGATGTTATGTATGCATAGGATGCATTTTAATGGAAATTTCTCGTTTTTGTGAGAGAGCTTTTTGATATGAAAATTCCTGATTTAGAAGGAATGTCATGCGTGTTTATTGTATGCAGCGCATGTGGTAATGCAAGAGGATTATTGGTTGTTTTTGGATTGATCTCCCTTTTTGAATGTGAGACTTTCTGGATACCAATGTTGATGGGATTTGAGTTTATGAAGATGCCAGCAAAGTGGACTTTTATTTCTTGGTAGTTGCCAATATGGATTGAACTTTTGGTCGGTGAAAGGTTTGGACTTCCCGACACTCGGTATTTTGATGATGTGATGATTGAAGGATAAATATGGATGCTCTTGGTGCCCCAAGTTTAATCCGTTACTGATTGGTTGCATGCTTGTTCCTGAGGGAATCTCAACTTCTTTGATTGGTATGCCATGATGGCTTGTAAATAATTTTGTGAGCATAGCGACGTAATCAATGCATGATGATTATGCTTTTGCTTTGCCTCAAGGCTCTTTGGAACTTGTCTGCCCCAGTCTACAGGGTCCTTGAAGGAATTTGCCTTTGAAAGGAAACCCTGGGAATATTTATGCCATGGCTTGAACCAAATTTTCCCCAGTGTATGAATCTTTCAGTAGTTTTCCTCTAATTGAGCTTTTGAAAGGCTTTCCCCATATGGACTGAATATTTTGAAATTGTTTGCCTCCTTGAATAACTGATTCTTGGAGTTTGTCTTTTGACTGACCAATTCATAGTCATTGGATACCATGCCCCTAATCCATAAGGTTAGGAAGTAGTCTTGATTTGGGTCAGCATTGACAAATGATCAAGTTCATTTCTGATTGTTCCTTATTTTTGGAATTTCCTTGATGTCAAGTACTGACTCGCCGTTAAAATTGTATTTTTAATCAATGGTAATTTTAATGTGATATTCATGCAGGTTTGAAAAATCAATTATTAAGGTGATATGATAGTGTGTGACGAATGAACCATTAGTCCAAATGCATTGCTGATTTAGCTAGTGTGTGAAAAATACAGCGAGAATATGGTGCCAATACAGGTGGTTAGCAAATATCTAGGAGTCAATTTACGCAACCTTGTTGTAGTATGCTTTTAGAATAAACCATGCTTCAATTAGGTCTTTTAAGGGTTGTAGCATGGCTTGGTTCATGGTTATTGAAACAAAGGATGAAAGGCTCAAATTTTGTTTTAACCCACCCCTTCTTCGAGATGATTCTCCAGTCCTACATTCAGTTAATTCGTCACACACATTCAACTTTTAAGAGAATTTGAAGGTGTAAAATCTCTTGAAATGGCAGTCATCTTATTTAGCTCTTCATGGATGTTGGTGACCTTTTAATTCTTGAGATGGTGGACATCGAACATTGTTTTGTTTTGCTTGAGGATTTGATAACCTCTTTTGATTTTTGTTTTGATCCCTAACTTTTGCCTGGACCGCTTTTTTAAGCTTTAGTCCACTGGGATTGCCCTAATTTTTTCCTAAGTCTCCTTTTGGGGGTATCAACTTAGCAGGCTCTTTCTTTGATTTTTTTTGGAAAATTGTGACTGCTAAGTCATTGGTCATTGAAGAACGACCGATATCAATTGTGAGTATTGCGTAGTTATTTCACCTCTTCAGGATGTTTCCGAAGAATAACATGCGATAGATCTCCAGATGGGATGTTTCATCTTGTAATTTGAATGCGTAGTCAAATTAAATGAGCACTACCCTGCCCCAGGTTAAGCGTAAGTGTTTGTAGATCCGAAAGAAACTCCTACTTCTAGGCTCGAAGTGGTTGACCAGGGATTAACTCCTTATCTCTCTAATGTTTGAGGATTTAAAGCAATGCATGTATATCATCAATAAGATCTTATCCAAAAGCATATTGTCAACAATTATGGATATTTCATTTTCGTCATCCTCCTTTCTATTTTTGCTAAAACAACAATTTGATAAGTGAATGGGAGAATTTTTTTTATATAAATGGAAAATATGAGTGAATACGAAAGGGTTCTTTCAAAACATGCATTATCATTTCATTAATATTACCATTAAAGGAAATAAACAATACTTGAAAGTAGATAAGTACTTAACATGCAAAGAAAAATACAAATGAAATGCTAGAAATAGACAAATGGTTGCTAGTGCAGATGAAGCTCTCTCATGCCTGGTTCACTGCTGGGCTAGCCTTCTTCAGAGTAGTGGTAGTTATGCTCATCGAGACCAATATGATAATCATTTTTAGACCTATTCTCGTAAATCTCTTCCATAACATGGACTGATGGACAATCACAACTAGGTGAAGGAGTATTATTGATTTGCAAGATTCGAGGCGCAAATGAGAACATCTTGGAATCGAGCAGGGTTTGTACCTTTCTCTTGAGAACTTTGCAGTATTCAGTTGATCGCCCTTGTGCCCTAGCATGGTAGTCACATCGAGAATTAGCGTCAAATCCTGGTGGGTATGGAGGAATGACTGGATTTAGCTCCTTTGGCACCATAAGTCCTTTCTTGATCAAATATGGAAGTACTTGATTGGATGGCATTGGAAGCGGATCGATGTGTCTCTCTGGCTTTCTTAGCATTTATTGAGCTTGTAGGCACTGTCGATATGGAACATCCTGCCGTTTGTATGGCTACTGAAGTGGAATTTGTCGTTGATACTAAAGAGATCCTTGATTTGTAGGATACTAACCATGTGGAGAGGATGGTGTTTGAGATTGAGCTTGTGGGATTTCCCATACTACATTAACTTTATCATTTTCTTACTCTTGGGAATTGATAATAGATTCATTCTCAATTCTATGGATACTCGAGGCGCATTGGATTTTTCCACTTTTAAGGCCATGCTCGATGCGTTCTCCAATTGACACCAAGTGAGCGAAGTCTGATGTTGCACTACTAATCCTCCTTTCAAAGGGTTGATGGAAAAGATCATCATCAGAGGACTGATGGAAAGGTAACTGTCATCATCAAAGGGTTGACGTAAAAGATTGTCATCAGAGGGCTGACGGAAAGGTAATTTTTGTCGTCAAAGGGTTGACGGAAAAGATTAAAGGATGTCATCACCAAAGGGTTGGTGGAAAGAAACTTCACTATGGAGTGGCATCATCAAAGGATTGATGGAAAATATCTATCATCGTCAAAGGGTTGACGAAAAGAAGCTTCACTATGGAGTGGCACCATCAAAGGGTTTATGGAAAAGATATGTCATCGTCAAAGGGTTGACGGAAATAATTAAAGGATGTCATCACCAAAGGGTTGGTGGAAAATAATTTGTCATCGTCAAAGGGTTGACGAAAAGAAATAAAGGATGGTATCACCAAAGGGTTGGTGGAAAAGAATTTCTCATCGTCAAAGGGTTGACGGAAAGAAATAAAGGATGGCATCACCAAAGGGTGGTGGAAAAAAAATTCACTATGGAGTGGCATCATCAAAGGGTTGATGGAAAAAATCTACCATCGTCAAAGGGTTGACGGAAAGAAGCTTCACTATGGAGTGGAATCATCAAAGGGTTGATGGAAAATATCTGTCATCGTCAAAGGGTTAACGAAAATAATTAAAGGTTGTCATCACCAAAGGGTTGGTGGAAAACAATTTGTCATCGTCAAAGGGTTGACATAAATAATTAAAGGATGTCATCGCCAAAGGGTTAGTGGAAAAGAATTTGTCATCGTCAAAGGGTTGATGGAAAGAAATAAAGGATGGCATCACCAAAAGGTTGGTGTAAAAGAATTTGTCATTGTCAAAGGGTTGACGGAAAGAAAATTTATCATCCTCAAAGGGTTGACGGAAAGAAACTTCACTATGGAGCGGCATCATCAAAGGGTTGATAGAATTGAATTGATATATGTGATATCATCGTCAAAGGGTTGACAGAAAGAAACTTTACTTTTGAGTGGCATCATCCAAGGGTTGATGGAAAAAATCTATCATCGTCAACGGGTTAACGGAAAGGATTGTCATCATCAGAGGGTTGATGGAAAATAAAAATCAGGTTATGTCCTCATCAAAGGGTAGATGGGAAGAAATTATGATGTTATGTATGCATAGGATGCATTTTAATGGAAATTTCTCGTTTTTGTGAGAGAGCTTTTTGATATGCAAATTCCTGATTTAGAAGGAATGTCTTGCGTGTTTATTGTATGCAGCGCATGTGGTAATGCAAGAGGATTATTGGTTGTTTTTGGATTGATCTCCCTTTTTGAAGGTGAGACTTTCTGGATACCAATGTTGATGGGATTTGAGTTTATGAAGATGCCAGTAAAGTGGACTTTTATTTCTTGGTAGTTGCCAATATGGATTGAACTTTTGGTCGGTGAAAGGTTTGGACTTCCCGACACTCGGTATTTTGATGATGTGATGATTGAAGGATAAATATGGATGCTCTTGGTGTCCCAAGTTTAATCCGTTACTGATTGGCTGCATGTTTGTTCCTGAGGGAATCTCAACTTCTTTGACTGGTATGCCATGATGGCTTGTAAATAATTTTTTGAGCATAACGACGTAATCAATGCATGATGATTATGCTTTTGCTCTGCCCCAAGGCTCTTTGGAACTTGTCTGCCCCAGTCTACAGGGTCCTTGAAGGAATTTGCCTTTGAAAGGAAACCCTGGGAATATTTATGCCATGGCTTGAAGCAAATTTTCCCCAGTGTATGAATCTTTCAGTAGTTTTCCCCTAATTGAGCTTTTGAAAGGCTTTTCCCATATGAACTGAATATTTTGAAATTGTTTGCCTCCTTGAATAACTGATTCTTGGAGTTTGTCTTTTGACTGACCAATTCATAGTCATTGGATACCATGCCCCTAATCCATAAGGTTAGGAAGTAGTCTTGATTTGGGTTAGCATTGACAAATGATCAAGTTCTTTTCTGATTGTTCCTTATTGTTGGAATTTCCTTGATGTCAAATACTAATTCGCAGTTAAAATTGTATTTTTAATCAATGGTAATGTTAATGTGATATTCATGCAGGTTTGAAAAATCAATTATTAAGGTGATATGATAGTGTGTGACGAATGAACCATTAGTCCAAATACATTGCTGATTTAGCTAGTGTGTGAAAGATACAGCGAGAATATGATGCCAATACAGGTGGTTAGCAAATATCTAAGAGTCAGTTTACGCAACCTTGTTGTAGTATGCTTTTAGAATAAACCATGCTTCAAAGAAAAATACAAATGAAATATCACATTAAAGAGACACCTCACATTAAGTACTCTCCAAAACCTCACTACAAGAGACACCTCACATTTCTCCAAAGTCTCTCTCACCCACTGATAAAAGAGAAAACAAGAATAGAAGAAAAGTGGAACCTTTTTCTCTCGCTTCACCAAATTCCAACACCATCCTACGTATTCACCGCTTTCCACCACACCTTTCATCTTTTAAAAATTACCTTCTCCCTTCAATAAATCACCATGGTTTCCGACGTCTCAGCCTTCATCGTCCCTTTTCCGTCGGCTAAACCCTCGCCAGTCTTCATCGCATAAAATATCACACAACGCACCACCTTATGCCGCAAATCTCTCAACATTCTGCTTCACACCACCGTCACAACCACACAGACCGTTCATCGCCGACTACTCCTCACAAACCCCTCTGTCGATACTCCCTCCGGCCATTGCGACTCATCCCTTCTTCTTCTCCGTACTCCCACCATTTCGACATCCACCATTATCACTTGAATCCATCCTCAAATCTCAAGAAAAATGAACAAAGAAAGAAAAGTTGTTACTCTCACTAACTACACAGATCTTAACACCACCATAAAACTTCCTAACCTCCATTCTGAACAACACCTTTACCCATAACTACTCAGCCAAAATTCCCTCAGTCTATAGTGAATACACCATCACCATTATGAAACTTCCGGTCTCGTTTTAGCATTTCTAGTTTTGTTTGAATTTTGAAGCTCACCAAACGGTGACAAAGTCGAGATCCAACACAATTCCAACACTATCACAACAGTTCTAGCAATAACCATTCAATGACTCCAACTCATTTGGATTCCACCATCTTCATCATCCTTCATCAATGATAGAACAACTTCACGCACCGCCTTTAAGGCCTCCCTTTCGTTTCAGAATTCATCATCACCGTTACACATCTAATTTGAGCTTAAGATCTGATTATGATGTCACTGGATTCGTTCATCCGCACTTGCAACCGATGTACGACCTCTATTCATCGGCTTCAGCATTGATCCCCCAAGCACTCACTATACCATTCAGACAGGCACACCTCGTGACACACAACAACACTCCGACTGAACCTCAACAAAAATACAGTTGAGATCCATATCATCGACCAGTCCGCCGCGAATGGGTAACTTTTTCACTTCATGTTTTTTTGTTCGTTATACATTGAGATGAGCTTAAAGTTAAATGGTTGTTGTTTGAGTTAGTATGAGTTTGGAATTTATTCATACATGAGTTTGTGGAATGGATGACAAAATTTAGAAGAAAGAAAGGAATAAGTGATGAATGTTGTTCTGGCATATCAAATTGTTCTCTTTTTTCCTTTCTTTTGATCTTAATCTTTGGATTATTATTACCTTTCTAGATAGAGATGGCCAAGTACCTTTTTTTTATTGTAAAAATTTATGTTCGAAAAGTCAAGGATCTGCTTTACTCATTTCACATTTTTGGTTATTGGATCAATCAGTCTACTTCAATTTCTATTTTCTTTAATAAGTTACTCTTTACTGACTTTAAATTTCATTTTTATTATTCTGAAGATGGGCTTTGATTTAAGCTATCAATATCAGATTACTGATTGAACTTTGGCCCATTAGCAATTATGCCTTGTCTACTGGAATGAACTTTGTGAATAAATTAGTCTATGTACATAATATTGATTTGATATCGCATATTTGCATTGTGTTATGTCTGATTAAATTAGAGATTTCAACCTTGATTTTATGTCGATATACCGCCAAAATTTCAAAACATCAATAGAATATTTTTGCCGCGTTTTGAATTTGCGTATGACATTAATCATGTTGTCATCACACGCAAACCGGTTTTGAGCACATCTTCGTCAACTCATACCGATTAAAACGATATTATCACCTATTTTCTTTCTCTTTTAATTAATTAATTAATTAAAGTTTTTCTTAATTAGTTTAATTATGATTAATTACTTTTAATTAACTTGATTATTTGATCCAGTTAAATAATTTTGATAATTTATCTTAATTAACTTGATTAATCAATTTAACTGAATTTTAATGAATTAATTTTGTTAATTAAAAATGGAGTGACTTATTTGACCATCATTTTCCATTATCATTTCGTAATACAAAGTCGATTCCATTCCATTTCATAATCTATTCAAAACCACTTTAACCTACTAAAATCAAACAATTCTCGATTCAATCGAGCCCATTTTTCAAATACCTTTGTAAGTCGATTGCTTTTAGCATCGCCATCAACCTCACATAGCTTACTCTTGGGCCTTCTTACAATGAGACCTACTCGATCATAATTAAATCGATTAGATGATTGATACACCAAGTATTTCTGTCTAAATCCGATTAACCGTGCAAATTCAAATCATTTTTCAAATCAATATAATTTCTAAAGACTTTCTTTTAGAAAATAAACTTTGGATGAAAAAAGAATGGGAAGCGTTCACCTCACCATCTCTCAAATAATTGAATGATTGGCACTCGCCATATTGCTCGATTTTTCCATCGTCCGATTAAAACACTCTAAACAAACTTGGATAAAGGAATGGGTGGCGCTCGCCTCGTTATTCCTTGAATAAGCAAGTGGGAGGCTCTCGCCTCACTACCGCGCATATTCAATTTCCGCAAATAACTTTCGATACTAATTTGAACGAAAAATGGAATAAGAGGTGTTCGCCTTATTATTCCTCAAATAATTGAACGATTGATGTGCACCATATTGCTCAATATTTTGTCGTTCTTCTAAAAGATGCCAAATACATTAAACTTAATTTCTTGCCCCCGTGCGATCGGTAACTTAATTCTTTTTAAAAAGAACATTGCTTAATCCTTTCTAGTGCATACACAAACTAGTGCTTAAGTCTCCACCGCGAGCATGCAAGCCAACATTTAACCACTAGGATGCAATCTAAGCACTTGTTCATTAAAACATATCCCACTTATCAAACCTTTTTCATCTCCCCCCATGCGAGTGAAACTCTTTTAAAAAAAAAGAACATTGTTCATTCCTTTCTAACGCGCACAACAAACTAATGCTTAAGCCTCCGCCGAGAGTAGACAAGCCAACGTTTTTAGCCTTTAGAACGCGATCTAAACAGTCGTTCACTAAAAGACACCAAACAAACCGTAGTTCCACAAACTATGAATGCTCTGATTTCCTTATTGCACTATAAGGATACGTAGGCAGGAAATTGCTATATCTTCACGAGCACACTAATAAAAAAACCTCCCTTTTCCCCCTTATGAGGTTTCCATTCATCTCTTTTCAATAATTTTATCACTCGAAGAGAAAAAACAACATAAGCTAACATTCAATTCGCAAATTAAACTAAAAGATTCTCGTTGGGTACAACAGACGTGAGGGGTGCTAATACCTTCCCCTTGCGTAATCGACTCCCGAACCCGAATATGGTTGGGACGACCATTATTCTACTTTTGAAAGGTTTTATCGATATTTTCCTATTATTTCATTAGGATAAATAAAGTTCGGTGGTGACTCTTCTTGAACTAAATTTTCCGCCACCATCGCGAGGGATTGTATTTTTCGATATGCGACTATGTTGGGGATTTATTATTATGCTCCAAGCAAGAGAGAGTCAAGCCTAATTTAGTTCAATTTGCGTAGAATGTTAAAATGTTGTTTCTTTCTTCCATTTTTGTTTCTCTTTATCTTATTATATTATTTATGATATATGTGATTTGCTTTTCTGATACAGTAATGGGTGATCTATGGTTTTGTATGCATGTTGTGAGATAAGCTCTGCATCCGAGCTTCGAGAAAAACTTAGAATCGAAAGTTGTGTAGTATTGAACCGAGGGGTCTACACCTCGTTGGAACAATACGAAGACTCCACCTAGAGTAGATATGTTTCGAATTTCCATCATGATATGGCTAGCCCATTATTATGGGGAAATTTTAAATACGATACATGACTCTAGGAACCTCGCCTTAACCTGAAGCCTGTTACTAAGGTCGGTGATTATGTAGTATTGAACCTAGGGGTCTACACCTCGTTCGAACAATAAAAAATCCCACCTAGAGTAGATCTGTTTGAAGTCTCCGTCACGATGGGGCCAGCCCACTATTGCAAGGAAGTTCTGAACATGATCCGTGACTCTAGAAACCTCATCTAAAACCTAAGAGCCATCCTAGGAAATTCTTTGCATACCTAAAGATAAAATTTCATAAATTTTCATTTCATCAGCATAAATTGCATATCATCTTCAAAAACAAAAAAGCTCATCCCATCCTTTGTCCATAACCCGCATTCTCGACTTTCGTATCGGACTTGAAGTAGCTCTTTAAAGACCATAGATCCATTGGAGCAAAGTCATATTGCATTGAGAGGAGATGTGGACTCGATGAAAAACCAGATAGACCAACTTGTGGAGGATATGATAGCTTTATCAAAGAGGGAGGACAAGATTCAGCGGACTGTAGTTATTGAGAATGTCATTCCACCTCCAGTAAATGATCCTACCCAGCCTCAGCTTGTGCGAACCCCAATTGATAACTTTGTAGTACAAGAGCGTCACACTGTTTAAGACGGGGGTTCCTCATATCATGATGTTGTTAAGTATCACAGTTTTGCATTCTCTTCGCCAGATTCCCATGGGACAAGCCTGGTGGTTAATATTGATCGACCACAAGATGATGAGATTGTTGAAAGATGCCGTGTGCTAGAGAAAAGACTTAAAGCCATAGAAGGGATAGATAATGTTGAACTTAATTCTTTAGACATGTGTTTGGTACCTGGCTTGGTTATACCCGCAAAATTCAAAGTACCTGAATTTGAGAAGTGCAAAGGGGATAGCTTTCCAAAGCACCATTTGGTGATGTTCTGTGAAAAATGACTTCTTATGCTCACAATGATAAGCTAATGATTCACTTTTTCAAGATAGTTTGACTGGGGCATCATTGAGTTGGTATATGAAGTTAGAAAGGAGTCACATTTAATCATGGTTGGACCTAGATAACGTTTTTTTGAAGTAGTATAAGTACAATTTGGAGATGGCTCCCGATCGCAGGCAATTGAGAGTATTATCTCATGAAAGCAACGAATCCTTCAGAGGGTATTCGCAAAGATGGAGAGAGTTAGCGGCTCACGTTGAACCACCGCTCTTAAAGAAATAATTAATGGACTCATTCAGAGATACCTTGCAAAGACCTTACTTCAAAAGGATGATTAGTAGTGCAGCATCAGACTTCGCTCACTTGGTGTCAAATGGAGAACGCATCGAGCATGGCCTTAAAAGTGGAAAAATACAATGCACCTCGAGTATTCATAGCATTGAGAATGAATCTATTATCAATTCCCAAGAGTAAGAAAATGATAAAGTTAATGTAGTCTGGGAAATCCCACAAGCTAAATCTCAAACACCATCCTCTCCACATGTTTAGTATCCTACAAATCAAGGTTCTCTTTAGTATCAACGACAAATTCCACCTCAGTAGCCATACAAACGGCAGGATGTTCCACATCGACAGTGTCAACAAGCTCAACAAATGCCAAGAAAGCAAGAGAGACACATCGATCCGCTTTCAATGCCATCCAATCAAGTACTTCCATATTTGATCAAGAAAGGACTTATGGTGCCAAAGAAGCTAAATCCAGTCATTCCTCCATACGCACCAGGATTTGACGCTAATGCTCGATGTGACTACCATGCTGGGGCACAAGGGCATTCAACTGAAGACTGCAAAGTTCTCAAGAGAAAGGTACAAACCCTGCTCGATTCCAAGATCTTCTCATTTGCGCCTCGAATCTTGCAAATCAATAATACTCCTTCACCTAGTTGTGATTGTCCATCAGTACATGTTATGGAAGAGATTTACGAGAATAGGTCTAAAAATGATTGTCATATTGGTCTCGATGAGCATAACTACCACTACTCTGAAGAAGGCTAGCCCAGCAGTGAACTAGGCATGAGAGAGCTTCATCTGCACTAGCAACCATTTATCTATTTCTAGCATTTCATTTGTATTTTTCTTTGCATGTTAAGTACTCCCTTTCGTTCTTCTTTTCTTCTGTTCTTTTTTTCTCTTTTATCAGTGGGTGAGAGAGACTTTGGAGAAATGTGAGGTGTCTCTTGTAGTGACATAGAATATTCTATTTATTTAATTTGAATACTTTTACTAAAGAATAAAACTAAAGTGACTGATTATGAATAAAAATCGAGCGAAAATTGGCTCGAAAAATTAAATCGGATGCACTAAAATGATCAGCATGAAATAAACTTATTGGAAAAATACAATGTTTCTTTTAATTCTAAATTAATTTTTAACCGGTTAAAAGGTTCAGATGGATCAAAATGCCATTGAAAAATATAACGAGCACACCAGGTTAAACTACGGGAACCGTAGATTAATAATACTGACGTCTGCAAGCTTGATTTCGAAACTTTTTACCCGCTGATTTTGCACCTTCTTGAGGAATGATTTAACCAATTTGTCTCTATATTCGAGAATTTATTCCGACTGATATTTTAGGTACTATTCGTGACGAAATGCATGTTATGCTATACAAATTATGCAAACTGAAATTAAAGTCGAATATATGCAAGTTTTAGAAATGCCCGGAAAAAATTGGGGTATGACACATATCAAGGATAGACTCAGAATGAAGAATATCCATCATCGGTTAAGATGAACATATCAAGGATAAACTTCCGGGGAGAATCACCAACTACCGGTTAAAGGGAAGCGTAACAAAGGTGATCGACCGCAAAAAAATAGGATTTATATCTACCAGTTACTAGGTAGAAAGCTGAAGAAAGAATATTCGTCATCGGTTAAGATGAACATATCAAGGACAGACTTACCACAAAGAATTACCGTTACCATTTAAGGTAAACATATCAAGGATAGACTTGTTAGGGAAAAGGATTTACAACTACCAGTTACTGGGTAGAAGATCGAAGAGAGAATATCTGGCACCGATTAAGGTGAACATATCAAGGATAGACTTAGAAGGAAGAATTTCCATCATCGGTTAAGATGAACATATCAAGGATAAACCACCAAAAATAAATAGGATTTACAACTACCACTTATTGGGCAGAAGACCAAAAATGGATAATATCTATCACCTGTTAAAGTGAACATAACAAGGATAAACTCACTGGGAAACAAAAATGAATCCGTGCAAAGCTTGATCGACTAAAAGAGACGGTCAGAGGTTGGATCGACAAGGCAGAAAGTCAGGAGCATTCGGTCGACACAGGGGGAAGCCTGTCGAAGTCGAAGGCCAGCGCATCATGGTGGAGGTTAATCATAGATAATTGAACATGCGAAGTTACCTGCAAACGTGGGAGAGGAGCTCTGACACGTGTCATCTCGTGAATGGGTCATAACCTTATAACGATTATTTTTTATTAGTATTTAAGCGAATTGTAAGTTTCATTTAAAGAGGTGGCATTTTTTAGCATTGCAGTAGGAGTACACTGGAAGTATCAAGCGTTAAGAGAAAAAAGTCATCTCCCTACAAAATGTACTTTTGCTTCCATTTTTATCTTCAAGTCATTTACCTTACCAAATTACTTTTATCTGCTTTAGTCATTTACATCAGTATTTTGTCTTTTATTGCTTTACTTTATTGCATTTCTAACTTGCAAAACGTCACACTTACCACCCAAATATATTCCAAACGCTTTACCAACGAAATAGTCATATACACAACACATAAGTCTAGGACTTTGTAGCCGGTCTAGTAAGTAATTCTCAAATAGGAAGGCTCGAGATTATTGGCTAGAAACAAATTAGCACACCTGGTGGGACACAAAGTATTCAGTATATGCAACTACACAGTGGTAAGATGGTGTCACCACGACCACACAAAGAAACATTTTCGGCAGGAGACGCAACTGTGTCACAAACAACCGATGTTGGTTCCAGTGTTATATCTGCAATTTCGACTGTGTATGTTGGGCCAATTCTAACACAGTGTCAGCCTTAAACACCAATGCCAACAACGATGGGAACTTTTGGGAAATATATGCCTAGTTTTGCAGTCCCCATGCACAAGACATTGGGAATGTCGACTGAGTTTATGGCAAGTATGCATAATCTCGGTTCGACTTGTAGCAAAGCATCATCATCTCTATTCCCATGCTACCAACAGTTAGGACCTTTGGCAACCCAATTCGGTCGACCCCCAAGTTTTGGATTGTCATCTCAGTCAGTCTCAACTTTCACGTCGAGTTTTATCGCAGTCATTAGACATCAGATGGACGAAAGTAATCATGAAATGGTCCATATGCTGACTCAACAAATGGGCACCATACTGAGGCCTTTGATCCATGATTCGACACAGAGTTACCAACACTTGGCAACTCAAATGACCAGAATAGGGGATTTCTTAGGCTCTCCTAGGGCGCAAGTTTTTCAGAATCCCCCATCTCCTCCTTGACCAGAAACATAAGTCCGACAAGAGGAAATGACGACCAACACGGTCGAAGAAGAATATCAGGAGTTTGAACAGATTCCTAGGGTGGCTCGAAGGCCTCCATGGTTTTAGTTAGTAGAAACCAGGATCCTGACCACGTGGTCAGGTAGATTTGATAAGGGATTGCAGCTAGGGAATAAAACCTAGAGGCAATTATCGAACGAATCATAATGCATAATCGAATAAACTCAGGCCTAGATAGGCTGACATACTCTTCTCCCTTACTAGATTTTGTCTTACAGACAGAACTTCCCAGGGGATGGAAAGTTTCGAAATTAACCAAGTTCATCGGGGATACTGAGGAATCCACCATCGAAGACGTTGCCAAGTATCAAACCAAAGTTGGCGACATAGCGAATAATGAGGATTTGAAGTTAAAATACTTTCCAAGTTCTCTTACAAAAATGCGTTCACATGGTTTATAACGCTACCTTCACAATCAGTCCAAACATGGACGCAATTGGAGAGATTGTTTCATGAACAGTTTTACATGGGGTATTCGAAGATTAGCCTGAAAGAACTAGCCAGCGTCAAACGAAAGATTGTTGAGTCAGTTGATCAGTATTTAAACAGGTTTAGATTGTAGAAAGTGTGAGGATTTAATCAAGTCCCTGAGCATGAGTTAGTTGAGATAGCAGCAGGGGGCTTAGATTATTCTATAAGGAAAAAATTGGATACTCAGTACCTCAAGGTTATGGCGCAATTGGCTAACATAGTTAGACACATCGAACACTTGAAAGATGAGAAGAACAAAACTGGTCAATATAATAAGAAAGAGAAAGTATCATATATTGCAATCGAAGGATGCTCTTCTGACGATAAAGAGTTGATCGACAAAAGCGAGGTTAGCATGGAAGAACTTAAGCCTGGGCCTTCATACATGTGTAAAGTTTTAAAGCCCTCGAATGGGAAAAACCCCACAGAAGTTGAAAAAATAGATAAATACGTTGCAAATACTTACACGTTCGATGTGTCTAAGTGTGACGAAATCTTTGATCTATTGGTTAAAGATGGTCAAATAATCGTCCCTCAAGGTTTAAAGGATCCCCCTCTAGAACATAAAAAGAAAAGGAAATTCTGTAAGTTTCATAATTTTCTTGGTCATAAAACTTTTCAGTGTGTTCTTTTCAGAGATTTGGTGCAAAAGGCATTGAAAGAAGGAAGGCTTCAATTTGGCGAAAGGCCAAAGATACAAGTAGACTCTGATCCTCTGAAGGTGGAAGAGGCTTTGTATTCTGAGCCCCTCGAGTGTATGATGGTTGAGACTACTCATGGTCTCGTGGAATCTTCATATGTGGTGTCCTTAAATGAGTCTTTTGAAGTACTGATGGTTGAAACTACTGATGGTTTTGACAAAAACGCTAAAAACGGATTGGAGTCAGCCTGTCTCCAACCAGGAGAAAACCTAGCAGATTTCCAAGAGAAGTGCAGGGTAATTGGGTCAAAGCGCTCCTATGTCCTAAGTGCATCGTTGTATTCAACGAGAAAGTCACTGAAAGATTAGAGTCTGGCAAGAAGGCATTGAAAGAGGAGAAACCTGTCATCGCCAGATTCGTGTTCGACAAACATTGAGCATTATGACGAAACAAAGAATACAAGAGGCAGTTCCAACAGTCTCGACCCAAGACTTTCATTCCGCCGACGGATGTTCCACAGGAAAAATGGGTAGAATCAGTGAGGCAGAAGGGGGAAAGACACCCAAGTGGAGAGTATTGGAGTTGGAGAAAGAAACAGCGTCTCTGGAAAAGAGGGTCAAAGCAAGGGGCATGTGGTTTCTCCCAATTACAAAGAGAAGAACCCAATGACCAGAAGACAACAGAGGCGTTACCAGCGGAACAAAAAATCTTGGAAAAAAGGTTACGACCCCACACTTGAAGCCTGTTGAAACCTCTACACAATAGAAACAGGTCCCAAAGGCAGTGGGGTTAGGAAAAGAAAAAATGGTGGCTAATTAAATAATGGCCATGACTGTTGATCCGACAAGAAAGAAAGCAGTAGTGACTTCCCAAAGTATGAGGTGTTTGTCTAAGATCAAAAAAGAGTCAGAGGACATGTTTAAATAGAAAGAGAAGGAACCTTATTACTCCCCTCAGTCGGAAGAAGAGGAACCTGAATACCCCCCCCCCCCCCCCCATTTCGATGAAGACATGTACGACGAAACCAATGATGACATTTATGGTGATGTCTTCGTCGTAAACAGCGGCATTGTATCAGTGTTGCCGGTTGAATACGACATGGTATCATAAGTCTCCAAAATAGAGGAAGACTTTATGTTAGACGAAACGGTTGGGGTGAAACCACTTTGCTACTACGTCATGAATAGTGGTGTGGTTGAGGAGCGGAAAGCCATGTTCGAAAGACCCATCCAAGGGATGATGTATCATTTAAAGCCTTTATTCATAAGGGAAAAGGTTAGTAGAATAACAGTAAATAAGGTGTTCGTATATGGAGGCGCAACCGTTAATTTAATTCCTTATACCATGTTTAAGAAAATGGGGAAGTGCGACGACGATCTCCGACAACACAATATGGTTCTATCAAACTTCGAAGGAAAAACCAGTAATATCCTAGGTGTTGTTCATGTCGATCTAGCTGTTGGCACGAACACACGTTCGACACTTTTTATGGTAATAAAATCCAAAGAAAACTTCAACTTACTCCTAGGACAATAATGGATCCATGGGATAGGAGTGGTACCTTCAAATGTATATCAAAGGCTCATAGTCTGGAGTAAGGACGACATCATGGAGAACATTGAGGCCGACTAGAGTTATTACTGGATTGATGAGGCCAAGGGCTCGAAGAAATCGTTCGACCAACATTTGGCAAACATCGCTCTATGTGATGACGAATCAGGGTTCTACACTTCAGTTAACACCGATCGCGTGTTGAACCTAGACCCCGATCATGGACTTATATGGGATGCTGAGGAAGAAACTGAGCTAGAGATGGTGATCCCACCTCTAGGGTGGCCTGCGTTCGATGAAGATGACTGCTGAGTCAGAAAGTTTGGCTCAAATTTCGGCCTATCTAGCGGAAAATAAGAGAAAGTCGACTCTAAAATAAGAGAGGCTTCAATTCTTGGCCTTCAGAGCAAAAGAGGTAGAAGATGGTTGATGAGACCAAACAACAACTTCAGAAAGTCGGAGGCTTGATTCCATCTATGACAATGAGCCTTTGGGGTTTGAGAAGAACCCATTAAATGAGTTGCAAAAGATTCAAGCATAAGACCCGCTCGAAGAAATCGATCTAGGAGATGGAGTCATAAAAAGACCGACATACATAAGTACCAAAGTTTGGTCAAAGATGAAGGCTAAGCTGACCGAAGTATTAACATAATACAGAGACTGTTTTGCCTGGGATTATAACGAAATTCCCGGTTTAAGAGTGGTGGAGTATCGACTGCCTATCCAACCTAGGAAAAGGCCAGTGAAGCAACATCCTCGACGCTTTTCTCCGGAGATCACTGTAAAGATTAAGCAGGAGATCGAAAGACTCCTCAAAAGTCGGTTCATCAGGACTGCAAGGTACGTTGAATGGTTAGCTAATATAGTACATGTCATTAAGAAAAATGGAACTCTTAGAGTCTATATAGATTTTAGAGATTTAAATAATGATATGCCGAAGGATGAGTAGTCAATGCATGTGGCAGAGATGCTAGTCGATTCGGCCGTAAACTTTGAATATTTAAGCATGCTTGATGGTTATTTCTGGCTATAAAACGAATGGGTTGGAGCCCTAAACCCTAAACCTATCAAAGAGCTATGATGTCCCTAAGACTGTGTTTCGATTCCCTGGAGCTTTGGGGACATACGAATGGGTTGTGATATCGTTTGGCTTAAAAAAACACAGGAGCAACCTATCAAAGAGCTATGAATGCTATATTCCATGACTTCATTGAAAATTTTATGTAGGTATACATTGATGAAATTGTGATAAAATCGTCATCTCAAAACAATCATCTTGATCACCTTCGACACTCATTTGAGAGAATGAGGAAATATGGGTTAAAAACGAATCCATTAAAATGTGCTTTTGGTGTACAAGTAGGAGACTTCTTAGGTTTCGTGGTTCACAAACAAGACATCGAGATCAATCAAAACAAGACAAAGGCAATCTTGGATCTTAAGCCTCTGTCGATAAAGAAGTAGCTCCAATCTTTGTTGGGGAAGATAAACTTCTTGAGAAGGTTCATATCGAATCTAAGTGCTAGGACGAAGGTGTTTTCGCCATTCCTCAAGATCAAGAAGGAAAGTGATTTTCACTGGGGACAGGAGCAACAAGAGGCTTTAGATGCCATTATAGGATACCTTCTAAAGCCTTCCATTTTGTTAGCCCTTAGTAGGAGTAAAAATATGAGTTTGTATATTAATGCGTCGGATACAACCATAGGGAATATGTTATCTTAAGAGGATATTAGTGGTGTCAAAAGACCCATATATTACCTTAGTCGAATGTTGATAGATACTGAAACTAGGTACAGTCTGATTAAAAAATTGTGCCTATGCTTGTACTTCTCATTTATGAAATTAAAGAAATATATAAAACCAGTTGATGTTTATGTGTCGTCTCACTATGATGTTATTAAACATATGTTGTATAAACCTATTCTGCATACATGGATTGGAAAATGGGCACTAGCATTAACAGAGTTCTCTTTAAGATATAAACCTTTAGAGGCTATGAAGGGCCAAATCGTAGCAGATTTTATAGTAGATTATGCTATGATCGAACCTTCACTAAACATGGTTGACACAAACCCTTGGCGGTTATATTTCGATGGGTCGAGCCACAAAGATGGAACAAGAATTGGGGTATTAATACTATACCCATAAGACATTCTGACAAGATTTAAGTGTAGAGTCAACGAGAGATGTTCCAATAATGAAGTTGAGTATGTGTTGTTCATCAACAATATCTAACCTTCCTATAAAAGGGTTACTTGCAGGACCGACTACAAAGTCATGGACTTAGTGTTTAAGCGTATGGCATTTTGGTAAACGATGTCTTTGAAATGTTTAAAACGTGTAAACGTAACTCTTGCTGAGTTAGGAGCGCGATAAAAGTAAGGAAAAAGAGGAACGTATAAATGGTAAAGCAAGAAACAAAGGTAAATTTGGTAAGATTAAATGACTTGTAAATGTAAAATGGAGGCAAAGTACATTTTTGTGAGGAGATTGACTCTTTTCTCGTAATCTCTTTGATACTTCAAGTTTTACTCCTACTACAAATGTTCAAAATACCACCTCTAGAATCTCACCTAACACTGGCTTAAATACTAATTGGAGATAACTGTCTGGAAGTTACAAAACCATCTCATGATGCCACACGTCAGTCCACTTGCCACATGTTTATAAATAACTACCCACGTTCTTTGATTTCTCATGATTGCCTTCACCATTCAAGCCCTTTGAATTCGACCAAAGCTTGCAGATGTTGACCTATGGACGCGTCCCCCATCCTATCGAGGATGCTCCGACAAGTTCCCTAGTCGAAACTGACTTTCTTCTCTAACCGAAATTGGTCAGCTAACAAATTTCCCCCTAAAAATGATGGTTTCGATAAGAGCACGTTGATTGAGGAACTGACCTTTTGATGTTCCAAATATCGGTTAGCCATCTTATCATTACTCATGACCTAGTATGTGATGATGACTTTTTTTGGCCGCGCGATTTCCAAGACACTCTACCATCATTAGCAGTTATCCCTAGGTCGCGGGGTCCTAGCCGAAACCCACTAACTATTCTTATTACTTCCTAGCCAGCCACTTGTCAGTCACCTAGTGCTCGACTATTCACCTTGTTGGCCTATAAATAACTCCTTCTTCTTCTTCTTCAAACACTCTTCTGCTTCCATACTCACATATTTTTTGCGCTTATATCTTCAACCACTTATGCATTGTAACTTATTGTAAGACCCCAATTTTGACCCTAAGATCCCTCCTGCTATCTCCTCATATGCATTAGCATTGGGATCACGCATTGGCATCCTCCTTACCCCCTTTATTCATTGGGTTTGCATTGGGAGAGATCACCAAGCACACTTTTGATTGTATCATACTTTGTTTTTCATTATTTACTAACCAAAATACCTAAAATATGTCAATGTATAGTTTGTTGCTTTTGTAGGTAGTGTGTATGCTCACCTATGCCTTATCAAGCTCATATCTAGGGTTTAAGACTCTCAATGCAAGGAGTTCAATTAAGAAATGGTTCACATTGGCTCTATTCATCATATATGGATCCCCATGGTCTTCACATATTATTTTGATCAAGAAATCATCAAGAGTTTGAAGTTTGTATGCCTTGGAAACCCTAATTCATTTGGGTATCTTGTGTGACCTCTTCAACAAGTTTCTTCAACAAATGATCAAATATTTCAAGGGATACTTCATATTACATCATCCTACATATATATGATCATCCATGAGTCCCAAAAGTTAAGAGAATGTCAAGCTAGCAAGATGGTTCATGGTGGTTGACCAGAGAAAGTCAACCGGTCAAAACTGAGGTTCCCTAGACCCTATCTCCTACTATATTTGTCATTTTAAAATGATTCAAAGATCAAATTTACTAAAAATGACATTCCAAAAAACTTTAATGTTGAAGTCAAGAGATATTTTTGCTTTTAAAGTCATTTGTTATGGTGAAAGATTATAGGTCATTTTGTCTGAATCCTAGTTTAGAAATCAACTTCCCAAGACCATAACTCGCTCATTTTTTATGAGGTGAAAGCCATTCAAATTCCATGATCAAATTAAAGATGTCTAATTCAACTTTCAAATGCATGTTCCAAGAGGAAACATTATAGGTCATTTTGGGCCAATACCATTGAACAAGTGATTTTCCTCAAGTTCTAAAATGCATAACTCCTTCATGCCAAATCCAAATGAGGTCAAATTTGTGACCAAATGTAAGAGGTTTGAAATATCTACAACTATTATTAAGGAAATTTTCTCATTCGAAGACCATAGAAAAAGTTATTCAAGGTGGAAGAAGTGAACATTTGACTTGGGACTTAGAAAATTTTCAAATATGTTTGATTTCCCAAATTTCCACCTCAAAATTCATCATGATCCAAGCTTCAAATGAAAAAGTGTTAAAAATTAAATTTGTTCCCCTTGATCTCACCTTTCCAAAAAGTCTAAGATCACCTCATTTGGCCAAAGGGTGAAGGATTTGCGGATTGGTGCAATATGAAGAACCAATTGGATGATTTCCACTTTTACTTTTCATACACAATTGCATGGCTTAACAATATGATTTCAGCATGATTCTCACTCATTTTTGGACTTGGTTACATCACTTGATAGGCCTATCACACGCCCATGCAAGCATGCAAAGGGAATTTCTCATTTTTTCCAAATTTGGAAGTGTGTGGAGATGAATCTCCTTGGCTATAAATAAGACCCTCATTGCTCAGAATTAAGGACCTCATGCTTAAACTTTGAACCTACAATCCCAAACCCTCACCATTGAAGGATAATCTTCATGGTTTTCCTTGAAAATCGAGTTTCAAATCTCCATCTATTTTGAGATTGAAACTCCAAGAGTCCAGACCTTTTATTGATCCTAATCACTTCCAACAAGCATCTGAAGCAAGGCCAAGCACAATTGGAATCAAGATCATTCCAATCTGAAGCTTCATTGAAGGTGAATTTTCAGAATTTTCTTCTCTTCGATTCTCCCCCAATTCTTCATAATTCTTTGTGATTTTTGGTTGTGTGAAGTCCTATCAATGTAGGAAAGAAGACTGAGTTGCTTTGAGGTCAAATCGAAGCAACTTAGTTCATGATCCTCAAAATTCAAATCCTTGTATCTTTTTATATACTTGGAATTGGAGAAAATTGAGGCCATATTCGAGCTCCTGAGCATTTTTTTTCTTTAAATCCATGTCCTTGTTTTTCATTTTGGTGATGGTTGATGGTGGACCAGTCCGATGAGGTCCACCGGAGAAGAAGACCGGAGCCCTAGCTCCGGTGATGTGTTGTCACACATCTCAGCCACAGGATCCACTTGAAACGTTTTAATCCCATCCCTTGTTTTTTTATTACCAAGCCTGCAACGCATTTGACTTAGGAACTTGTGGAACGCGCGCTTCTGGCCATCAGATTTGCCACCTCAATTAATGAGGGAGATCTGATGACCCTTGTTTTTTTGATTTTTTGATTTTCATGTTTAATCCATTTATTTTAATTAATTCATATCAATTTCATTTTTAATCCAAAAAAAATGGGACTTTCACAAAAAATCTTTAAATATTTTTCTCTTTCATTTTCTGAAGTAAAATTATTTCTTGGGTTAATTTTGATAATTTTAATGAATTAATTGTTTTTGTGCATATTTTTAATTATTTAAAAATACTTCTGACTTTTCAAAAATAATGAAAAAATTTGTCTAAGGTCCTTTGACCTTGTTTGACCTAGGATAAATCTCTTGGCTATTTGTTTGGTATTTTGAAGAGATTTTAGGTTTTGACCAAACTAAATTTAATTTAAATGCATTTTTTATTTGATTTTTAATCGATTAATTGTGTAGAAATTGTGTTGAGCCATTTTATTGACTTGTAAAGTTTGACTACTTGTTTGGGCCTTGGTCAAGGTTGATTTGACTTTTGTTAGATTAAAATCATTGGATTTAGGGGATTGATGAAATGTATATTTCATCTCTCAAAATCAATGAATGATTTTAATTTGATAAAATTCCTCCCATGACCAATTTGTGTTTCTTTCATTTCTCCTCTCTCTTGATATTCAATCCCATTCTATTCCACCCCTTTTATTTACCAATAAAGTCTCAATATCCTAAGGCTAATTGGTTCATCAATAACCTTGTGTTAGACAAACCAATACAAGATCTTTTCCTGTTGTGTGTGGTATGTTTTAGGAGTATGGTTCATTATACCACATCTCTAACATGCATTAACACCAAAATTTCTATTTCCCGACCTTAGATAGTTGTGACTTCTACATAATTCCAATTACGATTGATTAACATAGCGCTAAATTTTGACTAACATTTGACTAACTTGTATTATTCTTGCTTTTATTTTCAAGTCATTTACATTATGCAATTTAAATTCAAGTCAATTACCATTTCATTTGTAATTTACACGTCATTTAACTTGTTTATGTTTATGTTATTTTCACTTTGCTAACTTGAGCCATATATTGTGTTTGTATATACTTGTTTATGTATTTTGTTTGTGTTTGTGGTCTTAGGACCTTAAAATACTTAATAAATAATAAAAACCCTAAAAAATGTTTGTGTGGATTGTTGGTTTGATATGAGCTTTTGGACTTAGAATTAGGAAACATTCCCTATGCAAAAGGACTTGGCCAATGCCAACATTTCTGAGACCAAATTATTGTGGTTTGAGTTTTCATCTGATACACGTATTGGGATCCATATGAATTCATCTAATACATGGTCTTGATGCAATTGTTACTTTGAACCTGTGTCTAATGCCTTATTCTGGGTCAATCAAGGAGTATGTCATATGATACATGAGAAGACAAAGAAGATTGTCAGCTGTGAAGTTGCTTTGCTTGGATGTGGTTATCTTTATTTGATGCCTTGATCTTGATGTTGCTAATTGCTTGTTGATATTTCTTGATTTCAAATTCCAAAGGGAAAATGGGTTTTCTATATGGCATTCTTGTCTGTTGGATTGTATCCCATTGGTCAGATCTTTTCAACTCTTAACTTTTAATTTCATGCTTAGGAATAGTCTCTTCATATTCTCCCATTTCTTAAATTTCAAAATTTCTCCCCCTTTTCAAAAACTTTCTTTGCTTGTGATTTCAAAACTTAGACTTTATTGCAAATTAGAAACCTTGGCCTTATGCCATTGCATTTTTAAACTCTTTTCTTAAATCAAACTTGTAAATGAATCTAATCATATTGACTTAAAATTTCAAAAAGACTAAAAATAACTAACACTCATTCAAACTCTTTTGGGCCTTTGTGCCTCTTTTAAACTTAAATTTTGATTAAAAGCAATCCATTCATTTTGAAATTGATACCACAAACTACGAGGTTTTGATCCCTCATTTTATGTTGGTACGTAGGCACAAGTCCGAAGGTCTTGTCAAACACAAAAATATAATTAATGAATTCTTTTCTCATCCCCACACTCTATTTGTTGCAAACATATTTTATACCAAAAATACATATGCACATAAAAAAGGGCTCCTTAGGAGTACCTAGGACACTTTGGGTTCTAACACCTTCCCTCTATGTAACCAACCCCCTTACCTGTAATCTCTGGCATTTTATTAGTTTTGACTTGAAAACTTCTTATCTTTGGGTTTTGTTCTTACTTTTCCATTTTCCTTTGGAAACCATAAAAGTGTGGTGGCGACTCTGGTTTTATTGACGTTAAGTGTATCCATAACTTAATGGTCATGAATTTACCGCTACACTTATCACACAGAATCTCAAAACTCCTGTCACTTGTTTCATATCACCATGACTTCCTTTTCTCATGCCAAAGACATCACTACCTATGTTACTGGCAACAACCCCCTTAATTTCATGCTTACTTCTAAAGAGGGTATGAATCGCATTCCTCAACCCACATCCTCTAATGAAGCCGTTATGAAGAACTGGCAATGCCAGATGTTGATACCTTTTGTGGTTGAAAAGAAATTGCTAGTGTTCCACGGACTTCTTGCAGACCTGAAATATTCCCCAAAGGCCGTTGCACCCTTTTTTCCTGGGTACAAACATGTTGCTCCTCCTACTTTCGACAAATTTGTTGTGCTCGACGTCAGATACATGGAGGCGAAAGCCTGGGTTTTTAGGTCCATGCCTACTCTTGGCAACAAGGAATACCTGGCGTGGCTTAACAAAGTCCAACGAAAGCATCAAGACCAATGGAGGAGTGTAGGGATCTACGAACTGATTCAAATATCAAGGTACGCCCATTGTGTCAACCCTTGCATGTTATTGGTGTCCCTATACTTCTGGGAAGGCTCGACCAACATGTTCCAATTGTCATGTGGGATGTTGACACCCACCCTTTTCGACGCGGCGGCGATCACCGACCTTTCGCCCCTGGGGAAGCCTTTGATCCAACCCTTTCGACGGAGAACACCTTCTCGTTTGGTCGGGCCAACCTTCTGAACTACATCAAAGACCACCACGACAAGGATTTCGTCGAAGTGTCCAACGAGGAGCATATAGCCTTCCTCACTCTATGGCTCTTGTACTACGTGTTATGTCCTGGTTCTTTGCAGATAGTGAAAACCTATATTGCCCTGGCGATTCAGATTCATGAGGGTCGATAGGTGTCTTTAGGAAACTTTCTACTGGCCTCCTTGTGTCAGGCTCTAGGGATGGCAACCCTAAAACTGATCTTTCTTTCCAACACTCCTAAGGCTCTAAATTTGTTGCGTCCTTTTGGTTAGTGCAACATTGCTTAAATGCTACCTTTGAGTATTAGTTGGATACACAATGTCGGAGTGTATTATGCGATTGAATGAAGATCGACTGATCGAAGGAGCTAGGTTGGCTTTGACGACCTATCAGGAGACTCCTAACACACATATCTTCATGAAATATTTAAATATGTGCATCGAAGCAGACAAATTTTCTCCTAGTATGGCGCCATTTGCTGACCGAACCTTCGACCCTAAATGGTTCAAAGATCCCTTCCCCGGTGGCTCTCCACAGACTACAACCCAGTCGAATGAGATATGGAGAGCTTTCCTGACTCCTAGCTTGCTATCTTACAGGATTGAACCAGGGTCGAAGGGGTCTAGTTTCATGAGCTACCAACCAAACCTTGTAGCTCGTCAGTTTGGCCTACGCCAGATGGTTCCGAAGCCTCTGGTATCTCATGACACCGACATTTTCTGATCCGGTCGATCGTTAACAGCTGATGATCATAAAGATTTCCTCCATTTTTGTAAATATAATAATCGTTACGAACTCCCAGTCTTCAAGTTTCAACAGTCTTTCCTAACAACCATTGATTTTGACGAATGGTGGAATTCCGACCACAGTCATGCTTTCCCAAGTGACCAGTTTCTTCAAAACATGGTCGATGCATTTTCCACTCTCGCCGGTGATATACCGCCTCCGCCTCCGTCTGTTAATGCTCTTGACCTAAAACTCCAAAATCCTCATGTTGACGAAGCCCCCAAAATGGTACATGTTATTGATTTAGTTTCTTCTTTTCTTGGCGTTGTTTCACACTAAAGGTTTTTTATATCAGGGTCGAAAAAGGGTCGCCCTTTCGGCTTAGCCGACTCTGGCAAAGTCCTCGAAGAAGCAATGAGCGCCTTCAACCCCCCCTTCACAAGTATTTCTTATTCACTTCATGAACAAGTTTTTGCCTTAGGATTTTTATCACCTCTTCACACATTTTAATACTCAGGTACCTGAGGAAGTGCTTGTGGTGAACGATGAGGATTCTGACGAGAGTGTGCATTCACATATTTTTTCTACATCAAAAGAACCTCCTAAAACTCCTCCTACCCCCACACGGTGGAAGAAGGCTCAATCCCAGAAGACTCCAACAAAGGTGGGTCCAAGGGTCTCCTCGACAGTCCGTGACGATATCGAAGAAGTTATCACTCCTCGTGATTCAGAAAGGACTCCCACTGCTTCTCCACCTCATATGGATCTCTAGTTATTTGTCTACACTCCTCCCCATTATCTACGGGTTTCTCTTCGTCATGTGATCTTACACCTCTACCTTTCAGGGACAGGTGGGCTCTCCGATTGAGGTCGAAACCATAGTCATAGATACGACCGAACATCCTCCAGCCGATGTTGTCTTAAGCCCTCAGCGACAAGCTGGATTTTAAAGTGTCTCCCCAACGGCTCCTCAAAGTCTTGTATCTCCACCAACTCTACTTTCGCCGAACATGGCTAACGAAAGCGTGTCGATCAGCATTTTGACCTCGGGCAAAATCAGGACTATCAAGCAAAGGAACCCTGTTGAGGCCTTAAGAAAGTTACAATAAATCCGCCGTTTGTCAAATGATGCGCCACTCCCCTCTTCGACCGTTTGTACTCCCTCATAGCTTCATGCCGAGGTTGCTTTCATTCTTCAGCAACTGAAGGCGTCACTCTTCAATGGCGAATTTCAATGCACTCTTGAAAGAGAAAGGGATATTTCTCATGATATTTTTAAATTTCTCGACTCTCTTGCCCTCCATGATCTCCCTGCCTCAATGGTCAAGTACTCTGTCGAGTTTGAGGCTTTCTTTTCTCAATTTGTCAAGGACCTTAACCTTCGACAAAATGTTGATCTTTAGATTAAAATGAAATTTAATGAGGCGAAGATCGAATGGGACTCCAATGAGGCATGTGAACGGAAACTCGATGAATTCGAACATAAGAAGGAGGAACGTCTTCGTCAGTGGGAAGCCTTTGATCAGCAGATCTATGACTACCAAGCCCAAATCGTTGAACTTAATAAAAATATTGTTGAGGTAAAGGCGCAAAAAGCTTCTTTGGAGACGGTTGAGGGGATTCCTATGCAAGAGGCAATCGACAATGAGGTCGTGAGGGGAATATCTCTTGGCAAAAGATCCCTCAAGATCGTTACGAGATAACCTCGTTTGAGGACTTTATGTCTAGATTCTCCATTTGAATTTTTCCTTTGTTTTTTATTTCTCTTGTAAGGTCTGTCGACCATGTTTTGTAATGCCCTTTTGGGCCACTTTAAAGAATCAATGAATCTTGTTATGTTCAGATCTGGAATTCTTGTAGCATAGGTTTATATTTCTTCAAGTATTTCCCATTCACTCTCGAGACCCTTTGATCCCCACCAAGTTCTTTGATCTCGTATGCATTGTTAAAGAATGTTTGAGCTACTTGAAATGGTTCTTCCCACTTTGGAGACCATTTGCCTAAGGTTCGATCTCGACGATCCATAGGAAAGATTACTTTCTAAACATAATCATTATCCGTAAAGGTTTTTTCCCTTACCTTTCTATTGTATACCTTAGCCACATGTTCCTTCTGTCGGATCAGCATTTTTGTTGCGGCCAATCTTTCTTTGTCCAAATCGGCCAATTCTTCGAACATCATATCCCAATATTGTTCCGACTGGAGGTCGTTCTGGAGTTGCACTCCGATGGATTGCAAGAAGATCTCTACTAGAAATATGGCATCGTGACCAAACGTCAGTCGAAAAGGCGTCAAATTTTTCACCTCTTTTAGGGACGTTTGACAGGCCCATAGGGTTTGGTCCAAAGTCATGTGCTAATTCTTTGGTTTTTTGGAAACATGTTTCTTAATCAAAATTATTATCACTTTGTTGGTCGCTTCCACTTGGCCATTTGCTTGTGCATAGTAAGGTGTAGAGGTAACCAACCTGAAGCTTGTCTCGCCAGCGAAGTCTTACATCTTTTGTCCTACAAACACTGACCCTTGATCCGTGGTAATGGTCTCTGGGATGCCAAACCTATATACAATATGTTTTTGGATGAATTCAATCACCACATGTTGTTCCACCTTCACCAGAGGGACAACTTCGATCCACTTGGTGAAGTAATCTATCCCTACTAGGATAAACTTCTGCTGCTTTGACGAGGTTGGTTAAATTTCTTCGATGACGTCTAATGCCCACCCCCTCAATGGACATGGTTTGATGATCGCATGCAACTCACTTGCCGACATATGTTGAATACATGTGTGTATTTGGCATTCTTGGCATCCCTTGGCAAACTCGATGCAATCTTTCACCATACTGGGCCAATAAATCCCTTGTCGAAACAGCAACCACTTCATCTTATGGCCTGCCTGGTGGGCGCCACAAGCTCCACTGTGCAACTCATATATGGCCAAATATACTTCAGTATCTCCTAGGCATTTAAGTAGTACCCCTTCTGGTGTCTTATCAGTAATTTGTTTCCTGACCACAAATAGCTCAAATCTCTGTATTTGGTTTTTCTGTCAGTACCTCCGACTGTATTCTCCAAATAATCAACAATCGGCTTCCTCCAGTCTGTTGCCGATGAAATGTTGACAGTGAAAACTCCATGCCCCCAGGACTCCTCAACTCCACAGGTTTCTTTCTGTAAGAACAAAATTGTTCTACAACAGATTCCTTGATTTTGATGATAACAAAGGATGAAACCAAAAATGGCACCCTAACGAAAAGTTTCTAAGTGTGCAGGGTTCTAAAGAAAGAAGTAATAAATCTGATGATATCATCAGATGCACAATAAGATCAGATACAAATTCTCAAGTATCAGAAGCATCTGAAGTGGAATCTCGTTCAAGAAAGTCTGACTCTGGACAAAACTACAAAGTTTCAGAAGCATCTGAACATAAAGTAAAGTCTAGAAGCTCTAACTCTGAACAACGCCCTCTGAAGAATCTGTTTAGATCAACATCAGAAGCAAGATTCCTAGTTTCTCCAGTTACACAAATACTCTGATTATGGATTTGCTAATCATGAAGAAGTAACGTTCAAGTCAAGTAAAGATTTTCAATTGGATTTCCTTATTAAGAAAGAGACGTTAATCTCCACTTCCAAGAGAGAAGATACTACTTGTGGTAAGTAGTCACTTCAAAGATGAAAAGTTAAACTGCAGAAGCTATTTAAGTGATGGAGTAAACTCAGTTTAATATCCACCAGATTCTACTCTACTCCAACTCTTATATAAATAGAGATGCAATCAACATTCAGTAACAAGAAATCAACTAGCCAAAACTATACTGAATTATTTCACGCTCAAGAAAATCATCTTTGCTCTCAAAGAATTTCACTAAGCTTTTGCTTATTAAGTGAAAAATCTGTTCTTAAGTTTGTAATACTTGCTTTCTTAGAAGCACTTTAGATTACATATCTTGTATCTTTTATTTGTTTGATTTCCTCAAGTGACTCTGTGTAGTCTGTAGACTTGGGAAGACTAAGAGATTTTCTTCTCTCTTAGGTGTTGATTGTAATCTTTCAAGATTAGTGGATTAAGTCCTTGTTGAAGGCGAAATCACCTTGGCCGGGTGGACTGGAGTAGCTTTGTGTTATAAGCGAACCAGTATAAAATCATCGTGTGATTTTCATTTTGGAAAAGCGCTTATTTTTCAAACAATTCAAACCCCCCCTTTCTTGTTTTTCTCACCTTCAATTGGTATCAGAGCTCCGGCTCTGTTATTGATTTTCTAATCAAACACTTAACCGTGTAGAGAGATCCAGTACGAGAAAAACAATGGCCCACTCAAATGAGAAAGATTCTTACAATGCCAAGCCTCCTGTTTTTGATGGAGAAAAGTTTGATTACTGGAAAGATAGAATCGAAAGTTTCTTTCTGGGTTATGATGCTGACCTCTGGGACATTGTCACAGATGGATACAAACCTCCAATCTTAAATGGAGCTGAAGTTCCCAGAAGCAAAATGTCAGAAGATCAGAAACGTGTTTTCAAAAATCACCACAAGGCCAGAACAATACTTCTAAATGCTATATCATACAATGAATATGAAAAGATCACCAATAGAGAGACTGCCAAAGATATACTTGACTCTCTGAAGATGACCCATGAAGGAAATTCCCAAGTCAAGGAGACGAAGGCTCTGGCGCTGATCCAGAAATATGAAGCCTTCAAGATGGAAGATGACGAAGCTATAGAAGCTATGTTTTCCAGATTCCAAACTCTTATTGCAGGTCTTAAAGTGCTAGACAAAGGATACACGACTGCAGATCATGTTAAGAAGATTGTCAGAAGTCTGCCAAAGAAATGGAGACCAATGGTTACTGCTCTGAAGTTATCAAAGGATCTGAACAATATCAGCCTTGAAGAACTTGTTAGTTCTCTCAGAAGCCATGAGATAGAACTAGAGGAGGATGAGCCTCAGAAAAGGAACAAGTCAGTGGCGCTGAAGTCCAGACCTGAAAGACGGAAGTCAGACAGAACCAAAGCCCTTCAAGCAGAAACTGCAGACACTGATGACTCTGAACCTGAAGACTCTGATGATGAAGAAGAACTGTCCCTACTAACCAGAAGAGTTAAGCAACTCTGGAAAAAGAGGAACAACAATAACTTCAGAAGATCAAGACCCAGAGGGGATCGATCAGAGTCAACTTCAAAAGGTAAATCTAACAAAGATATTACCTGTTTTGAATGTAAAGAAACAGGTCATTACAGAAATGAATGCCCCAAGCTGAAGAAAGATAACTCTAAGAAAGAAAGCTTCAAGAAAAATACCTTCAGAACAAAGAAGGGATTAATGGCCACCTGGGACGATAGTGAATCCGAATCATCAGAATCTGACTCTGATGAACAGGCCAACGTAGCTTTTATGGCTACCACATCCAGCAGCTCAGATGAAAAATCTGAAGAGGTATTTTCTGAACTTTCTAGATCTGACTTAGAATCATGTTTATCAGAAACTCTTACCTCTCTTCAGAAATTAAAACAAAAAGTTAAAGACATTAAAGGCCTTCTTAAAGCAAAATCTGAAGTATGTAGTAGACTTGAGATAACAATTCTAGCACGAGATGATACTATCAGATCTCTAACAATAGAAAGAGATGGAGCTAAAAAAAAAAGCTTAGAATTAGAAGAAACGTTGTCTCAAGCACCACAAACTTCAAATGAAATTATTTATAAATATGAAGAAGCCTTTCAACAATTTCTGAAGAATGGGATAGATAGGAGTATTATGGCATCCATGATTTATGGAGTAAGTCAGAATAATAAAAGGGGAATTGGGTATGATTCTGAGGAAAATAAAACCTCTACCAGTAACCAGCTTAAATCTCCGTTTTCATATCATTACACACACACACACAAGAACAAAAATTTAAGAATGCTAGAAGACCCAAAGTTATAAGAAACTCTGGGAAGACTAATCTAAAAGGACCCAAGAGATTCTGGGTACCGAAAGATAAGATTATCTATGTTGCAGATATCCTATGCAGCAAAGTTCAGACACCAGTCATGGTACCTGGACTCTGGATGCTCGCGACATATGACGGGAAGAAAGTCTATGTTCCAAAGCCTGGAACTTAAAGATGCTGGATTTGTAGGCTTCGGAGGAGATCAGAAAGGAAGGTTCAGAGGCTCCGGAACTATTGGTAATGGTACTCTTCCCTCTATATCTGATGTTCTTTATGTAGAAGGATTAATGCATAACTTGTTATCCATAAGTCAATTAAGTGATAACGGTTATGATGTAATCTTTAATCAAAAAACATGTAAAGCCATTAATCAGAACGATGGCTCTGTCCTTTTCACAGGCAAGAGGAAAAACAACATTTATAAAATAAATCTTTCTGATTTAAAAGATCAAAATGTTAAATGTTTAATGTCAGTTCACGAAGAGCAATGGGTATGGCATAGACGCTTAGGCCACATTAGCATGAGAAAACTTTCTCAGCTAACTAAACTTGAGTTAGTCAGAGGCTTACCTAAACTGAAGTTTTCTTCAGATGCTCTGTGTGAAGCTTGTCAGAAAGGAAAGTTTTCAAAAACATCTTTTAAAAAGAAAAATGTTGTTTCCACCTCTAAGCCTCTGGAGCTTCTTCACATTGACTTATTTGGCCCTGTGAAAACAGCATCAGTCAATGGAAAGAAGTATGGACTAGTAATCGTTGATGATTACAGCCGCTGGACATGGGTAAAATTCCTAAAGCACAAGAGTGAGTCTCACTCTGTATTCACCAGTTTCTGTTCTAAAGTGCAAAAAGAATTTGACTCTAAAATTGTTAGAGTCAGAAGTGATCATGGTGGAGAATTTGAAAATAAAGATTTTGAAGAATTATTTGATTCTAATGGAATATCCCATGATTTCTCCTGCCCTAGAACTCCACAACAAAATGGAGTTGTAGAGAGGAAGAATAGGACACTCCAAGAAATGGCCAGAACCATGATCAATGAAACAAATGTAGCAAAGCACTTTTGGGCAGAAGCTGTAAATACAGCGTGTTATATTCAGAATAGAATCTCTATTAGACCTATTCTGGAAAAGACTCCCTATGAACTGTGTAAGGGAAGAAAACCCAACATCTCATATTTTCATCCTTTTGGATGCATTTGTTTTATATTAAATACTAAAGAACATCTGAACAAGTTTGATTCCAAAGCACAGAAAGGTATTATGTTAGGATACTCAGAACGCTCTAAAGGCTATAGAGTATACAACACAGAAACCAAAATTGTGGAGGAATCAATTCATGTTAGATTTGATGATAAGCTTGACCCTGAAAAGTCAAAGCTAGTTGAAAAGTTTGCAGATTTAGAGATCACTCTGGTAGAATCTGAGAAAACTCCAGAAGCAACTGTCACTCAAGACTCTGAAGAAATTAAATCTCCAGAAATTCCGAGGAAAGTCAAAAGTCGCATTAACGTATCTGAAGATTTGATTTTGGGAAACAAAGATGAACCTGTTAGAACCAGATCTACTTTCAGAACTTCTGAAGATATTCCTCTGGGACTAGTGTCTCTGATTGAGCCTACGTCCTGTGATGAAGCTCTTCAAGATAACGATTGGGTGGCAGCTATGCAAGAAGAGTTAGATCAATTCTCCAAGAATGATGTCTGGGATCTCGTTCCTAAACCTAGAGGCACTCATGTCATTGGAACCAGATGGGTTTTCAGAAACAAACTGAACGAGAAAGGAGAAGTTGTCAGAAACAAAGCTCGACTGGTAGCTCAAGGTTATAGTCAACAAGAAGGTATTGATTATAATGAAACTTTTGCTCCAGTCGCGAGGTTAGAATCTATTCGTCTTCTTGTATCTTTTGCTATTAATCATTCTATCAAATTATACCAAATGGATGTCAAGAGTGCATTTCTTAATGGTTATATTTCAGAAGAAGTGTATGTCAATCAACCTCCAGGCTTTGAAAACTCAAATTTTCCAGAACATGTTTTTAAACTTAAGAAATCCTTATATGGACTTAAACAAGCTCCCAGAGCTTGGTATGAACGCTTAAGCAATTTTCTTCTGGAACAAAATTTTATCAGAGGGAAAGTTGATTCTACACTCTTCTGTAAAAACCTTAATAATGATCTCATGATATGCCAAATTTATGTTGATGATATTATTTTTGGTTCTGCTAATATTTCTGTTTGCCAAGAATTTTCTAAGTTAATGCAGGCAGAATTTGAAATGAGTCTAATGCAAGAACTAAAGTTCTTTCTGGGAATTCAAATTAATCAAACTCCAGAAGTCACGTACGTCCATCAAAGTAAATACATTAAAGACGTTCTGAAGAAGTTTGACATGACTGAATGCAACTCTGCAAAGACTCCCATGCACCCAACTTGCATTCTGGAGAAGGAAGAGGTAAGCAACAAGGTTTGTCAGAAGCTCTATCGAGGTATGATAGGCTCTCTTCTCTATCTGACTGCTACTCGTCCTGATATTCTCTTTAGCGTCTGTCTTTGTGCCAGATTCCAATCAGATCCTAGAGAATCTCATTTAACAGCTGTTAAGAGAATTCTTAAGTATCTGAAAGGAACTCCTAACCTGGGCCTGATGTATGAGAAAACATCAGAGTATAGGCTTTCTGGTTATTGTGATGCAAATTATGCAGGAGATAGAATAGAACGAAAAAGCACATCTGGAAATTGCCAGCTTCTGGGAAACAATCTAATCTCCTGGGCTAGCAAAAGACAGTCAACTATTGCTCTATCAACTGCAGAAGCAGAATACATCTCAGCATCACTGTGCACAACTCAGATGCTCTGGATGAAGCATCAGCTAGAAGATCTTCAGATATTTGAGAGTAACATTCCTATCTTTTGTGATAATACTGCTGCTATTTGTTTAAGAATCCTATTCTACATTCCAGAGCCAAACACATAGAAATAAAACATCATTTTATCAGAGACTATGTTCAGAAAGGGATAGTAACATTGAAGTTCATTGATACAGAACATCAATGGGCAGATATCTTTACTAAGCCTCTAGCTGAAGATAGATTTCTTTTTATATTAGAAAATCTGAACATTAAAAATTGCCCTGAGTAAAATTTGGCTCTGAACATGTAAAATAAGACTCTGATAAAAACAAATACATCTCTGCCTCTGACTCTGATACTTCTACAAGTTAAGAAGATATATGAGTTAGAAATCTTCAGAAACCAATCCTTTGGTATTCCTGAAGATCAGATACATCAACACGTGGAGCATTAAATGTCTAACCCTAGAACTTCTAGACAGCTGTCAATAGAAATCAAAGGTCAGAACGTTTGAAATCTCCTAGAGCAGTGTACGTACTGTTGGGATTAGACATTCATTTATTAGCTGTAATCATTTTTCCCCCCAAGCGTGCTATTTTGAGTGTTGTGTCTAACGCATTCTGAGGTGTCGTTTTGCATGTGTTTTACTTAGAGTATATAAACACTTTCTCTCACATTTCACATTTATTACTCTCACTCACTCTAAAACCCTAAACCCTTCTCTGCAAGTTCTCTGCAAGTTCTTCACCTTCTTCATCAATCTTCTTCATGGATGCTCAACAGCAAGAAGTTTTTAACTTCTCCCAACAGATGGAATCCAGTTCTAATCCCCAAACCTCAAACACTCAAACACCAACGGTTACAGGCGTCACCATAACCCCTGTTTATCAAGAACCCCACATTCTTGACCGAGAAAGCCACATAAACCTTTCAACTCCCTTTGAAGGTTTGGATGTTTTGTGTGAATCTTTGGTTGATTTTGACAACCTAAGAAGAAATGGCGTTGATCTCACTAGGGAACTTCGTCAACAAGGATGGGAAACCTAGTTCAACAGGCTTTATGGTCCAATCTACCCTCTTCTGGTCAAGGAATTCTGGAGACATGCTGATGCAGATGACCAATTCATTGTCTCTTTTGTTCTAGGGGTAAAGATTGTCATCACTGAAGCATCAATTGCCTCCTTGCTGAATATGGAGGAAAGTGGAGGAAAAAGGATTTACAACATTCCTCCCAGGTCTAAGCGCATCACTGAAGTCATCAACCCAACTATCTTCAAACCAAATGTTGAAGGAAACCCCTCTAAGAACAAAGAGCTACATCAGAACCTCCGAGTGTGGCTGAAGATAATTCTGGGTACTATTCACCATCGCCCAGCCTCCAACTCCTCTGATTACATAAATGCTGATCAAAAATGCATTTTATATTGTATTCAGAAGGGTATCCAGATCAACCTCCCTGTTCTTCTCTTCAGATATCTGAGGGATTCAGTCAGAGAAACCAGGAATAACATGAAGCCCAAATCCTACATTCCTCTGGGTAGATTGCTCTCTGACATCTTCATTGAGCATGGACTGGTAGACGCTCTGGAAAAGACCAGATGTATGGATGATCTGGCAATTGATGTAGGGAAGCCTCTGAATGCCAAAAACCTCAAAAGCATGGGAATCATCAAAGAGATTAGAGTCAAGCCCACTCTGGAAGTATCCTGGGATAGTCTGAAAGATCAGAGGAAGATGCCTCATGGCCTGGCCAGATTCTTCAAGAATGAGCCCAGAGACGCTGTTGCCCTCTATCTTCATCGTCTGCTGGAAGAAGGTTTTGATGTTTCTGATTTCAGTCTCGACGAATGTCTGGATTCAGAAGAAGATCTAGTCAGATACAAGAGAGGTGTCTCTGAGAGACAGATAGCTGCTGAGGCAAGGAAAGCAAAGAAAGCCAGACTTGGAGAATCTTCTGGAACAAAATCTCCTGCTCCTTTGCAAACTTCTTCTTCTGGTATGTCTATTCCTCTTGTTACTTCTGTTCCTATGATGGCTTCTTCTCATCCTCTCACAACACCTCCCTTATATACTACCTCTGAAATCCCACCCTCAATCACCAAAACCTCCCAACCTACACCAGTTCTAAACATAGCTAGAACTTTCATTCCTCCCTCTATACCTGCACAAACTCACCAAAGCACTTCTTCTTCTTCATCATCCTCTATACCAGAATCACCACCTTATGTTACTGTTTACTCTGACCCTGAACCTTCTGATCCTGACTCCCCAACAATAGCCACTCTATATGCTCATAGACTTGCCTCTCAACAACAAACTCTAACACAATCTGAAGTAACCTCACCACTCCAAACTTCACTTCCACCACAACAAACAACAACTCTCCCCTCTGCAACTCAACCATCTGATCGCTTCACCTCTAATATCACTCCACCAATTATTCCCGCTGTACCTGAACCAGACTCTGACCCATTAGACCTAAATCCTCTTTATGCTTCATCCCCCAGTCTTCAACCAGAAGCAGATTCTGAACTTCAACCAGAAGCAGAATCTGAACCTCAAACTCTAAATCTTAGCCCTTCAAACTCTCCACCTCATTCACCTGAACCTGAACCTGAACTTACCATACCTACCCTTGAGGAAGCCATCAGGCAGGTAGCAGAAGTTTCAATCCAGAAGGTCAAGTCTTTGGCTAACAACTCTGAAGTCAGTGATGATCCTAAATCTGTTAGGACACACTGGAACAGAGTCATTAGTTGGATGACCTCTGAGTCTTATAGGCTGAAGAGTGTCTCTGAACAAGTCAGAAATGGCTACATCAGAGATGCTGAGGAAAGACTCCAGGAGAGATTAGCCAGAGAAGCTGAAGCCAAAAGGCTAGAGGAGGAGAGGTTGGCTAAGGAAGCTGAAGAAGAAGCAAAAAGACTAGAGGAAGAAAGACTGGTAAAAGAAGCAGAAATCCTAAGGCAACAAGAAGCTGAAGCTAAGGCTCTGGCAGATGCAGAAGCTCAAGCTGCTGCAGAAGCTGAAGCCCAGCAGGCTCTGACTCAGGGGGAGTCTTCAACTGCTGTTCCCATGATTCTTCAGACTTTGAAGGACCTTAAGGAAGATCAGAATATCCTCCGAGACAGAATGGACAAGCAAGATACGGTCAATGAGAATATCCAGAAGATGCTTGCCATGATCTTGCAGAAATTGCCTCAGAACCCTTAGGCACTTAGGATTTTATGTTTTGCTTGCCTTCTTGTTTTTTGCTTTCTTGTTTTGCTGACTCTGATGTCTGTGTTCTCTTGTTTTTCGTTTCTGCTATATTTTAATACAATGTTTTGTTTTTTTTTTCTCTTCAATTATTTATTTTCTATGTCTTTTTGATTCTGACAAAAAGGGGGAGAAATCATTAAATAGCTCTGATGAAAATTGTCTAAAAACCTCAAGCACTCTGCAACAATTGTAGAAATAGCTCTGATAAAAATAACTCTGGTTAAATAGCTCTAACATTAAATTTAAGAAATTGCAGAAAGTTTTTAGAAATCTCATTACTTGGAAAGCTCTGGTAAGAACTTCTGAACTCCCTAGCACTAACTCAGGGGGAGCTTCTGTCTATCTGATCTTATTTCATTCATGTTTCATCTGCTATTTTAAGTTGTTTTGTCATCATCAAAAAGGGGGAGATTGTAAGAACAAAATTGTTCTACAACAGATTCCTTGATTTTGATGATAACAAAGGATGAAACCAAAAATGGCACCCTAACGAAAAGTTTCTAAGTGTGCAGGGTTCTAAAGAAAGAAGTAATAAATCTGATGATATCATCAGATGCACAATAAGATCAGATACAAATTCTCAAGTATCAGAAGCATCTGAAGTGGAATCTCGTTCAAGAAAGTCTGACTCTGGACAAAACTACAAAGTTTCAGAAGCATCTGAACATAAAGTAAAGTCTAGAAGCTCTAACTCTGAACAACGCCCTCTGAAGAATTTGTTTAGATCAACATCAGAAGCAAGATTCCTAGTTTCTCCAGTTACACAAATACTCTGATTATGGATTTGCTAATCATGAAGAAGTAACGTTCAAGTCAAGTAAAGATTTTCAATTGGATTTCCTTATTAAGAAAGAGACGTTAATCTCCACTTCCAAGAGAGAAGATACTACTTGTGGTAAGTAGTCACTTCAAAGATGAAAAGTTAAACTGCAGAAGCTATTTAAGTGATGGAGTAAACTCAGTTTAATATCCACCAGATTCTACTCTACTCCAACTCTTATATAAATAGAGATGCAATCAACATTCAGTAACAAGAAATCAACTAGCCAAAACTATACTGAATTATTTCACGCTCAAGAAAATCATCTTTGCTCTCAAAGAATTTCACTAAGCTTTTGCTTATTAAGTGAAAAATCTGTTCTTAAGTTTGTAATACTTGCTTTCTTAGAAGCACTTTAGATTACATATCTTGTTTTCTTCTCTCTTAGGTGTTGATTGTAATCTTTCAAGATTAGTGGATTAAGTCCTTGTTGAAGGCGAAATCACCTTGGCCGGGTGGACTGGAGTAGCTTTGTGTTATAAGCGAACCAGTATAAAATCATCGTGTGATTTTCATTTTGGAAAAGCGCTTATTTTTCAAACAATTCAAACCCCCCCTTTCTTGTTTTTCTCACCTTCACTTTCCATTCTTCGTTGAGCTCTCCATCACGATTGTCACTCTTGTCGAGGATATCTTCTGTCGGTGGTATACTCAACACCATTTTCTCTCGAATTTCAATCATATCTTGTAATTTTGACTTCGACATCTTATACCCTGAAGTAATTTTGTCCAACTCGTTAGCTTCTTGGTTTTTGTTTCGGGGTATATGTCTTATGTCTGTAACTTCAAATTGTTCTAGTAGTTGCGTCGCAGTCACAAAATACTTTAGCAAACTTCCCTTGATGCACTTGTATTTGCGTGTACCTTGCTTGACTACTAACTATGAGTATCCCTTTACTTCAATTCGACTGGCTCCCATCCCTTTAAAGAGTTGAAGACCAACTATTAAATCCTCGCATTCGGCTTCATTATTAGAACACTTTTCACTGATCTTATACTTAAACTTCATCGGACCATCCTGAAGGGATAATATCAATACCCCAACTCTCGTTCCGTCTTTGTGACTCGACCCCTCTAAATACAAACACCATGGCTTGCCGTCGACCATGTTCAGAGATGATTCGACCATGGCATGATCCACTATAAAATTTGCCACAATCTTGCCTTTCATAGCCTTTAAAGGTCTGAATGTTAGAGAGACCTCTGTTAACACTAGTGCCCATTTTCCAATTCTACTATGCAGAATAGGTTTAGACACCATATGTTTAATAATATCGTAATGAGACGAAACATAAATTGGTTTTATATATTGCTTTAATTTCATACAAGAAAAATACAAGCATAAACATAGTTTTTTTATGAGATTGTACCTAGTTTCAGCATCTACCAATACTCTACTGAGGTAATATATAGGTCTTTCGACACCATCATTATCCTTTTGGGCCAACATGCTCCCTATAGTTGTATCTGATGCAACAATATATAAACTCATGTTTTTCTCCTTACTTGGGGGATAACAAAATAAGAGGCTTGGTAAGGTACCCCTTGATTGCATCGAAAGCCTCTTGTTGCTCGGGGCCCTAGTAAAAATCACTTTCCTTCTTAATTTTAAGTAGTGGCAAAAATACCTTGGTTTTACCACTTAGATTCGATATGAATCTTCTTAAGAAGTTTATTTTCCCCAACAAAGACTGGAGTTGCTTCTTTGTCGACGGGCTTTTGAGGTATAAGATTGCCTTTGTCTTGTTCTGATTGATCTCGATACCTCGTTTGTGTACCATGAATCCCAAGAAGTCGCCTGCATGCACACCGAAAGCACACTTTAACGGATTCATTTTCAATTCATATTTCCTCATTCTATCAAACGAGCGTCGAAGGTGATCCAGGTGCCCTCCCTCAGATGAAGATTTTATCACGATGTCGTCAATATACACCTGCATGAACTTCTCAATGAAGTCATGAAATATGGCATTCATGTCCCATTTGGTAGATTTCTCCTACGTTTTTTAAACCAAACGGAGTGACGACCCACTCGTACATCCCCAAAGCACCAGGGCATCGAAACATTATCTTGGGGACATCTTCTTCGGCAATAAGAATTTGATTGTAGCCAGAGTATCCATCAAGCAAGCTCAGGTATTCAAAGCCTGCGGCCGAATCGACCAGCATTTCCATCACGGGCATCGAATACTCATCCTTTGGCGTGGCGTTATTTAGTTCTCTGAAATCTATACAAATCCTAAGAGTTCCGTTTTTATTGATGACAGGCACTATGTTAGCCAACCACTCGACGTGCCTTGTCGTTCTTATGAAACAGCTTTTGAGGAGTCTTTCGATCTCTTGCTTGATCTTCAAGGTGACGTCTGAAGCAAATCATCGAGGGTGTTGCTTCACTGGCTTTTTCCCAGGTTGGATAGGAAGTGGATGCTCCACGACGCCTCGATTTAGACTTGGCATTTCATCATAATCCCAGGCAAAGCAGTCCCTGTATTCGGTGAATACCTCAACTAGTTTTGCCCTTATTTCTGACCCCACCTTAGTACTTATTGTCGCATTACGCGAAAAACCGGCGGGAAAACAAGACAACAGAGCCGCCACCGTGCGTTATTTATCCCAAAAGAGGGAAAGGAAACGCTCAGAGTAAACCTGGAAAAGACATGGTCTCGCGACCAAAGAGAATGGGATCGGGAGTCGGTTATGCGAAGGGAAGGTATTAGCACCCCTACGCATCCGTCGTACTCGACGGGATCCACGCACAAAAGGAAGGAATATGGTTGCTAAAACACTGCTCACAAACAAACAAATACTGGCTGAAAGAGACACAAGAAAACAAACAAGACCGACTCGGCAGGATATCGCTTCCTGGGCCTACTTAGTCTATCAAACATAGACATCTGAGTCTAAGTAGTTCGGACTGGGGGAAAACATGCTCGCTAGGATGTCGCATCCTATGCATACGTATCTTCTTGGACTAAGAAGAATCAGAGCATCCGTAGCTCGGCTCACGCACGCCAAACAAAACCACACAAACACGGGCAAACATGGAACCCGAATGCCAATTGCTGGACTTATATCAGCTTCCGAACCAAACACACCCACACTGGAAACCAGATGCCACTTGATGGACTTATCCCGGACTCCAAGCACACAACAAGAGGATACGGAATGCCAATCGCTGGGCTTACATCCATCTCCTGACACACACAAAGACAACACAAAAAGGGCGCCCGGAGAGATCAGCTCATCTCCTGCCTACGTACCTCATCTGGTATGAGGATCAGGGCGACGTAGTTCCCCTACGCAGGGACAAAGGACTAGCCTAACCAGATAACAAAGGGAGACACAACTAGGGAGACTAACTCGAGCCTAGATGTTATCATGCAAAATCATCCCTAAGTCAAGGTTGCTATCTAACTTGCACAGAGCAAGCTATCCTAAACAGCTCAGGCAAAGCAAATAATCACAAATAGCACACACTATATACACACAAAGTGGGGCTCAAACAAGGGTTAGGCTGCGGAAGCAAGCCAACTGTATCAGGGTGATGTTAGCTCTTAACCCTAACATTGAGAGTTAGGGTGAAGCAGATGAAAGGTGAGTGAAGATGAGACTTCACAGCTCTTATCCCTGGCCTGGGAGAGCTTTAGACAATGAAGTGTGGGTTCAGAAAGTGGGAACCCTTCTACACTTATGACACTGACTCAACTGTACAATTGTACAAGGATCTTGGGTTACTATCCACAATGCATCTACACAGTGGTGTGAGCAAAGGGATGACTCAACAAGAATAGCAGGAGATGGATTGCACATCTCTTGTATCTGCCAATTGCCTTATCAAAGGTCTTTTCCTGCTTGGGGACAAAAATAAACAAGCACAAACATTGCCTCTTAAGGAGGACTTCAGACAGGTGTCTGGCCAAGTAACAGGCCAGGTCTTCCAGACTACATGGAGAAGAGATCATTATACCTCAATGCTCAAGCTAGCAAGCAAAGCAAACACAAGTTCACAAGGGAACTATAGCAACTAAGGTACCTGAAATCAATCCAACATAATCAGTATACCAGACAAACAAAAAGCAAACAGACAATTACAAGTCCACAGCACAAACAGATAACAAGCATCAATGCATAAAGGTGCAAGCCACAAGGCATAGGTACAAGTCTCAATGCCTACAAAACAAACTCAAAGTTAGTCATAAACAAGCTATAAACCAACTCCAATTGGGTAAGCATCATCAAGCATAAGCAATTATGCTCTTTGACCTGAAACAAAGCTCAAATGTGAGAGCACAAACCACTAGTACAAGACTAGGGTCAAAATGAGAGCAAAAAGCCAAAATAGAACATGAAACTTATCAAAAATCAAGATCAATCAATTAAGAAACAAATACAAGTGGTTTCATGTTCATATCATCAACCATTATCATTTCATGAGACAAAGAGTACAAAGCATGCAATTTGAAGCTCATAGAACCCAACAGAATGATTCAACTCAAATCAACTCACAAACATTTCAATAAATCCCCAAAAAATTCATGGTCAAACAGCATTCATAAAATGATATACACACCAAATTTCAAGTCATTTGGACCAAGGGAAGCAAGTCAATTAAGTTCATAAAGGCAAGGCATGTTCAAGCAAGCTCATACAAGGCACCAAATCATACATCAACTTCAAGCAAGCATAAAACATAATTGGCATAAGATAAATGAACCAAATCAAATCCATGACAAACTTCAAGAGGTATATAATACACATGCCAAATTTCAAGTCCATCCAATAAACAATGAGAATTTCACAAATCAAATAAAATCATGACTCACAAAAAGTCCACAATTGGTCAAACAGGGAAGCAAATCTCAATCAAATTGCAAATGCACTCAAAAAATCCACAAAAATTCACATTCAAATTTAATATCCAGAAGATCCAACATGCAAAAATTCAGGTCATTTTGAGTTCATATGGCATGGCATATAAAATCAAGAAGTTGGACATGAAATGGTGTGACACAAATTGTCACAACTCCAAAGATCATAGCATATCTCACAATCCAGAAACGCAAAAATCATAAACTATATACCAAAATTCTCCTCAAGGTGTCTAGATCATGCATACAAAATTTCAGCTCCATCCAATTAAGCATCATCATTTCATGAAAGAATTGGTAAGCATTGTGCAACAAATGACATGTTCACATAAACCCTAACCAAACCAGAAATCCATACGTGCACAATTTCCATAAAAATCATCATAAAATAGTAGACATGGCAAGTTTTATCGTGGAAAAAATCTCATATTAATTGGACAAATATTGAATGAGTTATGATTTTTGTAATGGGATGAAAAAATAAAAAAAGATGAACCAAGGCATGTGAGCATGGATGAAGGCAATGACAAAAAAATGCAAGGCTAATGTTGAAAGTGCTCTAGCCAGGTATCGAACCGGCTGGCATTTCAAATAGGGCGCCACTTAAGTGAAACGCCGCGTTTCACTTAAGTGCGTGGCATGATTCTCTTGGTGCATGAGCGGAAAACAGCGAAAACGCATGCAAACTGCCATGGATAAGATCAAACACGATTTTCAAACGGAAATGTTAGGGTTCATCATCATTTCATGCGTTCTTCATCCAATTTCCAGGTGATGAACAATTTTCCACAGAAATCAACAAATGATATATCAATAGACTCGTCTCATCATGCACATCAATAATCTAACAACAATTAACCCTAACTTTCACTAACAAACTCGGATCGATCAAAAGAAGATTTGAACATCAAACTTAAAATCCAGATATCTTATTCAATTCTCAATGAAATTCAATTCTACAAAGTTCAGTGTACTCATGGATAGAAGATCTACATAAGCCATAACACAATTTCATGAACCAAGAGTATCGAATTCCAACCTTCAAATTGATGCAGCTTTGGATTTGATGTTTTCAGGACTTGTAAGCACGAAACAGAAGTTCTATGGTGCTTATGTTGATGAATGGAAGGAGCTTCGAAGCTCAATTATGCTCGATCTTGCTCTAAATTCAAGCTGCCATTGATGATGCTCAATTGTGCAGTTCTTGATTCTGCATGAAATGGATGAGTTCTTGCTTGCAGAAGCTCCAACAATGCTTGTGAATGATGGATCCTTGAAGAACTATGCAAGGCTCTTTGAGAATTTGCAGAAAAAATCAAGAAGAAAAGTTGAGAGAATTTGCTATTTTTGGATCTAGATCTGTTAGAATGAAGTGTTAATGATGAATTCAGTTAGGATTAGCTATTTATATGTGCTGTTAATCACTTTTGTTAATCAAGCTTAGCCAAAACCAAAGTGATTAGTGAAAATGCAAGTTTATGCTAAATTGGCCAAAATAACCTCATGTATGCAATGCCTTGCTACAGTGCATGAAAACCTGTCCAAACACACTCCAAATGTGATTTTAGACCAAATGCCAAGATTGGAATGCATGGAAAATGCATAGTTTTGAAAGTCACTTTTTTCCCTCCCTTTTTTAAATTCAAGCAAGTGAAAAAGTGCCATTTTTATGTGATGACTTTTGATGAAATGTAATGAATGATTTGGATAGAACATGTCAAATGGAGATTGTAGCAAGAAACCCCACTCAATTTGGCCAAATGGTGTGAAAGTTATCCCACTTTGAAGTTCAAAATTTCTTGACAATGATTTGATCATAACTTGCCAACCACAAATGAGAAATGGATGTTCTTGGACTTTTTGGAAAGGTGAGAGCAAGATCTTCAACTTTCATGTTGTCTGATCTGGTCGACCATTTTCCAAACCTTCGACCTCATAGGCCAAATCCTGAAGTCTTTCCCTTTCCAGAATTGACTTCCTCTTGTTTTTAGCCAAATAAGCCGAAATTCGAGTTAGGCTTTCTGACTCAGCAGTCATCCTCATCGACTACAGACCACCCCATAGGTGGAATTCCCGTCTCTCATCCTGTGTCTTCCTTGTTATCCCATATGAAACCATGATCAGGGTCCAAGTTCAGAACTCGACCAGTTTTGACAGAAGGATAGGAGCCCGACTCATCATCACATGGCACTATATAAGCCAAGTGTTAGTCGAAAGACCTCTTGGAACCCCTATCATCGACCCGGTAATAACTTTGGTCGGCCTCAATATTTTCTATGATGTCGTCCTTTCGCCAGATTATAAGTCTCTGGTGGACGGTCGATGGTACATCCCTTATACCATGGATCCATTCTCGACCCAAGAGTAAATTGAAATTGGCTTTTGAGTCTATCACCATGAATAGTGTTGAACGTGTTGCGTGTCCACAATGAGGTCGACCTTAACAACCCTCATTATATTGCTGGTTTTCCCTTTGTAGTTTGACAGGACCATGTTGTGTTGTTGAAGGTCTTCGTCACCGTTTCCCATTTTCTTAAACAGAGTATAGGGCATCAGATTGACTGCAGCGCCTCCGTCGACAAAGACCTTGTTGACCGCCATTCCATCGACCTTTGCTCTGATGAACAATGGCTTAAGATGGTACATCATCCCTGAGTTGGGCCTTTCAAACATAGCTTTTTGTTCTTCCACCATGCCGCTATTCATGACGTAGTAGCACAAAGGTTTTCCTCTGTCTGTTTCGTCTGGTACAAAATCTCGTCTGTTTCAAAGACTTCGAATACCATGTTGTATTCAGCTGGTAACATCGACACAATCCATAGTCTATGATGAAATCGTCACCATAAATGTCATGGTTGTTTTCGTCATACATGTCTTCGTCGAATTCCTCATCAAATTGAGGGGAGTATTCAGGCTCTCCTTCCTCTAGTTGGGGAGAATACTCGGGCTCTTCCTCCTTCGATTGACCCACGCTTATCGGATGCTTCTCTACCTCTGACGAACATTCCACATTCTGAGTGGCTATTATTGCCTTATTTCCCATCGAGTCGACAATCATGGCCATTGTCTGATTAGCCACCATTTTTCCTGGTCCTACGACCTTTGGCATCTGTTCCTTCTGTCTAGCGATTTCTGAAGGCTTCAACTGTGGAGTGGTAACGACTTTCCCAACTCTTTTGTTTCGTTGGTGGCGTCTCCATTGTGTCTAGTCATTAGATTCTTTCCTCAGTAGTTAGGATATATTGTGTAGCCCCTTTTCTTCTCTGGAGATGTTGTCTCTTTATCTAACACCTTCCATTTTTGGCTTTTTTCCCCTTTCTGATTGACATACTCTATCCATTTTTCCTGTGGAACACCAGTGAAGGTCTTTGGTTGGGAATGTTGAAATTGTCTTCTATAATATTTGTTCTGTTGAGGTGCTTCATGCCAGTCGAACACGAATCATGGGACAACAGGTTTCTCTTCTTTCACAACCTTGTTATCGGCCTCCAGTTTTTCAGCGAGTTTCTCGTCGAACACCGCACTACACTTTAGGCATAACAAAGCTTTTTACCCATTTTCCTTACACTTCTCTTGGAAGTATGATAAGCTTTCGCCGGGCTGGGGATAGGCCGACTCGGACTTCTTTTCGGCCTTGTTTCTGAAACCATCAGTAGTTTTGACCATCATCACTTCAAACGATTCAGCTAACGAGGTTGCTTTGGAAACCTCAATGAGACCATCAGTAGTCTCTACCATCATGCATTCGAGAGGCTATGCGTACAAAGCTTCCTCCATCTTAAGAGGGTCAGAATCCACCTGCACTTTTTTCCTTTCTCCAAACTGGAGCCTTCCTTATTTCAGAGCTTTCTGCACCAAATCCCTAAAAAGAACACATTGGTGAGTTTTGTGACCAAGAAATTATGAAATTTACAAAATCCCCTTTTATGATTTTGTTATAAGGGAGGGTCTTTTAAACCCTGAGGGACGATAATCTGACCATCTTTTACTAACAGATCAAATATTTCGTCACACTTAGACACGTCGAAATTATAGGTCTTAGCTATGTATTTGTCTATTTTTTCTGGTTCGACAATGTTTTTTCCATTCGAGGGCTTCAAAACCTTAATGGTATACGGAGGTTCGGGCTTAAGTTCTGCCACGTTAACCTCACTCATGTCAATTATATCTTCGTCATCAGAAGAGACTCCTTCGACTGCGATATATGACACTTTTTCTTTCTTATGATATCGACCCGTCTTGGACTTCTCAGCTTCCAAGCGTTCGGTACATCAAACACTATCGGCCAATTGGGCTATATCTCTAAGATACTGCGTATCCAGCTTTTTCCTTATAGAATAATATAGACCCCCATCCTCCATCTTGACTAGATTGTATTCAGGGACTTGAGTAAAGCATCGTGCCTTTAGTAGTTTAAACCTATTTAGGTACTAATCAAATGACTCAACAACCTTTTGCTTAATACTAGCTAGTTCTTTGAGGCTAATCTTAGATTCTCCCATGTAAAATTGTTCATGGAACAATCTCTCTAACTGTGTCCATGTTTGGATCAACTGTGGAGGTAGCATTGTGAACCATATAAACACGTATTTTAACTTAAAGTCCTCATTGTTTGCTATGTCGCCATCCTCGGTCAGGTACCTGGCCACGTGCTCGATGGTGGATTCTTTAGTATCCCCAACGAACTTGGTAAATTTTGGGACTTTCCACCCCCTAGGCAATTTTGTCTGTAAGACAAAACCTGGTAGAGGCAAAGATAACTCGACCACTATAGGAAAGGACTTACTCCATTTCGCACTATGATCCGTTCGACGATAGCCTCTAGGTTTTGTTCCCCCATGGTTGCATCGTGTCGAACTTGTCAGACCACCTGGTCAGGATCCTAGTTACGGTTAACCATTACCACGGAGGGCCTTCGTGCCACACTTGGGATCTGTTCAAATTCCTGATATTCCTGTTCGACAGTATCGTCCGTCATCTCCTCTTGTCGAGTTGATGTTTCCGTTTGAGGAGGAGGCGTAGGATTTCAGCGGACCTGAGCCCTTGGGGCTCCCCAAAAGTCTCATATCCTTGTCATTTGGGTTTCCAACTGTTGGTAACTCTGCATCGAATCCCATCTATTGTCTCATAACAACGACAGAACTTGACATAAAAGTTGGGACTGACTGAGACGTCAATCCGAAACCTGGGGGTCGACCAAATGAGGTTGCCAAAGGTCCAAATCCCTGGTAGTGAGGGAATGGCGATGATGAGGTATCACTGTAAGTCGAACTAAGATTATGATAATTTTCCATAAACACAATCGGCATTCCCAACGTTCGGTGCATGGGGACATTGAAACTAGGCATATGTTTCCCAATAATTCCCATGGTTGTTGGTGTTGGCGTTTGTGGTTGACACAGCGTCAAAATTAGCCCTACAAACGCTGTAAAAACCGCTAACGCCATGCTAGAGCCGATATCAGTAGCCTGGGACGTCGATGTTTCTCCCGCCAAAGACACTTCTTCGTGGGGTCTAGGAGACGTCATTTTTCCACTGTGCAATCGCATACACTTAACATTGTCGATGTCCCACCGGGTGTGCCAATTTATTGTTCGGCAATAATATCTAGCCTTCCTATAAGAGGGTTACTTGCAGGACCGGCTACAAAGTCATGGACTTAGTGTTTGAGCATATGGTGTTTTGGTAAACGATGTCTTTGAAATGTTTAAAACGTGTAAACATAACTCTTGATGAGTTAGGAGCGCGATAAAAGTAAGGCGTAAAAGGAACGTATAAATGGTAAAGCAAGAACTAAAGGTAAATTTGGTAAGATGAAATGACTTGTAAATGTAAAATGGAGGCAAAGTACATTTTTGTGAGGAGATTGACTCTTTTCTCGTAAACGCTTTGATATTTCAAGTTTTACTCCTACTGTAAATGTTCAAAATGCCACCTCTAGAATCTCACCTAACACTGGCTTAAATACTAATTGGAAATAACTGTCTGGAGGTTACAAAACCGTCTCATGATGCCACACGTCGGTCCATTTCCCCCATGTTGATAAATAACTACCCACGTTCTTTGATTGCCCACGATTGCCTTCACCAATCAAGCCCTTCAACTTCAACCAAATCTTGCAGATGTCGACCTATGGACGCGTCCCCCATCCATTCGAGGATGCTCCGACAAGTTCCCTAGTCGAAACTGGCTTTCTTCTCTAGCCGAAATTGGTCAGTTAACAGTATGAGGCCTTAATAACTGGTCTTAAAATCCTGAAAGAATCAGAGGACAGGAAAATATAGGTGAAATGAGACTCGGAATTGGTGATTAAACAAATCATACGACAATACAAATGCATTAAGGAAAATTTGTTGAGGTATTTCGCGATGACAACACAACTATTGGAGTACTTCGAGATCGTCGTCATTATGCACGTGCCAATGAATAAGAACCAAGAAGCCAATGATCTGGTCCAGATCGCTTTGGGATACAAAATAACAAAATCAAGACTCCAGGATATTATTGAGGTACAGGAGAAGATGGTGTCAGACATACCACCACCTAGTATGAACATTCAAGAGACAATGGGGGAAGATAACCCTGACGATAGTGTTAATTGCTATGAAGGTTTCGACGACGAGTGCCTCAAAAATTTCAAGATTGAAAATTTCTAGAGACACGAAGTTTTCGCTATTGGCAATTGATCACCATCATATTGGAGAAAACCAATTTTAGAATACTTAGAGAATCCATTCGGAAATACTGATAGGAAAATCAAGTACACGGCACTGAGCTACGTACGACTGGGAAACGAATTGCTGAAGAAAATCCAGAGGGAATATTGCTTAAGTGTCTTGGGAATATAGAAGCATACTTGGCCATATCTGAAGTACACAGTGGAGCCTGTGGTGCACACCAAGCAGGCCATAAGATCAAATGACTATTGTTCCGACAACGCATTTGTTGGCCCAATATGTTGAAGGATTGTATCGAGTTCGCCAAAGGATGCCAAGAATACCAAATGCATGAGAGCGTCCAACGCGTACCAGCAAGTGAGTTGCATTCGATTATCAAGCCTTGGCTCTTTAGGGGATGGGCGTTGGATGTCATTGGTGAGATTCTACAGGCCTCATCGAAACAACAAAAGTTTATCCTGGTCGGAATAAACTACTTTACAAAATGGATAGAAGTTATCCCTTTGGTAAAAATGGATCAGGAGGATGTGATTGAATTCATTCAAAAGCATATCGTATATAGATTTTGCAACCAAGAAACCATTACCACGAATCAAGGTTCGGTTTTTGTGGGGTAAAAGATGCAAGAATTCGTCTTCGAAACAGGTTCCAGGTTGGTCACTTCCACACCTTATTATGCGCAAGCAAATGTCCAGGTCGAAGCAACCAACAAGGTGATAATTAGTCTAATCAAAAACCATGTCGCCAAAAATCCAAAAAATTGGCATAAGACTTTATACCAAATCATATGGGCTTGTCGAACGTCCCCGAAAATGGTCTCCCAAATGGGAGGTACCATTTCAAGTAATCTGAACATTTACTAACAATGCTTATGATATTCAGGAACTAGGCATGGATCGAAGGATCTTAAGGGTAAATGGGAAATATTTGAAGAAATATAAACTTATGCTACAAGAGATTCAAGTCCAAACATAATGAAAATATTCATTAATTCGTTCAAATAGCCTAAAAGGCATTACAAAAAATGGTCGACCGACCTTACTGTAAGATCCTAATTTTGACCCTAAGATCCCTCATGGCATCATATCATTGCTCAGTGCATTGCCTCAAGGATCATAGCATGTTTGGCTCCTTAACCCTAGGGTTGGGACTTGTTTGAGTGTTTTGAGATCACCAAGCATGCTTTTGTTGTATATTATTGCTTTTCTTATTTTGATTACTAACCAAAAGCACAAAAATATGTGACTAACTCTTTTTGTTTTGAAGCTTAAGTGATCATATGCTCCACAATGCTCCTAAGAGGCTCCTAACCTTAATGCAACGGCTAGATGAAGATGAGAAAAAGCATGAAAATGGTCCACAAAGCTCTTAATAATCATATGTGTCTCCCAAGTATCTCAATTTGCCAATTTGATCAAGATAACCCAAAAGGCTTGAGGATTGTTTCCCAAGGAAACCCTAATTCAACTATGCTTCAAATATGCCTTGCTCATGAAGCAACCTCAACCTATGATCAAATTTAATAAAGGGAAGTTCTTTCATTCATTATTTTATTCGTATATTATCCTATTTGAGGCCCCTCAATCATTCATTCATCAAGATTGGAAGTTTGGCCTTGAAAAGTTGATCAGTCAAGTCATTTGACTAAGCTGAGGGTCAATGAGATACAACTTTTGATGTGTTTGTAAAATGATGATGACTCGAAGAGAATAAATGTTCTTGAGAACCATATGAAGAACTTTCATGTTCATCCAAAATCGATTTGAAACATGGAACATCATCATTCATTTCAAAACATTATAGGTCATTTTGACTAAAACCCTAATTTTGGGTCAACTTCCCAAGGACCTAACTTCCTTAATTTTTATGATTTTGAGGTGATACAAAATTAATTGGAAAGCTTAACATGTCTACTTCAAATGTTATTTTGGACAAAATTTCATAATCCTAAAATAAATACATGTGATAATACAAAACATTATAGGTCACTTTGGACCTAAGTCATTGAATTTGAAAAATGCCCAACTTCAAATGCCCATAACTTTCTCATGAAAAATCCAAATGATGCAAAATTTGAGTCTAAATTGATCATCTTGAAAAGATATACAACTTTGATGTTATAGGTGTTTCCATTTGAAGCTTGAATCATTGAAACAGAGGGGCTTGAAGAGGCTTGCTTTTGGTGAAATTTCTCAAAGGGTGACTTAGACATGTTTTGTGCCCAGACTTTCACAGCTAGTTTTCACTAATTTCCAAATGCCAAATAAATTTTTTCCCAACATGACTTTTGTTCCTTATTTCAAGGGCTTTCCAACCATTACTCACATTACTTTTTTGGACTTTCCATGTGTGAGTTTCAAAGAGCTTTCTCTTTATGGTCATTTTTGCATTTCATGTTGTAACTTCATGTGCAAGCTATTTCCATCACAATTGCACGTCCAATTCAATTCTAGTTGATCTCAGTATGGTTTATCACCCACCATTGGGCCTTACATGCACCTGTACAGGCCCATGCAAGGAAGATTCAAATCCGATGCACACGAGGGAAGCATGATCTCATCCATATTTCAGCTTAAATAAGAGCTCAATCCCATTCATTTTCAACCAAGTGGAGACCTGAAGTGCTGCAAAATTGAAATCCCAACCCTCACTAAAGGAATTTTTAGTTTTCTTTCTCTTTTTCAAGCTTGAAATTCAACATCATTAGTTGATTTTCAAAGCTCAATTCCTTAACCTATCATCTCCATCACGCTTCCAGAGCAAAAGCAAATCAAGATCTTGAAGAATTCGTGGCATTTGAAGCTTCACTTCAGAGGTAGAACCTCAAACTTTCTTGATCTAGATCTTGCAATACAAATTGATTTTCTTGGGGATCTTTACCCTCTTGATAGAAAATACCTTCTAACAAAATGTTATTAGGTTTGTCTCTTAAGGGGAACCCAAGTTGTCGACGAGCCAAAGCAGGGTTGTAGTTAATTCCTCCTTGTGTACCAATGAGAGGCACATTAGGGAATTCACCACAACAATCAATAATCTCCAAACTACTCAAAGAAGGATCATACCAAACTATATCATCATTGGTGAGAGACACAAGTCTCTGAGACCACCGTAGACATTGTTTGTTCTCCACAAAAGCAGGTGTCTGAGGTAAGTGCGAAATAAATCACTTGTACAAAATAGGAATACAACAGAAAATCGTTCCACCACCTTTAGAATTCCTTAGATGCAAAGAGAAGTACATATCACCCAACAGAGTAGGCACAAGATTCCCAATCAAGAAGATTCTAATGGCGTTAACATCAACAAAACTGTCAATGTTAGGGAACAAAGCTAATCCATAGATGAGCAACACAAAGATAATTTCGAAGGCGTCCACACTACCGGCTTGAGCAAAGGCAGTAGCTTCCTTGATAAGGAAATCAAATGGAAACCCAAATAATCCTCCTTTCTTCACCCAATGAGCCTCTATCTCAGACTTCTCCAAGTGAAGAGCTTCAGCAATAAGATGAGATCTGGGAATCTCTTCCAATCCACTAAATGGAACTTTGCTAGACACAGGATTTCCTAGGAGATGGGCATACTCTTCCAACGTAGGCACTAGCTGATAATCAGGAAAAGTGAAGCAACGGTAGAGAGGATCATAGAATTGCACTAACACACTCAAAAGTCCTTCAACCACATCAGCATACAAGATGGACAGAAGCTTTCCATGACATTGTTTGAAGTCCAAGGGATCTAATACAAAAGATGCTAGCTTCCTTAACTCTTTCAAGTCGGGACATCTGAAACTGTACTTCTTAGTGTTCCTTTGTCCACAATCCATGTTCTGAAAATATTTGCAAATAATACCTCAGTTCCTTGAAATTTTCGTGTGATGAATGTTATGGTGCGCGTGAATGCATGGATGCAACAATCACAAATAAGGGATCACACACAAGGCAAACAAACAATGCTCAAGGGATGAATCAAGTCATTGTCAAGATCAATCATCCATTTTGGTGGATTATGGTTTTCACCTTATCAACACCCAAGTTCCATTGATATTGACAAGACTTGATTGGATCAACCAAGAATCAAGGGTTTGTTGTAAGTCACGAGCATGGAGTCTGGTTAAGAACCATCCCAAAGGAGTTAACTAAGGATAAAAACCTGTAGATCATGTTCTAAAAAGTTCCCAAAGTCTTAATTCCATCTATCGAATATTACAGGTTAGGATGACTGACTCATCAACCCATAATATTCTCAAGAGAAACTCGTTTGAGTGTAGAATCCTGTAACAATTGTTATCAAGTCTACACTTGTACAATCTCCGCACTACGTCCTAAATAGGCCAAGAAGGGTTAAACGTTCTACGGTCCTCAGCTTCTCGGACCCCAAATTAGAGATAGTAATGCCTAACCACAAATACGTGTGTGACATTTCCAAATCCAAAAGGGTCTCCACTGAGCAGATGTATCTCAATCCAACTTGTTAAGGACTACTCCACACAAGTCGAACATGACTATACCATCCTCCTATCTTAATTGCACTCAAGTTCGGGTTAGAAATTATCTCACCACTCAGAGATCACCAAGCACAACAAGAAAATTATATTATACAAACAAATATACATACATCAAATATACAATTATATACACACAAAAAGTACGCTAAACCCATTGGAGACTACTCACTAGCAGAGTCTCCACTTAATTTCTGTAGCGGTAAATTCATGATCATCAAGCTATGGATAAGCAAGATATCAACTAACAAGAGTCGCCACCGCGCTTTTATTGTTTCCAAGGGAAAAGGGAAAAGTACGAACAAGACTCACAAATAAGAAGTTTTAAAATCAAAACTAATAAAATTCCATAGATTATAGGTAAGGGGGTTGGTTACACAAAGGGAAGGTGTTAGCACCCAAAGTGTCCTAGGTACTCCTAGGGAGCCCTTTCTTGTGTGCATATGTGCTTTTGTACAAATGATGTTTGTAAGAAAATAGAATGGAAGGGATGAGAAAAGAATTCATTAATTATATTTTTGTATTTGACAAGACCTTCAGACTTGTGCCTACGTACCAGCATAAAAATGAGGGATCAAAACCTCTTAATTTGTGGTATAAATTTCAAAGTGGATGCATTGCTTTTAACAAATGTTAGTTTGAAAGGCACAAAGGCCTAAAAATGGTTTGAATGAGTTAATTATTTTTGACTTTTTAAAAATTTTAAGTCAAGTATAGTTAAGTATATTTACAAGTTTGATTGAGAAAAGAAGTTTGAAAATGCAATGACATAAGGCCAAAGTTTCTAATTTCCAATATGGTATAAGTTTAGAAAAACAAGCACAAGCAAAGAAGTTTTGTAAAAGGGGGAGATATTTGAAATTAAAGAAGTGGGGAAGAGATGAAGGGACTAATCCTAAGCACAAATCTAAAAGTTAAGAGTTTAAAAGATATGACCAATGGGCTGCAATCCAATAGACAAGGATGTCTTATAGAAACCCAAATTCCCTTGGATATTAGAATCAAGCAACAAACAATGCACAAAATATCAACTTGAAGAGAAAGACATCAAATAAAGATAGCCACATCCAAGCTTAGCAACTCCATGATATTCTCCCAATTTGCCCATGTAGCAGATGAATTCCACAATGCCACAAGTCACAGGTTCAAAATAACAGCTTCACAATGATCATGTTGAAGATGAACTCAAATGGATCTTCAATGATGTATCAGATGAAGTTTCAAATTACAAGCACTTGGTTCTATGAAAGTTGGCATTTGCCAAGTCATTTGCATAGGGAGTGTTGCCTAAATTCTAAGTCCAATTGTCTCAGATCAAACCAACAGTCCACACAAGATGTTTTTTTAGGGTTTTTGTTCTTATTATGTACATTAATGGTCAAAGACCACACAAACAAACACAAACAAAATATATCACAAAATATGGTCGAAGTGGACAAAAATGAAAATGACATTAACATAAACAATTAAAATGGTATGAATAATGGCAAATGAATAAAGCTTAAAAATAAAGTGCATTAAAAGTAAATGACTTGAAATTAAAGGTTAGTTGTTAATGAGTTAGAAGTTATTATTGCTTTTGCTTTTTTAAGTCATTCTTTGGAGAACACTCGACCCACTTATCACAAGTATGAATCCTTGAACCAAGACATCTTCCAAAGGAAGGAAAAAAGGCCATGTTTCCACACAATATCATGAAAGAGGGGAGACTTACAATCTCACTAACTAGAATGCTATGCCTTTTGTGTCAAAAATTTAGCCCTATGTTAAGCAATCGTAATTGGACTGATGTAAAAGTCACAACTACTTGAGGTCGGGCAATAAAATTTTGGTGTTAATGCATGTTAGAGATATAGTATAATGAACTATACTCATGAGACATACCACACACAAAAAGAATATGCAAAAGTGGGGAACCTAATCTCATCCATACTTATGTTGATTTTTCAATCAACTAGCCTTAGGATATTGAGATATCATAGGTCTTATGGCATGAATGCATAAAGAAGGGGAGTGAGATGAAGAGGGAGGGGAAATAAATGAAACTCAAATTGGACAAAGGAGGAATTTTACCAAATTAAGATCATTCATTCATTTTGGGAGATGGAATGTACATTCCATCAATCCCCTAAAAGCAATGATCTAAACTTAATAAAGTCAAATCAACCTTGACCAAGGCCCAACAACACAAGTCAAACTTCCAAAGTTAATCAAAATAGCTATACACAATTATTTGGCATTTATTCAATTAAAAATACTAAAAATAATGCATTAAATTAAATATGTTTGGTTAATTTCCTAAAACCTCATCAAAACACCAAAGAAATGGCCATGATATTTATCATAGGTCAAACAAGGTCAAAGGACCTTGGAGAAAAAATTTCAGAATTTTTGGAAACTTAAAAGTATTTTTAAACAATTAAAAATATTCACAAAAATAATTTAATCATGAAAAATATTAATAATGATCCAAAACATAATTTTAATTCAAAATATGAAAGAGGGTTTTATTTAAATTTTTTTGATGAAACTCTCATAGTTTTTGGATCAATATTAAAATTAATATGAATTAATGAAAATCAAAGGAATAAAAATTAAAATCAAAAAATCAAAAAAACGTGGACCACTTGATCTCCCTCATTAATTGAGGTGGCAGATCAAGTGTCTGAAACGCGAGTTCCACCAAACACACGAGTCAACGCGATATACCGATGGTAATCACAATGGGCGCTCAGGATTAAAACATTTTGAATCCATCTAATGGCTCTGGACCTTGCCACATCATTGTCGGAGCAAAGCGCCGGTCGTCTTCCCAGGCGACCTTGGTCGGACTAGTCCATTCATCACCATATCATAAATGAAAAATGAGCACATGATATGAAAGATAAAATGGTGTAGATTACGAATATCACCTCAATTTTAACTAACTCCAAATATATATAGAGATATATGGAGTTGAATTTTGAGGTGTGTCAACTGAGTTGCTTCTATTTGACCTCAAAGCAACTCAATCTTCTTGCCTACATTGGTAGGACTTCAGACAACCAAAGATCCAAGAGAATTGATGAGAATTGAGTGAGAATCGAAGAGAAGAAAAAATTTAGAAAATACCTTCAATGTTATGCAGAACTTGATCTCTCTTGCTTCAATTTGTGTTTGATCTTGCTCCAATAGCTTGCAGAAGTGGCTTAGGATTGGTACAAAGCTTTGGATCCTGGAGTTTTTGAATCTCCAAACAGTGAGATTCAAACTCAATTTTCAAATGAAAATTCTCAGGTTTTCCTTTCAAATGTGAGGATTTGAAGTGTGGAAGAAAAGATGGCGCGCAAAGGTCCTTTGAAATGAGCACAGAGGATCTCTATTTATAGCAAAATGGAATGTTATTTGCTCACTTGAAATTTTGTCCAAATTTAGCAATGCCATGTTCATGCTTGCATGGGCGTGTACCAGCCCATGAAGTAACTCAATTAAGTCCAAAACCAACTGTGCTAAGGTCTGAATGAAGCTTGAATGGCAAGGCAAAGTTAAATGATCATTTGAAGCTTGAATCTTGCCAACTGATACAACTGTGTTTACACCATGCACACACCTATCAAACTTAGTCCAAAATGAATGAATTAGGACTCTTTGGAAAGATTAGATCAAGAGGAACAACAATTATGTTTAACACTTTTCCATTTGGAACTTGTATCATGGTGAATTTTGAGGTGGACATTTGGAATTTTTAACATGTTGAAAATTTTTCTAAGTGTCAAGTCACATACTTCATAATTCCACCTTGCTTAACTTTTTTTGTGAGCTCCAAATAAGAAATGTGTCTTCATCAAAGTTATAGATCTTTCAAAGACATTAAAATGGTCACCAATTTTTAATTGTTTGGATTTATAATGAGTGAGTTATGCATTTTTGAAGTTAAGGAAAATCACTTGTTCAATGGTATTGGTCCAAAATGACCTATAATGTATCCTTATATCACATGCTCATAAAAGTTTATTTAGTTCTCCCTCCAAACATAAAAGTTTAAGTAGACATATTGAATTTTATTATTCAACTTATAAATCTTTCATCTCATAAAAATTGAGCAACTTATGGCCTTGGGAAGTTGACTTTCAAATTAGGGTTTAGACAAAATGACCTATAATGTTTCAACATAGAAAGTGACTTTCCAAGAAAAATTAGCTCTAGACCTAACATGAAAGTTGTTTGGAATGTTATTTAGAGTAAATTTTCTTTTGGAATCATTTTCATATGAGGAAAATTGTAGGATATAGGGTCTAGGGAGTCCCAGTTTTGATCAGATGAATTCATCTGGCCAACCACCATCAACCAACTTGGTAACTTGCAATTCTCTTGACTTTTTAGGCTCATGGTAGATCATATATGCATAATATGATGGAATTTTGAAGTGTCCCTTGAGAAATTTGATCAATTGGTGAGGAAGCTTGTTGTAGAAGTTACTCAAGATACCTAGACAAACTAGGGTTTCCAAGGCAAACCAACTCCCAACTCTTGAAGAAATCTTGATCAAAATAACATGTAAAGATCATTGGGACTCATATATGATTCTTAGATACATTGTGGATCCTTCCTTGGTTGTGCTCTTAGCAATGAGGGTCTCAAACCCTAGATGTGAACTTGATAGATCAATGGTGATCATGCCCTACCTACAAAAGAGTTAGGCAAATACAAAGACATGTTTTTGGTATTTTGGTTAGTAAAAAATGATAATATACAAGTATGCTACAATCACATGGTGCTTGGTGATCTCTCCTAAAACAAACCCAATGAAAGAGGGGTAAGGAGGATGCCAAGGTATGATCCCAATGTTAATGCATATGGGATCTTAGGGTCAAAATTGGGGTCTTACAGGCACTACTCATTTTTTCTTGGCCTTCCTCCTGACATGGGTCGTGTCAGGTGACATGGGTGGCCGTGTCAGGCCTCCTAAACAGTGAAATCTTCTTTTTTTCGACCGCCGGGACTTTCCACTTTCTGGCATTGAGTCCGTTGGATCTTCTCCATGGACCTGGAGGGTATAAACACGAAAACCAAAGCGTAAAATCACGAAAACACAAAATAAAACTGATAATTAATAAAAACTTCTTAAATAACTTACGTGAATGAAAATTAACTTTAAAGGTACCAGAATGCGTACACAGTATCTCAAAATCCTTGGTTTCTTGTCGGATAAGCAACGAAAACATTGTGAAAATGGTGACCGATCACCACCCCAAACTTAGCTCATTGCTTGTCCTCAAGTAATGTCCTATAGGACACAGTGTGTCACTTCCCAAAAGTTTTACTCTTACCATGACATTCTTGAGATCTTTCTCCAACGCCTTCACTCTCTCTTTTATAATTCCTGCTTTTCCTAATGTGTTTTTTGCCGCACTTCATCATCGAGGTACCGCTTCACCTGTTAGCTTAAATCACACTCTCACGAAGTCTCTCGGGGTTAAAGTGTTTTCGCTCCCAATTCATAATATGCAATATCAACTCATATTTTTGAATAGTTTCTCCTTTCGTATAAACTACACACAACAAACACTTTTTGAGGTCTTTCGGGTTGTAACGGGGTTTGGGTTATGGTGGGGTAAATACAAACAGAAGAGAAAACAAGTGATTTTAGGTTCAGAGTCAATGTTAATATTATTTTCACTGTGTTTTATTCTTTTCTTTTTCAATTGCTTAGTTTTTCTTTGATATTCTCTCTTTTTATTTTTTTCTACTGAGTGTTCTTCCTTCGATGAGTGCTTCTTTCGAACCATCGACTACATTTTGTTTTCTCAATTTTTTTATGGTCATTTTTCTTCTTATTATTTTTTTTCGTACTCACCTTGGTTTTATACTTATGCGATTTACCCCAAACTTAAAATTTAACACAGCTTAATGAGATCACATTGACTCCGAACAGGGTAAGGAAGTGTTTTGGGCCCGGGTTACATTTATGTATACATGCAGTGAAATTCTCAGAGAACCTACGTGTAGTGAAATTCCCAGAGAACAAAGGGTACAGGCTCAAATGGGGTTAACAAAGGATAACATTAACGGGATGGCTAGAAAGGCTCAGGGCTATAATCAAACAACGTGCCTTAGTGTATGTATACATGCAGTGAAATTCCCAGAGAACCTATGCAAAGTCGGATTGATAAAGACATACCTGAATATCGCTCATGATGACAAATGTGTTTGGATTTTTATGCACTCACCATATTAGGTAAAGCTTGACAACATCCACAGTACTTCGAGTATGATGCGACTTCTTACTCAACTCGGAATGCACAGGGAACCTACGTTAGTTGAGCTTTAGATGTTGTGTCCGATCTTTTCTTCAGCAGTATCGACTTTCAAGGAAGATCCTTCACAACAAGAAATCATAAATGAAGTGATCCTTTCATCCACTACCACTCATGGTCATCACCTAATCCAACAGTACACCAAGACCCTAAAATACATGCAGCACATGATACCTGATAGTAAAAATAAACCAAATGTGAAATGGTAAAAATTGGGAACTAATCAAATAAAACATAAAACAAAAACAAAAAAAGCAAATAGCATAGTAAACCCTCCCCCACACTTGAACTAAACATTGGTATCAATGTTTTAGAACAGAATAGAATGGGGTGACTCACAGTGCCCTACTGAGGGGGATGGGGTGAAAAGTGCGACATGTCCACACGAAATTCAAATTTTCCAAAGAAATTCCAAATTCGCATGCCTGGCACAGGTCATGTCAGGCTGCTCTTTGTAAGACCCCAATTTTGACCCTAAGATCCCTCATGCTATCTCATCGTTCGTCTTAAGAAATGTTGGTTGGTTGATTCTTTTTATCCCTTGAAAGTTCTCACGCATTGGGGGCGGAGAAGTAATTGATTTTGAAAAATGTCTTAATGCACTAGGGAAAAGGACTTATAATTTGAGGTGAGTTTAGATTGATTTTATCCCAATTGATTATTTGAAAAAATATAATTATTAATTTATTTAAGAAATATTATATTATATATTTATTTGATGAAAATATTAAAAGGTTAATTATATAAACTCAAATATTATATTACTTATCCCTAATTTTTTTTATCCCTTAAACCCTAAAATTTCCTTACAGATTTATCACATGATTATCCTCATTTATTGATTATAAAAAAAATATAATACTTAATTTATTTATGTAAATAAATATTGTATATTTATATGACATATCCCTTTTGAGTGATTGAAAAAATATATAACTATTTTTATTTAAGAAAGTAAACCCATAGTGATATTATATATATATATATATATATATATATATATATATATATATATATATATATATATATATATATATATATATATATATATATATATATATATATATATATATATATATATATATATATATATATATATATATATATATATATATATTAACAAACATATTAAAAGTTTAATTATATAAATCCAAAGATCATATCCCTCATCCCGGATGTTTGTCCCTTGATATATTCCTTGTTTCTGTCCCTTGATTTATCCCTTGTTTCAATGTCTTGACTTATCCCTTGTTTTTATCCCCATGTTTTTAACCCTAAAAATTGTTATAGAATTTTGACCAGAGCCTATATAGGAGTATGATTGGCAGCCTTCTATACGTGACATCAATCATACCAGATATAACATTTATTGTTGGTGTGTGTACTAGATATCAAACTGAACCCAAAGTAAGTCACATCAATCAAGTAAAGAGGATTCTAAAGTATGTGAATGAGACAAGTGAGTATGGAATGTTGTACTCTTATGATTCAAACTCTATGTTAGTTTGATATTGTGATGTTGATTGGGTTGGTAGTACTAATGATAAGAAAAGTACCTATGGGGGGTGTTTCTTCTTGGGAAACAATTTGATTTCATGGTTCAGTAAGAAACAAAATTGTGTATCCCTATCCACTGCTAAAGCTGAGTACATAGAAGCATGCAACAACTGCTCTCAACTAATATGGATGAAACAAATATTGACAAAATACAATGTCACACAAGATGTCATGACATTATTCTATGACAACTTGAGTGCTATTAATATCTCTAAAACTCCTATTCATCACAGTAGAACTAAACACATTGACATCATGCATCATTTTATCAGAGAACTTGTTGAAGATAAAGTCATAACACTTGAGCATGTTAGCACGAAGAATTAGCTTGCAGATATTTTTACCAAAGCCTTGGATACAAGCCAATTTGAAAAATTAAGAGGGAAACTTGGGATTTGTGTTAGTGAGCATTTATAGAAACTACATCTAATTAAGTGTGTCAGACAAGAGCATATCTCTCATCATTATACTTGACACGCTTACCTAAACCCCTTACCTATTTGTGTAACCGTTTGGGTAAAACCTCACTACCTTTTCCACTTAAACGCCTCACTCTCCTACAATTATTTGGGCTTTCTCTCTCTCTCTCTCTCTCTCAAAAACCTTTCCCTATTCCATATGCCTCAAGCGTCTACCACTCACATGCATGTCCCAACTAGAACTAGTGGTTCCTCCTCACCATCATCTAGGGAAAACGCATATTTTCAAATGATCAACCTGGAAGGTCTGATTCTTGACGTTGCCCCTATGTCCACGGTTTATCCCCCCTCCTCAAAACAAAGCTACATCATTTGTGTCAAAAGTTTTCAAGACTTCTAGTAAGTCTTCTGAACCCATAATCCCCAGTAAACATAAGAATATTTCTAAAGAAGAATCCATGCTTAAAGGGTCTGAACTTAGAAACCCCAACATGCATGCTGACGACCATGTAAATCCCAAGGCAGCAAAAAGAAGTGCAATTGATAAGGAACTTAGAAAGTTTGTTGCATCTGTTTTGAAGGAAGTAAATTCTGATGTGTTTCCAGATGCTCAAACATCTTTGGTAAAATATCCAATCCCTAACAATGACTCAAGGGAAAAAGCTGAAGAAAATGTTCCTCATCATGCTACTCGTGAGAAAAGAAGTAACAAGAAATTTGAGCTTGTTTTCAATGTTGAAGAACTCACCTCTGATGAAGAACCCCTTACAAACATTATTACTCCCAGTATTGTAAAGAGATTATAGAGACGTAAAGGAAAGACAGTTGCTTTTGAAGATTCTCCCTCCAGGGAAGTGAAGAGAAAATCAGATGGATTGAAAGGAACTCCTTCTAGAAGCTCCACAAGAAAATCTCCTGTTGGACCCACTAGGTCTTGGAGTAAAGTTGTTACCCCTACTAGAAAGAGGAAAACTATCTCCTCTAGTGAATCCTAGTTTGATGTTGCACAGGATGTCCAGGACATCAACCCTATAAAAAGATCTGCTAACAAGAAACCTCGTGATGCTAGGTCCAAAGCTCAATTGGACAATGATTCTTTACATTATGTGAAGAGTGCATAAAGGTGGAAGTATGTCATTCAGAGAAGGGTAGCTCTAGAAAGGGAATTAGGGAAGGATGCCCTTAAGTGTAATGAGGTCATGGAACTGATAGAAGATGTTGGGCTAATGAAGATTGTCACACACTTTGGACAGTGTTATGAACACATAGTAAAGGAGTTTGTGGTGCCTATCCCTAGTGGATGTGATGATAAGAAGAGTGTTCACTATGGTAAAGTATATGTGAGAGGAAATGTTGTAACATTATCCCCAGTTGTGATCAACAAGTTCCTAGGAAGATCATATGAACCTCAGGCTGAACTGGAAGTCACTGATGATCAGGTGTGCAAAGAGATCACGGCCAAGCAGGTTATACATTGGCCAAACAGAGGGAAGTTGTCTGCTGGTAAGTTGAGTGAAAATGTGCCATCCTGCATAGGATATGTAGTGCCAATTGGGTACCCACTAATCATACCTAAGCAATCTCTACTGGTATGGGAATATTCATTTATGTTGTTGGTACAAAAAGAGCATTTGACTTTGGAAAATACATCTTTGAACAAGTGTTGAAACAAGCCTTCTCTACTACTGTAAAAATGCCCATATGTTTTCCATCCCTCGTCTATGGAATCATCCTAAATCAACACCCTGGTATTTTGATGCCCATGGATAGTATGAAGAAAAAGGAGTCTCCCTTATCACTCCACTACAAACTTTTTGCAGGAACTCACTTCCCAGACATTGTTATGACATCCTCTCAGGCTCTTGGCCCTGCCATATCCAAGAAGAGTGTCATTGCTCAACTGGAGGAAACATGTAAAGAGCTAGAGGACTCCATCAGATTTAGCACAGCAACAAAGATTAAACTGGAGACATTGATGAAGGTTATGATAGAAGAGAAGAAGAAGGAAGTTGTACAGGGTGGTGATGTTAATGAAGCAACTGATGATGACAAGTATGCTGGTGAAGATGATGTTGATGAAGAGAAAGAAGATGAAGGAGAAGAGTATGCAACAGCTGACTCAGATAGTTATGAAGATATCTAATTGCAGTCTTATTATGTTATATTTGTTTTTTGTTGGGTTTTTTTTGTGACCAGGATATTTTTCACCCTTGTGTGCCCCCTTGTGAGGGTTCTTGCAGTGTATGAATATGGTTTTTGTTTCAGTTTCTGGTTAGATGCTTACCTTTGTCAAATTATGGCTAAAAGAGGGGAGTATTGTGTGTGTTAAGGAGATAGGAGATGCAAGTTAGCCACCTTCTAGGCTGCTATGTTGTGATGTCTAACAAGGTGTTATGGCATCAACTTGAACAAAATATTGAGAGAGAATAAGGGTTTTAGTCTTGTGTGGTCGTGTGAATTGTAAGTCATTCAATTCATCCATAGATGATTGAATTAATCTGATTTTTGAGTTGTAATTTGTCACTCAAAGCTTTTAAGCATGAGTATGTGTCTACTTGGTTGAAGTTGTTAAGTAAGATCAAGTGTGTATCTTTGAAGAGTGTCTTCTTTTCATTATATTTCTTGTTTATGTCACTGGTGTGATTGAGGGGGAGTGAGTGGGATCTCATATCTAAGAGTTCTTAGGTAGAAGTCACACGGGTAGAGATTAGGTGAAAAAGACTGTAACTTATGTTGTTTACTGAGAGTCTTTGAACTGATTCTATTTTAGTGGATTTCCTTCCTGGCTTGGTAGCCCCCAGACGTAGGTGAGTTTGCACCGAATTGGGTTAACAATTGCTTGTGTCCCTTGTATTATTGTTCTTTATCTTTTATCCTGTTTGTATTGTTCAGATATTAGTGTCGTGACATTACCTTCGACATATCATATCTGACACCAGAATTTCAATTGGTATCAGAGCAGGCATCCTGCTCTGGTTCTGGGTGAGATCTAGGGACGATACTTTCTGGTACTATGGAGAGAGATGGAGGATATGTTCACAGACCACCTATTCTGGATGGATCCAACTATGATTACTGGAAACCTCGAATGGTAGCCTTCCTAAAATCCCTGGATAATAAGGCTTGGAAGGCTGTGTTAACAGGGTGGGAACATCCACTTGTTACCAAGGATGGAGAAGCTACTACTGATAAGAAGGCTGAAGAACAATGGACCAAGGAGGAGGATGATTTATCCCTTGGGAACTCTAAAGCATTGAATGCTATCTTCAATGGAGTAGATAAGAATATCTTCAGATTGGTAAACAACTATGAAATGGCTAAAGATGTTTGAGACATTCTCAAAACCACTCATGAAGGCACCTCTAGAGTAAAGATGTCTAGACTGCAGTTGCTCACGACCAAGTTTGAAAATTTAAGGATGAAAGAGGATGAAAATATTCATGAATTTCATATGAATATCCTTGAAATTGCTAATGCCTCAGGAGCCCTGGGTGAGAAGATGTCAGATGAAAAGTTAGTGAGGAAAATACTCAGGTCACTCCCTAAGAGATTTTCCATGAAAGTGATAGCCATAGAAGATTCTCAAGACATTTCCAATATGAGAGTTGATGAGCTAATTGGTTCCCTCCAAACTCTTGAGATGGGAATGTGTGATGGATCTGAAAAGAAAGCCAAAAGCATAGCCTTCATGTCAAACACTGAGGAGGAAGAGGAGGAAAGTGGTCAAGATATTAATGAAGATCTGGAAAATGATGTAGCAATGCTAGGAAGACAGTTCAACAGACTTCTGAAAAAGATGGATGTAAGATCTAAGGCAAATGTCAAGAATATCTCATCTGACATCAGTAAATCCAACAATGTTGGAAGAAGAACAAGGTCAGATGAAAAGCCTGAAGAAGGAAAAGGAGTTCAGTGCCATGAATGTGATGGGTATGGACACATTATAACCGAATGTGGAACCTACCTCAAGAAACAGAAGAGGAGTCTTGCTGCCACTTGGTATGATGAAAGTGAAATAGAAGAGTCTGCAAATCTGGTGACTGCCTTGACTAGAAGATGGGGTTCTTATGAAGACTCAAGTGATGATGAAGTAACCTTTGAAGAGTTGGCCACTACCTACAGAAAGTTGTGTCATAGAAGTGCAAAAATGTGTCAACAAATTGAAAGCCAGAAGAAGGTGATAACTCAGCTGGAGATGAGAAGGTAGAACACTTGGAAACCATCTCTAAATTAAAAACTGAAGCAGTGTTTCTGAATGCCAAACTAGATGAAAGTCAACAAGTTGAAAGCCAGAAGAAGGTGATAACTCAACTGGAGAATGAAAAGGTAGAACACTTGGAAACCATCTCTAAATTAAAAACTGAAGTAGTGTTTCTGAATGCCAAACTAGATGAGATGACCAAGTATGTCAGGATGCTAAACAATGGATTTGACACCTTAGACAAAATTCTCTAGACTGGACAAATGACAGGAGAGAAATCTGGCATTGGGTTCAATGAATCTAAACCTGAGTGCAGTCACACTGGTGGAAAACCTAAATCCAAACCTAAGTGCATCCATATTAGTAGCAAACCAGAGATGTCACACCATCATAAAGGAAGACAGCAGAAAGGGAAACACCAAAGATGGAGATGTCATTACTATGGAAAATTTGGCCACATAAAACCTTTTTGCTATAAGCTGTATGGCTATCCTAGTCCTGCTCATCATTAACCTAGACCCAAACATCACAGACCTGTCAACAAAAAGCAATGGGTTTCTAGGACTAATGTTACAAGTCTGATAGCTCACACTTCCTTCAGAGTTTCAGCCAAAGAAGATTGGTATTTTGATAGTGGGTGCTCCAGACACATGACTGGAAACAAAAACCTGCTAATTGGCCTTCATCCTCATGCCACCGGCTATGTAACCTTTGGTGATGGAGTAAAGGGTGAAATCAAGGGGATTGGTAAGCTTGATTGCCCTGGAGTTCCTGATCTTGACAATGTCCTACTTGTTAAGGGATTGACTGCAAATCTAATAAGCATCAGTCAACTGTGTGACCAAGGTCTAAATGTAAACTTCACTAAAACTGAATGTCTGATTACTAACAAGGAAAATGAAGTAATCATTAAAGGAGTCAAGTCTAAAGACAACGGTTACATGTGGAGTTCTCAAGAAACTGGTTATTCTTCAATGTGTACTTTAGCCAAAGAAGAAGAAGTGAAGATATGGCATCAAAGATTGGGCCATCTGCATCTTAAAGGTATGAAGAGGATTATATCTATAGAAGCTGTTAGAGGAATTCCCAACTTGAAGATTGATGAAAGAAAAGTCTGTGGGGAATGTCAGATTGGAAAACAGACAAGGATGTCACACCAGAAGCTCATACATGACACCACTTCCAAAGTTCTGGAACTCCTCCATATGGATTTGATGGGACCCAAGCAGGTCGAAAGCCTTAGTGGGAAGAAGTATGCGTATGTAGTGGTGGATGACTTCTCCAGATACACTTGGATCAATTATATAAAAGAAAAATCTGAGGTGTTTGAAGTCTTCAAATATTTTTGTCTCAAACTTCAAAGAGAAAAAGAAAGTCAAGTTATCAAAATTAGAAGTGATCATGGGAATAGCAAATTTGCTAAATTCTGTTCTTCAGAAGGAATTCACCATGAGTTCTCATCTCCCATTACTCCCCAGCAAAATGGTGTGGTGGAAAGGAAAAATAGAACCTATTAGACTATGGCACGGATCTAGAAGGGGGGGAGGGTTGAATAGATCCCAATTAAAATTTGAGTCGGCGCTACCAATTAAAAATTGGTTTTGAAATTTTGTTTTAAGTGTGGAAGAGGCCGAGGAAAATATAGTCTAATACGAACGATTATTGGAAAACCGGATATGCGTCTAGCCTATGGATTAGTGATAATATGGAAAAAAGAATCACTACACTAGTCACACTATCAATGATTTATTTCACTTGCTAGGATTCCTAGTTCCAATGATTCAAAGATCAAACCAAACTAGATACACAACTAAGACAATTTTGGTTTAAGCAAATTATCAAACACTTGGTGTGCAAAAGCACTCCAAGTGATATTTATGTTGAGTAAGTGATTCCAATTAGTCTAGTACAATTTCTTATTGTACTTTGGATTCAAAAACAGAGTTTTAACTTCTTACTCAATTAATATCAAGGTTTGATAAAAGTGCTTATACAAAAATCACTTATTTTTAAGCCACAACAAAAATGCAGAAAAATAGGGAAGACAAAGATTTGATGAGGCAGTTCCCCCGTCGTCCTCGCTTCGGCGTACGTCTGCCCTCAATTCTAAAACTAGAATTGAGATTGCTTTAATAGATATCACCTGTTGAGTTTAACCGTTTATACAAGGATTGCAAAGAAAATATACAACAGAACTCTCAAGACGTTGAATATTGCTTCCACTCCGTGTTCCTTGATTCAAGGTGAATCAAGTCCTTCGATTGTTTTTGATAGACCTCCGATTTCAGCCCCTTTGTTGAATAACCCTTAGTTCTTCAAACCCTCGGCCCAGCTGATCTCAACTACAACAAATCGAACCCGAAATCTTCCCTTCAATATCACTGAATTCGCTACTAGATTGATGAAGACTTCCTCTTCTCAATCACCTTCGCTCAGCTGAAAATTGATGAAGAATTCGTCCAAAAACCCCAAAAACAAACCAGTCTTGGAGGACAAAACCCTAAAGGTTTTATTCAAGAAAAAACCTGTCGCAAGCTTCAACCCGAACCGGATTCCCCAATCACGACTTCGAACGTTATCACCTTTAACCAATCATAAAGCACTTCAAAAATGCTTGTGTGTAGTTGATGTGTTGTGAGATGTTGAAGATGAAGATGAAGAATCTTGGACACTTATTTCACTTTTTCTTGTTCTTTGAACACTTGAATCAAATTGTCAAAATGTTAGTTGATACAAATAACTAAACTTCTATTTATAGTAGCAAACCAACCAACCCACTTAACAGCTTTTCAAACAAAGAGGGAATTGCTTAAAAACTGAATTTGCGCACGAACGATCGACCATAGCAGGTCTATGCGTCGACTCATAGCCTGCAGTTTTGGAGCGTGCGCTGACCCGTGGTTCATGTGCTGACCCCTGCGGTCGACTCAAGCATTCTGTGCGCTGACCCGTGGTTCATGCGCTGACCCCTACGGTCGACTCAAGCATTTTGTGCGCTGACCCGTGAGGAAATGCACTGAGTTATGCGCCGACCCTATGGTCGACTCAAACCCTGCAAATCTGCAAAAATTCAGATTTTTGTGGTTTTCATGCATTTTGTCATGACCACATTTTGTCCACATATGTTGTATGAAATATAACAGTTTAGATGAGCATAAAAAAGGATATGATAGGTGATATGTTGCATTTGTTTTGTAGAGGTGGAATCGACAATGCCGATTCATCCATGGTGTTAATTTGTCATCATCGAAACCTATGATCGTATGTTGTATGACGGTTTGTCCTTACATACTCCCCCTTTTTGATGATGACAACCTGTGTGAAACCAAGGAAAAACAACATGCAATATTTACACGCACTCCCCCTTTCTTTTGTAATCTAAGGCTGGCTGCAAAACAAACTGTTAATTATTGTGAATATCTTGGCTTGGCTTTGGTACATGCTCTTCTCCCCCTTTGATAACATCAAAAAGAGAAAGAGAACTATTATTCAACATAATATTGTATTCAACAGGAGATAGCGAATCATATAATAATACCCCACCAAATATTATTACTGAACAGATTGAAAAAGAGATAACATTAAACTAGATTAAAAAACACGCATAACAGATTATAAGTTCACTCAAACAACAAAAGTACAGATACACATGCAGTTTTATGCCCTAATGGTTTCGTCCTCGATGGTAGCAGATGTCCGGGTTTCTGTAAGGATCTGCCAGAGACGATATTTGGTCAGTAACACCACCTAGATACTTGAGGCCCACATCGACGGACCGCTCCTGTCGTTCAAATGTTTCGGTGAATGCTGCATACCGTTCATTCATGCTGGTAGAGAGGTTATCGAGCCTCTCATTTTGTGCTTGAAGTTGGCTGCTTATATGAGCATAGCGCACATCTTGGGTTTGTATGAATGATTGTTGAGCCAGCTGCATATCTCGCATCATAGCTAAGAGTTCAGAAGAATTGTCTTGCTGCGGAGGAGATGGTTGAGATTTTTCAGCACCATATTGATACGGCTGATAGAATTGTCGTTGTGTTGACCAGCCCATATGTTTCCATTCACCCCAGCCACCACGGTTGGGGGCATCTTCTTCAGTCGAATGGGTATTCTGAACCCAAGCGGCGTTTGTGTAGTCGTGTGTGTCTGCTTGTGGAGGACTATCATGCTGCTCAAATGCTTGTCCTGCTTCTTCTTCTTCGTTTTCCTCTTGGTCTTCTTCTTCACTTTCATCACTTTCATCATTTTCTTCAACAGTCGTAGGAACATACCCCCTGCGAACAAATCTGTATGATCTCTGCTCATCAGACCAAAAGTATCCCATCATAGAGAGGGTTTTTGGGCTGAATTCTTTATCTGAGGAAATGGAGGTATAAGGAAAGGACGGATAATCAACGTCGGCTGCAGTAAGAACCTCTTGAATAAAAGATCCATAGGCAAGAGCAGTGCCTCGTCCGGAGTCTCGTAAACTGAACATCCTACTAGCAATGTAGTAGGGCCAGTTTATTTTACGCTGATTTTTCAGGATATATATGAGATGAACCTCAGCCTGTTCAACTCGGGAAAGGCCACCCTTCTTAGGTCGTAGGATCCGTGACACAATCCACTGGAGAATGCGCTCACTTGTTTTCAGCTTACCGGCAGTGACAGTTCGTGGGAACGCATCACTATTCACACTGTGGTCTGGGTAGGGTCGTTTCAGCATAGCGTTCAAAGTGCTCTTAAACTCATATCCTTCTATTGTGTGAGAATCAGTCACCTCAGCAAGAGGATTTTCATCAGCAGCCAATGTCATATCAAAATATTTATTCCAAACATTAGACTTAAATGATACCTTTCTTGTGCCGATCCTGGAGTGAAACTTTTGCCCACAAAATTTGTGATGAAGGCAAGTGTAGAACACACGGACCAGGTCTTCGCTATATTTGGCATTGCATTCCAGGAATTTAACAATGCCGTGATACTGTAGCAGAGACATGATTTCTACGAGATGCATGCATTCTGCAGTGAGTTTGTAGAAGGCATGTTGCCTCACAACTCCTCTTTTACCAATATCTTTGTTGAAGGAGTCGACAAGAGCCGGTGGAACTAATGATACAGCGGTAATGGGTAAAGAGGCAGAGGATGATTCCCTTGATCTCTTACCGGTAGGTCTGCGGGATGAGGAAGCCATTGGTAATGATTTTGAAGCTTTTTGTGTGGGTAGAGAGTGAAGCTTGGTGAAGGTTTTTGAGAATGATTTGCAAGAAGGAGGTTTGCCCTTTTTATAGATGAGGATTTAGGGTTTTGGGAAGAGGAGAGGCCAAGAGACAATAGGCACTAGGTAGATGCAATTCACAATGTAGTGGGTTGAATGCACACTTTATGAGAATTTGAAATGTAAATGCATGGGAAGTTTGAACGTTTTCTCTAGAGAAAAACTGAGTTTTCGTGCGATGCGTCGACCATACCCTCTGCATGCGTCGACGCATACTGTTTGAATTTTGAAAAAGAGAAATTTTTTGAAGTGTACGTCGACCATTGCCCTGTTATGGTCGACTCATACAGGCAAATTTTGCAATTTTCACTGTTTTGCACATATGCTCACATGTTTGATGCATAAATAGAATGCCACACAACATTTAAACATCCAAACAGATATGGTATAAGAGACAAGTCATATATATATACAATATTATCATGTAAGACACCTATTTAGCCATGAAGGTTGAGAGAGAGAGAAGGGTAAAGGAACAATATCACCTCGATGCCGGAATAACTTGATGAACAATATACTTGTGCTTGCAACAACATTAACTTGTTAGAAGTACAATATTATAGTTTAAAATGACATAAGATAAAGAAAGCAATTTATAACGCCCGTTCAGAAATGTCAAGAATACCAAGTTCTCGGCGAATATGAAAGAAAGGCTCAGTAGCTAGCGGCTTTGTGAAAATGTCCGCTAGTTGATTTTCAGTATTAACATGTTCAAATACAACATCACCTTTCTCTACATGATCCCGAAGAAAGTGGCATCGAATTTCGATATGTTTGGTGCGAGAGTGCAACACTGGATTTTTGGTAAGATTAATGGCACTTGTATTGTCACAGAAAATGGGAATACGTTCGAATTTGAGGTTAAAGTCCAATAATTATTGCTTAATCCATAGGATTTGAGCACAACAACTACCGGCGGCAACGTATTCCGCTTCGGCGGTTGACAAAGCAACTGAAACTTGTTTCTTGCTATGCCAACTGACCAAGGAATTTGAAAATAAGTGACAAGTACCACTGGTGCTTTTCCTATCCGATTTGCAACCGGCAAAATCGGAGTCGGAGAAACCTACCAATGAGCAATCATTACCTTTGGAATACCATAGTCCATACTTCGGAGTACCGGATAGGTATCGAAGTATTCGTTTGACAGCTTTTAGATGGGATTCCTTGGGACATGATTGTTATCTTGCGCACATACACACGCTAAACATAATGTCGGGACGATAAGCAGTAAGATAGAGAAGTGATCCAATCATACCTCTATACCTTTTTACCTCTACGTCCTTACCGTTTTCATCTTTATTCAAGTTTGTACATGTTGGCATGGGGGTGTCAATGGCCTTGGCTTTTGCCATGTCAAATCTCTTGATAAGGTCCAAACAGTACTTTGTTTGACTCACGAATGTTCCTTCTTTAAGTTGTTTAATTTGCAAACCGAGAAAGTACGTGAGCTCCCCCATCATACTCATCTCGAATTCACCCTGCATAAGATCCGAAAACTCTCTCACGAGATTCATGTTAGTAGATCCAAATATAATATCGTCAACATAAATTTGTACTAATATCAAGTGCTTTCCTTGACGTTTAATAAAGAGGGTTGTGTCAACCTTTCCTCTTAAGTAACCTTGATCAAGTAAAAATTTACTTAGTCGCTCATACCAAGCTCTAGGAGCTTGTTTGAGACCATATAAAGCCCTTTTTAGTTTGTAAACATGATCGGGATACTCATGGGATTCAAAACCCGGAGGTTGTGCGACGTAGACCTCTTCATTTATGTAACCGTTAAGGAACGCACTCTTAACATCCATTTGGAATAGTTTAAAGTCTTTCGCACAAGCGAAGGCAGGGAGAAGGCGTATAGCGTCGAGTCATACAACCGACGTATAAGTTTCCTCATAGTCGATGCCTTCCTCTTGGTTATACCCTTGCGCGACTAAACGCGCCTTGTTACGGGTTATTACCCCGTTTTCGTCCAACTTGTTCCTAAACACCCATCGGGTGCCGATTACTCGATGACCTCGCGGAGGAGGGACAAGGTCCCAAACCTCATTTCTACTTAACTGATTTAGTTCCTCCTGCATTGACAAAAACCAGTGTTCATCGAGTAGGGCTTCTTTAGGGTTTTTAGGTTCCATTTGTGAAACGAAAGCGAAGTGATAACAGAAATTACTTAGCTTCGATCGAGTTGTAACACCCTTTGAGATATCTCCGAGAATGTTGTCAATTGGATGGTCTTTGGGAGACTTCCACGCTTGAGGGAGATCATCGTTTGAAGGCGGATGAGCTACCTCGGTTTCCTCATGGTGTACATCTTTATCCTCCTTAACTTTGACTTTCTCGGGTTGATCAATCCCCGGCTCGCCACCTTTGAGTATGTCTTCCGTAGATGTACCTGCACCATGAACAACACTACCCTTTCTGACGTTTCTCGGATAAGATTCGTCAAAAGTGACATGTACAGACTCTTCCACAGCAAGTAATCGTTTATTATATATTCTATATGCTTTACTCAATTGAGAGTATCCGAGGAAAATACCTTCGTCGGCCTTGGAATCAAATTTGCCCAAGTTTTCCTTTCCATTATTTAATACAAATCATTTGCAACCGAAAACATGTAAGTGAGAAACATTTGGCTTTTGCCCTTTTAAAAGCTCATACGGTGTTTTATTTAGAATGGGGCGAATGAGCACCCTATTCAAAACATAACACGCCGTACTAATGGCGTCGGCCCAAAAATATTTCGGTAAACCACTTTCGTTAATCATTGTTCTTCCTAATTCTTCCAAAATTCGATTTTTACGCTCCACAACCCCATTTTGTTGAGGAGTACGTGGAGCGGAGAAGTTATGATCGATACCATGGTTACCGCAATATTCTTCAAATAAATGGTTTTCGAACTCACCCCCATGGTCGCTTCTAATTGAAACAATGTTTGTATTTAATTTATTTTGGGAAAGCTTAGCAAACCTTTCAAAGGCGGCGAACGTATCGCTCTTGCTTACTAAAAAGATAGTCCAACAAAATCTAGAAAAATCGTCCACTATTACGAAACCGTAATAATTTCCTCCTAGACTTTTAATCCTAGACGGCCCAAATAAGTCCATATGAAGAAGTTCGAGAGGTCTCGTTGTTGAAACGATATTTTTGGATTTAAATGAGATCCTCGTTTGCTTCCCCTTTTAACAAGCATCACAAAGGTGATCCTTGGTGAACTTTATTTTGGGGAGACCTAAGACTAGATCTTTTGAGACTACTTTATTTAGTAAGTCAAAGTTAACATGTGCTAAACGCCTATGCCATAACCATGAATCTTCACTCATTGTTACAAGGCATTTGTCACTTGTTAACGATACTTCGTTCAAGTCTAACATATAGACATTATTCACTCGCAGGCCATTAAACATACTCTTCTTATCATCATTATGTACAATTTTGCAACAATCTTTTGAAAAAGATACATTGTATCCTTTGTCACATAATTGACTGATGCTAAGTAGATTGTGTTTAAGACCTTCGACAAGCAATACATTAGAAATAGTAGTGGAAGAAGGGTTACCTACACTACCTTTACCTAGTATTGCTCCATGGTTGTTGTCACCATAGGTTACATATCCTTTCTTCTTAGCCACGAAGTCAATGAAGAGTGATATGTCTCCTGACATGTGCCTTGAGCATCCACTGTCGAGAACCCATCTTCTTCCGGTGGTCTCGAGGCATTGTACCTATGGAAATGCAATTAACACGAGAAGGTACCCAATGGCTTATTGGGTCCTGAATGGTGAGTAACGAAATGGTTGCATTTGGGCAGCCATTGATAAATGCCTTTAGGAACTAAAAATCTCCTAAACCTGCATTTAGCAATGGAGTGGCCTTTCTTGCAACAATACAGACAAGAGAAATTTACATTTTGATTTCCTTTGCTATCTTCATCTTTTATAACATATTTATATTTTTGATATGGATTAACCATACTTTTTCGAAAGTTTGATTTATCGATGGAAAAGGTAATCTTGGGCTCAAGAGCCTTGTCAAGTTTGGCCTTTAGGTTTCTTACTTCACCTTGCCAAATATAACAAGTATCACACCCAAAGTTGATTATTCTATTTCTAAGGTCCTCACAACCTGCTTTTGTGCTTTCTACCATAGAAGCTTTGAGTGCCTCAAGTTTCCTTTCGGATTCTCGAATTTTTTGTTCCAAATGGATAAAAAAAAATGTTATTTGAGGCAAGCCTTTTAAAGGCCTCTTTAGCTTCACGGTGTAAGGTATCAAAAGCAGCTTGTAATTCATGATGAGACATACTAGAGGATTTTTCATATTTAGCATGTCGTACCTGTTTCTTTTTGTTCTTTTGATGAGCAGAGAGGCATAGGTTTGCAGCTTCATCTTCATCACTAGAACTTTCATCATCGGAGGAGTCGTTATCGCTTTCCCAAGCTATGTATGCTCTCCTTGGCTTTGATGATTTCTTGTGTGATTTGTATGATTCCTTTTCCTTTGTCTTCTTGTTCATCGGACAGTCCGGTTTGTAATGACCGGGCTTCCCATAAGTGTAGCACGACCCTCTAGTCTTTTTACCTTTTGAGTCATCATCTTTAGAGTACCTCGAGTGTTTCCGGAAGTTTACCAAGTTCTTCTCGGAATGTTGGATGTCGTTCTTTCTCACGTAACGATTGTAACGTTTAACGAACAACCCCATATCTTCGCTCTTGTCCTCTTCTTCTTTGTCGCTCGAGGAATAATCACTTTTCTCTTTTGCTTGAGACTTCGAGGAGGAAGTCTTAAGAGCTATTGATTTCTTTTCACTCACCTTTGTTTTGTCCTTCTTTTCTTTCTTTTCGTGTTGTTCTAGGCTCAAAAGTACTTGTTCGTGCTCTTGTAGTTTGCCAAATAATGTTGTCAAGTCTAATACGGTGAGATCATTTGCTTCTTTGATGGCGGTCACTTTCGGCTGCCATTCCCTGTTGAGACATCTCAAGATCTTATTAGTAGCAATATCATTGGAAACCGGCCTACCTAATGAATGTAATCGATTGATAAGATGAGTAAATCTCTTTTGCATGTCAGCAATGGTTTCCCCTTGCTCCATGAAAAAGAGATCAAACTCTTGTGTTAGTGTGTTGATTCTTGCCAACTTAACATCGTTCGTCCCCTCATGGGCAATTTGTAGTGAATCCCACATGGCCTTAGCAGTAGGACAATGGGATACACGATAGTATTCATCTACACCTAATGAGGAGATTAGGATATTTATGGCTTTCCAATCATAATTGTATTTCTTTTCATCATCATCGGTCCATTGTGCTTCGGGCTTTGGCACTAATTCGTCATTCTCATTGGTCATGGTTATTTCATTTGGACCATTCAGAATAACGTTCCATATTTTTCTATCTATGGAATTTATGTGCACCCGCATACAGTCTTTCCACTAAGTATAATTTTCACCATTGAAAACGGGAGCTCTATTATAAGCCCCTTTAGGTTTGTTAGCCATTTTCTATCAAAGTTATATTTTGAAGCACGGAGTGAACCGGAGCTCCTGATACCACTTGTTAGACTATGGCACGGATCTAGAAGGGGAAGGTTGAATAGATCCCAATTAAAATTTGAGTCGGCGCTACCAATTAAAAATTGGTTTTGAAAATTTGTTTTAAGTGCGGAAGCGGCCGAGGAAAATATAGTCTAAAACGAATGGTTATTGGAAAACCGGATATGCGTCTAGCCTATGGATTAGTCATAATGTGGAAAAAAGAATCACTACACTAGTCACACTATCAATGATTTATTTCACTTGCTAGGATTCCTAGTTCCAATGATTCAAAGATCAAACCAAACTAGATACACAACTAAGACAATTTTGGTTTAAGCAAATTATCAAACACTTGGTGTGCAAAAGCACTCCAAGTGATATTTATGTTGAGTAAGTGATTCCAATTAGTCTAGTACAATTTATTATTGTACTTTGGATTCAAAAACAGAGTTTTAACTTCTTACTCAATTAATATCAAGGTTTGATAAAAGTGCTTATACAAAAATCACTTATTTTTAAGCCACAACAAAAATGCAGAAAAATAGAGAAGACAAAGATTTGATGAGGCAGTTCCCCCGTCGTCCTCGCTTCGGGGTACGTCTGCCCTCAATTCTAAAAATAGAATTGAGATTGCTTTAATAGATATCACCTGTTGAGTTTAACCGTTTATACAAGGATTGCAAAGCAAATATACAACAGCACTCTCAAGACGTTGAATGTTGCTTCCACTCCTTGTTCCTTGATTCAAGGTGAATCAAGTCCTTCGATTGTTGTTGATAGACCTCCGATTCCAGCCCCTTTGTTGAATAACCCTCAGTTCTTCAAACCCTCGGCCCGGCTGATCTCAACTACAACAAATCGAACCCGAAATCTTCCCTTCAATATCATTGAATCCGCTACTAGATTGATGAAGACTTCCTCTTCTCAATCACCTTCGCTCAGCTGAAAATTGATGAAGAATTCGTCCCAAAACCCCAAAAACAAACCAGTCTTGGAGGACAAAACCCTAAAGGTTTTATTCAAGAAAAAACCTGTCGCAAGCTTCAACCCGAACCGGATTCCCCAATCACGACTTCGAACGTTATCACCTTTAACCAATCATAAAGCACTTTAAAAATGCTTGTGTGTAGTTGATGTGTTGTGAGACGTTGAAGATGAAGATGAAGAATCTTGGACACCTATTTCACTTTTTCTTGTTCTTTGAACACTTGAATCAAATTGTGAAAATGTTAGTTAATACAAATAACTAAACTTCTATTTATAGTAGCAAACCAACCAACCCACTTAACAGCTTTTCAAACACATAGGGAATTGCTTAAAAACTGAATTTGCGCACGAACGGTCGACCATAGCAGGTCTATGCGTCGACTCATAGCCTGCAGTTTTGGAGTGTGCGCTGACCTGTGGTTCATGCGCTGACCCCTGCGGTTGACTCAAGCATTTTGTACGCTGACCCATGGTTCATACGCTGGCCCCTGCGGTCGACTCAAACCCTGCAAATCTGCAAAAATTCAGATTTTTGTGGTTTTCATGCATTTTGTCATGACCACATTTTGTCCACATATGTTGTATGAAATATAACAGTTTAGATGAGCATAAAAAAGGATTTGATAGGTGATATGTTGCATTTGTTTTGTAGAGGTGGAATTGACAATGCCGATTCATCCATGGTGGTAATTTGTCATCATCGAAACCTATGATCGTATGTTGTATGACAGTTGGCCCTTACATAACTCTTTAAGAATCAGCCAAGAAATTGCCCTACCATTTTTGGGCTGAAGACATTCAACACAGCCTGCTATGTTCACAACAGAGTGACAATGAAGAAAGGGACTCCTACAACTTTATATGAAGTCTGGAAAGGGAGAAGACCTACAGTCAAATACTTCCATGTGTTTGGTAGTAAATGTTATATCTTGACTGATCATGAACAAAGAAGGAAGATGGATCCCAAAAGTAATGAAGAAATATTTCCGGGCTACTCAATAAATAGCAGAGCACATAGAGTCTTTAATTCCAAAACAAAGGTAATGATAGAATCTATCAATGTTGTGGTTGATGACCAACAGACTGATGTCATAGACGATGTTGAGACATCTCTGAATGATCCCCCAGCTGATCTCTCAGACAAAAATAAGGAGAGTGAACCTCCTCAAGCTGAACCTGAAGATGACAAAATCAACAAAGGAGGTATTGACAAGACCCTATTTGTGAAGAATGAAGGAGGAAAACTCATGGTGGCACAAATATATGTAGATGATATTGTGTTTGGTGGGATGTCAGATCAGATGGTCGAACATTTTGTTAGACAAATGTAATCTGAGTTTGAGATGAGCCTTGTTGGAGAGCTGACCTACTTTCTTGGGCTACAAGTCAAGCAGATGGAAGATTTTATCTTTCTATCTCAAAGCAAATATGCCAAGAACATTGTTAAGAAGTTTGGCATGGAGAATGCAAGTCATAAAAGGACACCTTCTCCTACACATTTGAAAGTCTCCAAAGATGAAAATGGTGTTAGTGTAGATCAAAGTCTATACAGAAGCATGATAGGAAGTTTTCTATATCTCACAGCAAGCAGACCTGACAATGCATTTGTTGTAGGTGTTTGTGCTAGATATCAAGCTGAACCAAAAGTCAATCACGTAAACCAAGTGAAGAGAATACTGAAATATGGCAATGGCACCAGTGACTATGGGATGTTATATACTCATGGATCTGGATCTATGCTAACTGGTTACTGTGATGCTGACTGGGCTGGATGTGCTGATGATAGGAAAAGCACATCAGGAGGATGTTTCTTCTTGGGGAACAATTTGATATCATGGTTTAGCAAGAAACAAAATTGTGTGTCCCAGTCCACTGCTGAAGCTGAATACATAGCAGCTGGAAGTAGTTGTTCTCAACTGGTTTGGATGAAACAAATGTTGACTGAATACAATGTCACACAAGATGTCATGACATTGTACTGTGACAACCTGAGTGCTATAAATATTTCTAAAAATCCTATTCAGCACAGCAGGACAAAGCACATTGATATTCGTCATCACTTCATTAGAGAACTTGTGGAAGAGAAAATCATAGCACTGGAGCATGTTACTACTGAAATGCAATTAGCTGACATATTTACAAAGCCTTTGGATGCTAATCAGTTTGAATGTTTAAGAGGGAAATTGGGGATTTGTGTCCATGAGAATTTATAACAATTAATGTGGAGTGGAAAAGGTAATAAGAATATTGTCTGCCCACTTAAAAGAAAGTGCCCCATTTATGGAAAATCATTACCAAATATTGGAACTACCATTTATACCATTTTTACACGCTACCTCAACACAACCACTTCCATCTTCATCAATTTGTATCGTTCATCTTTGCTAGGGCAACCAAAATTATTTCACAAGTTCAACAAAATGTCATAACATCCCTCATCTTCTGGTTCAAAACCCACTCATAAAGCAAGAACTCCCTCCATGTATTTTCTGGATGAAGACGTTTTGGAAGTTATTCCTCTTTCAGTTATCCCATGCGACGCCCCTGGTCCTTCTTCCACTGCAGGAAATAATCAAGGTAACAGTTCTGATAACCCTCCTCCTAAGGATGACATGCATTATACATATTGTGTCATTAGGAATTTGGTCACAAGGATCTTAAATGACGGACACTCAGTCAAGGGAGTTTCGACTCCTCTGTCTAGAAGGGACCCCTCAACTGAGGTGGAACCTCAAACTGAGAAAGATGATGATTCATCTAGGTCAGAGAAAGATATTGCTGCTGAGGGACTGTGTTCTCTAGGAAAAACCTTGCCTAGTAAGAAACCTATAGATGCTTCTCAATCTAAGAAGCATGACTCTGCTGAAAAGGTGATTGATTTGGAGGAAGAGAGCTCAGACGAGGAAGATGACACCTTGGTTCATCACTTGAAACCAAGTGTTGCAAAGAAAATGAAGACCAGGAAAGGCAGGTTTGTGGCTGATATGATGACAACCAGAACTAGTAAGAAGGCTGCTGCTGTAAGTCCTTTAAAATCATGGAGTAAAATAGAAGTCAAGAAGAGAAAGGTCAGAGAAATTTCTGACTCTGAAGATGATGTCGAAGACGATGTCTCAGACATCTCTCCTGTTAAAAAGCAAACTGCGAGGAAATCTCCAGCCAAGGTTGTTGTTATGCATTTGGATAACATTTCCTTCCACCTGGAAGATGGTGCAGCCAAGTGGAAATTTGTGATACAGAGGAGAGTTGATGTGGAGAGGGAACTAGGGAAGGAGGCTGTGGAAGTGAAGGAGGTTATGGAATTGATCAAGTCTGCTGGTTTGATGAAAATAGTTAGTGCATTGCCCCAATGTTTTGAAGGTCTGATGAAGGAGTTTGTTGTGAACATCCCAGAGGATATTTCTGACAAGAATAGCAAATAATTTTGCAAGGTGTTTGTGAGAGGAAGATGTGTAAGGTTCTTCCCTACTATAATCAATAAATTCCTAGGAAGAGGAACTCAAAGAGCTGTTGAGTTAGAGGCCACAGACAATGAAGTCTTTAGGATAATCACTGCTGGCCAAGTCAAGGAATGGCCAAGCAAAAAGCATTTATCTGCTGGCAAATTAACTGTAAAATGTGATATCTTGCATAAGATAGGTTCAGCCAACTGGGTGCCCACAAACCACATCTCAACAATATCTAATGCTCTTCGAAGGATAATATATGCTATTGGAACCAAGCTCAACTTTGATTATGGAAGGTTCATGTTTAAACAAATTGTTAGACATGCTTCCACTAATGCAGTGAAGCTGCCAATTGCCTTTCCCTCAATCATTTGTGGAATAATTTTAAGCCAACAACCTGGTATTTTAAACACAAGTGATATCCCCAGTAGAAGGAAGTCTCCATTGTCAATTCATTACAAGTTATTTGAGGGCAGTCATGTCAATGACATTGTCATGACAACTGCAAGGAAGGAGCCAGCCTCACAAGGTGGCCTGATTGCTCAATTAAAAGAAACCTGTAAGGAGTTGGAAACTGGGATTAGGGTGGCCAAGGCTAGGAAAGAGGCTTTAGAGGCTCTCATTAATAGCTTGGAGCAAGAAGAGATGGATAAGGTTGGTGAAGCCAAGGAGACAGATTCCCACACCTCAAGTGAGAGGTCTAATTTTCAAGATCAATCTAGTGGCAGTTCTGGATCTGAAGGTGAAGAAGATGCTACCTCCTCAGACTAAGTTGTGGTGATGGTCCCCCTGTTAATGATGTGTGTTCTGGATGCTTGGATGCTTGGATGGTCTGGATGATTTGATGTTTTCTGTTTGATGTTTGTAATGTTTTTTTGGCAGTCCTTGTTGATGCCATGATGTAATATTTGGGCTCTTTATGAGTTCCCTGGATTTCTTATTATCTCAGCTATTGCAGTTGTGTATAATTATGGTTATATACCACCTGACATTTATGTTTTAACATTTTATATGTTATAACATCCTTTGTGACATTCTCTGTTAGACTGGTTTTGTCTAATTGGTCACTTTGGTCTATTTTGACTAAAAAGGGGGAGAAGTTATTATGTGGAGAGCTGCAGTTAATGTGTGGAGATGTGGAGAGCTGCAGTTATTATGTGCTGACAGGTGACAGCTGATGTTGAACAGAAGAATGTTATGTGTTATACAGGTGGTTGTACAAGTGATGTTAAAGGAGATGTCAGAATGTGATTCTGAATGTTTCAGATGTTAAAGGAGATGTCAGAATGTGATTCTGAATGTGACAGATGTTGGAGGAGATGTCAGTGTGTGATTCTGAATGTTCAGGTGCAGTTGTTGTTGAAGGAGATGTTTGTGTTGTACAGACTTAGGGGGAGAAGAAGCACCCATGTGTTTACCGTGTGTATTACTAGTTGCTATTATAGCTAGTAATTGTGTGTTTATTGCTTCTGCCGCTGATATGTTTTTACACCTGTGAACAAATGGACTGATATATGATTTAGCCAAAATTTGCCAAAGGGGGAGTTTGTTGGTTCTAAGTGTTGGCATCAATTTTGGTAAAACCTAGAGTGTTCACAAGTTGTCACATGTGATGTCTTAACATAAGATATCTTGTACCTGCTGGATGTTTAAAATATAACTATGCGGGATTTTTCCAGAATGTCAGACCCGGTGTCATGACATCTGTATACAGAACATTCAGTCTGAATGTTATGTATTATGTGATTGCGTTTTTAATGCCAATCTGTGTATGATTGATGAGTTGATTGAACACGCTATCAATCAGTAATTACAACGAGATTAACTTATTTTCCAAAGAGATCTAATCAACTGTCATGAGAAGATATGAATGGAAAATAGTTTTAGGGTTTTATGATGTCCAAGTCCAGCTGAATGCTTCTATAAAAAGGACATGGAAAACCTGATTTGATACACAAGAAATAACGAACGAAATATTGAGAGAGAATAAGGGTTTTAGTCTTGTGTGGTCGTGTGATTTGTAAGTCATTCAATTCATCCCTAGATGATTGAATTGGTCTGATTTTTGAGTTGTAATTTGTCACTCAAAGCTTTTAAGCATGAGTATGTGTCTACTTGGTTGAAGTTGTTAAGTAAGATCAAGTGTGTGTCTTTGAAGAGTGTCTTCTTTTCATTATAATTCTTGTTTATATCACTGGTGTAATTGAGGGGGAGTGAGTGGGATCTCATATCTAAGAGTTCTTAGGTAGAAGTCACACGGGTAGAGATTAGGTGAAAAAGACTGTAACTTGTGTTGTTTACTGAGAGTCTTTGAACTGATTCTATTTTAGTGGATTTCCTTCCTGGCTTGGTAGCCCCCAGACGTAGGTGAGTTTGCACTGAACTGGGTTAACAATTTCTTGTGTCCCTTGTATTATTGTTCTTTATCTTTTATCCTGTTTGTATTGTTCAGATATTAGTGTCGTGACATTACCTTCAACATCTCATATCTGACACCAGAATTTCATCACCCAATGAGAAAGTTTAATGATTTAATTATTTCCTTGAATAAAAATATTGAAAAACTTATTCCTAATCATACTGAGAAGAAATTGCAATCTAAAAAGAAAATGACGGATGGTAAGAAGCTGTAAGTGATATTCCATACAGTTACCATTTATTTTGGGTCTACAATAGAAGTTTTCTATTCCCTCGTGTGGATTGACAACCAAGGGGAAAAGTAATTATTATATTATATCTTATTTAAAAAGGAAATAACATATAATTTATCGTCCATTTATAAAGTATCAACACTCAAGACATTACCAACACAATAATCCACTAGAAACATTAGTGATATGTGTGAAACCCTCACATCATCCAATAAGAATGCGAACACCATAACTATATATCTTGGATGCTACTATGTGAAATAAAAACAATCATAATTAAAGCATTTGGATTGAAAAATGTGAAACTTAAAGAAGCGTGAAAACCATTTCTGGGATGGATAGCAAGAGCATAAAAAGGTATTGGTTCAAGGTTGGCGTTCCTTACATAATCTCTTGTCTTGTAACAAGATAAATTATTTTCTTTATCTAACCTTTGTTAATTTTATATTAAAAATAAATGCATACAAAGTCATTGAGAATATATTGAATATATATGGGTATGCAAGAAAATCCAGTTTTTGATCTTCACCAATGATCAAAATGATGATGAAGAAGAAGAATCAGAAACGGTTAACAAATATACACTCGTATATTGAAACGAAAATAATGTGAAATTAATAAAACAATGTAGTGGGGATCAACTTACTTTAAGAGTAACTTATTTTAGCTTACTCCAAATCATAGCCTTTAAATTGAATCTAATCTAATGGTTAATTAAGTAAAAATACTAATTAACCATTAGATTAGATTTAATTTAAAGGTTATGGTTTTCACTAAGCTAAAAAAATTCCTCTATTTGGAATGCAGGAAATATCTTAATTCATGAATACAAATAGATACCTATTACTAAAGCCATTTGTCGCACCTCGAAAAATGGGGATACGACTTTAAGCGAAGCGTGATCGCACGCTCGCAATGATGGACTGAACAAAGTCGCCACCGAACTTTATTTATTCCTAAAAAGGAAAGGGGAAATATCGATAAAACCCAAGACAAAACGACAATGATTATGGTCATCGCAACCAATATTAGGGTTCGGGAGTCGATTATGCAAGGGGAAGATATTAGCACCCCTCACGTCCGTTGTATTCAACGGGAACCGTTTAGTTAGTTTCATTTTGAATGTTAGCTTATGTTAGTCTTCTTAAGTTATAATAAGGGAGAGAAAGAATAGAAGCGGGGAGAATATTTTTGGATTTTTTGACGAAGGGGACTAAACCTAAGTTTTTTATTAATGGGCCTGACAAGATTTACAAATCCTGCTCCTACGTATCTCAACAGAGAAATCAAGGCTTACGTAGTTCTGGGTAGAAAAATGTTTGTTTGTTGGTCGATTTTAGCGAAAGCTATATTGTGTTAATCGATGAAAAACATTATTTTACCCAAAACAGATGAGGAGCGGACGTATACCACACATCGAATGGATTTACAAATCTACATTCGGAAAAACGTCACCTATCTCGACTCAACAATTGTGGCCGAAACATTGTTTTACATCACCTTAAGACAATATATTTTTCGTTTATGAAAAATGTTTTTTATTAGTCGCACGGCGGCGAGAAAAGAGTTTGATTGGTTGGATGTATTTTGAGTAATGGCGAGAACTTGGATGAGCGAGATATCCATCTCGAATCCTAGTTTCAGGAGTGCACGGTGTAACGCCCCGATTTTTATTAAGTGTTATTATTATTATTTTTATAATGTTTGATTTATAATTATTTCGGTAAAATATTTTATTGTGTGTTAATATATTATTAGAGTTTAATTATGAGAATTATGGTATAATAGCTATTGGGCCTAGTGGTGTATATAGTAATTAAGGGAGGTGTAACAATTAAGCCCATTAGTTAGTTTTTATTTAATTAAAACAAAGAATAGAAATAGAATAGAAATAGAAAGAAGATAAATAGAAAGAAGTAGAGAGAAGGAGGAGAAAAGAGAAGAAAAGAGAGAAAAGTTAGGGTTTGGAGGAGGAAGAGGAAATTGAAGAAGAAGAGCATCATGTTGATCAACCCAAGCTTGCTAGAACACTATAGAGTAACTCAATCATCATCTCTAAGGTAAGGGTGTGGGTTATCATTTCCTATAATTATGAAAATGATGGGTTTTATGTGGGTAATGGTTGTTAGAGGATATTGTTGGGTTTTGATGTTGTGATTGGATTCCTTGCTTTGAAAATGTTATTTGTGTTCTTGATGTAGTGTTGATTGTTTGTGATTATTGAACATGTATCAATTCTTTGCAAAATGTTAGGGTTAGGTTTAGAAGAATGATAAATAACATTGTGTGTTGTGTTGTTGTTGATGGTTTGGGGTTGATGTATGTTGTGAAAAATATGCTATTGTGTTGATGAATCAAAGTATGAGTAATTTCACAAATTGTGAATTTAGGATATGTTGGAAATTAATTGAATGATGTTTAGAACGATGAAATAAAAGTTAAATTATGGTTAGAATGGCTTTGCAATATTGAAAATATTGTAGTTCGTTGAATTATGAGAATGAGACTTTTTACGGAATCGAAATTGGAGGTCCGGAAGGTATTTAACGGTCAAAAACGCATTTTCTATGTTTCCTGCTAAATTCGCGGCGCGAAAGAGAGTTCGCGGCGCCAACTGAGTTGAAAACAGAATTCTTTTGTAAACTTCAAAAAGTCATAACTTTTTAACCGTAACTCCGTTTCGGTCCCAGTTCGAAGCGTTGCGAAGCTTATGAAATTTTATACATGTTGTTGATGTTTATAGGCCATTATAAGGGATTATTTTAATAAGTGATTATTTTGGAAAAGTGATTAATAATTGATATAGTAGGAAGCCTAGTTGATTAATGAGGAATACCACTTAACTATAGTGTGTAGGTGTGTGATGTAAATAAACATAGCATGAGGTTGAATTACCTAAGAGATTGTATGATGAAACAATTGATTGTGATGAATATTCTCATTAGTTTTATATATAAACATATGTATGAATGTTGGTGAAGATGATGTTGTGTGAATGCTTTTATGCATGTGAATGGCGACGTGGCCTAAATGGAAATAGCGACGTGGGCTTCGGCCATTGTGATGAGTTATGTTGATGTGATGATGATTTTGGTGTATGTGTATCATTTATCATGGAGTCACATACATTTGCATAAGCGACGTGGCCTTTTGGCAATAGTGACGTGGCCTTTTGGCAAAAGCGAAGTGGGCATAAAGCCTTGGCCTTGATGGCAAAGCGACGAGTCGGTACCGCATAGCATTTGCATAGTTGAGTCACATATGTTGGTTATGTTTATTTCCGCATTTTGTGATAATTGTTGTTATGTGACGGTTTATGATGTGCGGTGATATTTTGCGATGATGCGATGAATCGTAATGTTTTATGATGGATTGATGAAATGTTAAAGTGATGATATGCTATGATGTAACATTGATGTTGTGGATGATTATTGACTTTGTTTATGATTAAACACATAAGCATTCAAGTGAAGGATTGTGCGATGTGGAAACAATATTTCTAACTTTCCGAATTTACTTATAAATTGCTTATCATTATCTTGATTATATGATTTGAGTATCTCACCCTTTTGTTATTGGCCGTTACCTTTATATTGGTAACTTGCAGGTGCTCCGCGTTGAGAGGAGGATAGTGGTAGCACACTTTTGGCGTCATTGCTCTGATTAGGATTGTAACACTCAGGGGTTAATGAACGCTTTTCATGATTTTGATAGTAACAATGCCCTTTTGTATATCATTGTATATGATAGTTGTGATGGGCATTTATTTGCTTGTTTTCTTTTGAATGTGTAAATGTACGACTCAACTTAATTATCTAAATGATTTCCGTTGCGATGTTTTGTGTATTGCTGCTATATGGACTAGGTGAATCCATATACAGGGTTGTTTATTATTTAACAAGGACTAAGTGGATCCTTGCGCAATTGTCGTGTTGTGTAATTTGTTTAAGTGTTGATGAAATGATATATGTGATGCCTCAATTTTGTGTGAAATTTGTTTACTCTGATTTTTAATTGAATTTACGACGGGTAGAATTGGGGTGTTACATTAGTGGTATCAGAGCAGGTCGGTCCATCCGACCACGTTGTTAAGTCTTTTGTTGTTTAACGACCTTGTGTTATTAATTTGTTGCTAATCCTTGTTTGTGTTGTGAGCATTAGTGTAAGATGGACTTGTTCGAGGTACTGGTTTCATTAATAGCATTCCTTTAATTACTATTATTGATACCGGTGCCACACATTATTTTGTTGTTATGGATTGTGTTGAAAGATTGGGTCTTTCTTTGTCTTCCTTGGGTAGAGATATGATTGTTGAGGTTCCCGCTAAGGGAACGGTATCTACGTCTCTTGTGTGTAAGAGTTGCCCCTTGTCAATATTTGGTAAAGATTTTGTAGTTGATCTTGTTTGTTTGCCGCTTGTCGGGTTGGATGTAGTATTGGGTATGGACTGGTTGAAATCCAACTATGTTCATATTAATTGCTACAACAACACTGTGAGGTTTTCTTCTGCCGAAGAAGAGGGAAGAACAGAATTGTTATCCAAGAAACAATTGAAGGAGTTCATAGAAGAAGACGCGTTGGTGTTCTTGTTGATGGCAAGCTTGTCCGTGGAGAGTCATGCTGTAATTGCGGACTTGCCGGTGGTGTGCAATTTCCCTGAAGTTTTTCCCGATGAGATTCCTAGTGCACCGCCAGAAAGAGAAGTTGAATTCACTATTGACCTTGTACCTGGTACTAGACCCATCTCTATGGCGCCATATAGGATGTCAGCATCAGAGTTGGATGAACTGAAGAGTCAGCTAGAGGATTTGCTTGAAAGGAAGTTTGTGAGACCTAGTGTATCACCTTGGGGAGCTCCAGTTTTGCTGGTGAAAAAAAAAGGACGGAAGCATGCGACTTTGTATTGATTATAGATAATTGAATAAGGTGACGATTAAGAATAGGTATCCACTCCCAAGGATCGATGACTTGATGGATCGTTTAGTGGGTGCTCGTATTTTCAGTAAGATTGATCTAAGGTCGTGCTACCATCAAATTAAGGTGAAAGATGAGGACATTTAGAAAACTGCTTTCAGGACTCGTTATGGACACTACGAGTACACGGTGATGCCTTTCGGCGTTACTAATGCGCCGGGAGTATTCATGGAGTACATGAATCGCATTTTCCATCCTTATTTGGATCAATTTATGGTGGTGTTCATAGACGACATTTTGGTTTATTCTAAGTCGGAGGAAGAGCATGTGGAACATTTGCGTATTGTTTTGCAAGTGTTGAAAGAGAAGAGATTGTATGCTAAGTTGTCTAAGTGTGAGTTTTGGTTGAGAGAAGTTAGCTTTCTTGGTCATGTTGTTTCCGATGACGGAATTGCGGTTGATCCATCGAAGATTGATGCGGTGTTGCAATGGGAAGCTCCTACGTCAGTTACCGAGATAAGAAGTTTCCTAGGCTTGGCAGGTTACTATAGGAGGTTTATAGAAGGATTTTCTAAGTTGGCACTTCCTTTGACTAAGTTAACTTGTAAGGGTGCTGCTTTTGTGTGGGATGTCCGATGCGAAGAAAGTTTCCTTGAGTTGAAGAAAAGGTTGACAACGGCTCCGATTTTGATTTTGCCAAATCCCGAGGAACCGTTTGTGGTTTATTGCGATGCTTCGAAGATGGGATTAGGAGGTGTGCTTATGCAGAATGGTAAGGTGGTTGCTTATGCTTCTAGACAATTGAGGATTCATGAGAAGAACTACCCTACGCATGATTTGGAGCTTGTGGCGGTTGCGTTTGTTTTGAAAATTTGGAGACATTACCTTTATGGATCTAGATTTGAAGTCTTTAGTGACCATAAAAGCTTGAAGTATTTGTTGGATCAAAAAGAGCTGAACATGAGACAAAGGAGATGGTTGGAATTGCTAAAGGATTATGACTTTGGGTTGAACTACCATCCGGGAAAAGCGAATATGGTGGCCGATGCTCTAAGTAGGAAGACTTTGCATATGTCGACCTTGATGATGAAAGAGTTGGAGTTGATTGAGAAATTCCGAGATATGAGCTTAGTGATCGAGGTGACACCAAGAAGTGTGATTTTGGGTATGTTAAAGATTAACAATGATTTTCTTGATAGCATTAGAGAGGCTCAGAAGTTGGATATGAAACTTGTTGATGTGATCATTGGACTCGGACAATCTGAGAATGAGGATTTCAAATTGGATGGACAAGGTGTGTTGAGGTTTCGTGATAGGATTTGTGTTCCCGATGATATGGATTTAAAAAGGATGATCTTGGAAAAAAGCCATAGGAGTAATTTGAGTATTCATCCCGGAGCGACTAAGATGTACCAAGATTTGAAAAGATTATTTTGGTGGTCGGGAATGAAGCGTGAAGTAGCTCAGTTCGTGTATGCGTGCTTGACTTGCCAGAAATCAAAGGTGGAGCATCAGAAACCTGCGGGGTTGATGCAACCGTTAGAAATTCCTGAGTGGAAGTGGGATAGCATTTCCATGGACTTTGTGACGGGTTTACCGAATACATATAGAGGATGTGATGCTATTTGGGTGATTGTTGATAGGCTTATGAAGTCGGCTCACTTTATTCCTATTAACATAAGTTATCTGGTGTCGAAGTTGGCGGAGATTTATACCAATGTTATTGTGAAGCTGCACGGTGTTCCTCTTTGTATTGTTTCGGATAGAGATCCGAGGTTCACTTCAGAATTTTGGAAGAGTTTGCAAGAAGCTTTAGGTTCCAAGTTGAGGTTGAGTTCGGCGTATCATCCTCAGACGGATGGTCAAACTGAGAGGACTATCCAATCCTTGGAAGATTTGTTAAGGGCGTGTATTCTTGAACAAGGAGGTTCATGGGATACTCACCTTCCGTTGGTGGAGTTTACTTACAACAATAGTTACCATTCAAGTATTGGAATGGCGCCTTTTGAAGCTTTGTATGGGCGGAGGTGTAGGACTCCGCTGTGTTGGCATGAATCTGGTGAAAGTGTGGTACTTGGACCCGAGATTGTTCGAGAAACTACCAAGACGGTTAAGATGATTCGGGATAAGATGAAGATTTCTCAAAGTAGGCAAAAGAGTATTCATGATAAGAGGATAAAGGATTTGGAATTTCAAGAGGGTGGTCATGTGTTTCTAAGAGTCACACCTACGACCGGTGTTGGACGAGCATTGAAAGCTAAGAAGTTGACTCCTCGTTTCATTGGACCGTATCAAATTACGAGTAGAGTGGGAAAAGTTGCTTATAGAGTGGCTTTACCGCCAAACCTCTCGAAATTGCATGACGTGTTCCATCTGTCTCAACTTAGGAAGTATATTCCGGATCCGTCTCATGTGATTCAAATGGATGATATTCAAGTGCGCGATAACCTTACGGTTGAGACGATGCCTTTGAGGATCGAAGGTCGTGAGACGAAGTCCCTACGGGGAAAGGAAATTGATTTGGTGAAGGTTGTTTGGATTGGTGCAGTCCGAGAAAGCACGACATGGGAATTGGAGAACAGGATGCACGACTCCTACCCCGAGTTATTCGAATGAGGTAATTTTCGAGGACGAAAATATTTAAGTGGGGGAGAGTTGTAACATCCCGATTTTTATTAAGTGTTATTATTATTATTTTTATAATGTTTGATTCATAATTATTTCGGTAAAATATTTTATTGTGTGTTAATATATTATTAGAGTTTAATTATGAGAATTGTGGTATAATAGCTATTGGGCCTAGTGGTGTATATAGTAATTAAGGGAGGTGTAACAATTAAGCCCATTAGTTAGTTTTTATTTAATTAAAACAAAGAATAGAAATAGAATAGAAATATAAAGAAGAGAAATAGAAAGAAGTAGAGAGAAGGAGGAGAAAAGAGAAGAAAAGAGAGAAAAGTTAGGGTTTGGAGGAGGAAGAGGAAGTTGGAGAAGAAGAGCATCATGTTGATCAACCCAAGCTTGCTAGAACACTATAGAGTAACTCAATCATCATCTCTAAGGTAAAGGTGTGAGTTATCATTTCCTATAATTATGAAAATGATGGGTTTTATGTGGGTAATGGTTGTTAGAGGATATTGTTGGGTTTTGATGTTGTGATTGGATTCCTTGCTTTGAAAATGTTGTTTGTGTTCTTGATGTAGTGTTGATTGTTTGTGATTATTGAACATGTATCAATTCTTTGCAAAATGTTAGGGTTAGGTTTAGAAGAATGATAAATAACATTGTGTGTTGTGTTGTTGTTAATGGTTTGGGGTTGATGTATGTTGTGAAAAATATGCTATTGTGTTGATGAATCAAAGTATGAGTAATTTCACAAATTGTGAATTTAGGAAGTGTTGGAAATTAATCGAATGATGTTTAGAACGATGAAATAAAAGTTAAATTGTGGTTAGAATGGCTTTGCAATATTGAAAATATTGTAGTTCGTTGAATTATGAGAATGAGACTTTTTACGGAATCAAAATCGGAGGTCCGGAAGGTATTTAACGGTCAAAAATGCATTTTCTATGTTTCCTGCTAAATTCGCGGCGCGAAAGAGAGTTCGCGGCGCCAACTGAGTTGAAAACAGAATTCTTTTGTAAACTTCAAAAACTCATAACTTTTGAACCGTAACTCCGTTTTGGTCCCCGTTTGAAGCGTTGCGAAGCTTATGAAATTTTATACATGTTGTTGATGTTTATAGGCCATTATAAGGGCTTATTTTAATAAGTGATTATTTTGGAAAAGTGATTAATAATTGATATAGTAGGAAGCCTATTTGATAATGAGGAATACCACTTAACTATAGTGTGTACGTATGCGATGTAAATAAACATAGCATGAGGTTGAATTACCTAAGAGATTATATGACGAATCAATTGATTGTGATGAATATTCTCATTTGTTTTATATATAAACATATGTATGAATGTTGGTGAAGATGATGTTGTGTGAATGCTTTTATGCATGTGAATGGCGACGTGGCCTAAATGGCAATAGCGACGTGGGCTTCAGCCATTGTGATGAGTTATGTTGATGCGATGATGATTTTGGTGTATGTGTATCATTTATCATGGAGTCACATACATTTGCATAAGTGACGTGGCCTTTTGGCAATAGCGACGTGGCCTTTTGGCAAAAGCGAAGTGGGCATAAAGTCTTGGCCTTGATGGCAAAGCAACGAGTCGGTACCGCATAGCATTTGCATAGTTGAGTCACATATGTTGGTTATGTTTATTTCCGCATTTTGTGATAATTGTTGTTATGTGACGGTTTATGATGTGCGGTGATATTTTGCGATGATGTGATGAATCGTAATGTTTTATGATGAATTGATGAAATGTTAAAGTGATGAGATGCTATGATGTAACATTGATGTTATGGATGATTATTGACTTTGTTTATGATTAAACACATAAGCAATCAAGTGAAGGATTGTGCGATGTGGTAACAATATTTCTAACTTTCCGAATTTACTTATAAATTGCTTATCATTATCTTGATTATATGATTTGAGTATCTCACCCTTTTGTTGTTGGCCGTTACCTTTATATTGGTAACGTGCAGGTGCTCCGTGTTGAGAGGAGGATAGTGGTAGAACACTTTTGGTGTCATTGCTCTGATTAGGATTGTAACACTCAGGGGTTAATGAACGATTTTCATGATTTTGATAGTAACAATGCCCTTGTGTATATCATTGTATATGATAGTTGTGATGGGCATTTGTTTGCTTATTTTCTTTTGAATGTGTAAATGTACGACTCAACTTAATTATCTAAATGATTTCCGTTGCGATGTTTTGTGTATTGCTGCTATATGGACTAGGTGAATCCATCTATAGGGTTGTTTATTATTTAACAAGGACTAAGTGGATCCTTGCGCAATTGCCGTGTTGTGTAATTTGTTTAAGTGTTGATGAAATGATATATGTGATGCCTCAATTTTGTGTGAAATTTGTTTACTCTGATTTTTAATTGAATTTACGACGGGTAGAATTGGGGTGTTACACACGGTATACACCATGTTCCATTTCCATCTTTATTGACAAAAGTGTTTAATAAAGATTAAGTATTTTTAGATTTGATTGAGAAAGGGTTTGAAGAAACCGCATTGACAATTTTAAATGATGGGGAGAGCTAAGATAGGCGAGGCATCCACCTCGAATCTTAATCTCAGGAGTGCACGGTATACACCATTTTCCATTTCCATCTTTATTGAAAAAGTGTTAAGGTAGGAATTAAGTAGTTTTGAGTTTGGAAGACGAATATTTGATGAGAACGAGACATGAGCCTCGGGATCAATCACTCGGGGTTCCACTGGAATGCTAGATTCCAATGGTCATTTTTCATTTGAATTATTTAAGAAAATTATTTAATGGACAACGAACACTTGATGAGAATCAAATGTTCAAAGGGTTACGCCAGAATGCTTGATCCCAATGGCCTTTATTTTGTCCAAGCTGGTCATTAAGTGTTTTAAGAATGAAGGAAAAGAATGGACGGTTAATCCAAAACGTGGGGCTCAGGACTGATTATTCGAGGGTTCCCACCGGAATGCAAGATTCGGATGGTCCTCTTCTTTCGTGTTTTTTTAAAAAAGGAAATCAATCGGATTGTAAAGATAGTTTAAAAATAAAATAAAATAAAATTATAGGGATAAAATTAATTTTACAATTTTATATGTATATCAATTAATTTTATATATATAATCGAGTTCCCACCAGAATGCTAGATTCAAATGGGAGGAAATGAAATTAAATGTTGAAACTATGGAAAGTTAGTGAAATTTAAATCGAAAGTTTAGTGAATTTGAATATGATTATTTACATGTGTAAAGGTATGAACATAGATGTTAATAACCTAATTAAATTAATTAACACATGGAAATCAATTAACCGTACCAAATCCCAAATAAAAAAAATCAACAATTAAGAAAAATCTAAAAAACTAAACATTTAAAATCTAACAACTAATTAACAATTAAATTAAATTAATCCAATAAAAAATATTAAAAGTAAAATAAATAGTAGAAGTTATAAAAAAAATTAAATGAAATAGCAAGCATAAAAATATGAAAGATATGCTACTCCTAAGTATTGAATCCATCCCACTAAAGAAAATGAAACTGCTCTCTCTCCACTAGGTCACTTATGGTTATTTATTACCTTAATAACAACTTGAATATATGAACAGGGATAGCTGAAGATAGTTTAGAATAAAAATTAATTAAAATGAGATGGGCTACTGTTAATGGACAACTAATTAAAACGTTGGAGGAATCCCAAACGTAACCTTAGCCGCCTGGCTGTTGGGTTTAACCAAGAGATTAATGGATTGGGAACACAAAACAGCATTAACAAACACTAATTAATAAAAGGTGCAAGGGAAGACTAAACGTATTAAGTTTTAAATGGCTTAAATGCTTGTTTTTAAAAATAAATAAAAGAAGAGTATTGGGAACGTGAGAGAAATACATAGCAAAACCCAGAAACTCATTCATCTACCTCACGAAGAATCTCCCTCTCCCTCACTCTCACCCGTCATCTCTCAATCGCCTGCACCAACCTCACGATACCCTACTCTCACTCGTCATCTCTCAATCACCTGCACCAACCTCATTCCATTTCCCAATCTCACTCATCTTCTCAAACTTTCGCACCTCCCTCTCTCACTCTAAACGCGGAAAAAACCATAGCTTCAAAAGAAAATCAAATAAGAAGGCTCACCTTCGGCGGTGACTCGGCGGCTATGGTGAGCTTGTATCTTCCTCTCTTCGCTAGGGTTTTCACACCGTCACCAAAATTAGGGTTTTTTTCCGTCTTCTCCGATCCCCCTCTTCGTGGCCGATTTTGCCTCCCCCTACAGTATTTGCTTTGCTCCTTTTTATACTCAACAACTTAGGGTTCTGAGCTAGCTTATGGAGATCCAAAAGGGCATCTCCTGGAAGTGCTTTAAGGCGCTCAGATTTTGGTCTGCCTCATTTGACGTTAATTCGGAAACGATAATATAAACCTACGCTTTCTTCTTCTAATTTTGTCCAAATCCTTTTAGGGTTATTTTTTTGAATTCTAACGCCTTGCTAATTACTTGGTTTTACTGCAGTGAAAACCGGAATGGTTTTAAGGTTTTGAAAGGCAGCTTAATGATTGTTATGGTTTGGGTTATGCAGGTCTTGCGCTTGGAATTGTTGTGGTGGTCTTGCCGTTCACGAGCACTCTATGAAGGGTTTTGAAGGTAGCTGCAACACCTGGTCTGATGCTGGCATATATGGACTTCTTTATTGGTGGAGATGAGAAAAAATCTGATATGTCTCCTTGTCTTCATCAAAGATTTCCCATGTCTATAATTTTGGAGGGATGGAAGTTACATAAGTCATTTCTCTCTTCATAGTGATAATATTCTTAACAGTATCATGAGTCAGTCTGTTCCACCAACTATATGGTATCGATTAGTGGCTGGTTTGATGTATATGCAAATCCTAAATTGGCTACTTATGGTGTACGTGTTGATCTTGTATCGTGTCAGCCTATAGCTTCTGGATATTGCCAATTTTGGCTTGTTGTGCATACTACTGAGAATGAAAACAAGTCATCCTCACTACTATTGTCAAGGCTAGTGAGGTGGTACTTCATGAAGTTGGAGCATAGAAGAGTCCACTGCTCAGGTGCGTGCCATTTAAAGGATTGCATTACAACGTCATTCAAGTCTAGCAACATTTTTGGAGATAAATGGCTCAGAGGTGGCGGTTAGTGAAAGTCGGTTTTTTAACCATTTGTTTCTATTGTATTCTGTTAATGAACTGTGGTGATTCAGTTATTCGATTAAGGTTTTGAAAATTGGTTGAAGTTTTGAGTGTTTCCTTTTGTGCAGGTTATGCTGGACCGATTGCTTACGTTTGTGGTGAATTTGTTGTTATTCATGGCTTGATTTTGAAATTGGCTCATGTATGGCAATTCAAGTGTACGGTTTTGTTATTGGTTCATGATGCAAGAACTACTTGGAGATGCAAGGCTATGAATGGACATTGGTTGCTAATCTTTTGGATTAATGGACTGTTTGGAATGCAATCTTGTAACTTCAGATATTTTTTTGTAATGTTTATGTTGACACATATGTGGTTGTGGTTTATAATTGGATGTAATTAGAATAGAAATGTGAATGTATTATGGTTTATGGAATTGAAATGCTCATAATTATGCTCATAATTGTTGGATATATTTGTTTATGAAATTGAAAATGAATGTATGTATGGTTGAATTGAAAAATCTCTAACTCTGAGTTTTGAGTGTGTATTTATAGGACTAAAATTCTGTTATGGAATGAAATGTAAATTCACAATGAAATGCACTTGCAGTTAGAAATGCAGAATTAGTTAGAATGAAATTAGCTTGGAATTCAAATGAAATTGTAATGAAATGTAAATGATTTTCTGTTGATTAAAATGAAATCCTGTTTATTATTGAGGTGAAATGAAACTCAACTTGAAAATGAAATTTGAAATGTATGCCAATTCTGTTTGAATGATTGAAATGTTGATGAAATTGAAAATGCCAATGCTCTTAGTCATGAGATCTGTCTTTGTAGAGTTGGGATTAAAATGCAGGTTAGCCTCAATGGTGCTCCTGACTTGCTCATTGGTTGTTGTACTGGAGGTTGAATTTGAAGATTATTTGAAACTGAAGATGAGCTTGATTTTGGCATAAATGTTTTACTCTGTATTTTGCCGAATGCTTAGCAGAGAACAAGGCTTCTATTGTCATTATTTTTCCTGTCAAGTTATGCAGAAATTTAGCAAATGAACTTATGTTGATTTCTGCTTCTGTCACATTGAGTAGGATGCTTAGCAGTAAGCTTGTATTAATCATGTTCTTCCTATCAACTTTATACAGATGCTAACAATTGATGCCCATGAATGTTTTATGAATTAAAAAGGGTTTAGAAATAATTAAATGTAATAAAATCAGATGAATTAAAATAAATAAGATCAAATTAAAACAACAAGAGGATTAATCCTATTTATTTTTCGAAATTTTGATAAAAAAACAAAAATAAAAGGGCTCAAAATAAATAATAATTGATCGCAAAAAACGTTCAAAAAATTAAAATGAATGTACCAAGATGATCAGTGTGAAATAAACATTGGAAAAATACAGTGTTTCTTTTAATTTTGAAATAAATTTTGACCGGTTAAACAGGCTTGAGCTGATCAGAAAGTGGCCGAAAACTTAGCTGAAAAATAAATCAAGCATACTAGATTAAACTACGCGAAACGTAGATTAATAAAATTGATGTCTAGAAGCTTGAATTTAAAAAATTTCGTTCACTGATTTAACGCACATTCGTTGACTAATTCAACCGGTTTGTCTGTAGATCCGAAAAAATTGTTTTGACTGATATTTTAGGCACTATGCGGTATGGAATGCATGGTATGCTATGTAGACATGCAATAGCTATGATGAATGTATTGAATCAGCGATTCATGGTCAAAATTGGGGTATGACAGTTGCCCCTATTTAAGTATCTTCAACATGAGAATATGAAGAAGTACACTCTTCATATGATCATAGTGGGAGATAGTTAAATACTAAGAAGACCCGAATTTTGATCCTGAAATGCAAATGATAGGATATGATATGAGATGAATGCCTGAATGAATGACTCTTTTTATTTGATTTGGTGTGCTAGGGATATGATCAGATATAAGATAAACCCTATCATGATGCTTTATGATGGATACAAAATGAAACAAAGATCCGTGGGGGATGCTGATGGTCTACAGGGAGACAGACAAATGGTAAAAAACAACTTGCTGGGGGAAACAATCCTGCTGGAGAGTCAGACACACACCGGGGAGTACTCAAAGTGAAATTTGATAAACGATACTTAGAATACAAGAGATTTTGGTAGTAAGTTCACATATGACTTGCTAAACCCGAATATGAAAATTTCTACAACAGGTTCATACATGACCTGACAACCCCGAAACAATCATAGAGAAAGATTCTTCAAAACAGGTTCATACATGACCTGGTAATACTGGAATAAAGCTTAACAACAGAATCATATATGACCTGAAAATGTTGGGGAATATCAAGAACCTGGTAATACTGGAATAAAGCTCAACAACAGGTTCATATATGACCTGATAACACTAAAACAATCATAGATAAAGACTCTCCAAAACAGGTTCATACATGACCTGACACTTTATAATGCATCTGATAGTTCTGGAGATTTCTCATAAGAAATTCATCCGATCAAAGATTTTGGAGATTCTTAATAGGGAATTTATGCAAAACAAAGATAAGCAGGAGTCTTCTTATAAGTAGATCATCCGCGCAAAAGGCTATGATGATTCTTTATAAAGAAATCAAACAAAACCAACATCATTGGAGTTTTCTAACACGAAAAACCTCCAAGCTTCTGGGAATTCCTCAAGATGATGAGTCATACATGACTTTCACGGAACCATCAGGAAAGACAGGGTAATTAAACTCTCTGTACGTGCCAACAACAATTGGACTTTTCACCGTAAGTAATGGATTACAACCAACTTTTAACGGATTTTTCCAACAACAATTGGACTTTGACTGTAAGCAATGGATTACAACCAGCTTTTAATAGATTTTTCCAACAACAATTGGACTTTGACCGAAAGCAATGGATTACAACCAGCTTTTAACAGATTTTGCCAACAACAATTGGACTTTGACCGAAAGCAATGGATTACAACCAGCTTTTAACAGATTTTGCCAACTACAATTGGACTTGAAATGACTGCGAAAACCGGATGTTGGTTTAAGGGCACCAAAGACAAACTGGAATTAGAGGTCAAAGGATATAGGATCAACAACAAGACCTAGGTCAATGCAAAATGAGCACGAAGTACATTTCGGCTATGCATGATTTGAATTTTTTATGCATGATATATGAATGATCATGATATGAAAATGCTGACGCCTGAGTGGACAGGGAGTTTGTAAAGACTATTTATGGAGATCATGATTCCTCAACACCGAGAACTCAACCAAATATTTTATGATAGATGTTATCAAAGGAGAATTCTATCAAGCTTGACACCACAACTTAGCCAATGGGATCCTTTTGGAGGATTAATGAATCATACTAGCATAGTTTTTGGGCACTCGTCTCAAAACCAATAGTTGTTGATATATGGCAGAATTTGTTTGATCAATTTGAAAGTATGATGAAAGATTTTTTGCCCCTCTGTGGCTCATCTTGCCCCAATCTGTTGGGTCTTTGGAAATGTTCACCTTGAAAGTGGGTTTGGAAACAACTTGCCATGAGACTACCTTGAGATGGCTTGCCACAAGTGTTTGAAACTTGCAATGGTCTGAACTTGACTAACCAAATGTTGGAATGGTAGCCTCTTGATTGACTTTCCTTGGATAGTTGGACTTACTGAGCTCTGAGGTGGCTTTCCCCGGTCTGAGTCTTGAAGCAAATTACTCTTGGCGAGATGACCCTTAGGGTGATTAGCTCAAATTAACTGATGCTCAAAGTGATTTGCCCCTGACTAGACTTCTTTCACTTTATCAAGTTCCTCAACTATATTTGAAATTTCTTTGATGCTAAGTGTTGAATCGCAAGTAAGATTGTTCATTCAAAAATGGTAATTTTAATGCAATACTTATGCAAAAATTTGAAATCAAAGTTTATTGATATGAACGGGTGAAATACAGTGAATGGGTCATTGATAAGAACACAATGATGATCAAGTCATTCACAACATGCAAGTCTGTGCCATCAAATGGTTAACAAAAATCGTTTGGAGTCAGGTTAACACAACCTTGTTGTAGTATGCTTTCAAAATAAACCCTGTCTCAATTAGGTCTTCTAAGGGTTGTAACGTGGTCTGGTTCACGGTTTTTTGAAATAAAAGGATATAAGGCTCAAAATTTATTTTTTACCCACCCTTTCTTCTTGATGATCCCCAATTCCTATATTTAGTTAATTCAATACACGCATTCGGCTTCGAAGGTGCGAAAGTGAAAATGAGGGTTCAAGACGAACTTTCTTGAAATGGCAGTTGTAGCGGTGTATTCGTTACTTTAGGATTTATTGATTAAATCAAAAGCAAAGCATACAAAGAATCGAGTCGCCACCACACTTTTATTTATCCAAAGGAATGGCTAAAAAGCGAACAAAAGCCTAAGAAGTTTTACACATAGAAAACTAATGAAAAGATCAGAGATCTGGGTAAGGGGTTAATTACGCAATGGGAAGGTGTTAGGCACCCAAAACGTCCTAGGTACTCCTAGGGAGCCCTTTTCACAACTTGTTGTACGAAATGTTACTTGTTTATGAAATATTTATTGTGCAAACATGATTGAAGGGATGAGAAAAGAATATACAAGTTATTATTTTTGTGTTTGAACGGATGAACCCGTTGCCTACGTACCTTTCCATGGAAGGTAAGGATCAAAACGCCGTAGTTCGGCTAAAAGATTTCCAAAAGTGTGGGTGAATTGATTTTAAAACAAAAGCCCTAAGGTCTTTCGTTATCCACGGGAGAAAACTCAACCTATACAAATAACAAGTCCACCATGTGAGAAAAGCTTCAACTTGCTAGTGAGGGGTTAACCCTATAATAAGCAAGGAAGTCTTACAATTCAATCACTAAGGACAAAAGGTGAGATTAACATCAACCAACTAGGATAAATCAAACCTATGGCTAATGTATGAAAACTTATCAAGAAAGTGGACAAAGCCACAAAACAATAGAGTGAGTGAAATCAACCAATTAGGATTATTCACAAAAGTGGTCAAAATATGATTAGAATTCAATTCAAAAGAAGTATTATGAAAATGAAGTTTGAAAAATCAGAGGCTTAAGGCCTAGGTTTCTAATTTGAAAAGAAGTGAAAAATGTTTGCACAATAGTTTTTCTTGGTTTAACATGCAAATGGAGGTTTAAAGAAACAAAAGGTGGGAGGGTGAGGAAGTAAAACTTCTTAGATGTTCACCTCTTGAGATCATATATAGATGATTCAAGTGATTCCTTTGGAATAGGCAACAATGCAAATAACAGATAGACAAAGTAAATGGATACCGGATGCCAATCAATGGACTTATTCCAATCTCACAAAACAAAATGGATACCGGATGCCAATCAATGGACTTACACCAATCTCACAAAACAAGGATACCAGATGCCAATCAATGGACTTATACTAGTCTCCTAAAACAAAGAGAAACATGGATACCAGATGCCAATCAATGGACTTATACTAGTCTCACAAAGCAAACAAAACAAGGATACCAGATGCCAATCAATGGACTTATACTAGTCTCCCACCATATCACAGGAAACAACTGCCAATCAATGGACTTATGTTTAACTCCTCCATGGACCAACAAATGCAATAAGCAAAAAGGAAACAAGTTGCCAATAAATGGTCTTACACTCGACTCCTACCAGATCATAGGAAACAACTGCCAATAACTGGACTTACAATTGACTCCTCAATGGACAAAACAAAATGTTACAAAGTGATGAACAATGTTTATAAAATGATATACAAGTAATGATGATAAATGCACAAAGGCACACATAAGCAAATATGTACAGATGAATCAAGTAAGCAGACAAACAAGTCAATTAGCACACACTATATACAATCAATTAGGCTCAAGCAAGGTTAGGCTTTACAGCCAACTGGAATGGGGTATTTTGAGCTCTTAACCCTAACATTGAGAGTTAGGGTGAAGCAGATGAAAAGGAGATGAGGGGTGTGCCTCATAGCTCTTATCCCTGGTCAGGGAGAGCTTTGATCAATGGAAAGTGTGGGAGTTCAGAAAGTTGGAACTCTTCTCCATAAATGGTTGACTCTATAAGATCTTGGGTTCTTATTCAAAATGCATCAACACATGGTGTGAGCAAAGTGAATGACACACTGAGTAGCAGGAGATGGATTACACGTCTCTTTTATCTGCCAATTGCCTCTTAAGAGGACTTTACCTGCTTGGCACCAAAATTAAACAAGCACAATCATTGCCTCTTAAGGAGGGCTTCAGACAGGTGCCTACCAATAACAGTAGGTCTTCCAGACTACATGAAGATTAGGGATTATACCTAAGTGGTTAAGCAACCAAGCAAAGCAAAGTTCAAATGAACTTAAAGCAACTTAGGTACCTGTGGAAACAACTAAACAAATCAGTACAATACTCAGACAAACAGACAACAGTCAATAAGCAACAGACAATCCCAATGTACAAAATGTGTAAGCCAAAAGGCAAACTCAAATGAGTTAGCATCAACCTACAAGACACACAAATGTTAGTAATCAATAGCAAACATCAACAATCACATGATGAAGCATCATCAACTATGGAACTTGGATGTTCAACCTGAAATCAAAACTCACATGTAAGCAACAAACCACTAGGTCAAAGCCTAGGGTCAAAGATGGAGAAAAAATCCAAAACAGGGGCTGAAATTTAACACAAAGTAATTTCAAACACATATTGACAAATCCTAAAAAGGCTCACATCAAAATCAATCATCAAATGCATTTCATGATCAAGAGAAGTCCAAGGCAATTTCAAAGCTCATATGTGATCAACATGAATGAAAAATTCAAATCAAAACAGAAATGATTCAAATAATTCTGGAAAAAATCATGAGCAATCAAGACATCCACAACATCCATAACACAAAAAATTAGAAACATTGGATATCATTTGGCATGGAAATCACATGGAACAAGTTGGATAAGCAAAGATGTGACACAAATTGTCACACCAAGTTAGCACAAGCATAAACCAGAAATCGTGATTGAGAAAAATGTCAAACCAAAACCAAAATGTCCAGCAATGTGTCTAGAATTAGCATGCAAAATTTCAGGTTCATTGGATAAGAAACAAGCATTTCATGATAGTTTGAATCAAGCAATGTCATAAATGTACATGTGATCAATCAACCTAGAACAAATTATTTTTTCAGCCAAGCACAACTTTCCAATTCATGCTCATAAAAAACTAGATAGAATAAGGAACATTTTGCAAAAAATTGGGATCAATTTGGATGAGTTTTCAATTTTATATGATTTTTTGAAGTTGATGGAAAAATTTGAAATCAAAAATGAGCTAGCATTGGAAAATAGGAGGGAAAGGTGAAAAATAGCATGGCATTTGAAAAAGTTCACTCGGCCAGGATCGAACCTAGCACACATTTGAAATTGGAGCGCGCCTCACCAAAACGGTGACGTTTTGAATTAACCCTAAGCATAGCGCGTTTTCCAGAATCGTAGCAAATGCATGAATGTTTCGTAGCAAATTTGCAGCAAACTTATAGCAATTCTGGAAATGCTATGAACTTCATAGGTTAAAGATGAAGATCATGATGATCTTCATGTGAATTTCTAGAAAATTCAAAAAGTGTCCAGAAATCAACAAAACCTATACCAATCGATTCCTTATTCCATACTCATTCAAGATCAACAATCAATTTAACATGAATCATCATACATCATTCAAATCGAAGAAAAGAAGAATTTGCATCAAACTTTCAATCAAGCATAACTTTGCGAATATTGCACTATTTCACTCAAATTTCATACCAGAATCATCACCAATGAAAGATCTACACAATTAGCATAATGAATTGGAGAATTAGAGAGGTCGAATCCTGACCTCTTGAAGAGCAGCACCTTTGAATCGCGCGCTACAAGCTCAGCAATGCCTCAGATCTTCTCTACAATGCTTGTTGAAGTAATTGATGATGAATTGGATGCTCAAATGCACGTGAATCCAGCTCAATTTGCAAACTCCATGGATGCTTCAAGCTTTGAGTATGGTTCAATATGGCACGATTTGCTTTGATTCCACGTCCAAATCCACTCAAAAACACCTCATGAGCATGAATCAATCAATAGAAAAGGTTCTTGTGTGAAGAAATTGGAAAAAAATTTGAGAGAAAAAAATTTGATGATTCTTGAATCTAGATCTGAAATGAATGTTAATGATGAAAGCAGTTATGTTTAACCTTATATATGCCATGCTAATGATGCTGAAAACTTGTTTAAGCCAAATGAAATTAAGATTAGCAACTTATGAGGTGTATGTACAAAAATGGTTTTTCACCTCAGGCACTTCATGCATGTGTGAACAGTGCACAATGCTGATCCAAAACCTCTTAAACAAGGCCCATGCAAGCTTATGGATTGGTATTTTATGCATATGATCAACCAAATTGATTTTATGAAATTTCTCTTCAAAAACTTCATGAATGAGCACATGATCATGCAAGAGGAATTCAAGCCATGTAATGGATGTTTTGGAAAGTGCATGTCATGATGAACAAGATGCAAAAAGAACCACCAAAATTGGAGCTTTGGTTCACAAGTTATGCCCATTTGAATTTTCAAGCACACTTTGCCATGATTGGATCATATCTCCTCAACCACACATTAGAAATTCATGATCTTGGACTTTTTGGAAATGGGAGAGAAATATCTACAACTTTCATGTTCAACAAAATTTCATTTGAAGCTTTCTTGATGATGTAAGATTGAGTTGAAGTTGGTCTAAAACCTTTCCATTTTTGGAAATTTCAAATTATAGGTCACTTGCTATTTTGGGAAATTCTTGACCTGACTTCAAATTCCTTAATGTGAGTGTTTGAAATGTCAAATGAAACTTGTTTGAACATGAATAAAGTATTTCTAATCACTTCCCACCTCCAAATTCACAGTTGACTTTGCAGTTGACTTTCTAGGTCTTTAGATGATCTGAGAATGTTCTGATGAGATGCAAGCCTCTACCACTTTGGATTTTGCTTCAAAATGACATCATAGCTGATATGAACTCTTGATAATGATCATGGGGTCCAAATCTCAAGAATAACCACCATATATTGCTCAATGAATGCCTTTGATGTCTTGACCTGTTATTACTTCATCTGCAAGACAAAAGGTTAATGACATATTTTTGTACTTTTTGGTTAGTGATTAAAATAAAAACAATGATATACAAATGCAAACATGCTTGGTGATCAAGAATCACTCTCAAAAAGATGACCCACCCACAGGGAAGGAAACAAGGTGTCCAATGATCCTTGAGGCAATGCAATGTTATGATATGATGCCATGAGGGATCTTAGGGACAAAATTGGGGTCTTACAGATGCCCCTATTTAAAGTCATTCTAGCCGGAGAAGTGAAGGTTAAAATCTTCATCTTGACGCGGTAGAATGGGCTTAAATAACAGTAATGAGACAAATTTTGGTCCCTAAGAGACCTCATGATGCAAATGTATGCATGTAAAAGAAACAGCCTCTGTGGGGAATATCGGTCCACAAAGAAAGACGATCCATCGGAGTAATACACTCACCGGGAACAGAGACTCTAACAGGACTCTCATGGGGATAAGAAAAGGAAAAGAATGCGTGAGCAAGACACGACTCTGAATTAAGGGAAACTGACGCGGCGTGAACAGGACACGACTGGACTAGAGACCTCACTGGTGAGTAAAGGACTCGAACTGGGGGAATAAAAAGAAATTTCCAAAGGGAATAAACCCATTGGAAAGACTTAAGCTGACTCAAACTATCCACGAAGGATACTTCGGATGAAAATCCGGACTCGGACTGGGGAAAGATCCACACAGAATCTCCCTACCGGGGAAAACTGCATATATTGGGGAAAACGCCAATACAGCAAAAGGGCAAAATCACAACAGAAACTCCACTGGGGAATGTCTAACAAAAGAGACTCTCCTGGGGAAAATCCTGCAAGATGAGGTGTTACCGGCTACTGGGTAACAAACTCAAAGAGACATGTGATCTAAACACCGGTTACTGGGTGAAAGGACAACAAGCTCAGGAAGAATGAATATCTAAGACCGGTATAAGGGTGAGAGATATCAATCAACCAAACATCTGAGAAAGACCTGAAAAAGGTACATCAACTCAGGAAAGTCTGACTCCACAGGGGACCAAGGTCATAATAGGGAGCAGAAAGGAACGAACACCAGGGATACCGGTTACTGGGTATATAATAGGTGACCGACCAAAGCGTGAATTGGTATATATGCCAAAACACTCATCATCCGAAAGGAGAGCTTGAAAAATCAAATCGACTTACAGGATGGATATTCGACTCCGCAACGGGAAAACGAATCTTACTCAGCTGGGAAAAAACCCAAAGAGCGCATGAGATATAATATCCATTACCGTCAGAACGTGGATAGTATACTCGCATGAGATATATTATCTATTACCGTCAGAACGTAGATAGTATACTCGCATGGAAGGAACACCAGGGATACCGGTTACTGGGTATATAATAGGTGACCTACCGAAAAAAAGAGAAACAATCGTTACCAACAACAACAGGGTAGACGAAAGATAACTCACAGGGGATAAATTGCAAGCATCCGGCAATTATCCAAGAGACATATCATCAGTTACTGGGAGATACGCTCAAAAAAGGAGAACAAAGAATATTCGATTCCACAAAGGAATACGAATCTTACTCGTATGGGGAAACACAACAGGCTTCAACCGAAGAGTGCATGAGATATATTATCCATTACCGTCAGAACGTGGATAACATACTCGCATGGAAGATTATCCACAACCGGTTACTGGGTTAATAAAGGATAAATCAACCGAAAAGAAAGGCATCGAGATACCAAAACTAGGTATATAAAGATGACCGATCAAAAGGAGCAACAATCATTACCGACAAAAGGGTAAATGAAAGAGAACTCACCGGGGATGCATTGATAAACATCAATGATTTGGGGAACAAATCACTGGCATACGGTGAAAGGACCCGCTGAGGATAAAATTGCTAGCATCCGGCAATTATCCACAAGGAAAGATCCGCTGAGGATACAATTACTAGCATACGACAGTTACCCAGAAGAAAGGGGGAATATCCACATCGACTACTGGATGAAGATAACCACAAAGAGTAACCATCATCGGTTAGGATGAACAATCAAGGTTAACTCTGCAAAGGGGAGAAATAAGGATTTACAACTACCGAATACGGGGTAGAAGACCACAGAATCCGGCTGAGGATAGGGTGAAATAATTGTCGTATAGTGAGCAATCATCCAACTATTCCACAAGAAAGCACAGACTCCGCTAGGGAGACACCAACAACATAGGATTTACAACTACCGAAAACTGGGTAGAAGACCGCAAAATCCACCATCAACCAGAATGAACCACAACGGTTACCTCTGCTAGGGGATAAAAGTAGGGTTTGAAGCTACCGAATACATGGTAGAAAACCAACAACTCTCCTGAGGAATAAAAGGTATATAACCACAAATTCCACCAAGAGGGAAAGGGGAACATAGGACTTACAACTACCGGAAACTGGGTAGAGGCCCAAACTCCGCTGGGGATAAAAAGAATTATTGCCGGTTACTGGACAATTCATTCATTTATTCCACAGGGAAGCACAAGAGACAGTTGAAAAATGCCAATTCAGGATCAAACCAAAAAGGCAAACTGAATCAAGACTTGTCCTAATGAGGATATAACTCAATAGGAAGATCCATCCCAATATATGTGTTGGGAGGAAACGGACAAAACCGTCATCCACGAGGATATATCTCAGTGGGGAATTGCAGAAGGAAAGACAGACACTTTATGCTTATGGGGCTGACTCTATATTGAGAGATGAGACACCCGACATATGCTTGGGAAGATCTACTGGAGAGATCCATATCACCATTAGCAGGAGACAACAAACAAAAGATATATGGCAAAAAATGCAATCATGAATATCTAAATGTTGAAAGTATGCATGAATATGCGTAATTTATGTTTGATGAATGCTGACAAAACAGACATATCTAACACAAATAAGCCCAGGAATCAAACACCCGGTACTACACTTCCAGAGGAAAAAATCCAAGGAAAGCCAATCTGCTGGAGATCAGAATGCTAAAAAGCAAAGATCTGCTGGAAAGCAAAAGATCAGAGATATCAAAGAAATCACAAAATCTCTGAGTGATGGATCATCAATCAACCCAACTGGGGAACAGAAATTCTCAACAGGTAGAAACTGCCACAAAAGCAAATCTGTTGGGGAAATGGAGAAATCCCGAGATTTCTGCAGGGGATCCTCAGTATCAACTGGGAAACAAGAGTTCACTGCACAAGCAAGAACTGCTGAAGAGAACAGAACACACAAGTAGAATCTAGCCGCACAAGCAACTCTACTAGGGATACTGTCAGCCACTCCATTGGGGATAAACCCACTGAGGGAAAATAGATCACACAAGTAGATTCTGCCACAAGCCACTCTACTGGGGATCAAAAGCATCAGGAAATCAACCAAATTTATGGATGATAGATCACCAACCCACCCAACTAGGGAATAGAAGTTCACAACAAGCAGAAACTTCCACAAAAGCAACTCTGTTGAGAATACCAACTCTGTTGGGGATACTGCAGGGAAGTCACGAAACTTCTGCATGGAAACATCACAGACACAATCCACCGTACCACAAATCTACTGGGGAATTATCTGAGGATGAGAAGGAGAACTGGTGATCAACCACCAAATGTTGAACCTACCAAGAAAAACCAACAACTGCTGAGAAGGAAATAATCACTGCTCTGCTGAAGGGATAAGAGGTGAAAACCTCAACAAGCACTCTGATGGGGAAAGATAGCATAAGTGAAGTATATCATGCCAACAACTCCGCTGGCGACTTTACTGAGGAAACAGACGAAGTACCGGGATGTCAACCCACCAACTACCGAATCTTCCAAAAGGAAAGCACCCATGTTAGGGAGAGAATATTGTTGGAGAGGACTGTGGAGTTCTCAACAAACACGCTGCTTAGGGAACAACCCCAACTTCAATCCGGATAAAGAGGATACAACCATGCCAGGAATATGAACAAATGTCTCACCCTGTTGGAAATCATGCCACCCTTGGGAGAGCATTGAGAAATTCTTAAGTATCCTTTCATCATTGTGAATATTCACTTTGTTTATAACAACAATTTGAAAAAATTTATTTGTTTAAAACAATGACATTTTATCAATTAAAACATGCAAAACATTTGTTGAATTGGAACAAATAAGAGTGCAAATAATTGGATAAAAGCTCAAATTGATTTGATGGAATGGTAGCCTGCAAATGGCAAGACTCCATAGATCTGTACAAATTTGAAATCGGTGATATATATTGGAAGAGGGCTACATTGAACATAATGATCCTTTCTCTACCGATTTGAATTTCGATGTATTCGAAGCTTCAGTTGACGACGAATCGAGAATCTTTGACGAAAAGACAGCTGTGGAACAGAAAGTCTTGTCAGGATGCAGTTACTTGCCAAATCCCTAATTTTTGCCTAGATTGCCCCAGGGTGAGGTACTCAATCTAGCGGGATGCAAATATTCTCTTTTTTTTATGTCTCTAACTTTTGCCTGGATCGCCCTTTCGGGTTCTCCACCGAGACGCTCATTTTTGCCTAAGCCGCCCTTTCGAGTTTTCAACTTAGCGAGCTATTCTGTTTTTCTTTTTAGGCAAAGTATTTCTTGACTTCATCTGAATTCACAGGACGAGTGAAATCCTCCCCATCCATTGTTGTAAGCATCAAAGCACCGCCTGAAAAGGCTCTCTTAACAACATATGGACCTTCATAGTTTGGAGTCCACTTGCCCCTGGAATCGGTCGCGAAAGACAAAACTTTCTTGAGCACAAGGTCGCCTTCTCGGAACACACGAGGCTTGACCTTCTTATCGAATGCTTTCTTTCTTCTCTGCTGATATAACTGACCATGACACATGACAGTCAATCGCTTCTCTTCGATCAAATTTAGTTGGTCATAACGACTCTGAATCCATTCAGCATCAGTCAACTTGGCTTCCATCAAGACTCTCATTGATGGGATCTCCACCTCTACTGGGAGAACAACCTCCATGCCGTAAACAAGAGAGAAAGGGGTTGTCCCTGTTGAAGTACGGACAGATGTACGATAACCATGCAAAGCAAATGGCAGCATCTCATACCAATCTTTGTACGTAACAACCATCTTCTGGATAATCTTCTTGATATTCTTGTTAGCAGCTTCAACAGCCCCATTCATCTTTGGTCTATAAGGAGAGGAATTATGGTGTGCAATCTTGAACTCAGCGCATAACTCTTCCATCATCTTGTTATTCAGATTAGATCCATTATCAGTAATGATCTTATCAGGCACACCATAACGAAAAATGAGCTGATTCTTGATAAACTTCACGACCACCTGCCTAGTCACATTCGCATACGAAGCGGCTTCAACCCATTTGGTGAAGTAGTCAATTGCTACGAGAATAAACCTGTGTTCGTTGGACGCTTTCGGTTCAATCATGCCGATCATGTCAATTCCCCACATAGAGAAAGGCCATGGTGATGAAATCACATTCAGAAGTGTCGGAGGAATATGAATCTTATCCGCATAAATCTGACACTTGTGGCATTTCTTCACATATTTGTAGCAGTCAGACTCCATTGTCAGCCAATAGTAGCCTGCTCTCAGCATCTTTCTAGCCATGGCATGTCCATTGGAATGAGTACCAAATGAACCCTCATGGACCTCAGTCATCAACAGGTTTGCTTCGTGTCTATCCACGCATCTGAGCAAAACCATGTCAAAATTTCTCTTGTACAGCACTTCACCACTGAGGTAGAAACTTCCTGACAACCTTCTTAAAGTTTACCTATCTTTCACAGATGCCCCAGGCGGGTAGACCTGATTCTGGAGGAAATTCTTGATATCAAAATACCAAGGCTTGTCATCATTCACTTCTTCAACTGCAAACACGTGAGCTGGTCTGTCCAATCGCATCACGGTGATATTGGGAACTTCATTCCAATACTTGACTACAATCATTGAAGCAAGCGTAGCAAGAGCATCTGCCATTCGATTATCTTCTCGAGGAATATGATGAAAGTCAACTTCAGTAAAGAACGTTGAAATCCTCCTCGCATAATCTCTATACGAAATGAGACCTGGCTGATTCGTATCCCATTCACCTTTGATCTGATTGACAACCAAGGCCGAATCACCATACACATCAAGATGTTTGATTCTCAAATCAATACATTCTTCTAATCCCATAATACAAGCTTCGTACTCAGCCATATTATTCGCGCATTTGAAAGTTAGCCTACCTGTAAACGGAATATGCGTGCCATGAGGAGTAATGATTACTGCCCCAATTCCATTTCCATACTGATTTACAGCGCCATCAAACACCATTGTCCATCTAGAACCAGGTTCCGGACCTTCCTCAAGTGTAGGCTCATCACAATCTTTCATTTTCAAATACAAAATCTCCTCGTCTGGGAAGTCGTACTGAACAGACTGATGATCTTCAATCGGCTTATGCGCTAAATGGTCAGCCAAGATACTACCTTTGATAGCTTTCTGAGCTCGATATTCGATATCATACTCAGACAACAACATCTGCCAACGGGCAATCCTCCCAGTTAAAGCAGGCTTCTCGAAAATATACTTGATTGGATCCATTCGGGATATCAACCAAGTCGTATGATTTATCATGTACTGGCGTAAACGCTTGGCAGCCCAAGTCAAGGCACAACACGTCTTCTCAAGCATAGAGTATCGAGACTCACAATCAGTAAACTTCTTACTGAGGTAGTAAATAGTAGATTCTTTCTTCCCTGATTCGTCTTGTTGACCGAGTACACAACCCATCGAGTCTTCAAGAACAGTCAGATACATGATCAGAGGTCTTCCTTCTACAGGCGGAGACAAGATCAGAGGTTTAGACAGATACTCTTTGATACTGTCGAAAGCTTTCTGGCAATCCTCGGTCCAATCATGAGATTGATCTTTCTGGAGGAGCTTGAATATCGGCGCACATGTGGCAGTCATGTGGGATATAAATCTAGAAATATAGTTCAAGCGGCCAAGAAAACCTCAGACTTGCTTCTCAGTTTTGGGCGCAGGCATCTCTTGTATTTCTTTGACCTTTGCAGGATCAACCTCAATACCTCTCTCGCTGACAACAAAACCCAACAACTTGCCAGAACGGACTCCTAATGTACATTTGTTCGGATTCAGACGAAGCTTGTACTTCCTCAAACGCTGAAAAAGCTTCAACAAATGCTCAACATGTTCAACTTCCGTTCGGGACTTAGCAATCATATCATCAACATAGACCTCTATCTCCTTGTGCATCATATCATGAAACAAGGTAGTCATAGCTCGTTGATACGTGGCTCCGGCGTTCTTCAAACCGAAGAGCATCACTCGATAACAGAATGTTCCCCAAGGTGTGATGAATGTTGTCTTCTCCATATCCTCGGGTGCCATCTTGATTTGATTATATCCGGAAAATCCATCCATAAACGAGAAGACTTTGAATTTGGCTGTATTGTCTACCAACATGTCAATGTGTGGTAGAGGGAAATCATCTTTCGGACTAGCTTTATTCAAATCTCTGTAATCAACACACATACGGACTTTTCCGTCTTTCTTAGGCACAGGCACAATATTGGCCACCCATTGAGGATATGTAGAAGTCACCAGAAACCCTGCATCAATTTGCTTCTGAACTTCCTCTTTGATCTTTACTGCCATATCTGGATGAGTTCTTCTGAGCTTCTGCTTCACAGGCACGCACTCAGGCTTCAAAGGCAGGAAATGTTGCACAATATTTGTATCTAGACCTGGCATGTCTTTATACGACCAAGAAAAGATATCGAAATATTCTCGTAGCAAACTGATCAACCCCTTCTTGACAGACTCTTCAAGGAGCGCCCCAATCTTCACCATACGAACACAATCTTCAGACCCCAAGTTGACTGTTTCCAGATCTTCGAGATGCGGCTGAATGATCTTCTTCTCGTGCTCAAGGAGACGGGTAATCTCGTCAGGAATCCCTTCAACATCATCTTCCTCTGCCTCGAATACAGGGAATTCGAAATTGGGAGATGGCGTTGGATCATTATGTTCAATGGGTTTTAGAATCAACCTGCATAATGATTTTGGATAATAAGAAACTTTAGAATTTAAACAAGCAAACCATTATGCAGATGAAAAGGTTGCTTTTATTCTTGTTTTTAGGGTTTTTTGTGATCACCGATTTCATGCAAAAGCAAAAAGTGAAAAAAAATGGAAAAAAAAATGTTTAAACATGAATTAATTGAATGAAATATCATTGCATATATGCTGCCAACAATGTCATCACTTCTCCTTTTGGCATGGGAGAAGGGTTTTGAAACAAAGTGAACATATTACGCTAACTTATGAATGACCGTAGGAACATCCACAGCGACCCAATTGTGGCAGATCCCGCCAGGGATAACAAAGTTGCTCAAATCCTCTGCATCCTCTTCCAGAATAGCAGCAGTTTCTTCAGCTTGATCAGCATGGATGAAACCTCCACTCTTGAACATCCCTTTCTCATTAAAGACCCCAGAAGAATAGCCAATGCCAGCCCGGGACTTGTTGTCTTCAAGCTCAATCATCTTCCCTAAACCAGCAACTGCACCATATTCAATGGCCAGTTTCGCATCACGGTAGGAAGTAAATGAAGGAGACTTCTTCTCAATCGGCTCAGCAATAGACAAAGCTTGGAAAGGCGTTCCAACTTCATCCTCAGCATCAATATATGAGAAAGAAGACAAGTGGCTAACCAGGAGAGCCTTTTCTCCCCCTACCACGACCAGTTTCTTATTCTTGACGAATTTCAGCTTCTAGTGTAGGGTGGATGTCACGGCGCCAGCCTCGTGAATCCATGGTCTACCAAGGAGACAGCTATAAGATGGGTGGATATCCATAACCTGAAAGGTAACTTGGAAATCACTTGGTCCAATCTTGATTGGGAGATCAACTTCCCCAATCACAGTCTTGCGCGACCCATCGAAAGCTTTCACAACAACACCACTCTGCCTCATGGGAGGCCCCTGATATGACAATCTCGAAAGAGTGGTCTTCGTCAATACATTCAAAGATGACCCAGTGTCCACCAGCACGTTGGACATGGCGTCGGTCTTGCAATTCATGGAAATATGTAAAGCCATGTTGTGGTCTCTTCCCTCCTCGGGGAGATCAGCGTCACAGAAACTCAAAGTGTTGCAAGCAGTGATATTTGCAATAATACTGTCAAACTGTTCAATAGTGACATCATGATCAACATAAGCCAGATCCAACACTTTCTGCAGAGCCTCCCTATGGGGTTCTGAATTCAGAAGCAAAGATAGCACGGATATCTTGGACGGCGTTTGTAGAAGCTGGTCTACAACGTTGTACTCACTCTTCTTGATGAGCCTCAGCATCTCATCACAGTCTTCATTCACAGTGCCACTCGGGCCAACAGAAGAAGCAGGAGTCTTTTGTACAGAGGAGGGTTTAGCAACAGCAAGTGACGGGTTCGGAACATTCACTACAGTCCCAACCGGACGTACAATAGTATCAGCAACATCAGCTCTAGCCTGAGGCTTAGGCGCTGAAAACACGCGACCACTACGGGTCAATCCGCTTACATCCGCAATATTAACAACGGAGGATGAAGGCAACAACACTTTTTTCCCATCTTCAACAGCAACTGGATTATAGCGAAAGGGAATCGCTCTCTCAGAAGAATAAGGCACAGGGCCTGCAGGCTTGATGACCAAAGAAGGAGAGACCTTCGGCTTGCTACCATCATAACGGATGACAACAGGCTTCCTCTTGGCAGAGGGTCTTCTTGGTTTAGCATGGGATTGCACAGCATGAGACGGCAGGTGTTCCCCTTATACTTCTCAAAGTCAGGGACTTTGAATTTGACGGGTATCTTAACACCGGGAACCAAACATAGTTCAGCAGCAAACTTGTCGAACAAATCTTTTCCTCTAAGGGTCTTCAATTCTTTGCGGAGTTCAAGGAATTGGTTGTTCATAGCTTCCATCTTTTCATTAACATCTGGGCCCTCAGACGGCTCAGAATGATAGATGGTGTCGTCTACCCTAGGAGTGGTATGCACGACAGGAGGAGGCATTGCAAGGACCGGGCTAGATGCCGACATGGAAGCAAATGTAGGAGCTGGAATATCAGGCATAAAACCAGGAGGCATACCCCACGGAAACCCGGCTGGCATGGCTGGCATGAAATGGGCACTGGCAGCTGGCACAGTTGACGCAACTACTTCAGATATAACAGTCCTCTGGGGAGGAGTTGCAGGAGGTGGAGACGGTTGATTCTAAGCAGCCAAGAATTGCTCCATCAGAGCGCTCAGTCTGGCAACTTCTTCTTTCAGCTCACGGTTCTCTTGTTCAAGTTGATCCATCACTCTTGCAGAATTAGCTCGGGTGTAGCACCGATGAGTCAGCTTGTCTTCAAAATAAATGAAGAGCACAGAGTTAGGCCACAGACAAGAAGACCAGAACAACACCTGCTTATGCGAAATGATGCATGTAATGCTTATGCATATGCTCTGTTTTTTATTTCAAGGAACTTTTAGGGTTCTATTTGCAAATTTTGAAATTTAAAGCATTTAATCGCGTATGGAAAATATCTCATCAAATATATTTGAGACAAAGAAGTACAACATTATTGATCATTACAAGGGAAAAGGAAAATGAACATCCTATGGATCCCTAGAAGCTCGAGATACTGGAAGACGAGATACACAAAGCCTCTTGATCTCTCTCTCATATGCTGCTTCCATATCCGCTTTCTCCTTAGCAAGTCGATCATACTTCCTCTTCCAGAACTTGGAAGACTCAGGAAGTAGAGAAGTCCAGGTATCATTCGGATCATCTATCACCTGATGCTCGAGGAATTCGATCAGAGCGTCTTTCTTCTTAAGCTGTTGAAGCAACTCTTCTCTTTCACGGATCCAGGCACGTGAAAGGTCTTCTTCTCTCAACTCCTCTACGCCTTGGTTAGGGAGGGTTGAAGGTCCAGCCACAACCAACGGTGTAGGTCTCGGATAATCGTAAGGCATAAGATACTTTGATGCTCTCTGCCTGACCCAAGAAGTATACGGCTCCAAAGCAATGCAGTTCTTCGGACCCAACTCATTTCTACCCTTCTTGTGAATCTTGCGCCAAGCGCGGACCATCCTGGCTTTCAGGCCTTGGGGATCTTTACCCTCCTGAAAGAATACACCTTCTAACAGAATGTTATAAGGTTTATCCTTTAGGGGGAACCCAAGCTGACGACGTGCTAATATAGGGTTGTAGCTGATCCCACCACATGTACCAAGAAGAGGCACATTAGGGAATTCACCACAATGATCAATGATCTGAATTGTATCATACACGCGATCATACCAAGAGATATCATCATTAGTGAGAGACATAAGTCTCGTAGACCACCGTAGACATCCCTTATTCTCCTTGAAAGCGACCGTTTGCGGTAAGTGAGAAATAAACCACTTATACAACAGAGGCAAACAGCACACAATAGCTCCTCCACCCTTTGCATTCCTCAGATGCAAAGAGAAATAAATATCACCCAACAGAGTAGGAACGGGATTAAGAACAGAAAAGATCCTAATGGCGTTCACATCCACAAATTTTTCGATGTTGGGGAACAATACCAATCCATAGATAAGCAGCACAAATATGGCCTCAAAGGCATCCTCACTCATGGCCTTCCCATAAACGGTAGCTTGAGCGACGAGGAAATCAGAAGGAAGACCCTGAATTCCACCTTTGGTAGTCATATGAGCTTCAATCAGGAATTCATCTATGTGCAACAAGTCTGCGATCTCTCGAGAAGTCGGAATACTCTCTAAGCCACTGAACGACACCTGATCCAAAATAGGAATACCCACAAGATGAGCATACTCCTCAAGCGTAGGCAACAGCTGAAAGTCTGGAAAGGAGAAGCAGTGATACAGAGGATCATAGAACTGCGCCAAAGTACTCATCAACCTGAGTAGTCAACAGAGGCAGAAGCTTCCCATAACGAGCTTTGAAACCCAAGGGATCTAATACATAAGATGTCAGATTCCTTAACTCTTTCAGATCAGGTTGTCGAAAGCTGTACTTCTTTGTATGCCTTTTTGGTCTTTCCATGTCTGAAAGTTTTGCAAATAAACCCTTTAAGTTCCTTGAAAATTTTCTCATTTTTCTGATGACATGAATGCAGATGAATGTATGAATGTATGAATGCAGCAATCACACTCAAGGATCAAGCAAGTCACACCAAACAAAGGTCATGGGAAAGCTCATAGTATCTTTAATATCAATCATCCATTTTGGTGGATTATGGTTTTCACCTTATCAACACCCATGTTCCATTGATATTAACGATACATGAACCGGCTCAATCATCCTTAATATCAATCATCCATTTTGGTGGATTATGGTTTACACCTTATCGACACCCAAGTTCCATTGATATTAAGGATGCCTGAACGACTCAACCATGAATCACGGGTTTGTTGAGAGTCACGAGCATGGAGTCTCGGTTAAGAACCACCCAAAGGGAGTGTACTAGGGTTTAAACCTGCCGAACATGTTCTACAAGAGGTTCCCATAGTCATCATCCCATCTTTCGAATATTATCGGAGGAACGAATACTCGTATTCCAAAAATATTCTCAAGAGAGACTCTTATGAGTGCAGTATCGCGTAACAATCGCATCAGATCTTACATCTGAACGACTTCCGCACTACGTCCTAAAAATAGGCCAAGATGGGCTTGGTAAACTAAGGTCCTTGGCTTCTAAGGCACATGATTGAAAGAATAATGCCTAACCACAAATAACTTGTGTGACATTATTAATCCAACATGACCTCCACCAAGTGAATGGACTCGCAAGTCAACTTGCTAAGGAATACTCCACACAAGTCGACGAGACTATACCATTCTCATATCCTAAGGTGCACTCGAGTTTGGGTATAGAACTCATCTCACAGAGATCACCAAGCAAACAACAATTGTATATCAAGCTATTCAATCATTACAATCAATACAGTAATCCCAAATTATACAAAAATATGTCATATAACAAATAAACAATATCATACAACAAGGGTGAAAAGTAGGCAAAACCACCAAGGAGATCTTTCCCCAGCAGAGTCGCCACTTTTCTGTAGCGGTGTATTCGTCACTTTATGATTTATTGATTAAATCAAAAGCAAAGCATACAAAGAATCGAGTCGCCACCGCACTTTTATTTATCCAAAGGAATGGCTAAAAAGCGAACAAAAGCCTAAGAAGTTTTACACATAGAAAACTAATGAAAAGATCAGAGATCTGGGTAAGGGGTTAATTACGCAATGGGAAGGTGTTAGGCACCCAAAACGTCCTAGGTACTCCTAGGGAGCCCTTTTCACAACTTGTTGTACGAAATGTTACTTGTTTATGAAATATTTATTGTGCAAACATGATTGAAGGGATGAGAAAAGAATATACAAGTTATTATTTTTGTGTTTGAACGGATGAACCCGTTGCCTACGTACCTTTCCATGGAAGGTAAGGATCAAAACGCCGTAGTTCGGCTAAAAGATTTCCAAAAGTGTGGGTGAATTGATTTTAAAACAAAAGCCCTAAGGTCTTTCGTTATCCACGGGAGAAAACTCAACCTATACAAACAACAAGTCCACCATGTGAGAAAAGCTTCAACTTGCTAGTGAGGGGTTAACCCTATAATAAGCAAGGAAGTCTTACAATTCAATCACTAAGGATAAATCAAACCTATGGCTAATGTATGAAAACTTATCAAGAAAGTGGACAAAGCCACAAAACAATTGAGTGAGTGAAATTAACCAATTAGGATTATTCACAAAAGTGGTCAAGATATGATTAGAATTCAATTCAAACGAAGTATTATGAAAATGAAGTTTGAAAAATCAGAGGCTTAAGGCCTAGGTTTCTAATTTGAAAAGAAGTGAAAAATGTTTGCACAATAGTTTTTCTTGGTTTAACATGCAAATGGAGGTTTAAAGAAACAAAAGGTGGGAGGGTGAGGAAGTAAAAATTCTTAGATGTTCACCTCTTGAGATCATATATAGATGATTCAAGTGATTCCTTTGGAATATGCAACAATGCAAATAACAGATGGACAAAGTAAATGGATACCGGATGCCAATCAATGGACTTATTCCAATCTCACAAAACAAAATGGATACCGGATGCCAATCAATGGACTTACACCAATCTCACAAAACAAAACAAAACAAGGATACCAGATGCCAATCAATGGACTTATACTAGTCTCCTAAAACAAAGAGAAACTTGGATACCAGATGCCAATCAATGGACTTATACTAGTCTCACAAAGCAAACAAAACAAGGATACCAGATGCCAATCAATGGACTTATACTAGTCTCCCACCATATCACAGGAAACAACTGCCAATCAATGGACTTATGTTTAACTCCTCCATGGACCAACAAATGCAATAAGCAAAAAGGAAACAAGTTGCCAATAAATGGTCTTACACTCGACTCCTACCAGATCATAGGAAACAACTGCCAATAACTGGACTTACAATTGACTCCTCAATGGACAAAACAAAATGTTACAAAGTGATGAACAATGTTTATGAAATGATATACAAGTAATGATGATAAATGCACAAAGGCACACATAAGCAAATATGTACAGATGAATCAAGTAAGCAGACAAACAAGTCAATTAGCACACACTATATACAATCAATTAGGCTCAAGCAAGGTTAGGCTTTACAGCCAACTGGAATGGGGTATTTTGAGCTCTTAACCCTAACATTGAGAGTTAGGGTGAAGCAGATGAAAAGGAGATGAGGGGTGTGCCTCATAGCTCTTATCCCTGGTCAGGGAGAGCTTTGATCAATGGAAAGTGTGGGAGTTCAGAAAGTTGGAACTCTTCTCCACAAATGGTTGACTCTATAAGATCTTGGGTTCTTATTCACAATGCATCAACACATGGTGTGAGCAAAGTGAATGACACACTGAGTAGCAGGAGATGGATTACACATCTCTTTTATCTGCCAATTGCCTCTTAAGAGGACTTTACCTGCTTGGCACCAAAATTAAATAAGCACAAACATTGCCTCTTAAGGAGGGCTTCAGACAGGTGCCTACCAATAACAGTAGGTCTTCCAGACTACATGAAGATTAGGGATTATACCTATGTGGTTAAGCAACCAAGCAAAGCAAAGTTCAAATGAACTTAAAGCAACTTAGGTACCTGTGGAAACAACTAAACAAATCAGTACAATACTCAGACAAACAGACAACAGTCAATAAGCAACAGACAATCCCAATGTACAAAATGTGCAAGCCAAAAGGCAAACTCAAATGAGTTAGCATCAACCTACAAGACACACAAATGTTAGTAATCAATAGCAAACATTAACAATCGCATGATGAAGCATCATCAACTATGGAACTTGGATGTTCAACCTAAAATCAAAACTCACATGTAAGCAACAAACCACTAGGTCAAAGCCTAGGGTCAAAGATGGAGAAAAAATCCAAAACAGGGGCTGAAATTTAACACAAAGTAATTTCAAACACATATTGACAAATCCTAAAAAGGCTCACATCAAAATCAATCATCAAATGCATTTCATGATCAAGAGAAGTCCAAGGAAATTTCAAAGCTCATATGTGATCAACATGAATGAAAAATTCAAATCAAAACAGAAATGATTCAAATAATTCTGGAAAAAATCATGAGCAATCAAGACAACCACAACATCCATCACACAAAAAATTAGAAACATTGGAGATCATTTGGCATGGAAATCACATGGAACAAGTTGGATAAGCAAAGATGTGACACAAATTGTTACACCAAGTTAGCACAAGCATAAAACAGAAATGGTAATTGAGAAAAATGTCAAACCAAAACCAAAATGTCCAGCAATGTGTCTAGAATTAGCATGCAAAATTTCAGGTTCATTGGATAAGAAACAAGCATTTCATGATAGTTTGAATCAAGCAATGTCATAAATGTACATATGATCAATCAACCTAGAACAAATTATTTTTTCAGCCAAGCACAACTTTCCAGTTCATGCTCATAAAAAACTAGACAGAATAAGGAACATTTTGCAAAAAAATGGGATCAATTTGGATGAGTTTTCAATTTTATATGATTTTTTGAAGTTGATGGAAAAATTTGAAATCAAAAATGAGCTAGCATTGGAAAATAGGAGGGAAAGGTGAAAAATAGCATGGCATTTGAAAAAGTTCACTCGGCTAGGATCGAACCTAGCACACATTTGAAATTGGAGCGCGCCTCACCAAATCGGTGACGTTTTGAATTAACCCTAAGCATAGCGTGTTTTCCAGAATCATAGCAAATGCATGAATGTTTCGTAGCAAATTTGCAGCAAACTCATAGCAATTCTGGAAATGCTATGAACTTCATAGGTTAAAGATGAAGATCATGATGATCTTCATGTAAATTTCTAGAAAATTCAAAAAGTGTCCAGAAATCAACAAAACCTATACCAATCGATTCCTTATTCCATGCTCATTCAAGATCAACAATCAATTTAACATGAATCATCATACATCATTCAAATCGAAGAAAAGAAGAATTTGCATCAAACTTTCAATCAAGCATAACTTTGCGAATATTGCACTATTTCACTCAAATTTCATACCAGAATCATCACCAATGAAAGATCTACACAATTAGCATAATGAATTGGAGAATTAGAGAGGTCGAATCCTGACCTCTTGAAGAGCAGCACCTTTGAATCGCACGCTACAAGCTCAGCAATGCCTCAGATCTTCTCTACAATGCTTGTTGAAGTAATTGATGATGAATTGGATGCTCAAATGCACGTGAATCCAGCTCAATTTGCAAACTCCATGGATGCTTCAAGCTTTGAGTATGGTTCAATATGGCACGACTTGCTTTGATTCCACGTCCAAATCCACTCAAAAACACCTCATGAGCATGAATCAATCAATAGAAAAGGTTCTTGTGTGAAGAAATTGGAAAAAAAATTGAGAGAAAAAAATTTGATGATTCTTGAATCTAGATCTGAAATGAATGTTAATGATGAAAGTAGTTATGTTTAACCTTATATATGCCATGCTAATGATGCTGAAAACTTGTTTAAGCCAAATGCAATTAAGATTAGCAACTTATGAGGTGTATGTACAAAAATGGTTTTTCACCTCATGCACTTCATGCATGCGTGAACAGTGCACAATGTTGATCCAAAACCTCTTAAACAAGGCCCATGCAAGCTTATGGATTGGTATTTTATGCATATGATCAACCAAATTGATTTTATGAAATTTCTCTTCAAAAACTTCATGAATGAGCACATGATCATGCAAGAGGAATTCAAGCCATGTAATGGATGTTTTGGAAAGTGCATGTCATGATGAACAAGATGCAAAAAGAACCACCAAAATTGGATCTTTGGTTCACAAGTTATGCCCATTTGAATTTTCAAGCACACTTTGCCATGATTGGATCATATCTCCTCAACCACACATTAGAAATTCATGATCTTGGACTTTTTGGAAATGGGAGAGAAATATCTACAACTTTCTTGTTCAACAAAAATGGGAGAGAAACACGGGATCTAATTCATATTGGCCCAATCAAAACATTTCAAATGTCCAGCGTGTCTCCAAACTCAGATGACCTGAGATAAACTTCGATCGTCTTCCCCGATGGTCCCTCACCGGAGTTTCATCATTTGGTAAATCCAGAACATAAGACCACCACCAATGTGATCGCCTCCTCATCACGAATTCAACCTCTTGCTCCAAATTCATTTATCTAAACTAAGCATGGGGAATTTCAGAGAAGTTTTAGAAGCAAGCAAGACAAAAAAAATAAAATTAAATGATGAACACAATTAATCAACACCAGATAAGGTAGGGGAAAACATCAGAGAGTGAGGGACTACATTGTGGTAACTTGTTTTTGTTTAAATGATACTCAGAACTACCTTGTCTAAAATGGTGATCAGAAGTTGATGAAGCTCGATCTAGTTAGAGCGACTCAGGAGGTCTTGGAGCTTGGGAATTGTTGGAAAAGCTTTAGAGAAGACCGAATGTGCTAATGGAATCAAGAAATTGGATTGAAACAAGCTGGAATTCAAAACACGATAGTTGAGTTTTATGGAGAAATTTCAGATAGAAGCAGGGATTTCTTGGTTCTCAAAAGCTTGGAAATGAATGCAGTAGCTTCCTCTATTTATACGGAATGTGTTTGGATCTAAATACATGTAGAATCAAGCTTAATTCGTGCAAAATGAATTTGATCATGAAGTGAGAAAAGTGTGACTTCCAATCCCTCAAAACTCGGCCAAATGATGCATTTTTAGAGTCAATTAACTTCTGGAGATTTGTTAAACATGTTTAGGTCCAAAACATGTGGTAATTTGGGTTACAATTGAGATTGGTGAAGTTCAAATTTCTGACCATGGTGATTTTCTCAGTTTCAAGTCATCGTGTTCAACTTGATGGAGCATCTTACGCAAGAGGCTTTTTGATCCCATTCTTTTTGCAATGTGTTGACATCATAAAAAAGGTTACCTTGTGCCGAGAAAGGTTGCATTTGGATGCTTGAGCACAAAGTTGTGGCATGTTGAAGTTGGCACGAAAAATTGGTCATATAACAGAAAATTCTAAGTCCCAAGTGGCTGAAATGACCTATAATGTTCCAAATAATTCCATGGCCTTCCAAGCATAATTTGGCTTTGTTCTTGAAGCAAACTTGTAGAGGGCATCACAAATGATATTGTTCAAAAAGAATCAGCCTCAAATGTTGAAAATTGAAGGAATTATAATCTTTGAAGGTTGAGAAAAAGTCACTTGAAAATTGGCCAAATTTCACTAAGTCCACAAATGACCTATAATGTCTCAAAGCTTTTGATGATCCCCCAAGCATAATTGGATCTTGTGATGTAAAGAGAAGTTATAGAGGATATTGTGAAGAGTCATATGCAAAAATACGCATTCATAAATGTTGAGAATTGAAGGAGTTGTGATCCTTGGAACTTTGACTTCAAATGTTGACTTTTTGGTCAAACCTCTTGGAATAAAATTGTGCACTTGAACTTTTCTCGCATTTCAAGGTAAATGGATGATCATCTAAAGTTAAAATAAGATGTACTTGAATTTCCTTTGATTGAATTGTTGAAAGTTTGAAGTAACTTATTGAAGAAGGCATGGAAATAGACACATGAACCTTTGACTTCTCTTGAGAAATAAACCACAAGACTTTTAGATGTTCTTGATCAAAATGAGATTGAAAGGTGCTTGAGAATCTTAGAGATCATTCTTGATAGATAAGCCCCTTGAGGACCATTGGTTGACCACAATTTGTTTTGAGGAATCAACAAAACCCTAGCTGAGGAGTTATGCTTGATGCTCTTGATTAAAAGCCCTACCTTTCACAATGAACTTAAATAAAACAAAACATATTTTTTCTATTTTGATTAGTGGTTATATAAGCAATTAACATATGAACACAAAAGGTAAAACACCAACAAAGAGGTGCTTGATGATCCCTATAAAAGGCAAGCCCCAATGATGAGAGGGAGAAGACCAAAATGTGATCTTGTTTGTATGTAAGAATGAAAATGGTATGTGGGATCTTAGGGTTAAAAATTAGGGTCGACAATATATAGCCTTCAATTCCTCTCCTTGATTGTTTGGATACGAGTTACCTTACTTGACCATTTGGGAAATTGTCATTCATTAAAAACTTCTAATCTGATTCAGCTTAAATCGCTTTCATAATAAAACTTAAGTCAAACTCATTTTTCATAATAACTTGGACAAAAAAGAAGGTGGTCTAGAGCCTTCTATTCCCTTCCCCGAGTACTTTGATACGAGTAGCCTTACTCGACCAATAGAGTATTAGGTGTCCCTCAAAAATACATTAACCTTATCTAAACCCTTTTACAATTAAGGATAAAAAGGAAATGGTCTAGACCCTTCTATTCCTCTTCAAGATTATTTTGGATACGAGTTTTCTTACTCGGTCATTCTAGTAATCATCATCTAACAAAACACTCAACAAATCAAACTTGTTTCCTGCCCTTGAGAGACTTCAAAAACATTTTCAGAGATGAGTATGATTTATCCATATCGACGTGAAACAAACAAAGACTACCGCCTCCAAGAGCGAGTAGTAAGTAAAGGTTTAGTCACTCCATATGTCTAAAGGATCACTCCTTAAAAGCGGTCAACCTAGTAGTTCATTTTGAGTAGAACTATGTAGCCTTGAGTTCTCCATAGCACCTAGAGATACGTAGGAACGGGATTTTGAAATCTTGTCAAGCACATTAATGTTAAAAAATATCCTTTCTTTTTTATCACTCATTAAGTCAAAGAAAATAACTAACTTAGGTAACTTACAATCACAAATTTAACTAAAAGGTTCTCATTGAGTACAACGGATGTGCGGGGTATTAATATCTTCCCCTTGCATAACCGACTCCCTAACTCGAATTTGATTGCGGTATCCATTTTCCTTTTCTTTTAGGGGTTTTATTGATATTTTCCATTTCCTTCGTTGAAATAAATAAAACTCGATGGAAACTCTGTTCAAACCATTTTTCCACGAGTGTGTGAACGTCTCGCAAAGGATCGCGTTTTTCAAGATGCAACAAACAGACTACCAGTTACATCTTAATAATAAAGACAAAATGCATAAGGGGATACATCAAAAAAGCCATAAGAAAGATATGAATAAGATAAAAGAACCTTGCCAGAAGAACAACCTTCTTGGAAGTAGTTCATATGAAGATATGTTGGCAAGAAAACAGCTAAATAACATGCCTCATCATCATAAGTCAAGCCCTCATCATCAGGATCCAAACAACAGATTCATGCAAAAGGAATATACCAGGAATATAGTGGAATACGATAACAAGGAAAACATGGGCAAAATTGAATTCATTCTTTATGAAGAAACGATTACATGCATGAATTTGGGTGGAAGCACTTGTAAGAAGGTTGGATTAAAGGTAATATTGATATTTCTCTTAAAACCAAAGAAATATGGGGCATCAGTATCATCTTTAGATAAGAAATTAGTGAAATAAAAGTGGTAGCAATAAAATATGTTAAGGGGGAACGAGGACCCCTTGGAGGCGGAGACGTTTTCCCTCAAAACAGTCGTGGGGCTAGCGCTTGATTGTTGTTTCCAAAAGGTCATTTTTGAATCAGACAATGAAAATATAGTTAGAATGATGAACAAATAGGACAAACTTAAGAAACATAAGTGGTCAAATGTTCAACAACATTCAGATGAAGATGAAGGGTTTGAGGTGGCTTAATAGGTCCAAAATATAACTTTTATACAATTTTTATTTTCTATTTTATCTCATTTACAATATTATTTTTTATTTTAAATTTAAATAGTTTTAAATCTTTCTCATATTTTTACACGAGTTATTCAACTTTTTAATAATGTATAATATATATTCTTTATCTTTAAATTTTATAAACTTGTCTTTTTGTCTCTCTTTTACATTTTTGTACTAAATATTAATTATAAAATAATAATTAAATTTATTTGAATTTAAAATAAAAACTAATTTCCTAAATAGTTTAAATAAAACATTAAAAAGTCTAATTAAACTAAAGAATTATTTTAACTAGTTGACCAACAAGCAAGTTTAGAAAGAAAATAAATATCTACAAAAAGAGGGGACAAAACCAAACCCTTTAATACACTTTGAAACGAAAATTAGGGAGACCTAATTTGTCCTAACAGAAAAATTTGAGAGAGTGAAGAAAAAAGAATTTTTTATCCAAATAACTCAGTTTTTCAAAAAAACTCCCAAAATAACTCAGTTTTCAAAAAAAATCTCAAACTACCCCACTTTGAAGAGGAGGCGTCAGATGAATTGGCGCCTGCTCTTAAACTTAGAGAGGAGACACCAATTGGATTAGATAGTCCACCTAGTGTTGTCAATCCAATTGATGCGTATGTGTTAAGTTTTAAAGGAGGTGCCAATTGATCTTGCACCTGTGTGTGTTTCGTAATTTTTTTGAAAAATATTGTACATTTTAGATAAATTCGAAATCAGACCAATTCATATTAATATCAATATCCATTTACACAAAAAAACTAATGTCGGTGACTGAGATCACCTAACCGAACTTCGGTCCCACATCCTTTAGCTACCTGAACTCGTGGCCCTAACCCACGTTGATGATTCACCCCAGGTGTTTGAGTATCTGAGGACCCAGGAACATCACCGCCAACTGCAGGAGATTGCCTGAGATAGTCAGACGAATCAGCGTAGTCTTGTGTATGCATCGAAGGGGTACCGCCATAGCTGAGTTCATGACCCAAACCAGAGTAGTTGGACTGTGTTTGAGTTGTTGGAGGGCGACCGAGACGACTGAAGGGAGACATTGGTGTGAATGATGGGTTGAGGAAAGGTTGAAATGATTGTTGTGGTGTTTGGTAGACATATAGATGTCGAAGGTTTTGGTTTTGAGATGTTTGGGCTTCTTGGCTATGGTAGGAGGAGGGACAGTTGGTGTTAAATGATCATTGAGTATTTTGGTTAAGGCGGCTATGATAGGGTGATGTGTTGGGTGCATAACGATGTTGGATGTCTTAATGATGATCTAGTTGTTGGTGGTGGTACAGGGTATGTTGTTGGTATTGTTGTTGGGTGTTTGGCATTTTAGGGTTGTAGGTTTCTGTTTTTGTGGATCGGAAATTTTGATGGATAAAGGGTTGTGAGTATCCGGTCTGGCATTGTTATTGGGGCTTAGATGTTGAGTGTTATGGTGTGTAAGTTGCCTGGCGTGGGTCGTATAGGTACATATCCTCGGCGATGAACTCAAATCCAACTGATCTGTACCAAGCTATATAATTACGACTAGGTTTTTCTTCAGTTGGCATCACAACGTTTATTAAGACATGGTCTTGGAGGTGCTTTCATTTGTGACACTCAGATCTAGCGAAGCTTTTTCATGGATTAAAGTTCCATTGCCCATTAACTTTGTGTAGATGCCATTCTCCTAGGTTTGTCAGGGGATCTGGGATGTGTTGAAGCATACCGAACTGCAATTTTACACGATCACTATTGTGCATCTCCACAGTTGTGAATCTTATGATCAGTGTGCATGTAGTCCAAATGGATGCGTCTTGTTCGTTGATTTCATGGTCATGATCCAAATTTAGATATGGACGCCAAATGAACTGAAATGTGAACATATATTAGCTTATAAATTTGGTAGAAGAAATTAACAAATTATTACGAAATAATTAGGTTAATGGTCATACATATGTTGGTCAAAGGTGATCCAAGAGATTGCGATACTAGGTAATATAATGTCTAGAACATGTGTTATAACTCATACCACGTGCCGACCATTTGCATCATAAAAGTAAAAATATTATTTAGAGATAATAATCGGTAAAGTAAGTAAATATAGTCCATTTTTAAGAACTTACTTTTGTGCATACAGGAATGTGAATAGGTTGTTGTTGACGAGCGTTAGGGATGGTAGTCTGGACTAACCCCATGCTTGAAGCAAAACAGCACATCCAGAAAATGTAGATGTGTCTTTGTGTGCATTTTTACACAAAGAGCTATAAAGATAAGTCAAACAAGCGGACCCCTAACTGTAACTTCCTATTCTATCTACATGTCTTAGTAAAAGTAAATACATAACATGCATACTAGAACCACTACCTTCGGAAAATGAAAATAAACCAATTAAAAGCATAATGTAACACCTAGTTTTTATTATTCGAGCCTCTTCGGTAGAATTCTTATCTAATTGTAAGCTGTTATAATATGCCTTAAGGAGTGAAAGAAGTATACCTTGACCTCTCGAGTTATCATCTAACAAATCAGCATCCAAGAGGTCCATGCAAATTGAATTCGCATAGTTGATTTTACCATTTACCGTCTTACCTTTGATAGGCATTCCCAGTAACATGTAGACGTCTTCTAACGTCACGATATATTCACCGGTTGGAAACCAGAATGTGTGTGTCTCGGGACGCCATCTTTCACATAATGCATAAATATATTTATTATCCATCGACCAAGATATTATTTTTCTTATATGTCCAAAACTGGCGAGTTCGACATACGGTTGAATCATCGGGTCCATGTGTACAAATTCGTGGACCCGAGTTCGAAACCTAGAAACATCCTAAAAAGAAACAACAAAATACGTTACTTTATAAAAGATAAACAACAAGTGAAGTATCGTTATTAAAAATTATTCTAGAAAAATAATACAAGAATTAAACGCTTACATAAGTTGATATGTTTGCAATTGTGCATCTGTGCGATTCACCCATAGTGAGGAGAGACATCTTGTCGGAGTAAATATTTGAAACAATGGTTGTTAAAGATGAAAGAGTTGTTGTTGTAGAGGAAGAAGTGATTGTTGGTGAGGAAAAAATGTGAGAGTTGCATGGCTATTTATAATGAGTGACATGCAAAGACATTCAAAAGTTTGAATGCATGAATAGTATTGCTTGCATGCTAGCGCCAAATGGTTTGGCTTGCACATGCAAATGTCACATACTAGCACCAATATAAGTGGCACCTCATAGGCTTGCATGCATGAATGGTCTTCACCTAGCCTGGCGCTTGCATGGCTCTGCATGCTTAGTTACGAGGTCTGTAAGGAAGACATGGTATCGTCAATTGGACCGGCGCCCATGTATAAGGAATACAAGCTAGCGCCAATTTGACTGGCGATAGGGCTTACATGCTTAACACATCACTTAACTCTAGCTTGCGTGCTTGACACATCACTTACCTATTTAAGTGTCTTACTATCTATATCCAACAATTAACACAAATTTATCTGCACCAAAAAATATTACTTTTCATCTGCACAAGAAATATTACAATTTTATTTGCACCAAAATATACTATCAATGCTCACCGCAACGGTGAGACATATGAGTCTGATCTATACGGGTTTTGTTTTCGAAACATTGATACTATCCGACTTACGATCAAGAGAAATTCAAATTTCCTGCATTTGAAAAAACGAATTGGATCCTACATAGGATCTGGTCTCGTGTCATAAATCACGTATCAAAATCCAATTTTTTTTGAGAACAGTCAATGCAAATTTTTCCCGTTAAAGGTACGGGACGATGATGATGTTGAATATATGTTTGTTAGTCACGAACATTCTGGTTGAAACTCTATTGAGTTATATATTACTCTTCAACCAAGTATACCATATCAGCAATCACAGATAACTAATCAAGTTGAATCTGATGAATTTGATTCAAAAACCTCAGATGAAGCCGACCCAGAAGTTGAAGCAGAAGTCAACGTCGTTGATGAAGAAGAAGAAGAGACTGAGACACAGGTCGATCATATGTTGAACAACAAGATTGAAGATGACGATCATCCAGCGCCATTACCTCATAATCATGTATATAATCCGCCTCAACATATGACAAACATGGATATGCATGACGATGAAACATCCAATAATGTTTTTTATAACCCGTATCCACGATCAAAGGGTAAGTTAAAAGTGAGAGACATGTTCCGTGTAACACCCCGATAAAATATTATAATTATTTAATTTAAGTTTAATAGTATATTATGATGATAATATGAATGAGAGGGTATTATTTTTTAAAATAAAAGATAAACCCTTCATATATATTATTATTAGTATATTTATTAATTTAATTAAATAATTGGAATATTATTGGATTATTATTATTGGAATAATAAAGTTGGAATTGGAACGATTTTTGGAATCGGTAAAGAGTCCCATTTAGTAAAAAGGTTTTCACAACGTGAAAAGAGAGAAGCGACTAAAAAGTGGAAAAAGGGCAAAAAGGAAGAGCAAGAGAAAAAGGGTTGAAGAAGGGAAAAAGCTTGAAGTTAAAGGATTTGCCGGATTAACTCAGGTAAGGGGGGTTTATCGTCGTTTAATGGGTATTATGGGTTAACATGTAATGGGTAGTAATAAGCCATTGAATCGACTCTAATTAGGATGATGAATGCTGCAAATTATGAACTTATGGATGAATGAAATATGGGTTTATAATTGAAGAAAATTCGTAGGTATTGGATGTAATAAGGTTAGAAATTGTGAAATTGAATGGGTATGATCTGTGTTAGATAACATGAATGAATGATGTGTAAAAATTGGACTGTGGAAGGTTGGATCTGAGAAATCTCGTAGCAGAGAAAACCCATAGCAGATCTGGAAAATTGGTTTCTGGTCATACGCGTATGACACTAGGCCATACGCGTATGAGATGGCCTGGTACGCGTATGGGATGAGGCCATACGCGTATGAATGGAGAAGATGATGTTCTAAACGTAGTTTTGTCTCTGTTGGTACGCGTATGGGAGAAGTGGTACGCGTAGCATACGCGTATGGGAGAGGCCATATGCGTATGGGCTTGGCTAGGAAATGTGCCATACGCGTATGGACATGGGGCATATGCGTATGGGCAGAAATTTGATTTTTCTGAGCTGTTGTTGTGCAGTTTTGGTCGTTTCAGCTGAGTGATGTAATTTAGCTGATGTATGATGTAGTAGGGATCATTTCCCGTTATTTTGAGCAGTATAGGTATTAGTAGAGTGTGCTAATACTGTGATTTATTATTTGGCATGACATGATATGATTCTGTGATAAATATGCTGATGATGTATGATGGTATGCATAATGCTGTGAGTGTATCTATTATGTATGCAATTGTGGATGGACCGTTTATGGCTTAGAGTGTGAGCATATGTCCATTGTGGATTGTTGTTGATATTTGCATGCTAGGTGATTTAGCGTGCATAGCATGGCCTTTATGGTGGTAGCTAATTCCCATGGTAAGGAATTAGTGAGTGAGTCACTAGGTCTCAAATGAGTGGGACTAGTGAGCTTGGTAGCCGTATCTGGGTTTGATCGGTGAGGTTGAACTATGTGTTCACGAATAGTCGGTACCGCATGCATGGAGTCTCATTTCATAATGTATGTATGGCGTATAATATGAATGGATGTATTCCAATATTATACGTGTGTTTTGTGTTTGTGTTGAGTATGATTTATGAGTTGATGTTGCCGTTGCTGAATGTGTGATATGATTAGGGTGATGAATGTGTTAATTTACTTAACATTACATGATATTTTATAATGCTTATTATATCGATTGAGGAACTCACCCTTACAACTATGTTTCAGGTAACGAGCAGTGATTGAGTAGAAGCTAGTGCTTGGAGTCTAGTGTAGTTCCTTAGTGGGTCATGCTCTGGTATATGTAACATCGGGACGGGATGTTTTACTTTATTTTCATTGTTGGTTGTTGAACAATTTTACATGTAATGTGTTACATGGTTCGAATGTTGTTAGATTTCTATCCGCTGCGAATTGTGCAATGTTTTTATTTTGATTAATAAATGAGCATGACAAGTTATTTTGATGATTGGTGTGAAGTGTCAAGTGTGACACCCTGAAATTGCATATCTACTCTGATTTATATTTTGTTGTTTTAATTAATTATTGGGGTATTTTAGAAGGGTGTTACATTAGTGGTATCAGAGCATAGTCGGTCGAGTCGAGTCGTAATTATTTTGTTTCCCTGTATGTGATAGGTGTTGTGTAACCCTATCCGTACTTATTGTTTTAGCTTGTTGGGTTTTCAGAATAGAGATGGCTGGAAGAGGTAGAGACGATGCTGCGATTGCTGAGGCCCTGGGTATGCTAGCTGGAGTACTTGGAGGGAATTCGAATGTTGTGGGATTGGGAGCTGCTCGTCAACTGAGTGAGTTCCAGAAGAACAATCCTCCAATGTTCAAGGGAGCATACGATCCAGATGGTGCTCAGAAGTGGTTGAAGGAGATCGAGAGGATCTTCCGAGTGACTGAGTGTGCCGATAACCAGAAGGTCAGGTTCGGTACGCATATGCTATCAGAGGAAGCAGATGATTTGTGGGTTGCTACCCGCACTGAGTTGGAAGCTGCTGGGAGTGCTGAGACCACTTGGGCGGTGTTCAGAGAGAGATTCCTGAGGAAGTACTTTCTAGAGGATGTCAGAGGAAAGAAAGAGATAGAGTTCTTAGAATTGAAGCAGGGCAACCGGTCTGTTACTGAGTATGCTGCTAAGTTCACAGAGCTGTCGAAGTATTACACTCCCTATGATGAGGCTACTGGGGAATTTTCAAAATGTGTGAAGTTTGAGAACGGGTTACATCCCGAGATCAAGCAGGCTATTGGGTATCAGCGGATTAGAGTGTTTTCTGACTTGGTTGACTGTTGCAGGATTTTTGAACAGGATACCAAGGCCAGAGCGGAGAGCTATCAGCAGAGGGTTGATAGGAAAGGCAAGAATCAGAATGATCGTGGGAAACCGTATGCAGCTGGCAAAGGTTTCCAGAGACAGAGTGGGATGAGGAGACCTAGTGGGGGAGACTCCAGTGCCCCTGCTAAGTGTTACAGATATGGTCAGGCTGGACATCGTATCCATGAGTGTACCAGTACTGATAAGAAGTGTTTCAAGTGTGGCAAAGGTGGTCACTTGGCTGCAGAGTGTCGGTTGAAGACTATGACTTGTTTCAACTGTGGAGAGGTGGGTCATATCAGTCCACAGTGTCCTAAGCCGAAGAAAGAGAACCAGTCGGGAGGCAAGGTCTTTGCTTTATCGGGTTCTGAGACTTCTGCAGAGGATCGTTTGATCCGAGGTACGTGTTATATTAATGGCTTTCCTCTTGTAGCTATTATTGACACAGGTGCGACTCATTCCTTTATATCTTTGGATTGTGCTGTGAAACTTAAATTAGAGATATCTGAGATGCATGGGAGTATGGTGATTGATACTCCTGCGAAGGGTTCAGTGACTACTACTTCAGTTTGTTTGAATTGTCCTTTGAGTATTTTTGGTAGAAACTTTGGGATGGACCTCGTGTGTCTTCCACTAGTGCAGATTGATGTTATCCTGGGTATGAACTGGTTGGTGTTTAACCGAGTTTATATCAACTGTTTTGATAAGACTGTGATCTTTCCTGAGATTGGGGAAGGAAAGAGTTTGTTTCTATCAGCAAGGCAGGTGAATGAGGCAGTAGCAGATGGGGCAGAGTTGTTTATGCTGTTAGCGACTGTGGAGGCTAAAGATAAACTGGTGATTTGCGATCTAGCCGTGGTGTGTGACTTTCCTGATGTGTTTCCTGAGGAAGTGAATGAATTACCGCCAGAGCATGAAGTTGAGTTCTCGATTGATTTGGTACCTGGTACTAGGCCGATATCGATGGCTCCGTACCGTATGTCTGCTGTTGAGTTAACTGAATTGAAGAGTCAGCTGGAAGATCTGTTGGATAAGAAATTTATTCGTCCGAGTGTGTCACCGTGGGGCGCACCAGTGTTATTGGTTAAGAAGAAAGAAGGTACTATGAGGTTGTGTGTGGACTACAGGCAACTGAATAAAGTGACGATCAAGAATCGGTATCCTTTGCCGAGGATTGATGATTTGATGGATCAGTTGGTTGGTGCGAGTGTGTTCAGCAAAATAGATTTGAGATCGGGGTATCATCAGATACGTGTGAAAACTAAGGATATTCAAAAGACTGCTTTCAGAACAAGGTATGGACATTATGAGTATTTTGTAATGCCTTTTGGTGTGACTAATGCGCCTGGGGTATTTATGGAGTATATGAATAGGATTTTCCATCCGTACCTAGACAAGTTTGTTGTGGTGTTTATTGATGATATTTTGGTGTATTCGAAATCTGAAGAAGAGCATGCTGAACATTTGAGAGTGGTTTTAGGAGTTCTACGAGAAAAGAAGTTATTTGCTAAACTGTCCAAGTGTGAATTTTGGTTAGAAGAGGTTAGTTTTCTTGGTCATGTGGTTTCAAGAGGTGGTATTGCTGTTGATCCTTCTAAGATAGAAGCGGTATCTAAGTGGGAAGCTCCGAAGTCAGTTTCTGAGATAAGGAGTTTTCTTGGACTTGCAGGTTATTATAGGAAATTCATTGAGGGATTTTCTAAGTTGGCGTTACCGTTGACGATGTTGACTAGAAAGGGGCAAGCGTTTGTTTGGGACTCAAAATGTGAAGAAGGTTTCCAAGAGCTAAAGAGAAGGTTAACTACTGCTCCTATTCTGATATTACCAAGTCCGTCGGAACCATTTGGGGTTTACTGTGATGCTTCATTGTTGGGTTTGGGTGGTGTTTTGATGCAGAATAAGCAGGTTGTAGCTTATGCTTCGAGACAACTGAAGGTTCATGAGAGGAACTATCCGACACACGATTTAGAGTTGGCAGCTGTGGTATTTGTTCTGAAGTTATGGAGGCATTACTTGTACGGGTCAAGATTTGAGGTTTTCAGTGACCATAAAAGTTTAAAGTATTTGTTTGATCAGAAAGAGCTGAATATGAGACAGAGGAGATGGTTAGAGTTTCTGAAGGATTATGACTTTGGTTTGAATTACCATCCGGGTAAAGCAAACGTAGTGGCTGATGCATTGAGTCGGAAATCATTGCATATGTCTATGTTAATGGTTAAGGAATTGGATTTAATTGAGCAGTTTAGAGACTTGAGTTTGGTGTGTGAGAGTACTCACAATAGTGTTAAATTGGGAATGTTGAAGTTAACGAGTGGTATTCTGGATGAGATTAGAGAGGGTCAGAAATCCGATGTGCTTTTGGTTGATAAGTTGACTCTAGTGAATCAAGGTCAAGGTGGTGAATTCAGAGTTGATGAGAATGGTGTTTTGAAATTTGGTAATCGGGTGTGTATTCCGGATGTTACCGAACTTAAGAAGAGTATTCTTGAGGAAGGACATCGTAGTGGCCTGAGTATTCATCCTGGGGCTACGAAGATGTATCATGATTTGAAAAAGTTATTTTGGTGGCCGGGAATGAAAAGAGAAATTGCGAGTTTTGTTTATTCTTGTTTGACTTGTCAGAAGTCAAAGATTGAGCATCAGAAGCCGTCTGGGCTAATGCAACCGTTGGCTATTCCATAGTGGAAGTGGGATAGTATCAGTATGGATTTTGTTTCTGGTTTACCGAGGACAATTAAGAATTTTGAAGCTATTTGGGTGATTGTTGACAGATTGACAAAATCGGCTCATTTCATTCCGATCAGAATGGATTATCCGTTAGAGAGATTAGCTGAGTTGTATATTGAGAAAATTGTAAGTTTGCATGGTATTCCGTCGAGTATTGTTTCGGACAGAGATCCTAGATTTACATCGAAGTTCTGGGACGGTTTGCAGAGGGCTTTGGGAACTAAGCTGAGATTGAGTTCTGCATATCATCCGCAGACTGATGGTCAGACTGAGAGGACGATTCAGTCACTGGAGGATCTTTTGAGGGCTTGTGTTTTGGAAAAGGGAGGTGCTTGGGATTGTTATTTACCTTTGATTGAGTTTACCTACAACAATAGTTTTCATTCGAGCATTGGTATGGCACCGTTTGAAGCTTTGTATGGTAGGAGATGTCAGACACCTTTATGTTGGTATGAGTCCGGTGAGAGTGCTGTAGTTGGACCGGAGATTGTTCAACAAACTACGGAAAAGATTAAGATGATTCAGGAGAAGATGAGGATTGCTCAGAGTCGTCAGAAGAGTTATCACGACAAGAGGAGGAAGTCACTTGAGTTTCAAGAGGGAGATCATGTGTTTCTTCGTGTTACTCCGATAACTGGGGTTGGTCGAGCTTTGAAGTCGAAGAAGTTGACACCTCGATTTATTGGTCCTTATCAGATTTTGGAGAGGATGGGGGAGGTAGCCTATCGTATCGCTTTACCGCCGTCACTTGCGAATTTGCATGAGGTTTTTCATGTGTCTCAGTTGAGGAGGTACATTCCTGATCCGTCGCATGTGGTCCAAGTAGATGATGTACAGGTGAGAGATAACCTGACTGTTGAAACATCACCTATGAGGATCGAGGATCGAGAGTTGAAGCAGTTGCGGGGTAAAGAGATTGCTTTGGTAAAGGTAGTTTGGGGAGGACCAGCCGGTGGCAATGTAACTTGGGAACTGGAGAGTCAGATGAAGGAGTCTTATCCAGAGTTATTCGCTTGAGGTATGTTTTCGAGGACGAAAACTCTTTTAGTGGGGGAGAGTTGTAACACCCCGATAAAATATGATAATTATTTAATTTAAGTTTAATAGTATATTATGATGATAATATGAATGAGAGGGTATTATTTTTTAAAATAAAAGATAAACCCTTCATATATATTATTATAAGTATATTTATTAATTTAATTAAATAATTGGAATATTATTGGATTATTATTATTGGAATAATAAAGTTGGAATTGGAACGATTTTTGGAATCGGTAAAGAGTCCCATTTAGTAAAAAGGTTTTCACAACGTAAAAAGAGAGAAGCGACTAAAAAGTGGAAAAAGGGCAAAAAGGAAGAGCAAGAGAAAAAGGGTTGAAGAAGGGAAAAAGCTTGAAGTTAAAGGATTTGCCGGATTAACTCAGGTAAGGGGGGTTTATCGTCGTTTAATGGGTATTATGGGTTAACATGTAATGGGTAGTAATAAGCCATTGAATCGACTCTAATTAGGATGATGAATGCTGAAAATTATGAACTTATGGATGAATGAAATATGGGTTTATAATTGAAGAAAATTCGTAGGTATTGGATGTAATAAGGTTAGAAATTGTGAAATTAAATGGGTATGATCTGTGTTAGATAACATGAATGAATGCTGTGTAAAAATTGGACTGTGGAAGGTTGGATCTGAGAAATCTCGTAGCAGAGAAAACCCATAGCAGATCTGGAAAATTGGTTTCTGGTCATACGCGTATGACACTAGGCCATACGCGTATGAGATGGCCTGGTACGCGTATGGGGTGAGGCCATACGCGTATGAATGGAGAAGATGATGTTCTAAACGTAGTTTTGTCTCTGTTGGTACGCGTATGGGAGAGGCCATACGCGTATGGGCTTGGCTAGGAAATGTGTCATACGCGTATGGACATGGGGCATACGCGTATGGGCAGAAATTTGATTTTTCTGAGCTGTTGTTGTGCAGTTTTGGTCGTTTCAGCTGAGTGATGTAATTTAGCTGATGTATGATGTAGTATGGATCATTTCCCGTTGTTTTGAGCAGTATAGGTATTAGTAGAGTGTCCTAATACTGTGATTTATTATTTGGCATGACATGATATGATTCTGTGATAAATATGCTGATGATGTATGATGGTATGCATAATGCTGTGAATGTATCTATTATGTATGCAATTGTGGATGGACCGTTTATGGCTTAGAGTGTGAGCATATGTCCATTGTGGATTGTTGTTGATATTTGCATGCTAGGTGATTTAGCGTGCATAGCATGGCCTTTATGGTGTTAGCTAATTCCCATGGTAAGGAATTAGTGAGTGAGTCACTAGGTCTCAAATGAGTGGGACTAGTGAGCTTGGTAGCCGTATCTGGGTTTGATCGGTGAGGTTGAACTATGTGTTCACGAATAGTCGGTACCGCATGCATGGAGTCTCATTTCATAATGTATGTATGGCGTATAATATGAATGGATGTATTCCAATATTATACGTGTGTTTTGTGTTTGTGTTGAGTATGATTTATGAGTTGATGTTGCCGTTGCTGAATGTGTGATATGATTAGGGTGATGAATGTGTTAATTTACTTAACATTACATGATATTTTATAATGCTTATTATATCGATTGAGGAACTCACCCTTACAACTATGTTTCAGGTAACGAGCAGTGATTGAGTAGAAGCTAGTGCTTGGAGTCTAGTGTAGTTCCTTAGTGGGTCATGCTCTGGTATATGTAACATCGGGACGGGATGTTTTACTTTATTTTCATTGTTGGTTGTTGAACAATTTTACATGTAATGTGTTACATGGTTCGAATGTTGTTAGATTTCTATCCGCTGCGAATTGTGCAATGTTTTATTTTGATTAATAAATGAGCATGACAAGTTATTTTGATGATTGGTGTGAAGTGTCAAGTGTGACACCCTGAAATTGCATATCTACTCTGATTTATATTTTGTTGTTTTAATTAATTATTGGGGTATTTTAGAAGGGTGTTACATTCCGCACTAAAGAAGAATGTGTGCGAGCTATCAAAAAATTTCACATGAATAACTCTACTAATTTCACCGTGAAACGCACTAATTCGAGAAGGTATGTCATCGAATATCGTAACATCCTTTGCAAGTTTCGGTTGGCTGCGTCTCACAAAAAGAGAAACGACTCTTGGGAGATAGCTTTTATATACCCACCTCACAGTTGTATTGCAACTAATGTTGAACAAGATCACCGTAAATTAAGCGCTACATTGACATGTCAAGACATTTTTCCACTTGTTAACAAAGACCCATCAGTGAAGGTGAGTATAATAATATCTCATATCGTCACAATATATAATTATACTCCATCTTACAAGAAAGTGTGGATTGCAAGGACAAAGGTTGTTGAACAGGTATTTGGCAACTGGGGGGATTCATACAAAGAATTGCCACGGTTTTTATGGGCCCTAAAAACATACGTACCAGGAACTGTTGCAATTATGGAGACATTGCCAACATTTACACCAGACAGAACCTGTGTTACTGGAAATAGAATCTTTCACCGTCTCGTTTGGGCGTTTGAACCGTGCATCAAAGGTTTTGCATTCTGCAAACCTATTATTCAAATTGATGGAACATGGTTATACAGAAAATACAAGGGTACTTTGCTTATAGCTGTTGCACAAGACAACAATGATGATGTCTTTCCCATTGCATTTGCTCTGGTTGAAGGTGAAACCGCTGGTGGTTGGGGTTTCTTCCTTCGACATCTCAGAACACATTTCGCTCCACAAGCCAATCTCTGTTTGATTTCAGATAGGCATGCTTCCATTGAGAGTGCTTACAATAACCATGATAATGGATGGCATGATCCTCCTTCTACCCATGTCTATTGCATTAGACATATCGCACAAAACTACATGCGTGCAATCAAAGATGAGAACCTTTGCAAAAAAGTGGTGAATGCATGGTATGCTCTAACTCAATAGTCATTTCAACATTATTATGGTGAAATTAGATTGTCTAATGTAGATGCAGGAAGATGGGTGGATAACATACCAGTAGAGCAGTGGACAAGGGCATTTGACAGAGGCTGTCAATGAGGCCATATGACAACAGACCTTGTGGAATGCATGAATGGCGTATTCAAAGGCATTAGAAATCTACAAATAACCGCTTTGGTCAGAACAACCTATTTTAGGTTGGCTTCTACCTTCACAATCAGAGGCGAAAGATGGAGTGCAGTGTTAATGTTGGGTCAAATATTCAGTGAATGTTGTACGAAAATGATGAAAGAGGAAAGTATCAAAGCTAGCACACAGGCAGTTACAGTTTTTGACTGTCATAGGCAAAATTTCAGTGTACAGGAAACAATGGACCACAATGAGGGGATGCCAAATTTATCCTATGTTGTCAAACTAAATAGAACTTGGCGTGATTGTGGAAAGTTCCAGGCTTTCCGTATTCCTTGCTCACATGTCATTGCGGCATGCACATATACTCACACGGACGCTTACAACCATCTATCTGATTTTTACAAGGCCATTACCATCATGAATGTGTATAACAAAAGCTTCTCAATGCTACCAATGGAGGAATACTGGCCTCCATATGAAGGTGACATAGTTTGGCACAACAATGAGATGCGAAGAAAGAAAAAAAGACGGCTAAACAACACGCGTATTAGAATATAAATGGATACGATTGATAAAATGATAAGATTATGTAGTATATGTCGTCAACCATGACACAATAAGAATAAATGTCTCAATCTAGGAGCAACATCTGCATCATAATTTAGTATCTCCTTTCAATTTTTGTAACCTTGGATTTTTATATATCATTATCTTTTTGTTACAACAAGGTTAACAATAAACATCACTACAACATAAACAAACTTAAAGCAGAACATTTTTAACTGATTACAACAATCAAACTGATGTCATCTCGTCCAAACATCATTTCCCTAACATCCTTATCAGTTTTGACTCGCCCCTAACCAAATATACTATTGAGTCTCTCGATACTTCTAATTTGTTTCCCTTCTGGTATTTTTGCATCTAACCAATGAACCAGCTCCCTCTTCAGTTGATCGAAACTATAGATGTTCCAGAAGAGCATCAACTTCGGAGGCTTGTCTCTCAAATAAATCACTTTTCCATAGTGACGACGAACACCAAACATGTTTGCAATATGACGAAATGAGATGTGAAAAAATGAATCACACAACACATCTATTTATAACCAAAAAATTTCACATTACACTGAGGCGCCAGACCAATTGGCGCCTCCTCTTCCAAATAATACATGGGCACCAATTGGATTGGCAACACCATGTGTTGTAGCCAATCCAATTGGCGCCCCCACTTAAAGTTTAAAGGTAAGCACCAATTGGTTTGGCGCTTATACCTTACTTTTTTTTTGAAATTGGGGTAGTTTGAGATTTTTTTTGAAAACTGGGTTATTTTGGATTTTTTTTAAAAAGTGGGGTATTTGAGTAAAAATTTCAAGAAAAAGATCTATTGAATAAAGTATCAATGTGGTGGAACAAAAGTATGAGAGGAGGATCAAAACTGTTTAAATTTAAAATAAAAGATTAAAATTATTTAAATTTAAAATAAAACAATCAATTTTGTGAATCGAATAAAATAGAATGACTAAAACTAGTTTAACATTTTTGAAGCTGGTGGCATACACAAAAAACAACAACTAGGTTTCATGTTTTGTAAGAAGACAATAATTTAATTTATATATTAATAATATTTTATTAAAAATTAAAAATTATAAATATTATAATAAAAATAAAAATAAATATAGATATAAAATTTAATAAATGATATTCTTTTTACAGAAAAAAACTAAGATCAGCTTTTAGGGAAATCTTTAGTATACTAAACATTTTTTTGTATAAGAGACTATGCATTCTATTTTTCTGTTTAAACGGTTAAACGTTATTTCTTTTATTCCTATTTATATATATCTTTCATTAGAACACAAGTTAGTAAATTTCTATTTATATATTTCTTTCATTAGAACACAAGTTAGTGAGTCATTATAACCTTGATTTAATTAAAAAATATTTAATATTAATAATTTATTCATCTAATATAACTAAAAAATTTATAATAATTTTATTTTAATTATACATGAAATTAAACAAATTATTTAAATTTAATTAATTTTCTTAACTGATATAAAAATAATTATTTTTGTTTATAAATGTAAACAAAGGGAATAATTAAGTATTACGACCACAAAAGAAATTTCCACCTTAAGCAAATAATGTGGTAGGTGAGTGAGATGAAAATTAAATTGAAAGAAAATAATGCGGCTGATGAGACATAATTACGTCTAATAGAATATGTATTGGTGACTTTGATTCATGGCAAACTTACATATCAACAAAACTATTCAACTATCATGACTAGTAAACAAAACTATTCTACTCACACATTATTCTAAGACATTATTCTGCTTTGAGTAATATCATTACGTTTAAAAATGCGACTTTTTTTTATTTAAATGACACAAATTTGAAATTAAAGTCCTAAAATACCATAGTCTAAAATTTAATTTCTAATCTACCATTTCTTTTGTCTTCACTAGAGAAATAATTTAAGAATTATTTATGTCATATTCCATCCGGTCCATATTATAAGCAAATTTCACATTTATAGATTTATTAAATAATTAATATATCTCATCTATATAATAGATTAGATACATTAATTATTTAATGAATCTAAAAAGATAAAATTTGGTTATAATTGGTCCCGTTTATTTTGATTTTTTTTGAAAATAATTTTTATAATGTTATATATTTTAGTGTAAAAAAATTTACAAAGAAACTTTTCATAAAAGTTTCAAATAAAATTTTTGTTTGAATAGTTATTCTTAAAATGTTATTTTATGTATTTTATCATTTTATCAAAACTTTTTTGGATATCAAAATTTCAAAAAATCACTTAATTTTGAAGTTATTTCAAATAGTTTTTTCTAAAAATCATTTTTGAGATACAATTTTTTTTTAAATTATGATTTTAACTATGTTTTGATCTTCAATAATGTATATTTATGTTATACAATGAACAATTAAATTTTTTAATTTATAAAAAATAAATTTAGAAAAACTTGTAATATTTTGAAAAACATTTTTGTAAAATTCATTTTCAAAAATACAAAGAAAAAACCCATTATCAAAAATAAAAAGAAAAAATCTATTTCTTTTAAAATTAAAACAAACTGACCCAATATGGGACAGAGGAAGAATCTCTTTTTTTAAAAAAATATCAAACTTATATATAATATTAATTTTGTAATTATAATAACAAATTTAATTTTAATAAATACCAAGTGTGTAATGTATTTTACTTTTAAAACCAAATCAATTTGTTTAATATAAGATAATTGATTTTAAAGAAAATAAATATATATATATATATATATATATATATATATATATATATATATATATATATATAAATAATATATATATATATATATATATATATATATATATATATAAATAATATATATATATATATATATATATATATATATATATATATATATATATATATATATATATAAATAATATATATATATATATATATATATATATATATATATATAAATAATATATATATATATATATATATATATATATATATATATATATATATATATATATATATATATATATATATATATATATATATATATATATATATATATATATATATATATATATATATATATATATATATATATATATATATATATATATATATATATATATATATAAAAGATTAATTGAAATCATTTATACTAATTTTCGTATGCACATTCGCACACGGAACTACACACTTGAAACATATTATGTGGTCGTTGGGTCAGAATATAAATTGAAATCAAAGAAAAGAATGTTGATTAACCTATTTAATATGTTTTCCTTTTCCTTCGTTTCAAACAAAATATGTGTGTTTTGACTTGACTCACTGCCACACACCTTTGACATGAATAAAATTTTGTTGCGCCAAAATTTATCCCCAAAAAATTAAAATAATTGATAAAATAAAGATAAATTTAATATTTTTAAATAAAAATTATTTTATCGGATAATATCTTTTAATTTATACTATTCCAATCTGATTTATAAATGAAAAAGATAAAAAAATATATATTTATTAAAAAATTTATGCTATATTAACATTGAATTTCTACATCATGTCATTTACACCGTATATATATGTTATGACTTCGCTTTGCACGAATTTTAAAGTTTGATAAAATTATAAAAAAAATGAAAAGTATATGTTTATGGAATAATATGCCGCGTAAGTGTTAAAATGATAAAATGAGTAGAAAAAATTATTTTTCTATTAAAAAATATAGTTAAATGAATTTAAATATTTTAATTTCACGTAAAAAAAGACAATACAATTATTAATATATATTTGATTAAATTATCTTATACTAATTAATGTAAAAATATTTTTGAAATAAAGACATTAAATACATTTAAATTTATTGATATTTATTTATATTAAAAAGATATAAATTTTTTCTATCAGTGCCTACATCTTATTAACACTTTTAACTAACTTTTTCAATAATCATTTAGCCTATATTAGGAGAATATAGATGGAAGATCCCCGTCTAAATTTATCATGATATATCCAAATTGATTATAATAATGTACATTTAGATGGTACTCCCTCCTACACTTTTAAGAATATTAAAAATATATAATAATTATTTAAAAATTGAGAAATTAAGGAAAAATGTATAATTTTGTTATGAAATGGAGAAATAATTAAAAAAATTGTAATAAAATAAATATTTAAAAATATAATAAAGAGATTAATTACTATACACTGTCAGTGTAAAAAATTTTACACTATCAATTCATCACAACGTCTAAGATTAACTGAGAGTATAAAATAAAAGTCAGACTTATTTTAATATCCAACGTCTAAGATTAACTGATAGTGTAAAATCCTTTTACACTGTCAGTGTATTTCAATTAAATCCTATAATAAAAATAATATTAATAATTTATTGATTTTTTATAGTAATTTTTAATTGAATATAAATATTTTTCCAAAAAATAACATAAAATAAAAAATAATAGAACTATAGTTTTTTTATAACAAATTATATTAAAAGAAATATTAGAGGTACTTCAACTTCAACCTAACAAATCCAATGCAAAGATCTTTGTCCGATTAGACAAATATAGGTAGGTAGAAATGAAAAACGGCACAAACTAAAATTGATAATCTTCACTCTTATCACCTACCCAAATTCTACCTACTTATGTATTATTGAACATTGACATATATATGTTATTTTATACATCTTTGAAAACTTATACAATAAGAGGTACACCTGATCATTATATTTGAGCTTTGCAAATTTCAGACCGTTTTTTAATACACAGTATATATGCACGTATATATCATCAAAGCAAAATTGTTTCGCACACAAATCTATGTAAAATAAATTGTTAAAAGATAAAACTAAAATGTTAAAAACAGTTATTAAAAAAATAATAAATGAAAGAGAGAATGATATTATTATAATATCTTTATCATGTATTAAGAATGGTAAAAATAATATTAATTAAAGGATAAAATTGAAAAAGATGTATTGAAAATTAAAATAGATCTTTCATTTTGTGACATTCTTTTTATTTTAAATGGATCATTCATTGTGGAAAAGAGTGAGTATGTATTATATAATTAATTCCGATGTTGTTGTTAAAAATTGATGTCAAACATAGATTTTCTCTATATAATTTTATTATGATAGAATAAGTTGTCATATATGAAAACTTACACAAGAATGAGAATGAATTTTATTATTAATTTAATGTGTCTCCATTGCTTCTAAACCATAAAATGTTTGATATATATTTGAATCTTACATATTTGATTATTCTTGGATTTGTTTAGAGTTGGTTTTTAAAGGGTTTTAGATGGGAAAACTTTGTAGAATCGTGACATATCCTAATTTTTCTCCTTAAGATTTCACCTCATTTGCATCATTTGCACAATATCAAGGTTACAAATAATAGTTATTTTTATATTTTGTTAACCGCTTGAAAATACAAAAATATATCTTGCTTACTTTGTTCACAAGTTAGGGTTTTGCACCAAGGAGTTCAAGTGGTTGACGAATCAAGGTTTAGTATGATCCTCAACATCTCAAACTTCTCTAATCACTCATGATGATCAAGAGATTCCCTCCATCAATAATCAAGTTTGAAGTTCGCATCAATTCAAGTTCATCAAGCTACAATTCATTAGATGTTTCAAATTAGGGTTTTGGTCAAAGTCGGCTTGATGTTGACTTTTTAACCAAAAGATGATATCATGCCTTGAAACATGATTCAAAGGTCTAAAATGCTTCCTCATAACACACTCATATGATTCAATTAGCTCAAGAAGTTTGATCTATTGATAATTGAAGAATTTTGGTTCAACTGATAAAAAGGCAATAAATGCTCAAAGTCAAAGTTTGACTTTTTACATTTTTGGTCAACTATGAGTTTCTTAATTCAAGGATCAAAGAAATATGAAAGTTGATTGAATTTGATCAAGTTAAATCAAGGAAATCAAGAAAAGATCAAGACTTGCCCAAATTAGGGTTTTGAAAAATTCTCTAAGTCCCAAAATTTCATGTTCAAGTGACCAACTTTCCAAGATTGTACCTTCTTCCTCAAGCATCCATTTTGGGAAAACAAGGGCTACAATTAAATATGATGTTTGATACTACAAGATTATGAAAAATTGATGCCAAAAGCTTTCTTGAAGTGGAAGATATTGATGGTGAAAGTTGAGGTTTCAAGTTGCTGAAAATTTCAAAACACTTAGAATTTTTTCTAAGTCTTTAGCCTTTCCAAGTGTATGAATTTATGACCAATTTGCCAACAATCCATTCAACCAATCTTGATGCTTGAGGGCTGCATTTAAATATCATACTTCCTACTTCATCTTGGTGGAAAATTTGATCCCAAAAGCTTTTGTCAATTGAGAGAAATAAGGGGCTAAAGTGGAGGTCTCATGTTGTTGATCAATGGCCAAAAATCCGGAATTTTTCTAAGTGTTTTGGTCAGTTTGGTTCACACGAATTTGGAGCCAACTTATCGAATTTTCAAGCATTTTCCTAATATTATATCAACATAAGATTTGAAATATCCCATGATATTTGCAAATTGATACCAAACTTGAGCCGAATTGATATCTATTCAAGGGACAAAAGTTTGCTCTAATGGTCCATCTTAAATTACATTTTATGCACTACATGAAAAGTGCTTTTGGATAAAAACTCCTTCAACAAGTTATGAGATTCATTCTAAATACTAGAGGTAGTTTGTCCAACCAAGAGAAAAAGCTCAGAAATGTCAACTTGCAGCCATGCTAGAGCAAAATGCTACTTGTACCTTTCACTTTCTTTTTGGTTTTTGACCAATATCCATTGAATAATGACAAGTCTTTATCCAACTTTATTAAGCCAATTCTCTATAAATGCAACATTTCATTCATCATATAAGGACAAGAAACAAAAGAAGAAACACCAGAAAATAAAAAAACTCATCCAAACTCATAATCACTTTGTGCCATAACTTGAAAACTCCACTAAAGCTATTTTTCGAATTTTTACTCATCTTTCACTTTCCTTCCATTTTTTCTCCACAAACACCTTCCATATACCTTACATAAGCTTTTGTATGCATTAAACACGAGCTGTAGCACCTCAAACTCCATAACCAAACTTCATTTCTTCCATTTCCAAGTGGATTCGGTCAAAATGATTTAGAAGGTTTCAAGTAATTCTAAACACACCATTGCAGTCCTGGGAACTCAAGGAAGCTAGAGAGATCATTATTTTTCATCTAGAAGTGCGTTTGAAAGTGAAATAGTCACACTTCGTTTGGTAAATTTTTCATATTTCGAACTCTATCATTTAAGCATCATTTTTGTTCATTCTTGTTACCATTATGCTTGTTATGATGTGAGGAATGAAAGGCCCATGAAAATGGGCATCGATTCATCTTGTATGCGATTTAATTTCATTTTGAAATTTTAGGTCTTCTTTGGTTTTGTTTGAAATTCGTGAGTTAGAGTTAATATAAATGAAAACTAATGTTGTATTTGGATTCCTCATGAAATTCTAAGTAAGATGCTATATTCACATGTTTGATTTGGTACAAAAACGAGAAAGTTACATTTTTTAAAAGTAAAGTTACATTACCGTCACGAGGAAAAAGATGAAGTTCTGTGTTTTTTTTAATATAGTTTATGTTGGATGCGTATTGTAACTAGCAAGCCAGCTTTGGCGTAGCAGTTGATGTGTTGGTCGTGACATAAAGGTCACGGGTTTGACCTTTCCCAGACCCCATTTTGCTCATTTTCCAATTTTTTCCCTTGTTTTCTTCCTTTTCCTCCATTTTTCTCTTTTTCTTTTTTCTTTTATTTATTTTAATATTTTTTCCTTTTCTTTTATTTATTATATCGATTTTGAAAACCCAAAAAATTATTTCATTTATTTATTTTCTTTTCTATATTTTCATATTTAAAAATAATATTTATTTTGTTATTTAGTTTTTAATTTTATATTAAAAAATCCCAAAAAACTTTATTATTTATTCATTTTTATTTTTCATTTAAGTATGCTTTGATTCAATTTTACCATGATTAATTTGCTCCCATTTTGATCCATATGTGTTGAACACCTTGATTATACTTGGACTTAGACTTGATGATAACTTGTTTGTTTTATTTGTGCTTGAAGTACATGGATGTTTATGGTTGATGACTTGCTTTGAAACCCTAATGTATGAACCTTAGAGACATGAATCCTAATGACTTGAACCCTTGTATGATGTGAACTTTTGTCATAAAATGATGCTTTGATGTGCTTTGAACTTGCTCCTAAACATTGCTTTAGTCTTGATGCATGACATAGTTGTTCAAGGTTTAACATGCTTGTATGCTCATTATAGGTCCACTTTTAAATTCCTCGAGCATTGCTTTACATGTCTTGTGACTGATATCGTAATATATCTTGTTTGATGTTTTGACTTGAAGAACTTTGCAAAATTATTCTTGAGGCATTTTTGCTTGTATGCTTGTATGATCCATGTGTTATGAACTATTCTCCATGCCATGTCTTTTTCTCCATTCTTTATTGATGACCTTGATTGGTGTCTTAAGATGTTTAAGCTTGATACATGGTAGTGATTTTGTTTATATGCTTGCTTAATGCATATTGTTAATCCATGATATTTCTTGCATGATACTTGTGCTTATGTTTCAATCCAAGGGAAAAGGATTATAGTTGACTTATTGTCATGTGCATATTCATTGTGTGTGCGTGTAGCTTCCTTTACCCACCTTGTGCCCTTTAGCCCATTCTAAACCCTAGTCCAATCTTTGGATTTTTCCAAACTTGAACTTCTTTCATAAAAAACCTTGACTTTAGGTCATTGAATTTTCAAACTTTCTTTCTTCATAAATGCTTCAAAACACTTTAAGCATATGAAACTCTTTCTATAAGACTAAAAAACCCATATCTCATTCAAAACTTTTACCACTTGGCTTTTTCACTTTAAACCCTTTCTCAAAAGAGACTAGATATGAATCATCTTTATAGTTGAGATATAAATATCCTACCCCATAGTAATGATTGAAATTGATGTTGATTCTTTTCCATATGAAGGAGTTAGTGACATACTTGTAGATTCTATATCCAAGTTGGAGTCCTTCCTTCATAATGATTCAAAGATCCATCTTCTCATATTTGTGGTGGTTTAAATGAGTATTCTCTTTAAGATGACAACTTGTCTCTTCTTCTAAAATCAACTAAACAAACCTTTTTGTTATTTGTACCATGAACTATGATATTTCGATCCTTCATTGGTACATAGGCACAAGACTTTATGTCTTTCCAAATAAAAAACCAATAAAAAAACACTTATTTTCTCATCTCCCCAATATTTTAGCAAACAAATTTTAAATAAACACAAATATTTTCAAGAGGTTCCTATAGGATACTATAGATACTTAGGGTTCTAGTACCTTCCCTTAGTATAATCAACCCTCGTACCTTATAAGTCTTATTTGCATTGCATTTTAGCCTTGTTTTTTGCTTTGCATATTCATTATGGGTTTAAATCTTTTCCCCTTTCCATTGGAAACAATAAAGTTCGGTGGTGAACTCTAGTTTTGTGATTCAAGCTAATAAAATAGCCTGGTCTCTGATTCTCACTGCGACAGAAATGGAGACTTCATTGGGGATCCCCCCAAGAGGGTTAAACCTAACTTGTTATTATTTGTGTTATCATTTTTTTTTCTATTTTGTGTGGGTATTTTGGATGTTTAAATGATATATGTGAGATAAGTCTTAACCCAAACTTAAGTGTGCAATAAGATAGGATGGTGGTATAATCAAAAGTTACATGTCTGGAGCAATCCTAAGCATGATTAACATATGATATAACCCCACTCAGTGAAGACCCCTTTGATGGCAGTGTTTATTATTGCGAGTAGTCGTAATAATATTATTACTTTCAACCTGGGATCCCGAGAAGCTGAGGACCTTTAGAACCCTTTAAACCCTCTTGGTCTTTTAAGGTGTAGTGCGGTGACTATTCAAGTGTAGACTTGAATTAGTTGTTACACGATACTACACTCGGACGAGTTTATTTTAATAATATTATTGGCTCAGGCAAGTAGTTGTGCAAGCCGGTAATATCCAAAAGATGAATCCATGACTATGGGAACTCTTATAACCTTGTTCTACAGGTACAATAAACCCATAGTACATACCTTGTGGGATGGTTAACCCATGGCTCCATGCTCGTGACGTCAAACCTTGAACCTTGTTTGTAAACCTTGTTCGTGATTGTTGCATAACCATGCATTCATGCATCCAAGAAAACTTTTTGGATTAGTTTCAAGGAACTCAAATGTCTTTCCTTTGTAAACATCATAGGTATCATTATCATGAATTTTGAAAAGAGGAACAGTAAGAAGTATAACTTCAAAAATCCTGATTTGTCAGAGTTAAGGAAGTTGGGATCTATGGTATCTAGTCTTGAGGATTTCAGAGTTCATTATGGAAGGCTTTTGGGTATTCGGAAGACCAAGGCTGAAGTTGGAATTCTTGACACTCTCGTGCAGTTTTATGACCCTCTCTATCATTGCTTCACATTCCCTGATTATCAGCTCACCCTTACTTTAGAGAAGTATTCATACTTGGCTGGTTTTTCAGTATCAGATAATGTGTCTTTCAGTGGTTTAGAGGAAATTCCTAAACCTCCAGTCATTGTAGAAGCCCTTCATTTGGAGACGTTTATTGTAAAAGCTAATCTCACTTCCAAAGGGGGAATCCAAGGTTTGACTTCCAGGTTCTTGATGGAGAAAGCTCTTTCCTTAGCTAAAGAAAACAGTGGGGATGATTTTAAAGCCATCTTCGCATTACTCATCTATGGTCTTGTGTTATTCCCAAACATTAACACTTTTGTTGGTGTTGATGCTATCCAAATATTCTTGATTGGGAACCCAACTCCTACCTTGCTTGGAGATACGTACCATTCTATTCATCATAGGACTTCCAACGGTGGAGGAACCATCACTTGTTGTGCACCTTTGTTATATAAGTGGTTTAAGACACATTTGCCTTGATCCAGACTTTTCACGGAGAATCTGGATAAGCTTAGGTGGTCTCAAAGGCTTATGTCACTCACTCAGGAAAATTTGACTTGGTATGTCCCAACTTATAACACCAGAGTGATCATTTACATTTATGGGGAATTCCCTAATGTACCTCTTCTCATTATACAAGGGAGAATTAACTACAATCCTATTCTTGCCAGGCGTCAGTCTGGATATCCTATGAAGGATAAACCTAGCAACATTCTGGTAGCAGGTTTCTTTTATCTTAATGAAGGACAGAACCCAAATTTGAATGATAGAGTTGCGCATGCTTGGTGCAATATTCATAGGAAGGGTAAATATCAGTTGGGAAAGAAGAATTGTGTTGCCTTTGAACCCTATACTCAATGGGTGTGTGCTAGAGCTTGTGAACTCAATATGCCTTACCCTCTTGAGAGACCTTCACAACCATTTATTATAACATCATTATCCACCATTCCCATTGAGAATAGGGAGGAGTTTCAAGAGATTTTGGCAAGGATGAAGCTGGAAAGAGACACTTGGGAAGACAAGTACCACAATTCAAATGCTAAGAAGATGAGGTTGGAGAAGCAACTGAAGGAGAAGAATGATCTAATTGAGGTACTCGGGTGATGTGCTATGGAGAAACAAGAAGAGCAAGATAATTTATTTTTCTCTAGCATCCAGCCGGTTCCTAGTGTTCATGAGTATTTTGATATCCCCGCCACCTCGGGTGCTTGAAAGATGATCATCGACAAGCTCGTGGTAGAAAATGCTCAGTTGAAGAGTTAGAAGAGGAAGCATCAGCATGGCGTCAAACCTTCTTCAGATGGGATTCCTGAGGACCCATAGTATTTAGCTGTTTTCCTCTTGTATTTTAGGATCTTTTGAAACTGTACTTCAAAATTGTAATCCTTCCATTCTTAATGAAATGAGGTTTTTTTCCAGCTATTCCAAAAGTGTTATCTCTTTATGATGTTTACAATTTTTATGATTATTAAGTTCCTTGAAACTAACAAATAAAACTCATTTTTCATTTCATATCATGCATCATTCAGCATAGTTTTTGCGCTCTTGGGATTTATTCATGTATTTTCTCTCTGTTAGTCAAGTTGTATCACAAGTACAACACTCGGGCTAACTGTCAAAGGAAGATGAGTCAGCTAGAGCAAGAGAATCAAGAGCTCCGAGAGCAGGTGAATGCTTTGAAAGAAAGTTTGGAAAGACTTTCTACTATGATGGAGGTCGTGGTAGCTTCTCAAAATCAACCGCCACCAACACCTACTCAAAGTACTGTAATTTCAGAGGTCATTTCTGCACCCATCTCCATGGCACCTGTTAGCACTCCTCAAATCCAGATGCCTTTTGGCTTTCCTTGGGGAATTCCTCAAAATTATATGTTGGAAGGGTACCGACCAACTGCCGAAGCTCTGGTTTTCTCTGCCGTGATGCTCATGCCACCTCCCGTGGTACACACTACTCCTCATGTGGAATAAACTATTTTTCACACTGCTCAAAGCAAAGACATTGGGACGTAGAAGAGAATGGATGAGTTCTAGGATCAGTTCTAAGAAATGCATAAGGAAATCAAAGCTATGAGAGGGAAATAGTTGTTTGGAAAGAATGCCTATGAGCTTTATTTGGTTCCCAATGTCAAAATCCTGTACACATTCAAAGTTCCAGACATCGAGAAGTATAAGGGAAATTCATGTCCTCAGAGTCATCATGTGATGTAATGCCCGAAAAATGTCCATCCAGATGAATAATCACCAACTTTTGATCAATTATTTTCAAGATAGTCTAACAGACGCAACTTTGAAATGGTATATAGGGCTTGGTAGTGCCCGAAACTGGACGTTTAATGACTTAGGTGAAGCATTCATCAGACAATACAAATACAATGTTGAAATGGCGCCAGACCGTGATCAACTCCATGTAATGTCTCAGAAAGACAAAGAATCCTTCAAGGGGTATGCACAAAGATGGCGTGAGGTGGTCGCACAGATCTATCCTCCTTTGGAAGAAAAGGAAATGACGAAGATTTTTCTGAAAACTTTAAGCTCTTTCTATTATGAAAGAATGATTGCGAGTGCACCAAATGATTTCACCGAGATGGTGAATATGGGGATGCGTCTAGAAGAAGGTGTACGAGAAGGAATATTGGATAGAGAACGAAGTTCCTCTAGTGGTGTTAAAAAGTTTGGGAGCGGGTTTTCCAAAAAGAAATAATAGGATGTAAGCGCCATTTTACACATAAGGCCTAGAAGAGGGTATCAACAGCAACATGTCGCAACAGTTTCTCCCATTATTAATTCAGCTCCAGCCTACCAACCCCAATTTCATCAACAACATACTCAACAAAATGTTCAGCAACCTATTCAACAACAATAACAAAGACCTCATCAATATACTTACCCATAATGTAATCAGAACTATATCCAAAGGAATCCAGATTTTGACTCGATTCCTATGTCTTATGTAGAGTTATTCCCAGCTCTATTGGCAAAGAACCACATACAAACCAGAACTCCTCCCGATGTCCCGAAGGATCTTCCTTTTTGGTACAAAGCTTACCAATTATGTGCGTATCATCAAGGAGCACTTGGACATAACATTGGAAATTTCTATGTTTGAAGTCCGACGTTCAAAGGTTGATCAAAAGTGGTATTCTCTCTTTTAAGGATGTCAATCCGAATGTTCAAGCAAATCCTTTGCCCTAGCATGGGGAAGCTTCAGTAAACATGGTGCATGGATGCCCTGGAAAATTCCGGGTTTTTGATTTTGAACTAATCAGAGAACCATTGGTCAAGATGCATCATAGTTTGATCAGACTTTCTTTTTGTCAAGAACACGATTATGATGCCTGTAGAATTTGCTCCAAGAGTCCACGTGCACGAGATATTCAAAATTTCTTGCTCCAAGAGTCCACGTGCTCCAAGAGTTCAATCACATATGACAGGAACCCCGATGATGAGGTCAATGTTATAGTCCCTCAAATTAATGCGCCTGAACCCATAGAGGTTACTTATGATAGTCGAAACTCCTCTATTTCACCCTTGGTCATTCAGTTACATGTCCATTTCCTTATAATTTAGACAAAGCTATTACTTACAGATACAACACCATAATGCTAAAAAATGGAAAGTGTAAGACCCCAATTTTGACCCTAAGATCCCTCATGCAAATCCATCATAAGCATTAGCATTGGGATCATACCTTGTCACCCTCCTTATCCCTCTTTCAATGGGTTTGTTTTGGGAGAGATCACCAAGCACTTTGTGATTATATCTGTAATACCCTAAAATTTACCCTTCATTTTTCTTGGAAGCATGGGATTATGTTTCACATTGCATTAGCATCATACTAGGTCATACTCATTGCATACTGCATTAGTGACTTGGGAAATCAGGGTTTGATTGGTCACTCCTTACCAGAAGGAGCCCACACAAAGTAATACCGAGAAATGAACTTCATTCTCCAAATATACAAGTCTCAAGGGGTTCCATATGTCTTATTATGGTCCCTAGTTCATCAGTCGAAGATTCAAAGCTCTTAGAGTGTGCATCTGCATTTAATCAAGAAATTAGGGTTTCATGGTTATCTGCAATAGGCAATGTTTGATTGGAAGTAAAGGGGGCTCATTCATGTCATTATTATAGAGGCGTCTTGGCCTAGGAAGATTCATAATTATCTCACAAAGATCCATTGTCAATCAGTGCAATCAGTTCCTAGTCATTTTTGCCCTAAAACTAGGGTTTGGTATAAAATCGGTTTATTTCTGATTCCTTGAGTGAAACTCATTTCCATGGCCCTCCACATGTCCACAAGGATCTACATGCAAAAAATCAGCTCTTTATTTGAGCCAGAGGTGCTTCAATTGATCAATGGAATCGGAAATCAGACAGTTTTGGAAAAGTCAACTGTGGGGCCAGAAAAGTCAACTCCTGACATTTTGAAAGTGGAATCTCAAAATTAATGCCTAAGGGAGCCTACATGTGAAATTGGATCAAGGTTGGATCATGGATTCATCATTTAATCAGGAGTTGGAAAAGTTACCAAATTTGGAAATAGTTGACTTTCCATTTAGGGCAAGTTTTTATGATTTTTGCACCCACTTTAAGCCCATTTTCCATCAAGATGAAAGCTCCATTTTAAAATTTCTCCAACATGAAAGTTGTTCCTATTGTTCCAAGCTTTCTAGAGATATAAAGTTTGTTTCATTTGGATTACAATTGAGAAAGTTATGCTTGGTCAAAGTGAGACATTATTTTAGGACACTTAGAAAGTTTTCTAAGTCCAAAATCTTCAAGATTTGTCAAGACTTTTATAGGCCAGTTTTCTTTCAATTCAAGGCATCTTTTGAAAATACTTTCTTCATGACAGTTGTACCTTGTTATGTCCTTTTTCACATCCTTTTAGAATCATCCCATTTGGATCATTGGTTTGAAAGATACACTCATCTAAAGTTGGTATCATAGACTGAATTGTTTGACAACATTTAGGCCAAACTGACCCAACCATTTTGCAGCTATGGAACCTGAACTTTATGGCCATTTTTCACCTCTTTCCACTCATCATTTCAACTTGTGTTCAATATGAAAGATGTTAAGCTCCATGCCCTCTTTCTACTGTTTGCATTGCCTTGTCATTTGGTCATGTATTCATCAAGATACAAGGTCTTAAAGTCACCCTGTTGGACTATTTTTGTGCTGCACAAGAAAACCAAGTCAGACCACAAAACCAACCAACACACTTTTTACCTCATTTGGTTATGCACTTTAATGATCACTCACTTAAGTTTTGCCACATTTAGAACTTGCTCATACCACCTCACTTTTTACACATTTTGCTCATGAACCAAAACCATACATTTAAGCCCATTTGAAACACTTTAACCCTACACACTTAAGCTTCTAAAACCCTAATATGAAGAGATAGTGGCTGTATTTTTGAGCAAGAAGCAAGGGAGTGCATTCAAGATCCATTCTTTATTTTCCATTTCTCAAGCACAAGCATCAAAAGAACATCTTCCCTCTCTTTCCTTTCCTCCACTATCAAGAAGCAGTGGACTGTTTTCCACTAGGTAAGCCCTCTATTCCATCTTCCATGACCATATTCCATGTTTGTTCATCATGTTGTTCATGCTATTGTCATACTTATTCATGCCTTTACCATGCTTACTTTTCCATTATGCCATGTTTGTTCCATGCTTTTTTTTATGTTAATGCTATGCTATGCTTGTCCATGAAGCCCTCACCATGAGGCATTGCTTTAAGTTGGAGTTTTTGTGACATTGATTTTCGTTGTATACATGTGCATGAGGCCCCCTTGTTGTTCGCTTTTCTACATGTTCAAGCCATTATTTTCAATGAAACAAGATACCATTGTGTTTTACTCGTTTCAAACTTAAACTTTGCTTTTTACATCATCTCATTTGGAGCCTTGTAGCATGAGATATGTTGGTTGAAAGATGGAAGAGATTTGGCTGCGTTTTTTCGCGTTTTGCTGCACTATGCATGGCTGTAGTTTTGTTTTTAACGTTTGCATGGGAAAATGCTACGTGTCGCTCTCATGCCCATCAGATCGCGTGCGCTATCTCTGATCCTAGCCGTCCGCCACGCATTTTTGTCTTCTTGTGACTAAAGGTCCACATGACCAATTGATATGCATTGTCATATAACATTTTTTAAATGAACATTTATTTTTTTGATATGTCACTCCTGAATGTTCCGCCTGGACCGGGCCTATGCACTGCTGCTATCCGCCCCTCCCACTCAAGGCCCATCAACCATAATTCCACTTCATTTTATTTTCTTTCTTTAATTCTTATTTTATTTTGCTGTTTTACTTTTTAATTCATAAAAATATTTTATTTATTCATAAAAATACCAAAAAATATTTTTTATTTTCCTTAATGTTTTATTTAATTTATTTAATTTTTATTTTCATATTTTATTTAATGTTAATATTTTATTTAATGTTAATATTTTATTTTAATTATTTGTTTCAAATAGTCCATTTTAACACACATTTTTTCATTTATTTTATTTTCATGACTTAGAATTATTTTTAACTTCTGATTTTTGGGATGAGGGTTGACCAATGTCTCATGGTCAACCTGACCTTTTATTGGAAATTATTTTCCATTTTCAATTTATTCTTCATTTATTTCTAACCTAGTCTTGTTGTTTGACTTTTCATTTGACTTTTGTTTTATTTCAATTAATTTATACACTAATTCACATTATTTTTAAAATCTTTTTGGGGGATGATGATGTCCTGACCCCACCTTAGTTAGTTTAATTTTTCATAATTTTCTTGATTAATTTACTATTTATTCCATATTTTTTAAGTTGACTTGACTTTTCAGTTGACTTTTCCATGATTGATGTTTGACTTAGGGATTGCTTAGGGAAATTGAAGAGATCTTTTGATCCTCCGTTGTTCATCTCATATGCCATGTATTAGAGGCCTTTAATTTTGATTTTATTTGATCCTTGCATCATTTCCCGATTAAATTATTCATTGATCCTTTGTGTGCATAATTGCATTTGTCTGATTCATTTGATATTTTTTATACTTGTTTCTTTCATCCATGCTTCTATTGTTTGACTGTTTAACATGTTTATACTTCTCATACATTATCTAATGCTCATTCATTTCATTCTTTGATTATTTGATTTGATCATATACCTGTTTATTTATCTTATTGATTGGTAACTGTGGCCTACTTGTATGTTGTATGAGGCATATATTATTATTGCTTGATTGCCATGAACAACCCCCATTCATAACAAATGTATCCCTCTCCCATGAAGTGTATAATGTTTATTCTTTCATTCTTTATTCATCTGTTAATACAAGAATTAAAATGAACATCCGATAACCATTTCAAAACAAGTTCAAAACCTCCATCCAACATCGAGTAATAATTTTCAAAACTTAACAGAACCAGCACATATTCATCCATCCTTTTGTAAGTCGATTGCTTCATGCATCGCCATTTCTCTTGTAAGTCGATTGCTTCAGGCATCGCCATCTACTACCTGTAAGTCGATTGCTTCGTACATCGCCATCTACCCTTTACCCCACTCCTTCTCTTTGCTCCTTTCGTCGATTCTTGTTCCGTTTAGGTAGCACCCATTAGGTAGAACCCTTTGTATGATAACATAGGTAGTATTCCCATATTCTTTTGTATGATAACATAGGTAGAATTCCCTTATTCTTTTGTATGATAACATAGGTAGAATTCCCTCTTTCTTTGCATGCTAACATTAGGTAGATGTTCCCATTTGTAAATCCTAACACTTAAGTCCACATTGCATGATAACTCTAGGGCAGAGCTTCCCCATTTTTTAGAATTCCCGTGCGTCTCCGATCCTGTGGCATGTCATTCCGTCCTATTGCAAAGAGGTAACTGCCTAAGACTCGATTCAACGAGCTACGACACTTGCTGCTAGGACGTGAACACATTGCCCACTCTCCTTTGACACAACTGGTGTCTTCCTTTGTAAGTCCATGTTCAGATGGCAATCCCTATGTAGCCGAACTACGGCAACTCTGATTCTCATGTTCAGATGAGATACGTAGGCACAAGATGCGATGTCTTTCCGAGTTTTGACTGACAACTAACAAGTAATCCTTGTTTGCTTTTGCCCTCATTGTGATTCTTTTCTCTCACCCTCGTTGCGATCGAGACCTTCCCTTTCTCTTGCCCTAGTTGCAATCAAGACCTCTTGTTCCCGTAGTTAGCCGAACTACGGCTTGCTCTGATTCTCATTCCAGATGAGATACGTAGGCATAAGACGCGATGTCTTAGCGAGCACACTTCTCTTTCACCCATAGGCAGCCGAGCTACGAAGTCTCTGATTCTCATATTCAGATGAGATACGTATGCAGTGGATGCGACATCCGTGCGATTCATTTTCTTTTGACCCCTTTCTTTTAGTAAATAGCACATTAGATAAACACACACCCTTTAGACAAGAACAACAAGAGTGGATCCCGTAGAGTACTACGGATGCGTAGGGGTGTGTCGCAACCTGAAAAATACAGTGCGCAAAAAAAACAACCGGCGAAAGAAAAAGACAAAAGAGTCGCCACCGTGCGTTATTTATCCCAAAGGAGGGAAAGGAAACGCTCGAAGTAAACCTAAAAAAGGAAAGGACAAGACGGGGTCTCGCAACCAAATCTTGGGTTCGGGAGTCGGTTATGCGAAGGGAAGGTATTAGCACCCCTACGCATCCGTAGTACTCTACGGGATCCACTTTTGTGGTTTTTGTCTAAAGGGTGTGGGTTTACCTAATGTGTTTATTTACTAAAAAGGTTAAGAGAAATGACTCGCGCGGATGTCGCATCCACTGCATACGTATCTCATCTGAATATGAGAATCAGAGTCTTCGTAGCTCGGCTGACCTATGGGTTAGGGGATGTGTGCTCGCTAAGACATCGCGTCTTATGCCTACGTATCTCATCTGGAATGAGAATCAGAGCAAGCCGTAGTTCGGCTAACTACGGGGTTGTGGATTGGGTTTTGGACGAACGACGTCACTACGCAATCTACCGGATGCTCGACCTTTGGAGACTTACTCGCCTGTAGTAGAAGGAGTAAACGTGTTGCTTTGGGTTTTAGGGTTTGGGATGATCGAGGGAAAACAGGCAGTCCTTGACGAAGGAACCGTGCTACATGTGGGGATATGAATACAAAACACAAAACATGTATCTCAAAGTAAAATGCCACCAAGGGGCTCAAACATTGCCTCCTATCGAGGTCTTCCAGCTAAGAAAGCAGTAAAATGCGGGAAAAATGTAAAAGTACCACGCGGATAAAGATCCGAAGTAACATCAATTAGAGGAATGGGAAACCCTGAGATCCTTCCAAGCTAACATCATCAAAGAAAGTGGGTCAGTACAGGTAATCGGAATGAACCTCCAGGGGTTATCCCACAAATAAAGTGGGAAACCACGCAAGTTATCCCTGCAAAAGTCATGTGCCTTCACAAAAACTCAACAAAAGGGTTAGTGAAACAAGATAGGGTAACCAAGAGTTACCCCCAAATCAAAATGTAACCACATGAATAATTCCATCAAAATTCAAAAAAAGCTCACAAAAAGCAACCAAGGGTAGGAGGCCTAAACCTCTTGTCAAACACATGCATCAAAAGGGTATCAAATTCACCCATAATACCTCATACATTTAGAGCATTCAAATTAAAGGCATAAAGATGATGGATATAGGGCAAACCTGATTGGAGAGCTTGATTGAAATTGAGTTGCACCCGTGAGGTTTACAAAACAATCTTTAGGGTTTATGTGAGGCAGAGGTGATTCTGTGCAGTTGAGTTCCCTTCAGGATCCGGTGATGTGCATCTGCATGAGTGATGGTATGTGCTTATGAGTGTGAACAAGAAGTGAAAACTAAACAAAACATTGCTATTTTTTTTATTTTGAAAAACTGCAAAAATAGAAAAACAGGGAACGAAATATTTGAATGCAAAAATACGTCCTTTATTTATGATAAAAATGCAAGTGTCAAATAAACGGGCCCTACAATGAGTCATTACGCCCTGGGCGGAACGTAAGACTTGGATATGCATGAATAAACAAAGAAAATTACTCTTCAAGAAGAGTGATTTGGATAATCTCTTCAGAAGACCAATTGTTGATGACTTCACCCGGGATCCTCGGACGCACCCAGTTGTCAATGTCACAATCACTATCCCCATCTTCTTCGTTGACTGTAGAGACTTGACCATACTAAATGATGCCAGCGCTGGAGAAAGTAATCGGCCCCTGATGAGTCTGAAGTGCTGAAGTACACACATCTGAAACATCGGAACCAAGTTCAGCAAGTACATCAGAATCAAACGCCATGTTTGGAATATCAGCGACAACATCATCATGGATTACAGAATCAGTAGGAACAACATCTGCGAATTCATCAGTAGCATCTTCCAACACTTCTCCCTCAACCCCTTCCACAAACTCTTGGACAGACAAATCTTCAACCTGGAGGATACCTTTGTCGAGCAAGGCCTGGATACCCTGCTGTAGCTTCAAACAACCTCCACTCTGAGTGGCACAATCCAAACAACCCTTCCCACAACCGGGGAAAACATCGGCCTTCAGCAAGCATCCTTTGATATCCAACAATGGAGTCTTCAACTTCAACACATCCTTAATGGACTTGGCTTTTCCCTCTATCATGTTAACGTTCGCACCAACATGTTGGGGCATGGGATTGTTAACGACATTCGGAGCCGGTGCAAGGTCGATGGCCTTTGAATCTATGAGGTCCTGAACTACGTGCTTAAAAGCTTTGCAGTTCTCAATATTGTGGCCAGGTGCCCCAGAGTGGAAGCTACACCTAGCGTTGGCGTCATAACCCACCGGAAGTCTACCAATAGGAGGAGCCAGAGTGCGTAGTTGCACAAGTTGTAGTTGTTGAAGACTAGAAAGCAACTAAGCGTACGACATTGGAAGGGTGTCGAAACGCTGGTCCATCATCCTTTGCCTCTGTTGATAGGCGGGTCTGTTACCCGGTTGCTGCTGCTGTTGATACTGAGCTGGTTGACGTTGTGATTGTTGTTGTTGTAGTGGCGCTGCAGCTGGAATGGTCACAGCCGCAACATACGGTTGCTGATGATAATTCTGAAAATTATTCCTCCGGTTATCCCTGTTCTGATAAGAAGATATGGCATTTGCATCCCCTTCTCTCCTCTTCTGTCCCTGAATGAACGGCTTCTTCACCCCTGATGAGGATCCACCTCCACTCTGGCTCTTATAGGTCTTTAGGTAATTCTCCACCCTCTCTCCAGTAGAGACCACATCAGCAAAGTTGGAAGCATTGCACCCCACCAGACGCTCCAGATAAGGTCCAGGCAGCGTATTCATGAACATGTTGGCCATTTCTTTTTCCAACATAGGAGGCTGAACACGGGAAGCTGTATCCCTCCAGCGTTGAGCGTATTCCCTGAAGCACTCATTGCTTTTAAGAGACAGATTCTGAAGTTGAGTTCTGTCCGGAGCCATGTCTCCATTATACTGATACTGCTTCACGAAAGCCTCTGCCAAATCCCTCCAGCAACGGATGCGGGCTCTGTCCAGCCTCATATACCATTCCAAGGATGCCCCAGCTAGGCTATCCTGGAAGAAGTACATAAGTAGCTTCTCGTCATCAGAGTATGCAACCATTTTACGGAAATAGGCTTGCACGTGATTTTTGGGGCAAGAGCTGCCATGGTATTTGTCAAATATCGGGACCTTGAATTTCGGTGGCACTCTCACACCTGGGACCAGCCCCAAGTCAGCAACATCTACTCCTAGAAGATTCTGTCCTTCCACTGCTTTCAACCTCTCTTCCAATCTTCTAAACATGGGTCCATGCCAAAGTCTTCCTGAAGCAAGGGGAACTGATCATCCTGACCATCCTGAATGGGTTGTTGATCTAGGTTGACATGCGGGATCGGGATAGGCCCCGGTCCATTGGGACCATTAGCCTCTCCAGCTGGAGGATCCGCCAACGTCTCTGGTTGAGTAATAGGGGGATCCCTCTGTACCAACAATCTAAGCTTCTGCTGTCCTTGAGCCACCCCTTGAACCAAATCCATGAATTGATTCATGCGAATCTTCATCTCGGCGAGCTCTGCTTGTAGGCTCTCCATCGCTCTCTGTTGATTCCTTCGGGTACCGTATCGGTGAATGCCTGAGTCAGCTATCCTGCTAGTGGGACACCAAACAAACTGAGAACACTGTGGTGGTACCTGTTATGCAAGACATGCGGATGACTATGCAAATGCAATGACATGTTTATCAATTCCAAAAGGCATTCTACCCCCTTGATTCCAGTCTCACATTTGATAAACAGTGTAAGAAGAAAACCCCGACTAGAATCAAGAAGAAGATATGAACCCCTGGGAATAGATAAACATGTGTTGAATGATATGAATGCAGAATGATGTGATGATGTGAATGTAATGTAGTGGCATGTCAATCAGGGTTGCTGTATCTTCTTGAACATCTGTCGGGTTACACTGTCTGAAGAGAAAACCACTGAGGAATATAATACAAGATCAAAGCTCTGCTCCAGAAAACCGGGTTGGTTGGACGTTAAGGTTTCCTGAATTTAGCCCGCCCCTCACTGGTAGGTTCTAAGAACAGAAGTTCGTCAACTTCAGCCCTTCAGTCGCGAATAATACGTTTACCACTGAAGGTTTGGCATTATTACGGGATAAAAGACCTCCACTGACTCCCCTCAACAGGACATCCTAAAGCAAGTTCCCAGTCTCGGGGTCCTCGGATTGATCAGCGAGAATGCGCCCACCAGAGCTTACATAATCACGTCTCGGAGGAGAGGCCTCGACTGAGTTCTCGGGAAATGGTCACCAGAGTCGACGATTTCTAAAGGAACATCATGTCGTTACGGAACATCCGTAGGACATAATATATCCAAGAGAAACCTCGTCTGGGTGTGGTTCTTCACGAACGACTTAACGTAGCAACATGCCACGCAAGCCTCATGATCATCCACTCTAAAACCTGTGTGTACACTCAAGCCTGGGTAATGGGCTTATCTCTCGTAGAACATCCCATCCCAACAAACAAACAAACAGATCCAACAGATACAACAGATGCATGCAAGCGGGTAAGCAAATAAATGTACAAAAGCATGAACACCCAATAAACAAGAAATCACACAAGCTAGGAGGGACTCGCTTAGGGAAAATGGACCAGTAAGAGGTCAACTTCTTAGTGTCCCCAACAGAGTCGCCAGCTGTCGCAACCTGAAAAATACAGTGCGCAAAAAAAACAACCGGCGAAAGAAAAAGACAGAAGAGTCGCCACCGTGCGTTATTTATCCCAAAGGAGGGAAAGGAAACGCTCGAAGTAAACCTGAAAAAGGAAAGGACAAGACGGGGTCTCGCAACCAAATCTTGGGTTCGGGAGTCGGTTATGCGAAGGGAAGGTATTAGCACCCCTACGCATCCGTAGTACTCTACGGGATCCACTTTTGTGGTTTTTGTCTAAAGGGTGTGGGTTTACCTAATGTGTTTATTTACTAAAAAGGTTAAGAGAAATGACTCGCGCGGATGTCGCATCCACTGCATACGTATCTCATCTGAATATGAGAATCAGAGTCTTCGTAGCTCGGCTGACCTATGGGTTAGGGGATGTGTGCTCGCTAAGACATCGCGTCTTATGCCTACGTATCTCATCTGGAATGAGAATCAGAGCAAGCCGTAGTTCGGCTAACTACGGGGTTGTGGTTTGGGTTTTGGACGAACGACGTCACTACGCAATCTACCGGATGCTCGACCTTTGGAGACTTACTCGCCTGTAGTAGAAGGAGTAAACGTGTTGCTTTGGGTTTTAGGGTTTGGGATGCTCGAGGGCAAACAGGCAGTCCTTGACGAAGGAACCGCGCTACATGTGGGGATATGAATACAAAACACAAAACATGTATCTCAAAGTAAAATGCCACCAAGGGGCTCAAACATTGCCTCCTATCGAGGTCTTCCAGCTAAGAAAGCAGTAAAATGCGGGAAAAATGTAAAAGTACCACGCGGATAAAGATCCGAAGTAACGGCAATTAGAGGAATGGGAAACCCTGAGATCCTTCCAAGCTAACATCATCAAAGAAAGTGGGTCAGTACAGGTAATCGGAATGAACCTCCAGGGGTTATCCCACAAATAAAGTGGGAAACCACGCAAATTATCCCTGCAAAAGTCATGTGCCTTCACAAAAACTCAACAAAAGGGTTAGTGAAACAAGATAGGGTAACCAAGAGTTACCCCCAAATCAAAATGTAACCACATGAATAATTCCATCAAAATTCACATAAAGCTCACAAAAAGCAACCAAGGGTAGGAGGCCTAAACCTCTTGTCAAACACATGCATCAAAAGGGTATCAAATTCACCCATAATACCTCATACATTTAGAGCATTCAAATTAAAGGCATAAAGATGATGGATATAGGGCAAACCTGATTGGAGAGCTTGATTGAAATTGAGTTGCACCCGTGAGGTTTACAAAACAATCTTTAGGGTTTATGTGAGGTAGAGGTGAGTCTGTGCAGTTGAGTTCCCTTCAGGGTTTGGAGGCTGCTCTGAACTCTGTTAGTTCTTCTCTCACTATATTTTTCCTCAGGGTTTTGTTCCAAGGAAACCTCAGAGTATTTTGCTTCTCTTCCTTTTTCTCAAGTGAAACCTTGGTATTTATAGACTGAATTCCATGGCTTTGTGGGCTCAAATGAGAGAGACCCAAGTCCAAATTTTTTTTGTTATATTTTATTTATTTATATATTTATTTATTTTTTATTTTATTTTTTCGTTTTATTTTTTCGTTTTTTTTTTATTTTTTTTTTTTCAGAAAAAATGAAGGGTAAATTTTGGGGTATTACAGGGTGCTAATACCTTCCCTTCGCATAATCGACTCCCGAACCCAAGATTTGGTTGCGAGACCTTGTCTTTTCCTTTCCGTTCTCTTCAGGTTTACTTCGAGCGTTTCCTTTCCCTCCTTTGGGATAAATAACGCACGGTGGCGACTCTTCTGTCATTTCTTTTTCGCCAGTTGTTTTTTCGCACCTATATATTTTTTTAGGCTGCGACAATATCCTTCTTGTATTTTATCATTTCACTAACCAAAATACCAAAAATATGTCTTTGCATTTGTCTAACTCTTTTGTAGGAAGGGCATGATCTCATTGATTCATCAAGTTCACATCTAGGGTTTGAGACCCTCATGAACAAAGAGCACAACCAATAATTGATTCAAGAATGGTTATGAACATCATATATGAGTCCCAATGTTCTCTACATATTATATTGATCAAGTTTTCTTCAAGAGTTTGAGGGTGATTTGCCTTGGAAACTGTAGTTTGACTAGGTATCTTGAGTAACTTCTCCAATAAGCTATCTCACCAATTGATCAAATTTATAAAGGTACACTTCAAAATTCATCATATTATACATATATGATCTACCATGATCCAATAAAGTCAAGATAATTGGAAGTTAGCAAGTTGGTTGATGGTGGTTGGCCAGATGAATTCATCTGATCAAAACTGGTCTCCCAAGACCCTATCTCCTACAATTTTCACCATATGAAAATGATTCCAAGAGAAAACTTACTCTAAATGAAATTCCAAACAACTTTCATGTTGAGACCTAGAGCTAGTTTTGCTTGGAAAATCATTTTCTATGTTGAAACATTATAGGTCATTTTGTCTAAACCCTAATTAGAGAGTCAACTTCTCAAGGCCATAACTTGATCAATTTTTATGATATGAAAGATTTACAAGTTTCATAATCAAATTCAATGTATCTAATTAAACTTTGATGTTTGGAGTGAGAGCTAATTCAACTTTTTTGAGCATGTGATATGAGGTTACATTATAGGTCACTTTTGACCTATACCATTGATCAAGTGATTTCTCCAAACTTCAAAGATGCATAACTCTATCATTTCAAATCCAAATGACATGAAATTGGTGACCATTTTGAAGGTCTTTGAGAGAGATATAACTTTGATGAAGACACGTTTCTTATTTGAAGCTCATATAAAAAGTTAAGCAAGGTGGAACATTGAGACATATTGCTTGACACTTAGAAAAATTTTGATATGTCAAAAATTTCCAAACTTCCACCTCAAATTTCTCCAAGTTCCAAGATCTAAATGAAAAAGTGTTGAACATGAAAATTGCTCCTCTTGATCTCACCTTTCCAAAGAGCTCAAATTCATACATTTTGGACAAGGAATGTATAAGCTACGCATGGCATGAACATGGTGATATCACTTGGCAAGGATCAAACTTCAAACATCAATGCACACTTGCCTAGCAATCCAAGCTTAATTTAGACCATCCAACATTCATTTGTGGACCTCAAGCAATGATTTCCTGGGCATGTGCGCGCCATGCACCCTTGCATCACCATTTGCCAAAATTGGAAAGTGATTTGAAGTGTGCAATTATCAACTGTTTTGGCTATAAATAGAGCTTCAATTGCTCATAAATGAACACACATTCGCACCAGCTTTGATCCCCCATCTCAAACCCTCACTTTGCAAAGGATAAGCCTGAGAAATTCTCTTGAATTTGAGGTTGAATTTCCACTGTTTTGAAATTCAAATCTCCAGGAATCCATAGCCTTTCAAGCATTTAATCCTTCTTCTGCAAGCAAGTGGAGTGAGATCAAGCACAAGCAAGATCAAGACCAGTTGAATCCAGACCTCCATTGAAGGTATTTTCTAGAAATTTTAAACTCTTCGATTCTCTCAAATTCTTGCTCAATTCTATTGATTCTTTGGTTGTCTAAAGTCCTACCAATGTAGGTAAGAAGATTGAGTTGCTTCGAGGCCAAATTGAAGCAACTCAGTTCATGTACCTCAAATTTCAACTCCATGTATCTCTTAATATACTTGGAGTTAGAGTGAATTGAGGCCAAATTCAAGCTTAGTGCCATTTTTACTTTAAACTCATGTCCTTGTTTTTAATTTTGGTGATGGTTGATGGTGGACCAGTCCGATGAGGTCCACCGGAGAAGATGACCAGAGCTCTGGCTCCGGCGATGCGTTGGCAAGTCTCTGAACCACATGATCCATTCATTTTGTTTTAATCCTAGGCGTTGGTTTTGATTACCAAAGTGGCCACGCGTTGACTAAGGACTATGGTGGATGGCGCGCTCCTGGCCACTTGATCTGCCACCTCAATTAATTAGGGAGATCAAGTGGTCCATGTATTTTTGATTTTCTAAAATTTCATTTTATTTGCTTTATTTTCAATAATTCATATTAAATTCAATATTGATCCAAAAAATGTGGGACTTTCACCAAAAAATTTCAAATATTTTCCTCTTTCATATTATGAATTAAAATTAATTTTTGGATCATTATTAATATTTTTCATGAATTAATTGATTTTGCATTTGTTTTTAATTGTTTAAAAATATTTTTAAATGTCCAAAAATTATGAATTTTTTTCTCCAAGGTCCTTTGACCTTGTTTGACGTATGATAAATCTCATGGCCATTTCTTTGGTGTTTTGATGAGATTTTAGGAATTGGACAAACCATATTTAATTTAAATGCACTATTTTATTATTTTTAATTAAATAAATGTCAAATAAATTTGTTGACCAATTGTGATGACTTTGTTTATGTTTGACTCTTGTTGTTGGGCCTTGGTCAAGGTTGATTTGACTTTGTCAAATTAATATCATTGGATTTAGGGGATTGATGGAATATACATTTCATCTCCCAAAATGAATGAATGATATTAATTTGGTAAAAGTCCTCCTTTGACCAATTTGTGATTTCATTCATTCCCCTCCCACTTCATCTTATTCCTCTTCTTCATTCATTCACTCCATTTGGCCTATGATATCTCAAAGTCCTAATGCTAGTTGATTGAAAAATTAACATGAGTATGGATGAGATTAGGCCACACCTTTTGCATATTCTTTTTGTGTGTGGTATGTTTCATGAGCATAGTCCATTATACTATGCCTCTAACATGCATTAACACCAAAATTCTATTGCTCGACCTCAAATAGTTATGACTTCTACATAAGTCCAATTACGATTGCTTAACACAACGCTAAATTTGTGACATAAAAGGCATAAGCATTCTAGTTAGTGAGATTGTAAGTCTCCCCTCTTTCATGGTATTGTGTGGAAACTTGGCCTTCTTTCCTTCCTTTGGAAGATGTTTTGGTTCAAGGATCCATGCTTGTGATAAGTGGGTTGAGTGTTCTCCAAAGAATGTCTTGAAATGAAAAGCAAAAGCAAAACAATAATAACTCCTAACCTATTAACTACTAACTTTTAATTTCAAGCGTTTACCTTAATACAATTTACTTTTAGCACTCTATTTCATTTGCCATTGTTCATATCATTCTAATTGTTTATGCTAATGCAATTTTCACTTTGTCCATTTGGACCATATTGTGTGATATATTTTGTTTGTGTATACTTTGCTTGTTTGTGTGGTCTTTGACCATTAATGTACATAATAATAACAAAAACCCAAAAAAACGTTTGAGTGGACTGTTGGCTTGATCTTGGACAAATGGACTTAGAATCTAGGCAATATGCTAATGGACTTGGCCAATGCCAACTTTTTGAAGAACCAAGTGCTTGCAATTTGAAATTCATATGATACATCTTTGAAGACCTCTCTAAGATTCATCTGCAACATGATCATTGTGAAGCTGTTATTTTGAACCTGTGACTTATGGAATTCATCTATTACATGGGTTATTTTGGAAGAAGATCATGGAATGGATAAGCTTGGATGTGGCCATATTTACTTGATGCCTTGCTCTTCAAGATAATATAATTGTGCATTTATGTGTTGCTTGATTCTAAAAGTCCAAGGGAATTCTGGGTTTCTATTGACATTCTTGTCTATTGGATTGCTATCCATTTGGTCAGATCTTTTCAACTCTAAACTTTTAATTTTGTGCATAAGATAGTCTCTTCATCTTCTCCGCATTTCTTTAACTTCAAAATCTCTCCCTCCATTTTTCAAAATCTTCTTTGTGTGAACTACTTTTTGTTCTAAACTTTGACTAGTTTTTTGCAAAAAGATAGAAACTTTGGCCTTATGCCATTGCATTTTCAAACTTCTTTTCTAAATCAAACTTGTAAATAAACTTAACTATACTTGACTTAAACTTTCAAAAAGCCAAAAATAACTAACTCATTCAAACCATTTTAGGCCTTTGTGCCTTTCAAACTTAAATTTTGTTAAAACCAATGCATCCACTTTGAAATTTGTATCACGAACTACGAGGTTTTGATCCCTCATTTTTATGTTGGTACGTAGGCACAAGACTGAAGGTCTTGTCAAACACAAAAATATAATTAATGAATTCTTTTCTCATCCCCCCATTCTATTTGTTTGTAAACATCACTTTGTACAAACTACATATGCACACAAAAAGGGCTCCCTATGAGTATATAGGACACTTTGGGTGCTAACACCTTCCCTCTGTGTAACCAACCCCCTTACCTGTGATCTCTGACTTTTATTAGTTTTTATTTGAAAACTTCTTACTTTTTGGGTTTTGTTCGTACTTTTTCCCTTTTCCCTTGGAAATAATAAAAGCGCGGTGACAACTCATGTTATTTGATCTCTAGCTTGTTAGTAGCTTGATGATCATGAATTTCTCGCTACAGAAATTAAGTGGCGACTCTGATGGGGAGTAGTCTCCAGTGGGTTTAGCCTACTTTTTGTGTGAGTATATTTGTATATATGTGATGTTTGTATATATGTATGTGTGATATAATCTGCTTGTTGTGCTTGGTGATCTCTGAGTGATGAGATAAGTTCTAACCTGAACTTGAGTGCAATTAAGATATGAGGATGGTATAGTCATGTTCGACTTGTGTGGAGTAGTCCTTAACAAGTTGGCTTGAGATCCATCTGCTCAGTGGAGACTCCTTTGGATTTGGAAATGTCACACAAGTATTTGTGGTTAGAAATTACTATCTCTAATTGGGTCTGAGAAGCTGGGGACCTTAGAACATTTAACCCATCTTGGCCTATTTAGGACGTAGTGCGGAAATTGTTCAAGTGTAGACTTGATAACAGTTGTTACGTGATACTACACTCAGACGAGTTTCTCTTGAGAATATTATGGGTCGATGAGTCAGTCATCTTAACCTGTAATATCCGATAGATGGAATTAAGACTCTGGGAACTTTTTAGAACATGATCTACAGGTTTTTATCCTTAATTCACTCTTTTGGGATGGTTCTTACCCAGACTCCATGCTCGTGACTTGCAACAAACCCTTGATTCTTGGTTGATCCAATCAAGTCTTGTCAATATCAATGGAACTTGGGTGTTGATAAGGTGTAAACCATAATCCACCAAAATGGATGATTGATCTTGACAATGACTTGATTCATCCCTTGACCTTTGTTTTCCCTTGTGTGTGATCCCTTATTTGTGATAGTTGCATTCATGCATTCATGCGCATCATAACATTCATCACACGAAAATTTCAAGGAACTAAGGTATCATTTGCAAATATTTTCAGACCATGGATTGTGGACGAAGGAACACTAAGAAGTACAGTTTCAGATGTCCCAACTTGAAAGAGTTAAGGAAGCTAACATCTTTTGTATTAGATCCCTTGGACTTCAAACAACGTCATGGGAAGCTTCTGTCCATCTTATCTATTGATGTGGTTGAAGGACTCTTGAGTGTGCTAGTGCAATTCTATGATCCTCTCTACCATTGTTTCACTTTCCCATATTTTCAGCTTGTGCCTACCTTGGAGGAGTATTCTCATCTTTTGGGGATACCTGTTTCTAGTAGAGTGCCTTTTAGTGGATTGGAGGAGATTCCCCGATCTAGTATTATTGCTGAAGCTCTTCACTTGAAGAAGGCTGAGAAAAAGGCTTATTGGGTGAAGAAAGGAGGGTTATTTGGATTGCCATATGTTTTCTCATCAAAGAAGCTACTACTTTTGCTCAAGCTGGTAGTGTGGACGCTTTTGAAGCTATCTTCGTATTGCTCATCTATGGGTTAGCTTTGTTCCCTAACATTGACAGTTTTGTTGATGTTAACGCCATTAGACTTTTCTTGATTGGGAATCTTGTGCATACTTTGTTGGGTGATATATATTTCTCTTTGCATCTAAGGAATTCTAAGGGTGGTGGAACGATTGTCTGTTGCATTCCTCTTTTGTACAAGTGGTTTATTTCGCACTTGCCTCAGACGCCTGCTTTTATGGTGAACAAACAATGTCTAAGGTGGTCTCAGAGACTTATGTCTCTCACTAATGATGATATAGTTTGGTATGATCCGTCTTTAAGCAGTTTGGACATTATTGATAGTTGTGGTGAATTCTCTAATGTGCCTCTCATTGGTACACAAGGAGGAATTAACTACAACCATGCTTTGGCTCGTCGACAACTTGGGTTCCCCTTGAGAGACAAACCTAATAACATGTTGTTAGAAGGTCTTTTCTATCAAGAGGGTAAAGATTCCCAACATTTGAAGCAGAAGATTGTGCATGCTTGGCATAATGTGAATAGGAAAGGAAGATCCGAGCTTGGTTCGCGCAATTGTGTAGCTTTGGAAGCTTACACTCTTTGGGTGAAGAAGAGAGCTATGGAGTTGAAGATGCCTTATCCTTGTGAAAGACCTATGTCTATGGTTGTGGTTGAGCCATTAACTCTCCATAACCAAGATGTAGAGGAGTTGGAAGACGCGCTCCCCAAGATGAAGCAAAAAGGATATGTAGGAAGAGCGTTTCCGTGCTTTGACAAAGATGAACTTATTGAGCTACTTGAAGACCGAGTGACAAAGAGACAGAGAGAGCCAGAGGTTTCATCTTCTAGCATGCCTCAGCCTTCCGTTGCTTGGAAGAAGATTGTTGACCAGCTTGTCCTCGAGAAGACTCAGATGAAGGCTTCTTTTGAGACCGAGATCCGTCGCATTCGAAGGAAGTACGCGCCTTTAGCCAGATCTTCTGACATTGTTGTTAGGGATCCTTAGGATGACTAGTTTTCTCTTCTCTTATATCTTTTTATTTTGGTTTCTGAAATTGTACTCAGTGTAATCCTTCCAATTTATATAAATAAGAAGAGATTTTTGGTCATATAAAATTGTTGCAATTGCCATTTAAATATTATATATTTTCCAATGATATAATGAATTCCTTGAAACATAAAAATAATCAAGCATTACATTCCATGCATCATTTGCATAAGCAGGATTTTTCCAGGTGTCTGATTGGTGTTTCTTCTGTGCTTTAGCCAAGCTGACTCACCGGTACAATACCCGAGCCAATCATTTGAAAATTATGGAGCATTTGGAGCAAGAGAACAAAGAGCTGAATGATGAGATCGCCCGCCTGACTGCCATAATGGAGTCTGTTCTTGCTGCTCAAAGCCAAGTTTCTCCAATACCTGCAACTCCTCCCGCGAGGACTGTTACTTCAGAGGTGACTACCTCTACCATGCCTGCTACTACCACCCATTTCGCGCCGAATATGCCTGCCAGATTCCTGTGGGGAATGCCGCCCAACTTTGTGCCAGAAGGCTTTGCGCCTACATTTGCGTCCGTGCCGGCATCTAGCCCGACCATGTCCGTGCCACCTCCCGTTGTGCATAATTTTCCTCACGTAGAGGACACCATCTATCATTCCGAGCCATCTGAGGGTCCGGATGTTTATGAGAAGATGGACGAAATGAAAGATTAATTTCTTGAGTTGCGCAAGGAATTGAAGACACTGAGAGGTAAAGATCTGTTTGGGAAGAGTGCTGCCGAGTTGTGTTTTGGTGCCCAATGTCAAAATCTCGGTGAAGTTCAAAGTGCCTGACTTTGAAAAATATAAGGGGAACTCTTGTCCGTTCAATCATCTTGTGATGTATGCCCGCAAGATGTCAACTCAGACTGACAATGATCAATTTCTTATTCACTACTTCCAGGATAGCTTGTCTGGTGCTGCACTCCGTTGGTACATGGGGTTGGATAGTGCAACCATTTGCACTTTCAACGACTTGGGAGAGGCTTTTGTGAAGAAATACAAATATAATGTGGACATGGCGCCAGATAGAGACCAATTGAGGTCTATGTCTTAGAAGGATAAAGAGACATTCAAAGAGTATGTGCAAAGATGGAGGGAGTTGGCTGCCAAGATCACTCATCCTTTGGAGGAGAAAGAGATGACAAAGATCTTCTTGAAAACTCTGAGTTCATTTTATTATGAACGCATGATTGCGAGTGCCCCTAGTGATTTTATCGAAATGGTAAGTATAGGGATGAGACTTGAGGAAGGAGTCCGTGAAGGACGTTTGTCAAGAGATGAGGCGTCAACGAGCAAGAGATATGGTAGCAACTTCGGTAAGAAGAAGGATAGTGAAACCAACGCAGTAATCAGTGGGAGGCAGAGGAGGCCTCAGATCAGAAGAAATCCACCACCCCGTCAACATCATCATCATCAAGTGTTATCAGTAATTCCGGTATTTTCCAATCAACAAGCAACACCAATTCAACAACAACAACAACATCAACCTCAACAACAACAACCGCAACAAAGAACGAACACCTACAACAACAAAAATACCAACAACAATCATCACCAGTAGAACTTTGAGAGGAAGAAGGTCTCTTTTAACCCGATTCCTATGTCGTATGCAGAGCTGTATCCTTCGTTAGTTCTCAAGAGCTTAATTCAACCGAGGAACCCACCGCAGATCCCAAAACCACTTCCCTGGTGGTATAAACCTAAGCTTCGTTGTGCTTTTCATCAAGGAGCACCCGGGCACGACATTGAAAATTGCTATCCATTGAAGTATGAGGTTCAAAAGCTTATGAAGAGTGGTATGGTGTCCTTTGAGGACCGCGCGCCAAATGTAAAAGCAAACCCTTTGTCCGCTCATGGGAACTATTCAGTAAATATGGTGGACGGTTGTCCTGGAGAATTCAAGGTTTTTGATGTCCGGTTTATCCGAAGATCCTTGGTGCAGATGCATAAGGATATCTGTTTGGTGAGTGACTGCGAACATGATCATGATGGTTGTGTTATTTGTAGTGTGAACCCAAGAGGGTGTGATGTGGTGAAAAGGGACATCTGGCGTCTGATGGATGAAGGCATGATTCAGATTGTTCAATCCCGTCATGTAGATGACGATGTGAATGTCATAGTGCCCGTTTTCAAGCAACAAGAGCGGTTGGTAATCCAGTATGATAACATCAACAATAAGAACGCCATTCAAAGATTAGTATCGTTGTTGGTAATACGGTTAGCGGGCCCAGTCCCGTATTCATCTGATAAGGTTATACCGTACCAGTACAATGCTACAACGATAGAGAATGGTCAAGAGGCCCCGTTACCTATGACTAGTTCAGTAGTGAGCATTGTCGATGTAACAAAAGTGACCCGTAGTGGTCGAGTGTTTGTGTCGGTGGTCCCAGAAAGTAAAGAGGAAACAATTATTGGTAAGAAGGTGGAGGTACCTAATGTAGAACCAGTTGGCTGTTCAAAAGATAAGTCTGGTGAATCCAGCAACTTGAAAGCCAATGATGATGATGAGGTACTCCGATTGATAAAAAAGGGAGAGTTTAATGTGGTTGAGCAGCTGCTCCAGACTCCCTAAAAAATTTCCGTGTTGTCTCTGCTTTTGAATTCCGAAGCACACAGAGAAGCACTACAGAGAGTTCTTGAACAGGCATATATAGAGCAAGATGTTACTGTGGATCAGTTTGATCACATCGTGGCTAACATCACTTCATGCAATAATTTGAGCTTTTACGATGAAGAACCCCCCGAGGAGGGAAGAAATCATAACATGGCTTTGCATATTTCAGTGAACTGTAAGGAAGATGCTTTGTCAAATGTGCTTGTTGACACCGGTTCATCACTCAATGTGATTCTGAAGTCAACTTTGTCAAAACTATCTTACCAAGGATCGCCCATGAGGTACAGTGGTGTAATTGTCAAAGCCTTTGATGGCTCGCGCAAAACGGTAATTGGTGAAGTGGACCTTCCAGTTAAGATAGGTACGAGTGATTTTCAGATTACTTTTCAAGTAATGGATATCCACCCGGCCTACAACTGTTTATTGGGAAGGCCATGGATTCATGAGGCAGGGGCTGTTACCTCCACTATACACCAGAAGCTCAAATTTTTCAAGAATGGCAAGCTTGTGATTGTTGGAGGAGAGAAGGCGCTGTTGGTTAGCCATTTGTCATCTTTCTCGTATGTTGAAGCTAAGGATGAGGTTGGAACTCCGTTTCAAGCCTTATCTATTGCTGCTGAGAAGAGAATTGGGGCACCTATGTCCTTATTGAAAGATGCCCAGAAGATTGTTGAAGAAGGTACTGTTGATCAGTGGGGGCGCATGGTAGAGGTCTCCGACAACAAAGGAAGAAATGGTTTGGGGTTCCAGAAAGGCTTATCAACTGTTAGATCTGAAAATATGAAACTCAGCTTCCGTAGCGGAGGGTTCATTCATGGCAATGAACAACACTTAGATGCTGTGCTAGAGGATAGCGAAGAGGAAGACTGCACCAACTTTGTAACGCATGGAAAGACATGCAACAATTGGATTGTTGTTGATATTCCTGTTATTTTGCATCGATCTAAGGAATTGCTTTTATATTTTAAAATCCTTCTTCTATGCCTAAGGGAGAAGTGAACATTGTTTGGGCATTTTTAAATTGATCATCAATAAAATTAATTCTATTCATCCACATCTATGGTGTTTTGTTTTTACTTTTTCCTTTATTCTAAAAATGGTAATCACAAAAAACATAAATAAACAATATAATTGTCCATCTGCATAATATTTGGTCACAAATTCAATTCTCTAAAATCAAAATATCAAATCATTATGCAGGTTGGTTCCTAACCCCATTGAATATAATGATCATTCTCCTTCTCCAAATTTTGAATTCCCTGTGTTTGAGGCCAAGGAGGAAAGTGATGTGGAAGTGAGTGATGAATTGTCTCATCTTCTTGAGCAAGATGAAAAGATTATTCAGCCGTTTGAAGAGCAGATTGAGCTAGTCAACTTGGGTTCCGAAGATGATGTGAAGGAAGTTAAGATTGGGTCTCGATTGTATCCAGATGCTAAGAAGGCGTTGATTGATCTTCTTCGAGAATATTCAGATGTGTTTGCTTGGTCCTATCAAGACATGTCTGGTTTGGATTCTGAGATTGTGGAGCATAAATTTCCGTTGAAGGCAGAATGCCCGCCAGTCAAGCAGAAGTTGAGAAGAACGCATCCTGATATGGCTGTGAAAATCAAAGAGGAAGTGTAAAAGCAGATTGACGCCGGTTTCCTTGTAACCGCGGAATATCCGCAATGGGTGGCCAATATTGTGCCTGTGCCGAAGAAAGATGGAAAAGTCCGCATGTGTGTCGACTATAGAGATTTGAATAAAGCCAGTCTGAAGATGATTTCCCTCTGCCACACATTGATATGTTGGTAGACAATACTACTAAATTCAAAGTCTTTTCGTTAATGGATGGATTTTCTGGATATAATCATATCAAGATGGAACCCGAAGATATGGAGAAGACCACATTCATTACACCCTAGGGAACATTTTGTTATAGAGTGATGCCTTTCGGTCTAAAGAATGCTGGTGCAACTTACCAGAGAGCGATGACTACTCTTTTTCATGATATGATGCATAAAGAGATTGAAGTTTATGTCGATGACATGATTGCTAAATCGATTGATGAAGAGGAACATGTTGAGCATTTGTTGAAGTTATTCCAGCGTTTGAGGAAGTATAAACTCCGCTTGAATCCCAATAAGTGTACTTTTGGTGTTCGTTTTGGTAAGTTATTGGGCTTTATTGTCAGCGAGAAGGGTATTGAAGTTGATCATGCCAAGGTCAAAGTAATACAAGAGATGCCTGCGCCCAAAATTGAGAAGTAAGTCAGGGGTTTTCTCGGCCGCTTGAATTATATTTCCAGATTCATTTCCCACATGACTGCCACATGTGTGCCTATATTCAAGCTTCTTCGGAAAGATCAGTCTTGTGATTGGACAAGCTTTTGATAGTATCAAGGAATATCTGCTTGAGCCTCAGATTTTGTCTCTACCTATTGAAGGAAAACCATTGATCGTGTATTTGACTGTGCTTGAAGATAGTATGGGTTGTGTTCTTGGTCAGCAAGATGAGACTGGAAAGAAAGAATTTGCGTACTACTACCTCAGTAAGAAGTTCACCGACTGTGAGACTCGGTATTCTATGCTTGAGAAGACTTATTGTGCATTGGCTTGGGCTGCTAAGCGTCTGCGTCAATACATGTTGAATCATATCACTTGGTTGATATCCAAAATGGATCTAATCAAGTATATATTTGAGAAGCCTGCTTTAACTAGGAGAATTGCCCGTTGGCAGATGTTGTTATTAGAGTATGATATCGGATACCGAAATCAGAAAGCAATCAAAGGTAGTATCTTGGCTGATCATTTGGCTCACCAACCAATTGAAGATTATCAGTCAGTGCAATATGATTTTCTAGATGAAGAGATTTTGTACTTGAAAATGAAAGATTGTGATGAACCATTGCTAGAAGAAGGGCCAGAACCTGGTTCCCGTTGGGGCATGGTATTTGATGGAGCTGGTAATCAATATGGAAATGGCATTGGGGAAGTTATTATTACTCCTCAAGGCACACACCTACCATTTACAGCTAGATTGACTTTCAAGTGTACAAACAACATGGCTGAATATGAAGCTTGCATTATGGGGCTTGAAGAGGCCATGAATCTCAGAATCAAGTATTTGGATGTCTTCGGTGATTCGACTTTGGTTGTGAATCAAATCAAAGGAGAATGGGAGACAAATCAATCCGGTTTGATACCGTATAGAGATTATGCGAGGAGGATTTCAACTTTCTTTAAAAAGGTTAAGTTTCATCATATTCCTCGAGATGAAAACCGAATGGCAAATGCTCTTGCAACATTGGCATCAATGATTGTAGTAAAGTATTAGAATGAAGTTCCTAATTTATCTGTGATGCGTCTTGATAGGCCAACTCATGTGTTTGTTGTTGAAGAGATTAAATATGAATGCTTCCTCCAAAGTCAGATTTACCCGCCTGGGGCATCTTTGAAAGATAAGAAGATTTTGAGAAGAATAGCCGGTAATTTCTACTTGAATGGTGATATACTGTACAAGAGAAACTTCGACATGGTTTTGCTCAGATGCGTGGATAGACACGAAGCAAACTTGTTGATGACCTAAGTGCATGAAGGTTCCTTTGGTACTCATTCCAATGGACATGCAATGGCGAAGAAGATGTTGCGAGCAGGTTACTATTGGCTGACAATGGAATATAACTGTTGCCAATTTGTGAAGAAATGCCACAAGTGTCAAATTTATGTTGATAAGATTCATGTTCCTCTGAAACTATTGAATGTTATCTATTGAACATCGTTTCATTTTGGTGTCAATTGACTACTTCACAAAATGGGTTGAAGCGGCATCGTATGCAAATGTAACCAAGCAAGTTGTTATAAGGTTTATCAAGAATCAAATCATATGCCATTATGGTGTGCCAAGTAAGATCATTACTGATAATGGATCGAACTTGAATAACAATATGATGGAAGCTCTTTGTAAAGGCTTCAAGATTGCACATCATAATTCCTCTCCCTACAGACCCAAGATGAATGGGGTTGTTGAAGCTGCGAATAAGAACATCAAGAAGATTATCCAAAATATGGTTGTCACATATAAGGATTGGCATGAGATGCTCCCATTTGCTTTGCATGGGTATCGTACATCCATCTGCACTTCAACAGGGGCAACCCCTTTCTCTTTATTTATGGTATGGAAGAAGTACTCCCCGTAGAGGTTGAGATTCCTTCATTGCGTGTTCTCATGGAAGCCAAGTTGACTGAAGATGAATGGTGTTAGACTAGGTTTGACCAGTTGAATTTGATATAAGAGAAGAGATTGACTACCATGTTTCATGGTCAGTTGTATAAGCAAAGGATGAAGAAAGCTTTTGATAGGAAGGTCAAACCTCGTGTATTTAGAGAAGGAGACTTTGTGCTCAAGAAGATTTTGACATTCAAGCCATATTCCAGAGGAAAATGGACTCCTAATTATGAAAGCCCATATGTTGTTAAGAGAGCCTTTTCAGGTGGTGCTTTGATTCTTACAACTATGGATGGTGAAGAGTTCACTCGTCCTGTGAACACAAATGCAGTCAAGAAATACTTCGCCTAGAAAGAAAAGAACATCTCGCTAAGTTGAAAACCCGAAAGGGCGGCTTAGGAAAAAATGAGCGTCTCGGTGGATTGAAAACCCGAAAGGGAGATCCAGGCAAAAATTAGAGACATAAAACAGAAAGAATTTCCCGATAAGTCGAGTACCCCACCTTGGGGCAACTTATGCAAAAATTAGGGATTATGGCAAGTAACTGCATTTTGCTGGTCTTCAGTGTTTTGAAGGCTTGTTTGAACACCAGGATTGACAACAGTTCATCTTCAGCAGCGGTCAAGAGTACAGTGGATATCAAGAGTTGGTAGAAGGATTAAGGATCATTTGTATTCAATGTAACCCTTTTCCATGTAAATTACCATTTTCAACTTTGTAAAATCTATGGAGTCTTGTCATTTACAGACTACCATTCTATTAAATAATGTTGAGCTTTTATCCAAATTGTTTCTACTCTTATTTACTTCGGCCAATAGTTTTAATTTTTATTATGATCATTTTTGAAATTAAATTTTTAAATCAAAATCAAGTTTGATTTAATATAAAAGCAAGAATTTTTTCCAAAGCAAGTAAAGGGAATATCAACAACATTTCAATAAATAACAAGTCCTTAAGTGTGAAGCATCAGAGGTTCCCCAAGCAGTTAACCCTTTGGGTATCCCTAGACGTTAGTGTTGATTCAATTCCTCGGTGGAATGTTTGATCCTCGGTGGAGTTTCTTTGTCCCCAGCTGATTTGGTTGATCCAGATACCCTACGGCGTGTTGTTTTCCCCGACAGAGTTTCTGCTGTCCCCAACGGAGTTTCTGCCTTCTCCAGCGAAGTTCGTATTTCCTCAGCAAGGTTGATCTTCAGAGATGGTTGATCTTCCCCATTAGATCATTTTGGTGTCCCCACTAATCACCACTCAATTTTCTCCCAGTAAGAGTTTCTTCCTGGTTTCTGAGCAGCTTTTGTTGATTATTTCTCTATAGGGCTGTCTCCCATTTTTATGGTGTTGACCTAAACTTCCCCACATATTAGATGTTCTATCCTCAGCAGATCTCCTCTTTCCCCAGATAGGTTTGAACCTTTGGGATGTTGATCTTTCTGTTCTCCGGCAGTTGTCTCCATATTTTATGGATTGACCAAGGATTGTACCGGTGGTTCAAATTCTTTATGACACCTCTGTAGCCTTTGCGATTGTTTTGTCAGCATAATCATCATATATACATATACATATACATATACATTCATATAATTTCATAATTTGCATATCCTGCATCTTCATATTTGATTTGTTTGAGATTCTCATTCTCTATTATGGCGGTACTTTATCCTCATACCAAATCTGGTGCCTGTCCTCCTTCAATTATAGAGTGTCAGCCCCTTAATCAGAAAGACTTTAACCTTTCTCTGTTTCCCCACTGAGTTTGTTTCCTCGTGGATGGTTGTTATTTCAGTTTCCTCTCCAGTAGATTTTATGGATGGAATTACTCCCCTTGAGTTATGTCCTCATTGGGTTGAGTTTTGATTGACCGTTTTCTTTCTAGCTCTTACCTAGACAGATGCTTTGGTCCCCTAAGAGTCTATTACCTAGTAACTGGTGATATTCTTCTTAGTTTGCAGTTTGCTACTTCTTTCCCAAAACCCGACGAAAGTACCCCTTTTTCTCCTCAATAGAGTCCCCAAGAAGTATATCTTTGATATGTTCATCCTAACCGATGACGGATATCTTTCTTTTCCCTGCATGAGTTTATCCTTGATATGTTCACTTTAACCAGTGACGGATATTCTCATTTTTGGTATTCTACCCAGTAAAAAGGTAGTTGTAATCCCTATTTTGTTCCCTAGAGAGTTAATCCTTGATATGTTCATCTTAACCGATGACAGGTTTTCTTCTCCTTGTGGTTTTCTACCCAGTAACCGGTAGTTGTAAATCCTACTTTGTCCCCTCGCAGAGATAATCCTTGATATGTTCATCCTAACCGGTGACGGATTTTCTCTCCGACGGTTTTCTATCCAGCTTTCGATAGATGTAATTCCTACCCTTTTTGTTTAGTTGGTATATCCTTGATATGTTCATCCTAACTAATGACGGGTATCCTCCTTGCCATTTCCAGGCAAGTTAATCCTTGATATGTTCATCTTAACCGATGACGGATTTTTCTTCCCTGTTGTGTTTATCCTTGATATGTTCATCCTAACCGATGACGAATACTCTTACCCTTGGTCTTCTGCCCAGTAGCTGGTAGATGTAAATCCTATTTTCCGCAGTTTTCCCCAGCAAGGCTATTCTTACCTAGTAACCAGTAATGAATACTCCTTCATGATGGTTCCCAGCGAGTCATCCTTGATATGTTCATCCTAACCGATGACGGATGTACTCTCTATCATATCTTTATTATCTCCTTACCCAGTAGCAGGTAGTAGATAATAGATTTCTGCTCCTCCCGTGTTGAAGTTTATCTTCCCCAGTTGAGTTGAGTGCGCGTTTCCTTAGTGAAATAGTTGTTCCCCTACGTGAGTCGAGTACCTCAATTTTATCCTGACTTACTCGTATCCCCTGCAGATGTCGTGATTTCCCCGGATGAGTCTTTCCATTTTGTATGGAATTCCTCGAGTCCCCCGATAGTTTTAAGTCGTAGCCTGGCCTACGCATAACTCCTTTTCCCCCTAGAGTCTTTGTCTCCCAAGTGAGTTTTCCTTACGGAATACATTATACTCCTGCGGACTTTCGGTCTCTCTGATTTCTTTTCCTGTGTGGCAATATTACCCCCACAAAGAATTTACTTTTGCATTCGTGTCATATGCATCATGAGGTCTCTTAGGGACCAAAATTTGTTTCTATATGTTGTTATTTAAGCCCATTCTACTGAGTCGAGCCAGAGATTTTAACCTTCACCTCGTCAGTTAGAATGTCCTTAAATAGGGGCAGCTGTAAGACCCCAATTTTGACCCTAAGATCCCTCATGCAAATCCATCATAAACATTAGTATTGGGATCATACCTTGGCATCCTCCTTACCCCTCTTTCATTGGGTTTATTTTGGGAGAGATCACCAAGCACTTTGTGATTATATCATCCTTGTATTTTATCATTTCACTAACCAAAATACCAAAAATATGTCTTTTCATTTGTCTAACTCTTTTGTAGGAAGGGCATGATCACATTGATTCATCAAGTTCACATCTAGGGTTTGAGACCCTCATGAACAAAGAGCACAACCGATAATTGATTCAAGAACGGTTATGAACATCATATATGAGTCCCAATGTTCTCTACATATTATATTGATCAAGTTTTCTTCAAGAGTTTGAGGGTGATTTGCCTTGGAAACCCTAGTTTGACTGTGTATCTTGAGTAACTTCTCCAACAAGATATCTCACCGATTGATCAAATTTCTCAAGGGACACTCCAAAAATAATTATCTTATACATATATGATCTACCATGAGCCAAGAAAGTCAAGATAATTGGAAGTTAGCAAGTTGGTTGATGGTGGTTGGCCAGATGAATTCATCTAATCAAAACTGGTTCTCCCAAGACCCTATCTCCTACAATTTTCACCATATGAAAATGATTCCAAGAGAAAACATACTCTAAATGACATTCCAAACAAATTTCATGTTGATACCTAGAGCTATTTTTGCTTGGAAAATCATTTCCTATGTTGAAACATTATAAGTCATTTTGTCTAAACCCTAATTTGAAAGTCAACTTCCCAAGGCCATAAATTTCTCAATTTGTATGAGATGAAATATTTCCAAGTTTCATAATAAAGTTCAACGTGTCTACTTCAACTTTGATGTTTGGAGTGGGAGCTAATTCAACTTTTTTGAGAATGTGATATGAGGTTACATTATAGGTCACTTTTGACTTATACCATTGATCAATTGATTTTTCCAAACTTCAAAAATGCATAACTCTATCATTTCAAATCCAAATGACATGAAATTGGTGACAATTTTTAAGGTCTTTGAGAGAGCTATAACTTTTATGAATACACTTTTCTTTTTTGAAGCTCATATAAAAAGTTAAGCAAGGTGGAACATTGAGGTATATGGCTTGACACATAGAAAATTTTTGATATGTCAAAAATTTCCAAACTTCCACCTCAAATTTCTCCAAGTTCCAAGCTCTAAATGAAAAAGTGTTGAACATGGAAGTTGTTCCTCTTGATCTCATCTTTCCAAAGAGCTCAAATTCATACATTTTGGACAAGGAATGCATAGGTTGCGCATGGCATGAACATAATGATATCACTTGGCAAGGATCAAACTTCAAACATCAATGCACACTTGCCTTGCAATCCAAGCTTAATTCAGACCATCCAACATTCATTTGTGGACCTCAAGCAATGATTTTCTGGGCCTGTGCGTGCCCATGCACCCTTGCATCACCATTTGCCAAAATTTGAAAGTGATTTGAAGTGTGCAATTATCAACTGTTTTGGCTATAAATAGAGCTTCAATTGCTCATAAATGAACACACATTCGCGCCAACTTTGATCCCCCATCTCAAACCCTCACTTTGCAAAGGATAAGCCTGAGAAATTCTCTTGAATTTGAGGTTGAATTTCCACTGTTTTGAAATTCAAATCTCCAGGAATCCATAGCCTTTCAAGCATCTAATCCTTCTTCTGCAAGCAAGTGGAGTGAGATCAAGCACAAGCAAGATCAAGACCATTTGAATCCAGAACTCCATTGAAGGTATTTTCCAGAAATATTGAACTCTTCGATTCTCTCAAATTCTTGCTCAATTCTATTGATTCTTTGGTTGTCTGAAGTCCTACCAATGTAGGCAAGAAGATTGAGTTGCTTTGATGCCAAATCAAAGCAACTCAGTTCATGTACCTCAAATTTCAACTCCATATATCTCTTAATATACTTTGAGTTAGAGTGAATTGAGGTCAGATTCAAGCTCAATGCCATTTTTACTTTAAAATCATGTCCTTGTTTTTAATTTTGGTGATGGTTGATGGTGGACCAGTCCGATGAAGTCTACCGGAGAAGATGACCAAAGCTCTGGCTTCGGCGATGCGTTGACAAGTCTCTGAACCACATGATCCATTCATTTTGTTTTAATCCTAGGCGTTGGTTTTGATTACCAAAGTTGTCACGCGCTAACTAAGGACTATGGTGGATAGCGCGCTCCTGGCCACTGGATCTGCCACCTCAATTAATGAGGGAGATCAAGTGGTCCATGTATTTTTGATTTTCTGAATTTTCATTTTATTTTCTTTATTTTCAATAATTCATATTAAATTCAATATTGATCCAAAAAATGTGGGACTTTCACCAAATATTTTCAAATATTTTCCTCTTTCATATTCTGAATTAAAATTATTTTTTGGGTCATTTTTAATATTTTTCATGAATTAATTGATTTTACATTTGTTTTTAATTGTTTAAAAATATTTTTAAATGTCCAAAAATTATGAATTTTTTTCTCCAAGGTCCTTTGACCTTGTTTGACCTATGATAAATCTCATGGCCATTTCTTTGGTGTTTTGATGAGATTTTAGGAATTGGACAAACCATATTTAATTTAAATGCACTATTTTATTATTTTTAATTGAATAAATGTCAAATAAATTTGTTGACAAATTGTGATGACTTTGTTTATGTTTGACTCTTGTTGTTGGGCCTTGGTCAAGGTTGATTTGACTTTGTCAAATTAATATCATTGGATTTAGGGGATTGATGGAATATACATTCCATCTCCCAAAATGAATGAATGATATTAATTTGGTAAAAGTCCTCCTTTGACCAATTTGTGATTTCATTCATTCCCCTCCCACTTCATCTTATTCCTCTTCTTCATTCATTCACTCCATTTGGCCTATGATATCTCAAAGTCCTAATGCTAGTTGATTGAAAAATTAACATGAGTATGGATGAGATTAGGCCACACCTTTTGCATATTCTTTTTGTGTGTGGTATGTTTCATGAGCATAGTCCATTATACTATGCCTCTAACATGCATTAACACCAAAATTCTATTGCTCGACCTCAAATAGTTATGACTTCTACATAAGTCCAATTACGATTGCTTAACACAACGCTAAATTTGTGACATAAAAGGCATAAGCATTCTAGTTAGTGAGATTGTAAGTCTCCCCTCTTTCATGGTATTGTGTGGAAACTTGGCCTTCTTTCCTTCCTTTGGAAGATGTTTTGGTTCAAGGATCCATGCTTGTGATAAGTGGGTTGAGTGTTCTCCAAAGAATGTCTTGAAATGAAAAGCAAAAGCAAAACAATACTAACTCCTAACCTATTAACTATTAACTTTTAACTTCTAGCCTTTACCTTAATGCAATTTACTTTTAGCACTCTATTTCATTTGCCATTGTTCATTTCATTCTAATTGTTTATGCTAATGCAATTTTCACTTTGTCCATTTGGACCATATTGTATGATATATTTTGTTTGTGTATACTTTGCTTGTTTGTCTGGTCTTTGACCATTAATGTAAGTAATAATAACAAAAACCCTAAAAAACTTTTGAGTGGACTGTTAGCTTGATCTTGGACAAATGGACTTAGAATCTAGGCAACCTTCCTATGCTAATGGACTTGGCCAATGCCAACTTGTTGAAGAACCAAGTGCTTGCAATTTAAAATTCATCTGATACATCTTTAAAGACCTCTCTAAGATTCATCTGCAACATGATCATTGTGAAGCTGTTATTTTGAACCCGTGACTTGTGGAATTCATCTATTACATGGGTTATTTTGGAAGAAGATCATGGAATGGATAAGCTTGGATGTGGCCATCTTTATTTTATGCCTTTCTCTTCAAGATAATATAATTGTGCATTTGTGTGTTGCTTGATTCTAAAATTCCAAGGGAATTCTGGGTTTCTATTGATGAAATTCTAGTTAACAGAATTTCGATGTCACACGGGATGTTATGACATCCAATTCTGCGCAGACAAGAATTATGCAGAACTTAAAAAGTAAGTGCAGTAAATAACACAAGGAATTATTTACCCAGTTCGGTGTCACACACACCTACGTCTGGGGGCTACCAAGCCAGGGAGGAAATCCACTATTAGTAGTATTAATTCAGACCTTAAACCAACTGTTTAATCCTATCACTTAATACCTACCCAATGCAATTTCAATCTTACACTAAGATCAGAGTTCCTACTCACTCCCCCTCAATCAACTCAATGACTACAACCTTTAATTAGATTAAAGTTAATGGTGAAGTCACACTTCAAACAACTCTTGATTGTGCTTAACAACTTTAATCAAGATACACAACACTCACGCTTAAAAGCTTAGAGTGACACAACACTTACAACTCAATGAACACCCTAGTCCAATGCAATCATCTAGGTGATAATTGCTTGGCTCACAAGATACACCTAATACAAGACACCCAAAAATACAACAGTGAAGTATGATGGAACACTAAAATCTTCACGCCTAAAATCCCCGAGTTCTGAATGAAGGATTGCCATCCTTTTATATTGCAGCACTTGGGCCTTGTACTTGTATTTCCTGAAATTAAGGTCATGCAAGTTAACCTAATTTCCACATATTAAGGTACTAACAAATAGGCTATTTGTTAGGTTCATTAATTGTAGCTCAGTTGTTAGTTTCCTGGATTTTAGCTCAGCTGTTGGATTCCTGAAGAATAACCTGAGAAAAATGCTGAAACAGAAAAACTAACCAACTTACAATTTAGCATATGCTGTCAGGAATGAATGTCACAACATTCAGTTTGACGTCCAAGGCATAGACCATACGCTAAGTCTGTTATTTTCCTGAAAACAGACTGTACAAAATGATGTACTGTAAAGGACCAACCAGTCCATACTTCAGTATCAGCTTACATTAATAAATGTCAAAACATCCACTTTGACATTTACACATAGAGCCTTATGGCATGGTCTGTTATCCTCTTGAAGAACAGACTGAGATACATACTGAACTGTAGCAGAAAACCAACCTGCCTATTATTCAGTATATGCCGTCAATGATGGATGTCATAACATCCAGTTTGACATTCAGACAGTAGGCCTTATGCCAGGTCTGTTATTCCCTTGATAAACAGACTGAAATTAAATATTGAGTTATAACAGACAACCAACTGTTCTATACCTCAGTATCTGCTGTCAGGAATGAATGCCATAATATCTAGTTTGACATTCTGTAAATCCTGTATTAGCTAAACCTGCAACATACTACTCAAGTATGTCATGACATCAGTCAAGACACCAGAGTACAGTTAGATGTTCTAACCCAAAATGCAGCCAATCAAACATCTCCAAAGCATGTCATGACATCAGTCAAGACATTAGAGTCCAGTTAGTGTTTTAACATAAAATGCAGCCAATCAAGCATCTACAAACTCCCCCTTTGGCAAATTTTTGGCTAAAACAACTTGGCATCACAACAGAGTTCACAGCAGCGGAAAACACACATCTAGCGGGGAAATTAACCTAGCTAATACACTCAGAGCAGCAACACACTCACCACAGAAAGAAGTTAAATAAAAACTTCACATATCAGCACACATACAGAAGTTAAATAAAAACTTCTAACAGCAGCACACATACACTCATCACACATAGAAGCTAAATAAAAACTTCTAATAGCAACACACATAAACACACTCACACTCATAGAAGTGGAACATCAGCTGCAGCACAACCTTTGGATTAGAGGATCTTCAATATCTGTTTAATCACATAATCTGTTATCCTGGGGCATCACAGGTGTGACTCCCCCTTTTTGTCAAAAATGTTGCCAAAGCAACACTTTAAATTACAGACCAAAATAAACAGAATTACACATAAATGACAGGAATACAGTAAATGATTTAATCATCTGACTTAGAGTCAGCCTCATCATCAGTTCCATCATCAGAACTGGCCTCCTCTTCACCCTCTACACTTTGCCTTGCAGCTCCTTCTGTAGCCTCAGCAGCTTCACCAAGCACACCATCATCAGACATCTCCAATTTGATAATCAACTTTTCCAAAGTGAGCTTCCTTGCCTCTAGCTCTTTGCAAGTCTCTCTGAGTATGGCAATGACAGCAGCTTTATCTGGTTGATTGCCAACACTTGATGTCTCTCCTGTTGTTATGGCAATGTCAGGGACATGCTTACCCAGGAACAATTTATAATTGAAGGCCAACAGACTCTCTCTTCTTTTCACAAAGTCATTCTCTGTCAATATGTTTGGAAATTGATTCAGCACAATGCCACATATGAGGGAAGGAAAGGCTATAGGCCCCTTCACACTGAAGCTCCCAGCATGTTTCATGGTTTGATAAAAAATGTAGGTTCCATAGTCAAACTTTGCTTTGGTTCCAACAGCATAGATGAACTTTCCAAGCATCACAGACACAGTGGATTTGTGATTTGTGGGCACCCAGTTGGCAGCTCCAATTTTGTGTAGCATAGCATACTTCACACTGAGTTTGCTGGCCACCAACTTACCTTTAAGAGGCCACTTCCTGACTTGATTTGCAGTGATGACTTGACAGATTCTGTCGTCAGTCACTTCAAGCTCAGGTTGAGCTACATCAGGTCTTCTCAAATACAGGTTGATAACTGAGGGAGAGAAGTTCACACACTTGCCTCGCACATATACTTTTCTGAATTCTCTGGACTTTCCATCTGCACATTCCTCAGACACATTGACAATAAACTCCTTTACTAAAGTCTCATAGCACTTTGGGAGTTGTGTCACAGTTTTCATTAACCCTGCCTCTTGAATCAGGTCTACAATCTCCTTACACTCCAGGGCATTCTGAGCCAGTTCCCTCTCCAAGGCCAGCCTCTTATGATAGACATACTTCCACCTGTTTACACTAGAAGCAAAATGGAATGACACGTTGTCAATAGGTACCTCAGGGACACTAGCAACCAGCTTGCTAGTGGTTGGCTTCTTCTTAGACAGAGATATTGTGACATCACATGGGACATCTGAATCAGACTCCACAACAACAGACTTGGTCTTCATTTTCTTGGGCACCTCTTTGCTCCAAGATTTCGCAGGCCCATGCCCTTTCCTTTTGAGGGAACTCTCTGTCACCTTTGGATTGGGAGAAGTTGCCACATCAATCTTCCTTGTTGGGGACCTCTGCACCACAGTCTTTTTTTCTCTACTAGTCCTAACCCTTTTGGCTATGCTAGGGACAACTGAGGTCAACAGTTCATTATCAGGGAACTCTTCCAGATTAACTGTGTCAGTTTTAGGGTTGTCACTGACATCATGAGTGACACGGACTGCCTCACTACCCACATTGTCTAAGGGTTTGTCACTTTTTGACCCCTCATGAGCATCAGTTTGCTCAGCATCGTCAGAGACATTCTTTCTTAAGACGACTGCGTTTTCTTGACATGCAACATTATCAGGTATGATAGTGTTTAAGGGAACGGAGACCCCAGAAACCTTATGATTACCAGATAGTATCCCAGTCACCATAGTTGCAATGGCATTGTGCACATACCTGGAGCCTTCCCTGGTTTATTCATCAAGTGTGATTGCCGAGGAGAATCCGGAGACCGTTTCTTTAGGTCTTCTTGCATGAGATGTATTTGCAGCGTCAGCCACAGGATCTTCCCGGTTAGGGTTGCAAGACTCAGAACTGGAGGAATCAGACATGGTTGTGTAGGAAGTTGAGTCGGATTGGTGCGACATGATGAATATCTCGGAGGGGAGATGAACAGTTTCTTTGAGAGAAAGTTTGCAAGACTGAAAGTTGAAACGATGGAATAGGAAACGCTTGTTGCACGAGCAATGTCTATTATTTATTGACCAATCAGAGTGCACTATCAATTGTTTAATAAGTTGACTTACTAAACAGTAAATAACTAACATCATTAGTTGCTATAATTTCTTAGAAGCGCACATTCCTTCTTTGCCCCTAACTTTGTCAAACTGAGTAGCATCCAATGTCATGACATTCTGAGTGACATTGTACTCAGTCTGCATCTGGTTCATCCATACCAGTGGTGAACACCTGCTACCAGACCCTAGGTACTTAGCTTCTGCCGTGGACAATGATACACACTTCTGTTTCTCCCTTGCTACTACACCATTTTGATGAGGTCCAATAGGTGAGGATGACTCATGGCTTTCAATCTGACATTTTCCACAGCCTTTTCTTTCATCCATAAGCAAATTTGGGATTCCTCTAATTGCTTCCTTGGATATGATCTTATTCATTCCTCTTAAATGAAGTTGTCCAAGTCTTCCATGCCACAACTTCACTTCCTGCTCTTCCTTGGCTAAGGGGCACTTTGAGGGGAAGTGTGAGACTTTAGATTCCCATAGATAACAGTTATCTTTGGATCTGGCTCCTCTCATAACTTCCTAATTGCAGCCATTCATCACCACACATCCTTCCTTAGTGAAATGTACATTGAAGCCTTGGTCACATAGCTGGCTTATGCTGATGAGATTAGCAGTTAGTCCTTTTACTAACACCACATTACTCAGTTTTGGAACTCCAGGACAATCCAGCTTACCAACACCATTGATTTCTCCTTTAGCTCCATCACCAAATGTCACATACCTGGTAGCACGAGGTTGTAGATCCACCAATAAGTTGCTCATCCCAGTCATATGTCTTGAGCAGCCACTGTCAAAATACCAGTCTTGTCTGGTAGATGCCCTTGGAGATGTGTGAGCTAGTTTAGCAACCCATTGTTGTTTCTCAATGAGGATATTATGCTTAAATGCCTGCTGCTTAGGTCTGACTTGAGGTGTCTGATTAGCAACCCATTTTTGTTTCTTAATGGGGGCATTCTGCTTAGATGCCTTCTAATTAGGTCTGACTTGAGCAGTCTAGTTAGGATAACCATGCAGCCTATAGCAGAAAGGTTTTATGTGACCAAATCTACCACAGTAGTGACATCTCCATCTCTGAAATTTCTTCTTCTGATGGTTACTCATCCCAGTTCTCTGATGTTGAGACATCGGTTGTGACTTCTGCTTGTGTTTCTGAACTTCAGCCTTTGATCTTTTGAGTTCACTTGAGGATTTCTTAGCAAAGCCTAAACCAGACATGGTTCCTGACTTCTGTCCCACCTTTAGAATCTCTTCCAAGGTGTCAGTTCCTTTATTCAGCATTCTGATGGATTTAGTCATTTGTTCTAGCTTAGATGTCAGCAAAGATATCTCACCATTCAGACCATCTATGACTGTCAGCTGCTTTTGTTTCTCAGCTTCCAGCTCTTTGATGAGTTTCTTCTGCTTTTCTCCTTGGATACAAACTTCTGCACTTTTAACACATAGTTCTTTATATGAAGCAGCAAGTTCATCAAAGGTAAGTTCATCTCCACTTGAGTCATCATCAGAGGCACAGACACTGGTCAGAGCAGTGACATATTTAGCAGATTCTCCTTCTGATTCACTCTCAGAATCTCCTTCGGACCAGGTGACAGATAGCCCTTTCTTTTGCATCTTCAGGAAGGTAGGGCATTCAGCTTTAATATGACCATAACCTTCACATCCATGGCACTGGATTCCCTTGCCTTGAGTGACCTTTTCTTCATATTTTGACCTTCTACTGATGTCATATGAAGAGTTCTTGACATTAGGTCTACCCTGTTGATCAACCTTCTTTATGAACTTGTTGAACTGTCTTCCAAGCATGGCTATGGCTTCTGAAATGCTTTCATTTCCTCCAATGTTTCCTTCTTCTGAATTCTCTTCAGTATTTGATACAAAAGCTATGCCTCTTCTGAAAAGCTATACCTTCATATTGCTGATATCTTGAGCCTCTTCTATGGCTGTGACCTTCATGGAAAATCTCTTTGGAAATGATCTGAGAATCTTTCTTACAAGCTTCTCTTCAGCCATTTTCTCACCTAAGCCACCAGAAGTGTTGGCAATTTCAAGAATATTCATGTGGATGTCATGAATAGTCTCATCCTCTTTCATCCTCAGATTTTCAAACTTGGTGGTCAGCATCTGAAGGTTAGACATCCTCACCTTGGAGTTACCTTCATAAGTTATCTTGAGGGTATCCCTAACTTCCTTAGCCAGCTCACAGTGATGCACCAATCTGAAGATGTTCTTACTTATTCCATTGAAAAATGCATTCAAGGCCTTAGAATTTCCAAGGGCTAATGCCTCTTGCTCCTTGTCCCACTATTCTTCAGGAATTTGCATACTGACTCCATCTTTACGTGTCTTCGTTGGATGTTCCCATCCTTTGTTGACAGCTCTCCAGACATTGCTATCTAGAGACCTTAAGAAGGCTATCATACGAGGCTTCCAGTTATCATAGTTAGAACCATCCAACATGGGTGGTCTATTTGAGTATCCTACATCCTTGTCCATGGTACTAGAAAGTAACTTCCCTAGATCTCACCCAGAAATTAATAGGCAGGGTGCCTGCTCTGATGCCAATTGAAATTCTAGTTAATAGACTTTCGATGTCACACGGGATGTTATGACATCCAATTCTGCGCAGACAAGAATTATGCAGAACTTAAAAAGTAAGTGCAGTAAATAACACAAGGGATTGTTTACCCAGTTCGGTGTCACACACACCTACGTCTGGGGGCTACCAAGCCAGGGAGGAAATCCACTATTAGTAGTATTACTTTAGACCTTAAACCAACTGTTTAATCCTATCACTTAATACCTACCAAATGCAATTTCAATCTTACACTAAGATCAGAGTTCCTACTCACTCCCCCTTAATCACCTCAGTGATTACAACCTTTAATTAGATTAAAGTTAATGGTGAAGTCACACTTCAAACAACTCTTGATTGTGCTTAACAACTTTAATCAAGATACACAACACTCACGCTTAAAAGCTTAGAGTGACACAACACTTATAACTCAATGAGTACCCTAGTCCAATGCAATCATCTAGGTGATAATTGCTTGGCTCACAAGATACACCTAATACAAGACACACAAAAATACAGCAGTGAAGTATGATGGAACACTAAAATCTTCACGCCTAAAATCCCCGAGTTCTGAATGAAGAATTGCCATCCTTTTATATTGCACCACTTGGGCCTTGTACTTGTATTTCCTGAAATTAAGGTCAAGCAAGTTAACCTAATTTCCACATATTAGGGTACTAACAAATAGGCTATTTGTTAGGTTCATTAATTGTAGCTCAGTTGTTAGTTTTCTGGATTTTAGCTCAGCTGTTGGATTCCTGAAGAATAGCCTGAGAAAAATGCTGAAACAGAAAAACTAACCAACTTACAATTTAGCATATGCTGTCAGGAATGAATGTCACAACATTCAGTTTGACGTCCAAGGCATAGACCATATGCTAAGTCTGTTATTTTCCTGAAAACAGACTGTACAAAATGTTATACTGTAAAGGACCAACCAGTCCATACTTCAGTATCAACTTACATTAATAAATGTCAAAACATCCAATTTGACATTTACACATAAAGCCTTATGCAATGGTCTATTATACTCCTGAAGAACAAACTGAGATACATACTGAAATGTAGCAGAAAACCAACCTGCCTATTATTCAGTATATGCTGTCAATGATGGATGTCATAACATCCAGTTTGACATTCAGACAGTAGGCCTTATGCCAGGTCTGTTATTCCCTTGATAAACAGACTAAAATTAAATACTGAGTTATAACAGACAACCAACTGTTCTATACCTCAGTATCTGCTATCAGGAATGAATGTCATAACATCTAGTTTGACATTCTGTAAATCCTGTATTAACTAAACCTGCAGCATACTACTCAAGTATGTCATGACATCAGTCAAGACACCAGAGTACAGTTAGATGTCCTAACCCAAAATGTAGCCAATCAAACATCTCCAAAGCATGTCATGACATCAGTCAAGACATTAGAGTCCAGTTAGTGTTTTAACATAAAATGCAGCAAATCAAACATCTACAATTGACATTCCTGTCTATTGGATTGCTGCCCATTTGGTCAGATCTTTTCAACTCTAAACTTTTAATTTTGTGCATAGGATAGTCTCTTCATCTTCTCCCCGTTTCTTTAACTTCAAAATCTCTCCATCCATTTTTCAAAATCTTCTTTGTGTGAACTACTTTTTGTTCTAAACTTTGACCACTTTTTTGCAAAAAGATAGAAACTTTGGCCTTATGCCATTGCATTTTCAAACTTCTTTTCTAAATCAAACTTGTAAATAAACTTAACTATACTTGACTTAAACTTTCAAAAATCCAAAAAGAACTAACTCATTCAAACCATTTTAGGCCTTTGTGCCTTTCAAACTTAAATTTTGTTAAAATCAATGCATCAACTTTGAAATTTGTATCACGAATTACGAGGTTTTAATCCCTCATTGTTATGTTGGTACGTAGGCACAAGACCGAAGGTCTTGTCAAACACAAAAATATAATTAATGAATTCTTTTCTCATCCCCCCATTCTATTTGTTTGTAAACATCCGTTTGTACAAAATACATATGCACACAAAAAGGGCTCCCTATGAGTACCTAGGACACTTTGAGTGCTAACACCTTCCCTCTGTGTAACCAACCCCCTTACCTATGATCTCTGACTTTTATTAGTTTTTATTTGAAAACTTCTTACTTTTTGGGTTTTGTTCGTACTTTTTCCCTTTTCCCTTGGAAATAATAAAAGCGCGATGGCGACTCTTGTTATTTGATCTCTAGCTTGTCAATAGCTTGATGATCATGAATTTCCCGCTACAAAAAGGAAGTTCATATTCCCTCAATTCCTTATGTGATAAACATTGCTGATGTAAGCATGGTAATATGGAGTGGCCAAGTATTTCCCTCCGAACCTCCGAAGGGTGGGAAAACATGTTCAATTTGAAGTAAGTGCTGATCAATCTGGACAATCTAGTGGCATAAACCAACAGTCTGAAAATGATGAAGTGTTGAAGTTGATAAACAAGAGTGAATACAATGTGGTGGAGCAACTGCTGCACACACCATCCAAAATATTTGTGTTGTCTTTGCCAATGAATTCTGAGGCTCGTAGGGAAGCCTTACAAATGGTTCTGGAACAGTCTTACATGGATCACGATGTGATAATAAATCAATTTGATGGCATTATGACCAATATCATTGCATGCAACAATCTAAACTTCAGCAATGAAGAGCTCCCCGAAGAAGGCAAAAACCATAACTTGGCACTGCATATTTCTATGAATCGTATGAGTGATGCCTTGTCCAATGTGTTGGTTGACACTGGTTCATCTTTGATTGTCATGCCCAAATCCATATTATCGAGGTTGACTTATCAAGGTGCTCCTATGAGGAAGATAAGAATCATTGTAAAAGATTTTGATGGATCCTGGAAGACCGTTATCAAAGAGGTGTCCTCCCATGACAATTGGTCCCCATACTTTTCAAGTAACATTTCAAGTGATGGACATCCATGCGGAATATAGTTGTCTATTGCGCCATCCATGGATACATGTAGCAGGGGAAGTTGCCTAAACCCTTCATCAAAAATTGAAGTACGTAAAGAATGGGAAGTTGGTTACAGTTTGTGGAGAGCATGCTCTGGTGGTGAGTCATCTCTTATCTTTTTCCTATATTAACGCTGATGATAATGTTGGAACTGAGTTCCAAGCTTTGTCCATTGCTGATAATAATGTCATGAGGAATGAGGCGTCAATCTCTTCTTTGAGGGGTGCATAACAAGTAATTGAGAATGGTTCAGTTGAAGGTTGGGAACAGGTTATGATTTTGCCAGAAAACAAGTTCCGAGAAGGTCTGGGTTTTTCTCCTGATCTACAAGAGTTGTCAAGTAGGATGCGGTCATCCGTCCTATCCAAGAAGTGTTCCGCAACAAAGGGTTTATTCATCCTACTCCGCCATAAGTTAATGTTGTTATTGAAGATTATCCTGAAGAGGATTCACCAAGCTTCATAGCGTGTAGAGTGGTTTGCCAAAACTGGACAACTGTTGATGTCCCGACTATTTTTCACATTTCTAAGTAATTCTCCTTGTTTGTTATTTTAAAAATTCTTTTGCTTTTCCCGAGGCGAAAGAGTGTTGTTTCAGGATTTGTTAAAATATTTCCTTTTGCTCTACCTAAGGCGAAAGTGTATTTGTGTAGGGCTTCGTTTCAAGATTTTCAATCATTAATAAAAATGATATTTTGTTTCCCATATTATTATTTTTATTTTTTATTTTTTTGGGAAATGGTAACCTAAAAAAATGATCATAAAAATGATCACTTTCAATATATGCACATCACTTCCACATTTATTTGTGTATAAAATCAAGCATAAATCATATGTGCATATTAATCCATGAAAATCCCATTGAAAACCATGATCCTATGCCATCTATCAACTTTGAATTTCTCGTGTTTGAAGCTGAAGAGGAAGATGTTGAAGAAATTTTTGATGTGATCTCTCGGTTGCTAAAGCACAAGGAGAAGACCATTCAGACTCAAAGAGCAAGTTGAAGTGATCAACTTTGGTTCTGAAGAAGATAAAAAGGAAGTCAAGATTGGCATATTGCTTGTCCAAGATGTTAAAGAGAGGATGGTAGAACTTCTAAAAGAGTATGTGGATGTGTTTTCTTGGTCCTACCAAGATATGCTAGGGTTGGATACAGATATTATGGAACACAAATTGCCGTTAAAGCCAGAGTGTCCACCAGTGAAGCAGAAGTTGAGGAGAACTCATCATGACATGGCTGTAAATATTAAAGAGGAGGTTCAGAAGCAGATTGATGCAGGCTTCCTTGTTACATCAGAATATCCTTAATGGTTGGCCAACATAGTGCCTGTATCTAAAAAATATGGAAAAGTTCGGATGTGTGTTGACTATAGAGATCTGAAAAAAGCTAGTCCCAAGGATGATTTCACGTTGCCACATATTGACATGTTGGTTGACAGTACAACTAAGTTCAAAGTCTTTTCTTTTATGGACGGATTCTCTGGGTACAATCAAATCAGGATTGCGCCAGAAGATATGGAGAAAATAACATTTATTGCGCCATGGGGGGACATTTTGTTATAGAGTGATGCCATTCGGATTGAAGAATGTTGGCGCAACATATCAAAGAGCTATGACCACTCTTTTCCATGACATGATGCATAAGGAGATATAAGTCTATCTGAATGACATGATTTCCAAGTCTGGAACTGAAGAAGATCAGGTTGAATATTTTTTGAAGTTGTTTTAGCGTTTGAGGAAGTATAAACTCCGCTTGAATCTAACAAGTGTACTTTTGGTGTTCGTTCAGGAAAGCTCTTGGGTTTCATTGTCAATCAAAGAGGTATTAAGGTGGATCCGAACAAAGTCATAGCTATTCAAGATATGCCTGCGCCCAAGACGGAAAAGCAAGTAAGAGAGTTCCTTGGACGCTTGAACTACATCTCCAGGTTCATGTCTCACATGACTGCTATTTGTGGGATAATTTTCGAACTCCTCCGAAAGGACCAAGGTTGTATTTGGACTGAAGACTTCCAGGAAGATTTTGATAACATCAATGAGTACCTGCTTAAGCTTCCTATTTTGATTCCTCCAGTAGAAGGAAGGCCTCTGATCATGTATCTGACTACATTTTAAGATTCTATGGGTTGCGTGCTTGGTCAACAAGATGAGATAGGTAGAAAAGAGCATGCCATATATTATCTGAGTAATAAATTCATAGAATGTGAGTCTCGGTACTCTATGCTTGAGAAGACTTGTTATGCCTTAGCTTGGGTTGCTCGTCGTCTCTGTTAATTTATGCTTAATCAAACTACTTTGTTGATTTCCAAAATGCATCCAATCAAGTACATCTTTGAGAAGCCTGCCTTCACTGGAAGAATTGTTTGTTGGAAGATGCTGTTATCAGAATATGACATTGAATATCATACCCAGAAAGAAATCAAAGGGAGTGTCCTAGATGATCATTTGGATCACCAACCAATTGATGGTTACCAAGCTATCAAGTACGACTTCCCAAACGAAGATGTTATGTACTTAAAAAACAAGGATTGTGATGAACCATTGCCAGATGAAGGGCCAGACCTAGAATCCCGTTGAGGATTGATATTTGATGGAGTTGTCAATGTTTACGGTAATGGAATTGGAGAAATCATTGTTACTCCTCAAGGCTCCCATATTCTTTTCACCGTAATGTTGACATTTAATTGTACGGATAACATGGCCGAATATGAAGCTTGCATCATGGGTCTAGAAGAAGCCATTGGCTTGAGAATCAAAATCATGGATGTATATGGAGATTCAACCTTGTTAGTTAATCATATCAAAGGAGAATGGGAGACTCGCCAACCTGGTTTGATTCCCTATAGAGATTATGCAAGGAGGTTGTCAACCTTCTTCAATGAGATTGAATTTTATCATATTCCCCATGAAGATAATCAGATGACAGACACGTTGGCAACCTTATCCTCCATGATTGTTGTGAACCGGTGGAATGATATACCTAAGATTGATGTTATACGCCTTGATAGACTGACACATGGGTTCACGGTGGAAGAGCTCACTAATGACAAAGCATGGTATCACCATTGACTTCCCTTGTTTGATTGCCTAATTTTGTGCCTTGTGCCCATCCTTCTTTGTTAAGAATTATTGTTCCCTTTTGATTGACTTGAATGAATGTTTGCTTACTTGAATGCTTATTCCTTTGAATTTAATTCTTGTTTTAACTTTTGATATGCCATAGAGACATGCTTAGCTTGATTATCTTGTTAATATTTGTATCTTCTTTATTCATTATGTCCCTTCTCTTTTGTCTTTGCTTGTTATCACCTAGATTAGAGGACTAATTTCCAATTAGGGTTGTTTGTGACCTTACCTTTGTACATGTTTGTGACACTTATTTTCAAAGCATGATTAATTGATGATAATTAGTTTATTGTGCCTTAGGTTTTTTACTTGTATTTAATCTCATCTGCTTCACTTAAATTCACTTTCTTATACCATGCTAAGTTAAACACTCCATATTTGTAGTCTTGTATGCTAACTTGTTTAAGTGTTTGCTTTCTTTGGGCTCTCTAATGCCAAAACCTATTGTGCATGACCCTTAGGACATTGATTATCATGTCTAAGTGTTTACTTTGATGATAAGTTGCTGCCCCATGAATTTTTTATAACATGCTCATTTGGTTGGTTAATCTTTGTTTGTGAGTTTTCTTTCCTTACTTGTTCAAGTAGGATAGTTCTTAGGTTAGGAGATGTTCATCTCTTGTATGCATTAACTCTTTCTCTTTATGGTTTGATGTATGATTTTTTAATTAACATCTTTCCTTATACCTTGTTACTTGCTTGGGAGTTCACCTAATTGCATGTTCTTTCATCCTTGTTGCTCTCTGGTTTAAGTAGGTATTGCTTTAGGTATCTTGTTTAAGTACCTATATGTGAGTAAGTGTTCACTTCTCATTTGGATGTGTGGTTGTTAAATTTCCATCGCTTCTCTTATTTTTCCTTGATGACATGAATGATACTTATTTAAGTTCTCTTTGTGTCATCTATGGTTTTGGTTTGTTACTTACCTAGGTGTTTACTTAATTACATGTTCATGTGATGTTTGCTTGTTTTCATTACCTTGTTTAAGTGTTTTGGTTGCATGTTCCACATAGGATCCTTTAGTTCTATCTTGGTCAAGATTGAACTAATTATACCTTAGGTTTGGTATTGTAAGACCCTAATTTTGGCCCTAAGATCCCTCATTGCATCATAACATGGCATTTGCATAGCCTCAAGGATCATAAGCACCTTGGCTCCTTTGCCTTTGGGTTGGGATCTCCTCTTGTGAGTTGGTTTGAGATCACCAAGCATTCTTGAATTGTATATTATTTCTTTTATCATTTTATTTTACTAACTCAAAAGCACAAAAATATGTCACTAACATCCCTTGTTTGTAGCTTGAGCAGTCACAAGATCCAAAGCTTCTAGGAGATCCTTTGTGCAATGATATGGTCAGAAGAAGATGAAAGCAAGCATGGTAATGGTTCCCAAATCTCTCATCCATCAAATATGCCTCCCAAGTATCTTAATTCATCATTTTGATCAAAGTAAACCAAAGGGCTTGAGGATTGTTTCCCAAGGAAACCCTAATTCATCTGTTCATCAACTATGCCTTGCTCATGAAGCAACCTCAACCCATGGTCAAATGCAATCAAGGGAAGTTATTTAATTCATCATTTCATGCATATTTGAACCTATTTGAGTGTCCTAAATCATTAATTCATCAAGATATGAGGTGTGGACTTGAGAAGTTGATCAGCCAATTCATCTGACTATTTTGAAATGCACTGAGACCTAACTTTTTATGTGTTGGTCAAATGGAGATGATCCCAAGAGAAAAAATGTTCTTAAGTACAATATGAACAACTTTCATGATCATCAAAATATAATTTGAAGGTCATCATCCATTCCAAGACATTATAGGTCATTTTGACTAAAACCCTAATTTTGGGTCAACTTCCCAAAATCATAACTCATTCATTTTTCATGATTTTGGGATGAGACTTAATGAATTGGAAAGCTTATTGTGTCTAATTCAAATGTTATGTTGAGAAAAATTGCAAAATCTCAAAATAAATACATGTGATAATGCAAAATATTATAGGTCACTTTGGACCAAATGCATTGAAATGTGAAAAAGTCCAACTTCAAGTGTCCATAACTTCTTCATCAAAATTCCAAATGATGCAAAATTTAAGTCCAAATTGATTGTATTGAAAAGATATACAACTGTCATGTTGAAGATTTTAGCATTTGGAGCTTGCATCATTGAGATAGAGGGGCTTGAACATTGGCCAAATTTGAAAACTTCACATATGCATGTTTTGTACCCTATACTTCAAGCTCAAATTTCATTAATTTCCAAGGCCAAATTGGAGTTTTGATCAACATAGCATTTGTTCCTTATGCAACAAGTTTTCTAACCATTACTCATAAGTTTGCATTTGGAGTTTGGAAGCATCATTTTCGAAGACATGAAGAATTAGGTGCATTTTTGAAAACTTGATTCAATTGCCATGCATGAGCTGATTACATCTATTTTGCACGTCCATTTCATTCAATTATGATCTCAGCTTGCCAAGCCATATGGAATTGGGCCCTCCATGCGCCTGTACAGGCCCATGCATGGAGGCCCTTTCCATTCATGCAAATTTGAAGTCACACATTCAGCATTTCTTACAGTTCTCTCCATCTATAAATACCATGCCATAGCTTCACAATTCTTCAACCTAATGGCGTCTAAACCTTTGCTGAATTGAATACACACCCCTACCAAAGGAACAAATCTCATTTTTCTCTAAAAATTTCAGATCTGAATTTTGATTTCCTCGATTGAAATTTCAGATCTAAAGTTCCTAGACCTTCTTCATTTGATCCATAGAAGCTTCTGTTTGCAAAAGGAATCAAAGAGAGTGACTCAATTCTTCACAATTCAAAGGTTTTGCTCAACTGCATTTTTCTTCGAAACACCTCATATACTGCTCCATTTTCCTTGATTGTGTGTTTTCTGAAGTCCTCTGCAAAGAGGCATCATTATTGTGTTCTTAATTGTTGAAATCAAGCAAGTTCAGTTGAACACCACCAAAGTTCCATCTCTGATTTCTCTCTCAATAGGGATCTAGAGTAGAATTGAGTGACATAGGAGTGATGTACATCACTCCACCTTTCATTTGGTACCTGGATCGTGCATTTTGGTGCACATTTGCTCTTCTGCATTTTTTGAGCTCTCACCGGAGCTAGTAGGAGAAGACGGTGGCGCTGGCCACCATCTGGTCTCCAGATCCAATCGTGGCCGTCCATTTTCATTTCCAGATTAAATCTAGGCAGTCCATTGTTATGACTTTCTTTTATTATTGGTGCTTCTCATTGACTGAGGTTCATGGTGCGCGCGCATGCCAATGCCATTGGATCCTCCACGTCATTTAATGAGACGCAATCCAACGCGTGTGGATTTTTCATATTTTCCATTTCTGATTTTAATTTCCATTTCATTTTTTAATTCCATTTTATTTTCTAAAATTCATAACTCTTTCATTATTGGTCCAAAAATTATGGGACTAATTGCATTATTTCTCTTTTAATTTCTAGTTTCTAAAATTGTTTTTTAATATTTTTTATTTTATCATTTGCTATTTTTTAATAATTTTCTCTTTTCTAGTTATTTTTAATTCATTTTAAATAGTTTTTGATATTCTAAAAATACAAAAATATTTTCTCAACCTCTTTGAATGATGATAGATCTATGAAAAATATTCTCATCAATTTATTAATTGATTTGAGATTTTAGTTCAATTAGGTTATTTTTATGCATTTTTAATTGATTAAAAATAGTTTCTGATTTTTAAAAATGCTGAAATTTTTTGTCAAACTTTGTTTGACCTTGTTGAACTTGGGATAATTCACTTGGACTTTCCAAAGTTGATTTGAAGTGAGTTTGAAGTTTGACCTTTCTTTAATATTTTAATTCAAGTTTTATTTTAAATATTAAAAATGCCAAAAATATTTTGCTTATTTCTTGACTTCCAATCTTCAACTTGCTTCTGTTTTCTATTGTTTGACCTTGATCTTCCCTATCTTTGGTCAACATTTGTTGATTGGTACATTCCATTTCATTTAATGCACTTTAATTCTTCTTTTCTAATTCTTCATCTTCTTCTTCTTCTTCTTTTCTTTTTTGATCAATGAGTTAAAGGTTGATGGTTAGCATTGATTAGGGAGGTTTAATCTTCCTTGATTTAAATCTAATTTATTTTGATCATGGACCAAGTGAATGGCTTTGCATTAAGGATAGATTGTTTTCTAAATCATGCAAAGGACCTAAATCAATAGAAGATCATTTCTCATCTTCTTTTTGGCATGACAAGTTGTTGGAGTTTGATTCACTAATCAAGACCTCTAACTTGTGTTGTTGCCTACATTATTATTGACCTGCCTCAGATAGTTGTGACTTCTACATAAGTCCAATTACGATTGCTTAACATAGCGCTAAATTTTGCCTTATGGCACACTAACTACTAACACTAACCATTAACCATTAACATTTACTTCTGGATCTTTACATTTATGCAATTTACTATTCTTGTACATATTATTGATTTTCTTTTCCCCCTTTGCTCATTTGAGCACATGTTTATGTTAATGCAATCTGCCTTTTGCTCACTTGAGCAAATAATTGTGTATATATCATTGTGCTTGTGTCTTGTTTTGATTGTTGTGGACCAAATGTAAAGAAATGGACAAATGGACTTAGTTTATAGGATTTCCCTATGCAAATTGGAGTAAAAGGATCTTAATGTTGAAGATGGACTAAAAGGACCAAACCTCTAAACTCACTCTTGTCCATTCTTGATTTACTTCATGGAACTTTTGATGTGTGTACTTTTGTGCTAGGGGATTCTATGAGAGCTCAAATTCAAGAACCATGGCCATGTTCATCCAAATGAAAGATACAAGACACAATTAGGATCTCTTAAGAGGCTTGTTTGATTGTGTTGATGGCTTGAGCTTAATATTGTTTTGCTTGCATATTCCAAAGGATGGGAGCTACTTGGATCATCAATATGATCTCAAGAGAGGAACTCCATTTGTGGTCTTATTTCTTATCCCTTATCTCTTGTATGTTTAGGACTTTAGCCATTCTTCTTCTTCCCTCCACACTAACCCAAGCCAAAACTTTTGTGCAAACATTTAACACTTCTTTTCAAACATTCGAAACCTAAGCCTTATGATTTTGATTTTCAAACTTTCTTTTTATAACACTTACTTTAAATTGAACTTTTAAATCAACTTTGACAATATTTTGTACATACCTTTCATTGGTAAATGTAACCCATTCAAATGTCTTTTTGTGGTTTCAATGGCCATTTCCTTAATCAAAATTTTTCATAACCTTTAGCTATCAGGTTTGAGTTATCCTTGAGGTAAATGTAATACTCACCTATATCCTTAGTGATGGACAATGAGTATTCCATGCTTATTATAGGGTTAACCCCTCACTAGCATGTTGAAGCTATCCTCAGATGGTGGATATGTGGTTTTAGGTTGAGTTTTCTCCCTTGGATAACAAAAGACCTTAAGGGTTTTGGACCAATCAATTCACCAACTCATTTTGAAATTTCTACCCCGAACTATGAGGTTTTGATCCTAATCTTTTTTTAAGATGGTACGTAGGCAATGGGTTTATCCATCCAAACACAAAATGTAAATAACTTGTACATTCTCTTCTCATCTCTTCAATCATGTTTGCACAAATAAATTTTCACAAAATACCAACCTTACAACAAATGTGAAAAGGTCTCCCTAGGAGTACCTAGGATGTTTTGGATGCTTAAAACTTTCCCATTGCATAACCAACCCCCTTACCCCGATCTCTGACATTTTTACTAGTTTTTGATTCGATAAAACATTTAGGTTTTTGTTCGCTTTCTAACCATTCCTTTGGATAAATAGAAGTGCAGTGGCGACTCGACTTGTATGGTTTACCTTAGATTTAGTCAATATCTCTAATGGTAACGAATACCCCGCCACAGAAAAGTGGCGACTCTGCTGGGGAGATTTGCCTAGTGGGTTTTGCCTACTTTTCATTTTTGTTGTATTGTTGTGTATATTATTTTGTGACATATTTTTGTGCAATTTGGGATTACTGTATTGTATGTAATGATTGAATTGCTTGAATATTAATTCCTTGTGTGCTTGGTGATCTTTGTGAGATGAGTTCTATACCCGAACTCGAGTGCACTTAGGATAGGAGAATGGCATAGTCTTGTTGACTTATGTGGAGTTATTCCTTAGCAAGTTGACTTGCAAGCCCATTCACTTGGTGGAGGTCATGTTGGGATCAATAATGTCACACAAGTAGTTATGGTTAGACATTACTCTTTCCAATATAGACCTTAGAAGCCAAGGACCTTAGTTTACCAAGCCCATCTTGGCCTATTCTTAGGATGTAGTGCGAAAGTCATTCAAGTGTAAGATTTGATACGATTGTTACGCGATACTACACTCATAAGAGTCTCTCTTGAGAATATTTTTAGAATACGAGTAGTCGTTTATCCGATAATGTCCGAAAGATGGGATGATGACTATAGGAACCTCTTGTAGAACATGTTTGGCAGGTTTAAACCCTAGTACACTCCCTTTGGGTGGTTCTTAACCGAGACTCCATGCTCGTGACTTGCAACAAACCCTTGATTCATGGTTGATCCGTTCTTGTATCCTTAATATCAATGGAACTTGGGTGTTGATTGTTGGTGTAAGCCCTAGAGGCCAATACTTTTGGTACTTGTATCGAATTATTTAAAGGCATTTTCTTTATTATGGTTGATTAATAAAGTCCCTGGAATAGATAGTCCGTTTAATGTATTAAGTGTGACTTAATCATGAGAACACATTAAACATAAGGACACTATTCTTAAAGTATCCGTAGTCGAGCTTTAGTGTGAAGTGGGATAACATTAAAGCATTAAGATTATTATGTTTGTAGACTGATGATCACATCTCGTGGATCATGGATAAAGAGTTATCAAGTCTTAAACATAGGTATGAATATTAGGAGTAATATTTATACCGGATTGACCCGCTATGAGAATACTATATAGAAAGTTATGCAAAGTGTCATAAGTTATTCTCATGGTGATAATAGTGTATACCACTCTTCGATCTGAAACCACTATGGATCCTAGATGTAGAGTCGAGTGCTCTATTGCTGATCCAACGTTGTCCGTAACTGGATAACCATAAAGACAGTTGATGGGTACTCCACGAAGCATGCTGAGGGACATGAGTGTCCTAGATGGAATTTGCCAATCCTGCGTAACAGGATAAATGTCTATGGGCCCAATATTGAACTGGACAAGGGTGACATGGTCTATACCTTATGTTCAATATAGACATAAGGGCAAAGGGGTAATTATACACATAATTATTATCACAGGAGGTTTTGTCAGATCACATGACATTTTCGTGACTTGGGTAGTAGTGATGTGTTGCTAGATACCGCTCACTGTTTATTATGTTAAATGCGTGATTTAATATAATTGCCAACGTCGCGAAAACCTATAGGGTCACACACAAAGGACGGATTGATGAGAGATAGAGTAACTAAGGAACACCGTAAGGTACGGTGCACTTAAGTGGGAGACGAAATATGGTAAGGTACCAAATACTTAAGTGATTTTGGGCATATTATAAGATATGGGCCAAAATACACTTAAGTGGGCTTTTAGCTTGAAGCCCACACAAGTGGTTCTATAAATAGAACCCCTTGGGTAGAAGCATTGTCACTCCAATCCACTCAGACAGAAATTCAAGTAGAGACTTGGAATTTTGTTTCCCTCTTTCTCTCACTCAAAGCCTTCATTCATAACAGCTAGCACTGCGATTGAAGGAATCCGTTCGTGTGGACTGAGTAGAGACGTTATCATCGTTCAACGTTCGTGATCGCCCCGTGGATCTGTATTAAAGGTTTTGATCATTATCAGAGATCTGCACCAAAGGTTTGAATCGCCACAAGAGGTAACGATTCTATCACTGATCATGCCCATTCGTAAGGATCACTAAATGGATAAATTTTTAAATTCCGCTGCGCCTTGGATGGCTATTCTCCAACATTGATAAGGTGTAAACCATAATCCACCAAAATGGATGGTTGATATTAAGGATGACATGATCCATCCCTTGACCTTTGTTTGGTGTGCTTTGCTTGATCCTTGAGTGTGTTTGTTGCATTCATGCATTCATGCACCCATTTGCATCCATATTATCAATAATGAGAAAATTTTCAAGGAACTTAAGAGGTCTATTTGCAAATTTTCAGACATGGAAAGACAAAGAAGGAATACAAAGAAGTACAGTTTCAGACAACCTGACTTGAAAGAGCTAAGGAATTTGACATCCTATGTATTAGATCCCTTGGGTTTCAAGGCTCGTTTTGGGAAGCTTTTATCTATTCTGACTACTCAAGTGGACAAAGGATTGATGAGTGTATTGGTGCAGTTTTATGATCCCTTGTACCGTTGCTTCACATTTCCGGATTTTTAGCTTTTGCCTACGCTTGAGGAGTATGCCTACCTTATGGGTATACCTATTCTAGACCAGTTGCCGTTCAGTGGCTTAGAGAGTGTTCCTACTTCTCAAGAGATAGCTGCTATGTTGCATATAGATGAATCTCTGGTTGATGCTCATATGACTACCAAAGGTGGAATTTAAGGTCTTTCTTCTGAGTTCCTCATTGTTCAAGCTACTATGTATGGGAAGGCCATGAGTGAGGACGCCTTTGAGGATATATTCGTACTTATCATCTATGGGCTAGTGTTATTCCCCAACATCGACAAGTTCGTGGATGTGAACGCTATTAGGATTTTCTCTACTCTTAATCTCGTTCCGACTCTGTTGGGCAACAATTACTTTTCTTTGCATATGAGGAATGCAAAGGGTGATGGTACCATTGTGTGTTGTTTGCCTCTGTTGTACAAGTGGTTTATTTCTCACTTGTCGCAGACAGTCGTCTTCAAGGATAACAAAGGATATCTACGGTGGTCCACGAGACTTATGTCTCTCACCAATGATGATATCTTTTGGTACAACCGTGTGTATGATGGTGTGCAGATTATCGACTCTTGTGGTGAATTCTCCAATGTGCCTCTTCTTGGTACATGTGGTGGGATTTACTACAACCCTATTTTGGCACGTCGTCAGCTTGGGTTCCCCCTAAAGGATAAACCCAATAACATTTTGTTAGAGGGTGTGTTCTTTCAGGAGCGTAAAGATCCCCAGGGCTTGAAGGGCAGGATGGTCCACGCTTGGCGCAAGATCCATAGGAAAGGAAGGAAGGAGTTGGGTCCGAAGAACTGTATCGCTTTGGAGCCTTATACTTCTTGGGTTAGGAGGAGAGCTTCCGAATACCTCATGCCTTACGAGTATCTGAGACCTACACCTTTGGTTGTGGATGGGCCTTCAACCCTCCCTGACCAAGGAGTAGAGGAGTTGAAAGACGAAGACCGTTCATGTGCTTGGATCCGTGAACGAGAGGAGTTGCTTCAGCAGATCAAGGAGAAGGATGCTTTGATAGAGTTCCTTGAGCATTAGGTTATTGATGATCCTGATGATGCATGGACTTCTCTACTTCCTCAGTCTTCCAAATTTTGGAAAAGGAAGTACGATCGACTTGCTAAAGAGAAGGCAGATATGGAGGCAGCCTACGAGAGGGAGGTGAAGAGGCTTCATGCATCTTATCTTCCTGTCTCCAGAGCTTTAGATGACTGCTTCTAGGGTTCCATAGGATGTTCATTTTCCTTTCCTCTTGTATTTGGTTACCAAGACTGTACTTCTTTGGTGTAAAAATATTTTCCAGATATTATTGATATGATATTTCCATATGTGATAAATGCTTAATATTTCCAATATTTGCAAATAGAACTCTAAAAGTTCCTTTGATATAAAAATTAAATCATAAGCATTGCATGCATCATGTCATCAGCCGGTTTTGCTCCAGGATTCTTGTTCTATGGTCTAACTCTGTGTTCTTCATTTATTTTGAAGACAAGCTGACTCACCGGTACTATACCAGAGCCAACATTTCAAGACCGATGGATCATTTGGAATAAGAGAACCGCGAGCTGAAGGAGGAAGTGGCCAGATTGACTCACCGGTACTATACCAGAGCCAACATTTCTCCGACACCTTCAACTCCTCCCTAGAGGACAGTCTTTTCTGAGATTGTCTCTTCAACTATGCCTTCGGCCAGCGCACACTTTGCTCCAACGGCCATGCCAGCCGGATTTCTGTGGGGGATGCCTCCCAATTTCATGCCTGAGGGTCCTGCACCCACTTTTGCTTCTCTGTCGGCATCTAGCCCGGTCCTTGCTGTTCCTCCTCCTGTCGTGCATACTATGCCCAGAGTAGACGACACCATCTATCATTCTGAGCCGTCTGAGGGCCCAGATGTCTATGAAAAGATGGACGCTATGAACGATCAATTTCTTGAGCTCCGCAAGGAATTGAAAACCCTTCGAGGAAAGGATCTTTTTGGCAAGTCTGCTGCCGAAATCTGCTTGGTTCCTAATGTGAAGATCCCTGTGAAATTCAAGGTCCCTGACTTTGAAAAATACAAGGGAAATACTTGCCCTCTCAGCCACCTGGTCATCTATGCCAGGAAAATGTCGACTCAGACCGACAACGACCAATTGCTCATCCACTACTTTCAGGATAGTTTGTCTGGTGCTTCCCTACGTTGGTACATGGGCTTGGACAGTGCAAACATCCGATCCTTCAACGACCTTGGTGAGGCCTTCTTCAAGCAATACAAATATAATATGGATATGGCTCCCGATAGGGATCAATTGAGGGCCATATCCCAGAAGGACAAGGAAATATTCAAAGAGTACGCCCAGAGGTGGCGAGAGGTAGTAGCACAGATCGTGCCCCCGCTGGAAGAGAAAGAGATGACCAAGATTTTCTTAAAGACCTTGAGTTCTTTTTACTATAAGCGGATGATTGCCAGCGCTCCTTCTGACTTCACCGAGATGGTGAACATGGGGATGCGACTGGAAGAGGGAGTCAGGGAAGGGCGCCTGACCAGAGAAGAAAGCTCTTCTGCCAAACGTTATGGGGCGTTTGCAAAGAAGAAATATGGTGAGGCACATGCTGTGACCTCCCATATGAAACTAAGAAGACCCTCTGTGAGGAGGAATACCGTGCGTCCTGCCGGTAACCAGCACCAGGTGGCTCATATAGCACCTATCTTCAAAGATAATCAGCAGTATCAGCAACACAATAATAATCAACAACAACCACATCCGCAATATCAACAACAACAACACCATCCTCATCAGCAGGCCTACCAGCCTCGAAACAGTAATCAAACCAGCACAAGTTACGAGAGGAAAAGGGTCACCTTTGATCCTATTCCGATGAAATATGCAGAATTATATCCCTCTTTGATAGAGAGGAAGTTGATTACGCCACGAGACCCACCGACTATACCTATTAACCCCCAGTGGTGGTATAAGCCCGAATTACACTGTGTTTATCATTCCGGTGCTCCCGGCCACGACGTGGAAAATTGCTACCCTTTGAAGACCAAGGTTCAAGACCTTGTAAGATGTGGTATTCCGTGTTTCGAGGACGTAGGTCCTAACGTGAAGAAGAACCCATTTCCCGAGCATGGGAAATCTGTCAACATGGTCCAGGGCTTCCCTGGCAAGTACAAGGTCAAATACGACAGTCATATTCGACAATCTCTGGTCGAGATGCATCGTTTGCAGTGTGATTATAGTCATTATGAGCATTACCACGATAGATGCCGAGTATGTTCTGTTAATCAAAGAGGTTGTCGCCAGGTGCGTAAAGATGTTCAAGAAATGCTGGATGAGGGAGTCATTGAGATCCTTCAAAATAGAAATGTTGACGAAGATGCTGATGAAGTCAACGTAATTTCTCCAGTATTCCGGATCCCCGAGCCTGTTATCATCAAGTATGATGGTAGCAAGCAGAAGGTTTCTCCTGCTTTGACCATTAAGCCAGTCGGCCCTATGCCATATTCCTCTGAGAAGGCGGTTCCCTATCGCTACAATGTTGTGGCATTGGAGAATGGGAAAGAGGTTCCCCTGCCCTTTTAATATTGTCGACGTCAGCGGCCTGACCCGCAACGATCGTGTTTTCTCAGCTCCGCCAAAGCCGCAAGCTGATGCTCGAAGGAATGATACCGCTGATTATGCTGAACGCCCGATTGAGAATGCTGTGAACGCTCCGAATCCGGCACTTGTTGCTAAACCTACCTCTACGTTGAAAACTTCTGTCTCTGTTGGCCCGAGTGGCAATACGAAAGAAGACTGTGATGAGATGATGAGGCTCATCAAGAGAAGTGAGTACAACGTTGTAGATCAGCTTCTACAAACGCCATCCTAAATCTCTGTATTATCCTTTCTGATGAATTCAAAACCACACCGAGAAGCTCTACAGAAGGTGTTGGACGTGGCGTATGTGGATCACGGCGTCACATTAGAACAATTTGACAGTATTGTTGCGAATATTTTCGCTTGTACCAATTTAAGTTTTTGTGATGCTGATCTCCCCGAGGAGGGAAGAGACCACAACTTGGCATTACACATATCTATGAGTTGCAAGGATGACGCCATGTCCAATGTGCTGGTGGACACTGGGTCATCATTGAACGTATTGCCAAAGTCCACTGTTGCAAAGTTATCATATCAGGGGCCTCCTATGAGGCAGAGTGGAGTAGTTGTGAAGGCTTTCGATGGGTATCGCAAAACTGTGATTGGAGAGGTTGATCTCCCAGTCAAAATCGGACCAAGTGATTTCCAGATTACGTTCCAGGTTATGGACATTCACCCATCGTATAACTGTCTCTTAGGCAGACCATGAATTCACGAGGCAGGCGTCGTGACATCCACCCTACACCAGAAACTGAAGTTTGTGAAGAATAAGAAGCTGGTGATGGTAGGGGGAGAAAAGGCTCTCCTGGTTAGCCATTTGTCTTCCTTCTCTTACATAGATGCTGCGGATGAAGTTGGAACACCGTTCCAAGCTTTATCTATTGTTGAGCCTATTAAGAAGATAACTTCTTCATTTGTTTCCTATAAAGATGCAAAGTTGGCCATTGAGCATGGTGCAATTGCTGGATTGGGGCAAATGATTGAGTTGGAGGACAACAAATCCCGGGCTGGCATAGGCTATTCTTCTGGTGTCTTCAACAAGCAAGGGTTGTTCAAGAGTGGTGGATTTATCCACACCGGTCAAGATGAAGAGGCTACTGCCATTCTGGAAGAGGATGAAGAGGATTCTAGCAATTTCATCATCCCTGGAGGGATTTGCAATAATTGGGTCGCTATTGACATTCCAACAGGTATCCATAAGTCAAAGTAATGTTCATTATGTTTAAAAACCCTTCTCCCATGCCAAAAGGAGAAGTGATGACATTGTTGGCGCATAAATACAATGATATTTTCATTCAATAAATCCATGTTAAATGTTTGTTTTTCCAATTATTTCCCCTTTTCGCTTTTGCATGAAATTGGTGATCACATAAAACCCTAAAAATAAGAATAAAATCAATCTTTTCATCTGCATAATGATTTGCCTTGTTTGAATTCTAAAATCTTTTATATCCAAAATCATTATGTAGGTTGATCAAACCCATTGAACATAATGATCCAACACTATCTCCCAACTTTGAATTCCCTGTATTTGAGGCAGAAGAAGATGATGTTGAAGAGATCCCTGACGAGATTACCCGTCTACTTGAGCATGAAGAGAAGATCATTCAGCCGCATCTTGAGAATCTGGAAACAGTCAACTTGGGGTCTGAAGATTGTGTGCGAGAAGTGAAGATTGGGGCACTCTTGGAAGAATCTGTTAAGAAGGGGTTGATTGAGTTGCTACGAGAATACGTCGACGTCTTTGCCTGGTCATATGAAGACATGCCTGGTCTGGATACTGATATCGTGCAACATTTCCTGCCTTTGAAGCCTGAGTGCGCGCCTGTGAAGCAGAAGCTCAGGAGAACTCATCCTGATATGGCAGTGAAGATCAAAGAGGTAGTTCAAAAGCAAATTGATGCGGGGTTTCTGGTGACTTCTACATATCCTCAATGGGTTGCCAATATTGTACCCGTGCCTAAGAAAGATGGAAAAGTCCGAATGTGTGTGGACTATAGAGACTTGAATAAAGCTAGTCCGAAAGATGATTTCCCTCTACCACATATTGATATGTTGGTAGATAATACAACTAAATTCAATGTCTTCTCATTTATGGACGGATTTTCCGGATATAATCAGATCAAAATGGCACCCGAGGATATGGAGAAGGCAACATTCATCACACCTTGGGGAACATTCTATTATCGAGTGATGCCTTTCGGTTTGAAGAACGCCGGAGCCACGTATTAACGAGCGATGACTACCTTGTTTCATGATATGATTGCAAAGTCAAGAACGGAAGTTGAACATGTAGAGCATTTGTTGAAGCTTTTTCAGCGTCTGAGGAAGTATAAGCTTCGTTTGAATCCCAACAAGTGTACATTTGGAGTCGGTTCCGGCAAGTTATTGGCCTTTATTGTCAGCGAAAGAGGTATTGAGGTTGATCCTGCAAAGGTCAAAGCGATACAAGAGATGCCTGCGCCCAAAATTGAGAAGCAAGTCCGAGGTTTTCTTGGCCGCTTGAATTATATTTCTAGATTCATATCCCATATGATTTCCACATGTGCGCCAATATTCAAGCTCCTCTAAAAAGATCAGTCTCATGATTGGACCGAGGATTGCCAAAAGGCCTTTGATAGTATCAAATAATATTTGTCTGAGCCTCCGATTCTGTCTCCACCTGTGGAAGGAAGACCATTGATTATGTATCTGACAGTTCTTGAAGACTCGATGGGTTGTGTTCTTGGTCAGCAAGACGAATCAGGAAAGAAAGATTATGCTATTTACTACCTGAGTAAGAAGTTCACTAATTGTGAGTCTCGATACTCAATGCTTGAAAAGACATGTTATGCTTTGGCTTGGGCTGCTAAGCGCTTACGCCAGTATATGTTGAATCATACGACTTGGTTGATATCCAAAATGGATCCAATTAAGTATATCTTTGAGAAGCCTGCTTTAACTGAGAGGATTTCCCGTTGGCAGATGTTGTTATCGGAGTATGATATTGAGTATCGAGTTCATAAGGCTATTAAAGGTAGTATTTTGGCTGACCACTTGGCACATCAACCAATTGAGGATTATCAGTCAATTCAGTATGACTTCCCAGACGAGGAGATTATGTATTTGAAAATGAAAGATTGCGATGAGCCTACGCTCGATGAAGGGCCAGAACCTGGTTCCAGATGGAGCATGGTGTTTGATGGCGCTGTAAATCAATATGGAAATGGTATTGGGGCAGTAATTATTACTCCTCAGGGCACACATCTTCCTTTTACAGCAAGGCTAACTTTCAAATGCACGAATAATATGGCTGAGTATGAGGCCTGTATTATGGGATTGGAAGAATGTATTGATCTTAGGATCAAACATCTCGATGTTTATGGTGATTTGGCCCTCGTTGTTAATCAGATTAAGGGTGAATGGGAAACGAATCAGCCTGACCTCATCCCATATAGAGATTATGCGAGGAGGATTTCAACGTTCTTTACTGAGGTTGACTTCCATCATATTCCTCGAGATGAGAATCGGATAGCAGATGCTCTTGCTACACTTGCTTCGATGATTGTGGTTAGACTTTGGAATGAAGTTCCCAATATCACTATGATGCGCCTGGATAGACCAGCTCATGTATTTGCAGTAGAGGGGGTGCAAGATGATAAGCCATGGTATTATGATATCAAGTGCTTTCTGCAGAACCAAATTTACCCGCCTGGGGCATCTGTGAAAGATAGGAAGACCTTGAGGAGATTATCTGGCAGTTTCTACCTCAATGGCGATGTGCTTTATAAGAGAAACTATGACATGGTTCTGCTCAGATGCGTCGATAGACACGAAGCAGACCTGTTAATGACTGAGGTCTATGAGGGTTCATTTGGTACTCATTCCAATGGACATGCCATGGCTAGAAAGATGTTGAGTGCAGGCTACTATTGGCTGACAATGGAGTCTGATTGCTGCAAGTATGTGAAGAAATGCCATAAGTGTCAGATTTATGCGGATAAGATTCATATTCCCCCGACACTTCTGAATGTAATTTCATCACCATGGCCTTTCTCTATGTGGGGAATTGACATGATTGGCATGATAGAGCCGAAAGCGTCCAACGGTCATAGATTTATTCTCGTAGCAATTGATTACTTCACCAAGTGGGTTGAAGCGGCATCATATGCAAATGTGACCAGGCAGGTGGTTGTGAAGTTTATCAAGAATCAACTCATATGCCGTTATGGTGTGCCAGATAAGATCATTACTGACAACGGATCTAACTTGAACAACAAGATGATGAAAGAGTGGTGTAGTGAGTTCAAGATCGCACATCATAATTCTCCTCCTTACAGACCCTAGATGAATGGGGATGTTGAAGCTGCTAATAAGAATATCAAGAAGATTATCCAGAAGATGGTTGTTACATACAAGGATTGGCACGAGATGTTGCCATTTGCTTTGCATGGATATCGTACATCTGTCCGCACTTCAATAGGGGCAACCCCTTTCTCTCTTGTTTACAGCATGGAGGTTGTGCTCCCAGTAAAGGTGGAGATCCCATCAATGAGAGTCTTGATGGAAGCCAAGTTGACTGATGCTGAATGGGTTCAGAGTCGTTATGACCAGCTGAATTTGATTGAAGAGAAGAGATTGACTACTATGTGCCATGGTCAGTTATATCAGCAAAGGATGAAGAAATCCTTTGATAAGAAGGTCAAATCTCGTGTGTTCCGAGAGGGTGACCTTGTGCTCAAGAAAGTCTTGTCTTTCGCGCCCGATTCCAAGGGCAAGTGGACTCCAAACTATGAAGGTCCATATGTTGTTAAGAGAGCCTTTTCAGGCGGTGCTTTAATACTTACAACAATGGATGGGGAGGATCTCACTCGTCCTATGAATTCAGATGCTGTCAAGAAATACTTCTCCTAAAATAAAAACAGAATATCTCGCTAAGTTGAAAACCCGAAAGGGCGGCTTAGGCAAAAATGAGCGTCTCGGTGGATTGAAAACCCGAAAGGGCGATCCAGGCAAAAATTAAAGACATAAAAAATGAATATGTATCCCGCTAGATTGAGTACCTCACCCTGGGGTAATCTAGGCAAAAATTAGGGATTTGGAAAGTAACTGCATCCCGACAAGACTTTGTTCTACAAACTGTCATCCGTCAGAGATTCTCGCTCAGTCATCGTCAACTGAAACTTCAAATACATCGGATTCAGAGTTGGTGGAGAAATGGCCATTATGTTCAATGTAGCCCTTTTCCAATATATATCACCAATTTCAAATTTGTAAAGATCTATGGAGTCTTGCCATTTGCAGACTACCATTCCATCAAATAAATTTGAGCCTTTATCCAATTATTTGCACTCTTATTTGTTTCTATTCAACAAATGTTTTGCATGTTTTAATTGAGAAATATCATTGTTTTAAGTAATTAAATTTTTCATAACTTGTTTTTAAACAAAGTGAACATTCACAATGATAAAGGATACTGGGGATGTCTTCAGTGATCTCCCAAAGACGGTATGATTCTCAACAGGGTAAGACATTTGTTCATATTCCTGGCATGCTTGTATCCTCTTCCTACGGAGCCTTTTTGTGGTTTTTCTCCCGAGCAGAGTGATTGGTAAAGATATTCATCCCTCCTTCCTTCAGCAGAGTAGTGATCCTTCCTCCTCAGCAGATATGATCTCTTTGGTAGGGCAGTATTTGGTGATCTTTGGAAGCTTCTGATTGATGCTTGTTCCCTGGAGATCCATCCCCCCCTCTGATAATTTCCCCAGTAGAGTTGCTTCTACGGCGGAGTTCATCTGTGCGATGATCCTGTCCCCAGTTGGAATGGCTGATATTCAATCCCCTGCAGAGATCTTTGTTTCCTGGTATCTCTTGCCCCTCATCAGATTGGATATTTTCCCACTGGGTCTGGCTTTCTCTCTTGAGATGTAGTACCGGATTGTTGTTCATTGATTCTGGGACCTGATTGTGTTAGATATGTCTGTTTTGTTAGCATTCATCATACATAAACCACGCATATATGCACAATTTTAACATTCAGATATCCATGTTGCATTCTTTGCCATATATCTTTGTTTGTTATCTCCTACTAGATGGTAATATGCTTCCCCAAGTAGATGTTTGTGTTTGATCTCTCCATGTAGAGTCAGCCCCATAAGCAGAAAGTGTTTATCCTTTCTTCCATAGTCCCCACCGAGTTATATCCTCGTGGATGATGGTTGTTTCTGTTTCCTCCCAACACATATATTGGGATGGAATTCCCCATTGAGTTATATCCTCATAGGGTCAAGTCTTGTTTCATTGTGCCTCTCTAGTTTGATCCTAGATTGGCTTCTCGTGTCTTTTTTTCCTGCGATTCCCTGTAGTTCAGATGAATGATTGCTCAGTAACCAGTAATTATCCATCTTTTCCACGGCGGAGTCTGTGGTTTTCTACCCTTATACCGGTAGTTGTAAACCCTATTTTTATCCCCTTATAGAGTTAACCTTATTTTGTTCATCCTAACCGATGACGGTTACTCTTCTGTGGTTTTCTACCTAGTATCTGGTAGATGTAATCCCCCCTTGACGGTTATCTTTGTCCAATATTCGACATTGATAGTCCTTCACCCTTTTTGAGTATATCTCCCAGTAACCGGCGATATATCTCTCGGATCATTGCCTTTGTCAATGTATCCCCAGGGAGTCATCTTGCCTTTCGTCGGAAATGATCGTTTCTCTCTTTGATTGGTCATCATTTTATACCGGGTTTTCGGTATCCCGATATCCTTTCTTTTCGGTCGATCTATCCTTTATTAACCCAGTAACCGGTTGTGGATAATCTTCCATGCGAGTATGTTATCTATGTTCTGACGGTAATAGATAATATATCTCATGCACTCTTTGGTCGAAGTCTTTTTATTCTTCCCCAGTCGAGTAAGGTTCGTATTCCCTTTTGCGAAGTCGAACGCCCATCCTATAATCGAGTCTGCTTTTTAGCCCGCTTTTGGATGATGAGTGTCTTGGGAATATTCCCCAATTCACACCTTGGTCGGTCGCCTATTATATGCCCAGTAACCAGTATCCCTGGTGTTCCTTCCCTTCTGATCCCTATTATGACTTTTGTCCCCTGTGGAGTCAGATTTTCCTGAGCTGATATATACCTTTTTAGGTTTCCTTAGATGATTTCGGATGTTTGATATCTCTCACCCTTATACTGGTCTTAGATATTCATTCTCCCTGAGCATGTTGTTCTCTCGCCCTTATACCGGTGTTTTGATCACATGTCTCCTTGAGCTTATTACCTAGTAACCGGTAGTACCTCGTCCTGTTGTTTCCTTAGATGAGTCCTGTTTAGACTTTCCCTAGTGAAGTTCCTTAGTGGATTTTTCCCATCTGAGTCCGAATTTTAATCATAATTATCCTTTGTGGATAGTTTCGCTGTATTGGCATATTCCCCAATACATGCACCTTTGAGCCAGCTTGAGTCCTTCCATTGATTTATTTCCATTGGAACCCCTCTCGTGTCTCTTAACGAGTTCTAAGTCGTGACCTGCTCGCGCAATTTATCTCTTTTCTATCCCCATAAGAGTCCCAAAGTCTCTGTCCCATGGAGTGAATTACTCATACGGATTGTCAGTTTCTCCAGATTTCTTTTCTTCTTTGTGGATACATATCCCCACAAAGTATTACCCTTTTGCATACATAGATTTGCATCATGAGGTCTCTTAGGGACCAAAATTCGTCTCTTTGTTATTGTTTAAGCCCATTCTACCTCGTCGAGACGAAGATTTTAACCTTCACTTCTCCGGCTAGAATGACCTTAAATAGGGGCATTTGTAAGACCCTAATTTTGGCCCTAAGATCCCTCATGGAATCATAACATGGCATTTGCATAGCCTCAAGGATCATAAGCACCTTGGCCCCTTTGCCTTTGGGTTGGGATCTCCTCTTGTGAGTTGGTTTGAGATCACCAAGCATGCTTGAATTGTATATTATTGCTTTTCTCATTTTATTTTACTAACTCAAAAGCACAAAAATATGTCACTAACATCCCTTGTTTGTAGCTTGAGCAGTCACAAGATCCAAAGCTTCTAGGAGATCCTTTGTGCAATGATATGGTCAGGAGAAGATGAAAGCAAGCATGGTAATGGTTCCCAAAGCTCTCATCCATCAAATATGCCTCCCAAGTATCTCAATTCATCATTTTGATCAAAGTAAACCAAAGGGCTTGAGGATTGTTTCCCAAGGAAACCCTAATTCATCTGTTCATCAACTGTGCCTTGCTCATGAAGCAACCTCAACCCATGGTCAAATGCAATCAAGGTAAGTTCTTTAATTCATCATTTCATGCATATTTGAACCTATTTGAGTGTCCTCAATCATTAATTCATCAAGATATGAGGTGTGGACTTCAGAAGTTGATCATTCAATTCATCTGACTATTTTGAAATGCACTGAGACCTAACTTTTTATGTGTTGGTCAAATGGAGATGATCTCAAGATAAACAATGTTCTTAAGGACAATATGAACAACTTTCATGTTCATCAAAATTTTATTTTAAGCATTGAAGGTCATCATCCATTCCAAGACATTATAGGTCATTTTGACTGAAACCCGAATTTTGGGTCAACTTCCCAAGAACATAACTCATTCATTTTTCATGATTTTGGGATGAGCCTTAATGAATTGGAAAGCTTATTGTGTCTACTTCAAATGTTATGTTGAGAAAAATTGCAAAATCTCAAAATAAATACATGTGATAATGCTAAACATTATAGGTCACTTTTGACCAAATGCATTGAAATGTGAAAAGTCCAACTTCAAGTGTCCATAAATTCTTCATCAAAAATCTAAATGATACAAAAGTTAAGTCCAAATTGATTCTCTTGAAAAGATATACAACTTTCATGTTGAATATTTTAGTATTTGGAGCTTGCATCATTGAGTCATAGGGGCTTGAACATTGGCCAAATTTGGAAACTTCACATATGCATGTTTTGCACCCTATACTTCAAGCTCAAATTTCGTTAATTTCCAAGGCCCAATTGGAGTATTGATCAACATAGCATTTGTTCCTTATGCAACAAGCTTTCTAACCATTACTCATAAGTTTGCATTTGGAGTTTGGAAGCATCATTTTCGAAGACATGAAGAATTAGGTGCATTTTTGAAAACTTGATTCAATTGCCATGCATGAGCTGATTACATCTATTTTGCACGTCCATTTCATTCAATTATGATCTCAGCTTGCCAAGCCATATGGAATTCGGCCCTCCATGCGCCTGTACAGGCCCATGCATGGAGGCCCTTTCCATTCATGCAAATTTGAAGTCACACATTCAGCATTGCATACAGTTTTCTCCATCTATAAATACCATGCCATAACTTCACAATTCTTTAACCTAATGGCGCCTAAACCTCTGCTGAATTGAAACCACACCCCTACCAAAGGAACAAATCTCATTTTTCTCTAAAAATTTCAGATTTGAATTTTGATTTCCTCGATTGAAATTTCAGATCTAAAGTTCCTAGACCTTCTTCATTTGATCCATATAAGCTATTGTTTGCAAAAGGAATCAAAGAGAGTGACTCAATTCTTCACAATTCAAAGGTTTTGCTTAACTAAATTTTTCTTTGAAACACCTCACATACTGCTCCATTTGCCTTGATTGTGTGTTGTTTGAAGTCCTCTGCAAAGAGGCATCATTATTGTGTTCTTAATTGTTGAAATCAAGCAAGTTCAGTTGAACACCACCAAAGTTCCATCTCTGATTTCTCTCTCAATAGGGATCTAGAGTGGAATTGAGTGGCATAGGAGTGATGCACATCACTCCACCTTTCATTTGGTACCTGGATCATGCATTTTGGTGCACATTTGCTCTTCTGCAATTTTTGAGCTCTCACTGGAGCTAGTCGAAGAAGACGGTGGCGCTGGCCAGCGTCTGGTCTCCAGATCCAATCGTGGCCATCCCTTTTCATTTCCAGATTAAATCTAGGCAGTCCATTGTTATGACTTTCTTTTATTATTGGTGCTTCTCATTAACTGAGGTTCATGGTGCGCGCGCATGCCAATGCCATTGGATCCTCCATGTCATTTAATGAGACATAATTCAACGCGTGTGGATTTTTCATATTTTCCATTTCTGATTTTAATTTCCATTTCATTTTTCAGTTCCATTTTATTTTCTAAAATTCATAACTCTTTCATTATTGGTCCAAAAATTATGGGACCAATTGCATTATTTCTCTTTTAATTTCTAGTTTCTAAAATTGTTTTCTAATATTTTTTATTTTATCATTTGCTATTTTTTAATAATTTTCTCTTTTCTGGTTATTTTTAATTCATTTTAAATAGTTTTTGATATTCTAAAAATACAAAAATATGTTCTCAACCTCTTTGAATGATGATAGATCTGTGAAAAATATTCTCATCAATTTATTAATTGATTTGAGATTTATTTGAGATTTTAGTTCAATTAGGTTATTTTTATGCATTTTTAATTGATTAAAAATAGTTTCTGACTTTTAAAAATGCTGAAATTTTTTGTCAAACTTTATTTGACCTTGTTGAACTTGGGATAATTCACTTGGACTTTCCAAAGTTGATTTGAAGTGAGTTTGAAGTTTGACCTTTCTTTAATATTCTAATTCAAGTTTTATTTTAAAGATTAAAAATGCCAAAAATATTTTGCTTATTTCTTGACTTCCAATCTTCATTTTGCTTATGTTTTCTATTGTTTCACCTTGATCTTCCCTATCTTTGGTCAACATTTGTTGATTGGTACATTCCATTTCATTTAATGCACTTTAATTCTTCTTTTCTAATTCTTAATCTTCTTCTTCTTCTTCTTTTCTTTTTTGATCAATGAGTTAAAGGTTGATGGTTAGCATTGATTAGGGAGGTTTAATCTTCCTTGATTCAAATCTAATTCATTTTGATCATGGATCAAGTGAATGGCTTTGCATTAATGATAGATTGCTTTCTAAATCATGCAAAGGACCTAAATCAATACAAGATCATTTCTCATCTTCTTTTTGGCATGGCAAGTTGTTGGAGTTTGATTCACTAATCAAGACCTCTAACTTGTGTTGTTGCCTACATTATTATTGACCTGCCTCAGATAGTTGTGACTTCTACATAAGTCCAATTAAGATTGCTTAACATAACGCTAAATTTTGCCTTATGGCACACTAACTACTAACACTAACCATTAACCATTAACATTTACTTCTGACTCTGTATATTTATGCAATTTACTATTCTTGTACATACTATTCATTTGCTTTTCCCCCTTTGCTCATTTTAGCACATGTTTATGTTAATGCAATCTGCCTTTTGCTTACTTGAGCACATAATTGTGTATATATCATTGTGCTTGTGTTTTGTTTTGATTGTTGTGGACCAAATGCAAAGAAATGGACAAATGGACTTAGTTTCTAGGACTTTCCATATGCAAATTGGAGTAAAAGGACCTTAATGTTGAAGATGGACTAAAAGGACCAAACCTCTAAACTCACTCTTGTCCATTCTTGATTTACTTCATGGAACTTTTGATGTGTGTGCTTTTGTGCTAGGGGATTCTATAAGAGCTCAAATTGAAGAACCATGGTCATGTTCATCCAAATGAAAGATACAAGACACAATTAGGATCTCTTAAGAGGCTTGTTTGATTGTGTTGATGGCTTGAGCTTAATATTGTTTTGCTTGCATATTCCAAAGGATGGGAGCTACTTGGATCATCAATATGATCTCAAGAGAGGAACTCCATTTGTGGTCTTGTTTCTTATCCCTTATCTCTTGTATGTTTAGGACTTTAGCCATTCTTCTTCTTCCCTCCACTCTAACCAAGCCAAAACTTTTGTGCAAACATTTAACACTTCTTTTCAAACATTAGAAACCTAAGCCTTATGCTTTTGATTTTCAAACTTTCTTTTTATAACACTTATTTTGAATTGAACTTTTAAATCAACTTTGACCATATTTTGTACATACCTTTCATTGGTAAATGTAACCCATTCAAACGTCCTTTTTTGGTTTCAATGGCCATTTCCTTAATCAAAATTTTTCATAACCTTTAGCTATCAGGTTTGAGTTATCCTTGAGGTAAATGTAATACTCACCTATATCCTTAGTGATGGACAATGAGTCTTCCATGCTTATTATAGGGTTAACCCCTCACTAGCATGTTGAAGCTATCCTCACATGGTGGATCTGTGGTTTTAGGTTGAGTTTTCTCCCTTGGATAACAAAAGACCTTAAGGCTTTTGGACCAATCAATTCACCAACTCATTTTGAAATTTCTACCCCGAACTACGAGGTTTTGATCCTAATCTTTTTTTAAGATGGTACGTAGGCAATGTGTTTATCCATCCAAACACAAAATGTAAATAACTTGTACATTCTCTTCTCATCTCTTCAATCATGTTTGCACAAATGAATTTTCACAAAATACCAACCTTACAACAAATGTGAAAAGGGCTCCCTAGGAGTACCTAGCATGTTTTGGATGCTTAAAACGTTCCTATTGCATAACCAACCCCCTTACCCCGATCTATGACATTTTTACTAGTTTTTGATTCGATAAAACTTTTAGGTTTTTGTTCGCTTTCTAACCATTACTTTGGATAAATAGAAGTGAGGTGGCGACTCGACTTGTATGGTTTACCTTAGATTTAGTCAATATCTCTAATGGTAACGAATACCCCGCTACAGGTATCCAGGCATGACAACATTAAGTAGAGGTTTCCTTGATCTTAACTTTAGGTCCACTTTGCATGATAATAAGTAGGATTGAATTTCCCCTTTTGTTAGTCTTTTTATCTTTTACGTTCATTCTAATATTAAAACCTCTTTATTAATCAAATTCAAAAAATACTCTAACATTATTGGAACTCTTTCATAATTAAGAGAGAATTACACAGATACCCCCACCTTTTGAGGGACCATCTGATGTATCTTTTCAACAAGAACACTAAGCAAATCAAAAACTCATTTTTCCATTTGGCTTTCCTTATGAAAATTTTCAATAAGGATTGTTACCCATAAAAAACACCAACACACCAAAGTTTTTGAGAAGAACTACAGTGCTCTGATTCTTTTTGATACGTAGGCATTGGGTTGCAAGACTTAAGAGACCGCAATAATAAAATCTTTTCTTTTTCTCTGTTAATAATTCACTTTCATGCATTCCCTTCGCAACCTAGATTTAGACTTGACACACCCTTTTATTAGAACAACAAGAGTGGATCATGTAGAGTACTACAGATGTGAGGGGTGCTAATACCTTCCCTTTGGCATAATCGAGTCCCTTACCCATCTCTTGGTTGCGAGACCATTAGATTCATCCTTTTTGTAGGTTTACTTAGTGTTTCCTTTACCTCTCTTGGGATAAATAACATTGGTGGAGACTATGTTTTTCGTGTGTGCGTTTCTCTAAGATGCGATAGCTAGCGAATCTGCTAGGAATTATCCCTAAGTAAGTCAGTCCTAGCTCTTGTTTGTTTTCTTTTTATTCGGTGTTCTTTGTCTATTGATCTGTTGCTATTACTCTTTGCATGCATCTTCATCTGGATTATTGATTTTATTACATTATGCTACTGTTGTGATGTTGTTTCTTTAGAGGGTGGGTGTTACATTGAGGTAAAATGCCCATTACCCAGGCCAGTGTACACATAGGATTAAAGTGAATACTCATGTAAACTCTCATGGCCCTTGAGACGTATGACAAGGCATGAGATATCATACCCAAATGATGTTTTCTTGAGAAGGCTTTTGTCTTGCACCCTTTGTGCATAAGATAAGGTGTTGTTCATAGAGGACTCACGACTCTGGTGACCATTAAGAACCTCTGTTTTGTCCAAGGCTAGAACATATCTGTGAGTTGATATGGGGTTTACAGGAAAATAGGCCTTCATCATACCCTATTTTATCAGAATCAGAAATGACGTCAAACCTTTGACCTTATTACATTTGACCTTGTTCTATTGTCAACATAACAATTGCTCAGATTTTATGGAAACCTTGATCCCATTGCATTCATAAGCATTTCTTGACATCATTTTGACATGCATGTTATTTTATTTCCAGGTCTTCTAGTCTTCAAATCCTGTTGTTAGACTATCTTTGAAGATGAACACTATTTAGAAGGTCAACTACAGACACAACATCATCTACAAGTTCCCAAGCCTAGTTCTGGATGATCTTCTCAAACTAGATAAGAGGTCTCCCCCTGACAATATTGATGTCATCGGAAGGGATTATGGAAGGATTTTCGGTTACTTGGAAGCTTCTCTCAATGAATACCAGAGGGATGTTGTTCATACCTTGCTACAGTTTTATGATCGCACTTTAAGATGTTTCATGTTCCTGGATTATCTGTTAGCTCCTACTTTGGAAGAGTACTCCAGTATCTTGGACATTCCTATCTTGCATCAAGTGCCTTTTCATGCTTTCATGAAGAAACCTGATGCTGCTCAGGTTGTTGCTGCTCTTTATTTGAGTGAATCTATTGTGAAGGATAACTTTAAGAAGAAGGGAAGTGTTTGTGGTTATCCTTTGAGTTTTTTGTTGAAAGAAGTTGGTGGGGTAGCTAACAAGGGAGATTGAAAGGCTTTCAATGTTGTTCTAGCTTGTTGTATTTATGGGATTATGTTATTTCCTAATGAAGTGAAGTTCGTTGATGAGAATGATGTTGTTATCTTTATTCAAATGAATCATGTACCAACTCTCCTAGGATATGTTTATCATTCCATACACTCTAGGGGTTACAAAGGGAAGGGTGGTGTTATTCATTGTTGTGCACCACTTTTGTACAATTGGTTTAGAAGTCACATCCCTTGCCAATGTGCTTTTGTTGATACCCAAGACACCTTGAAGTGGTCCCAAAGGCTGATGGGACTCACTTCCAAGGACATTGACTGGTAGAAGCATAGTTTGAACGGGCTGGAAAGTAAAGAAGCGATCTTCATCCATGGGGACTTTCCCAATGGGCCTCTCATGGGGATGAGGGATGTCATTAATTACAACCCAAATCTTTCCCTAAGACAATTAGCATATGCTTTGAAAGGTTCACCTGAGGATAAAGATGTGCAAGAATCCTTTTTTTATGATGTGCCTGATAGTACTTGGTGGATGGAAAGAGCTGCCAAAGCGTGGGGAAGTATTCATATGAAAGGAGGGACTTATTTTGGGAAGAAAGATTCTACAGTCTATTCACCTTATGGTAAGTGGATTGAGGAGAGGAATAAAGATTGTCACTGGCCTTTCTCTTTATAGGCTCCTTTGCATAAATAAGAGCCTGGTCAGCATGATGTTGTGCCTAAGGGATCCTATGACCATATTCAAGCTCAGAATCTCCGAATACTTGAAAAGAATATAGAGTTAGAGGTAAAGCTTCTTGTGGCCAGTCAAGTGGAAGCTCAATTCTCTCACAAAATCAAGAAGGTTCAAAGAGAAATGCAAGGGGTTGTGAAAGTTAAGAAGAGATCAAGGTTTAAAGATGGTGGAAGAAGAACGTCTATTTCTGTTGAAGTTCATAAGAAGGTTCTTGAAGAAGTTCAAGTGAAGATCAATCAAAAACGCCGAGATTATGAAGCTCTGAAAGCATCCAAAGCCAAGACGGAGAAAAGATACAAATACAAGATTGAAGAGTTAGAGAAGCAACTTCGAGCCAAAGATGTCCAGTTTGAAGAAGAGAACACTCGGAGGATAAGGGTGGAAATTCAACTCAAAGGAAGCAAAATTCAGTTGGGAAAAGTTTTAGAAGATGTGGAAAGTCTCAAGGTTCAGTTGGAGGGAAAAGATGATGATCCTGCATAGATTCCGCTTCCAGAATGCAACGAGTTTGAATGGCATGATTTTTCGAAAGGATGTGGTTATTCAAAGTCTTATTCTAAGGCATGATCAAGAGGGAACAAGGAATCTATTCAACGAGTCCAAGAGGTGGAGTTTGAAGTATTTCAATAATGGAGGGCCTCTGACCTATGCAGATTGGGAAGATTAGTTTTTGTCTTATCTTTTTTGTGTGGTGATCACCATCAGCGTTGTTGACGGAGTCTCTTTATTTTGTTTTGTTGCCTTTGGCTAGTTGTTTCTTTTGTGCGGACTGCTTGTATTACACTTTGTCTCGATTCAATGAGTATGATGGTTGGTTTATCAGTGTTCACTTTTTATCCTCTTTTCTCTTGCTTAAATAACTCGAATCGAAGTTATAGATCCAGGGAAATATTTGAACATGCCATTGCATGAATTCACACATTCATATCCCATGCATAACAGGTTCTCTGGTCGGTCTTCTTATCTTGATTCTGCTTTTCTTAGCAGAGATTGCAAATCCAACTTTCCACCGGTATTCCACTAGAAGCAACCAACATCACCAGATGGAGCAGATTCAGACTGATCTTGTAGAAATGAGGACTCAGGTAGACACCAGAATGACGCAGTTTATGGAGGTTATCACCAACTTGGCTCTTGGTCAAGAGGAGCTTAGAGCTCTTGTTAAGATACCTAGAGTGGTTCAGAATGAGAATGAACATCCTGAATTTATGTTTGAATATATTTCTGTGGGGAAGCCTTGTCCCAATTCCACTGTGAACTTACCTAATCAACATGCTAATGATTATCAGAATGTCACCCATAATCAAGGTCTGCATGGAACCCAAGGCCATTTTCCACCACCTCCACCATTTAATCATGGACTACATCTCATTGTTGGAGAGACGTTGAGACATCCAAATGGGAGGGGGAAATTCTCAGGTATAAGATTTGGAGATGGTTTGTAATGAAGACATGTATTCTATGCACAATAGTGATTTGGGGTTTCCTTCTGAAGATAAGAAGTATTGCATGCTGGAAGAGAGATTGAAAGCAGTAGAAGGCCAATGAGTTTTGGGGATGGATGTTAATAACATGGGGCTGGTACCAGGAGTGAAGGTTCCACCAAAGTTCAAAGTTCTTGTTCTTGACAAATACAATAACACAACCTAATCAAAAACTCATATGAAAGCTTACTACCGTAAGATGTATGTGTATTCGGAAGATGAAAGGTTGTTGATGCATTTCTTCCAAGACAACCTATCTGGGGCATCCCTAGAGTGGTAGATGCATTTGGAAAGAACCTATATTTGGAATTTGAGAGATTTGGTCTAGGAATTTGTGAGGCATTATCAATACAACATCGACATGGATCCTAATAGGACCCAACTGCAAAGCCTGACCCAGGGCCCGAAGGAGTCCTTCAAAGAGTATGCTAAAAAATGGCGTGAATTAGCTGCTCGAGTTCAACCTCCGATGATGGAGAGAGAACTTGTTGATATGTTCATGGACACTCTGCAAGGGCCGTATTATGATAGGATGGTGGGAAGTACCTCCGTTGGTTTTTCTGAATTAGTAATGTCAGGAGGAAGAATTGAAGTTGGTTTAAAGATGGGCAAAATCCAGTCCGCTAATGCTGGTAGTTTTGCATGCGGAAGTGGTAAGAAACTGTTCAATGGGTATCCTAAGAAGAAAGAGGGTGAGTCTAGTTCTATGTACTCTCAAAGGGATCGAGGAAGAATTTAACAACAACAACAACAAGTGAATGATGTGACTATACCAGTCGTTGTAACTCCTCAACCACAACAACAACCCCAGTATCAACAGCAGTAGAATGCTCCTCGCCGTAACTACAATCAGCCGAGACAACCCAGACTTGAAAAGGTGTTTGATCTGATTCCTATGTCTTATTCTCAGGTTCTCCAGCATCTACTTCAACTCAAATTGGTTAATCCGAGGAATATGCCAGCTCCTCTTGAGAGGCTTCCTACAAATTACAATCCTAATGCTCGATGCAAATTTCATTGCGGTGGTGTGGGTCATAATGTGGAAAATTGTTTGGAGTTGAAGTATGCAGTACATAATTTATTGGATTCAAAATCCATCCAGTTAAATCCAGATAATGGACCCAATGTTATCCAGAATTTGATGCCTGCTCATAATGGACCAGCTATCAATGCCATTGAAGATGGTGAAAGTATGAATTTGATCATGGATGTGAATTTGGTGACTACTCCGTTGTCGTTTATTAAAGAGTATTTGTTTAAGAATGATGTTTATCCTGGATGTTTTCTAAAATGTTGCAGATGCAAGATTCAACCAGAAGGCTGCGACGATTTGAAAGCAGGAATTCAGAGTTTGATTATCGATGGGTTTTTATAGTTTAACAGAATTGTGAAGGATAAGAAGAATGAAGAAACAAATGTTGCAGTGATTTATATCCCGTATACTTTGATTAATATTCCAGCTCCGGCTAGACCATCCCTCTTGACTACCTGGTCCTATTCCTCACTCCAGTGAGAAGGTTGTGCCATGGCATTATGGTTCAGATGTTTATTATCATGATGTAAAGCAAGAGGAGAAGCCAGCTGAAGAGAGGCCATGCGTTGTTGATAGTTTAAGTGTTGATAATCTTGTTGGTACTGGTAGAATCACAAGAAGCGATAGGGTTTTCCCTTCACCAAATACATAAGATAGTGTTGATGCATTGGAGAAAGATAAGGGTAAACAAGTGATGGCGGATAACCAAGAATATGTGCAAATTAATGTTCCTCAGCAAAGTGCAGTTCCTAGTGCTTCCTCCTCCCAAGAAGTTGAAGAGTTGTTAAGGATAATCAAAAAGAGTGATTATAAAGTGGTGGATTAGTTAAGCCATACGCCGTCTAAGATTTCAATTTTGTCTTTGCTATTATGTTTTGAGACTCACAGAAATGCTCTTGTGAAGATTTCAAGTTTGGCTTTTGTTCCTTAAGACATTACAGTTAATCATTTAGAAGGGGTTGTGGCTAGTATATCTGCAGATAATGGTTTGGGTTTCACAAATTTTGATATCCCTCCTGAAGGGTGAAACCACAACCAAGCTCTACACATTTCCATGGAATGCAAAGGTACTATTTTATCCCATGTGCTGGTGGATACTGGGTCATCTCTGAATGTACTGCCAAAGGTGGCTTTGATGAAGATAGATTATGTGGGTGTTGAATTACACCTAAGTGACTTAATAGTCAAGGTTTTTGATGGATCCCGAAGAGCAGTGTTTGGTGAGGTGGATTTACCTATCAAAATTGGACCTTAGATGTTCGATACAACGTTCTTTGTCATTGATATACAACCCTCTTATTGTTGTTTTCTTAGTCGACCCTGAATTCACTAGGCAGGGGCTGTAACGTCTACTCTACATCGGAAGATGAAATTCGACGTAGATGGTAAGGTGATTACTATTTATGGTGAAGAAGAGTATATGGTTAGTCATCTGGTGTCTTTCCGTTATGTGGAGGTTGAAGGAGAGTTCCATGAAACTCCTTTCCAGGCTTTCAAAGATGTTCAAGTGATCAAGACTCCTTGTTTTTAGCAGAAGAAGCTTGCAGTCCCCATGTCATCTTTGAAGGATGCTATAGCAGTGTAGCGGTAAATTCATGATCATCAAGCTATGGATAAGCTAGAGATCAAATAACAAGAGTCGCCACCGCGCTTTTATTGTTTCCAAGGGAAAAGGGAAAAAGTACGAACAAAACCCAAAAAGTAAGAAGTTTTCATATCAAAACTAATAAAATGTTAGAGATTACAGGTAAGGGGATTGGTTACACAAAGGGAAGGTGTTAGCACCCAAAGTGTCCTAGGTACTCCTAGGGAGCCCTTTTTGTGTGCATATGTACTTGGTATAAAGTGATGTTTACAAACAAATAGAATGTGAGGATGAGAAAAGAATTCATTAATTATATTTCGTGTTTGACAAGACCTTCGGTCTTATGCCTACGTACCAACATAAAAATGAGGGATCAAAACCTCGTAGTTCGTGATACAAATTTCAAAGTGGATGAATTGCTTTTAACAAAAATTAAGTTTGAAAGGCCCAAAGGCCTAAAAATGGTTTGAATGAGTTAGTTCTTTTTGGCTTTTTGAAAGTTTAAGTCAAGTATAGTTAAGTTTATTTACAAGTTTGATTTAAGAAAAGAAGTTTGAAAATGAAATGGCATAAGGCCAAAGTTTCTATCTTTTATGCAAAAGTGGTCAACGTTTAGAATAAAATAAGTTCAATCAAAGAAGATTTTTGAAAAGGAATGGAGAGATTTTGAAATTAAAGAAATTGGGAGAAGATGAAGAGACTATCCTATGTACAAAATTAAAAGTTTAGAGTTGAAAAGATCTGACCAAGTGGGTAGCAATCCAATAGACAAGAATGTCAATAGAAACCCAAAATTCCCTTGGACTTTTAGAATCAAGCAACACACAAATGCACAATTATATTATCTTGAAGAGCAAGGCATCAAATAAATATGGCCACATTCAAGCTTTATCCATTCCATGATCTTCTTCAAGGTAGTCCATGTAACAGATGAATTTCACAAGTCACATGTTCAAAATAACAGCTTCACAATGATCATGTTGCAGATGAACTCAGAGAGATCTTGAATGATGTATCAGATGAAGTTTCAAATTGCAAGCACTTGGTTTCTCAACAAGTTGGCATTGGCCAAGTCCTTTAGCATAGGAATGTTGCCTAAGTTCTAAGTCCATTTGTCCAAGGTCAAGCCAACAATCCACACAAACGTTTTTTTAGGGTTTTTGTTGTTATTATGTACATTAATGGTCCAAGACCACACAAATAAACAAAGTATGCATAAATAAAATATATCACACAATATGGTCCAAGTGGACAAAGTGAAAATTGCATTAACAAATAATTAGCATGATATGAACAATGGAAAATGTATAAATTCTAGAATTAAATGGCATTAAAGTAAAGGGATTGAAATTAAAAGTTAGTAGTTAATAGGTTAGAAGTTAGTATTGTTTTTTTTTTGCTTTTCATTCTTAGACATTCTTTGGAGAACACTCAACCCACTTATCACAAGCATAGATCCTTGAAACAAGACATCTCCCAAAGGAAGGAAAAATAGCCATGTTTCCACACAATACCATGAAAGAGGGGAGACTTACAATCTCACTAACTAGAATGTTATGCCTTTTATGTCACAAATTTAGCGCTATGTTAAGCAATCGTAATTGGACTTATGTAGAAGTCACAACTATTTGAGGTCGAGCAATAAAATTTTGGTGTTAATGCATGTTAGAGACATAGTATTATGAACTATGCTCATGAAACATATCACACACAAAAAGAATATGCAAAAGGTGTGGCATAATCTCATCCATACTCATGTTAATTTTTCAATCAACTAGTTTTAGGACTTTGAGATATCATAGGCCAAATGAGGTGAATGCATAAAGAAGGGGAATGAGATGAAGAGGGAGGGGAATAGATGAAATCTCAAATTGATCAAAGGCGGACTTTTACCAAATTAATATCATTCATTCATTTTGGGAGATGGAATGTACATTTCATCAATCCCCTAAATCCAATGATATTAATTTGACAAAGTCAAATCAACCTTTATCAAGGCCCAACAACAAGAGTCAAACATAAACAAGTCATCACAATTGGTCAACAAAATTATTTGATATTTATTCAAATTAAAAATACTAAAGTAATGCATTTAAATTAAATCTGGTTTGCCAAATTCCTAAAACCTCATCAAATTACCAAATAAATGGCCATGAGATTTATCATAGGTCAAACAAGGTCAAAGGACCTTGGAGAAAATATTTCAGATTTTTTAAAGACTTAAAAGTATTTTTGAATAATTAAAAATAAATGAAAAATCAAATAAATCATAAAAAATATTAATAATGATCCAAAAAATAATTTTAATTCAAAATATGAAAGAGGACAATATTTGAATTATTTTGGTGAAACTCTCATATTTTTTGGATCAATATTAAAATTAATATGAATTAATGAAAATAAAGCAATTAAAATGAACATAAAATAATCAGAAAAAACGTGGACCACTTGATCTCCCTCATTAATTGAGGTGGCAGATCAAGTGGCCACCAGCGCGTGTTCCATGGTGCGCCTGAGTCAAACGTCCACACGCTTGGTAATTAAAGCGCACGCTCGTGATTAAAACAATTTAAACTCATCCAATGGCTCAGGACCACGCCACACCATTGTCGAAGCAAAGCGTCAGTCGTCTTCTCAGGCGACCTTGGCCGGACTGGTCCATTCATCACCTCAACAAAAATGAAAAAGGAGGACATGATCTGAAAGGAAAAATGGTGTATATCACGAATATCACCTCAATTTTAACTAACTTCTCACATATAGAAAGATACGAGGAGTTGGAATTTGAGGTATGTCAACTGAGTTGCTTCGATTTGACCTCTAAGCAACTCAATCTTCTTGGCTACATTGGTAGGACTTCAGACAACCAAAGAATCAAGAGAATTGAGCAATATTGAGAGAGAATCGAAGAGATGAAGTTTTCTGAAAATTACCTTAAATGCAGTGCAATTCTTGAGGTTGCTTGCTCCAAACACGATCTGATCACACTTGAGTAGCTAGCAGGAAGTGATTGATGAGGTTGCAAGGCTTTGGATCCTGGAGTTTTTGAATCTCCAACAGTAGAGATTCAAACTCAAATTTCAAGTTGAAATTTATCAGGTTTTCCTTTGTAATGAGAGGGTTTCAATGGTGGGCAAAGTTGGCGCGCAAGGTGTGTTCAATTTTGATGTTAGAAGATTCTATTTATAGGTGCAGCTCATGATATTTGCACCTTCAAATTCATTTTCCAAAATTGACAAATGGTGATGCATGGGTGCATGGGCGTGTACAGGCCCATGAGATCATTGCTTGAGGTCCACAAATGAGTGTGAGAGAGTCTGGAATCAACTTGGATTTTAAGGCAAGTGTGTGTGAAGATTTGAAGTTTGATCTTTGCCAAATGATGATACAATGTTCATGCCATGCGCAGCCCTAGCAATTCTTGTCCAAAATGGACGAACTTGGACTTTTTAGAAAGGTTAGATCAAGAGGAACAACTTTAATTTTAAACACTTTTCCATTTGGAGCTTGTATCTTGATGAATTTTGAGGTGGAAGTTTGGAAATTTTAACATGTTGAAATTTTTTCTAAGTGTCAAGCCATATATCTCAATATTCTACCTTGCTTAACTTTGTATGTGAGCTTCAAATGAGAAACGTGTCTTCATAAAAGTTGTATATCTTTCAAAGACCTTCAAAATGGTCACAAATTTCATGTCATTTGGATTTGAAATGATAGAGTTATGCATTTTTGAAGTTTGGAAAAATCACTTGTTCAATGGTATAGGTCAAAACTGACCTATAATGTAGCCTCATATCACATGCTCATACAAGTTGAATTAGCTCTCACTAAAAACATAAAAGTTGAATTAGACATCTTGAATTTGATTGTGCAACTTGGAAATATTTCATCTCATAAAAATTGAGCAAGTTATGGCCTTGGGAAGTTGACTTTCAAATTAGGGTTTAGACAAAATGACCTATAATGTTTCAACATAGAAAATGATTTTCCAAGCAAAACTAGCTCTAGGTCTCAAAATGAAATTTGTTTGGAATGTCATTTAGAGTATGTTTTCTCTTGGAATCATTTTCATATGGTGAAAATTGTAGGAGATAGGGTCTAGGGAGACCCAGTTTTGATTAGATGAATTCATCTGGCTAACCACCATCAACCAACTTGCTAATCTTCAATTCTCTTGACTTTCTAGGCTCATGGTAGATCATATATGCATAAGATGATGAAATGTGAAGTGCCCCTTGAGAAATTTGATCAATTGGTGAATAGCTTGTTGAAGAAGTTACTCAAGATACTCAATCAAACTAGGGTTTCCAAGGTAAATCACCTCCAAACTCTTGAAGAAAACTTATCAATATGACATGTAGTAATCATTGGGACCCATATATTATGTTCATAAACATTCTTGTATCAATTCATGGTTGTGCTCTTTGGCATGAGGGTCTCAAACCCTAGATGTGAACTTGATAGATCAATGGAGATCATGTCCTTCCTACAAAAGAGTTAGGCAAATGCAAAGACATATTTTTGGTATTTTGGTTAGTAAAATGATAATATACAAGTATGATACAATCACAAAGTGCTTGGTGATCTCTCCCAAAATAAACCCAATGGAAGAGGGGTAAGGAGGATGCCAAGATATGATCCCAATGCTAATGCTTATGATGAAATTGCATGAGGGATCTTAGGGTCAAAATTGGGGTCTTACAAGAAGTTGTTAAAGTTGGTATCCCCAAAGGTTGGGGTCATACATTGGATATTCGTCCCAAGTTTGACAAATTTGGTCTCTGTTTTAGTCCCGCTAGTCAAGTTCAAGCTCCTAGAGCTCCAAATGCTTCCACTCTAGTGAAGTTTTCAAGTGATGGTTTTGTCAAGGATGGTCAAGCTAATGTTGTTGGTGACGACGTCGATAGTGATTATGATATTGACAATTGGATCCTCCCAAGTGTTCTAGGGGAAGAGCTCAACAACTGGACTTTTGAGGATATAACCAAGTCACACTCAATCAGGAGTAACTTTCTATTTTGTTTTCTTTATCATGCATAAATTCCTACGCTCTGCCCAAGGCGTAGTGAATCGTGTAGGGCCACCATATTTTTATTTGCAATTTTTATCATTAAATAAAGGACGTTTTGCATTCAAATATTTTTCTCTTTGTCTCTCTTTTTATTTTGTTTTTCTTTTAAAAATGGAAATGTTTTGTTTTCATCACACACTTCCTAAAAAACATAAAAAAACAATAATGCAGATCCACATCCACCCCCAAATTCTATTGATAACGATTCTGCTATCGCTCATTATGACTTATATAATCCGATCTACCAAGCCGAAGAAGAAAGTGAGGAAGATTGTGAACTCCCTGAAGAGTTAACAAGGTTATTGAGGCAAGAAGAAAAGGTTATCCAACCGCATCAAGAGTCGATTGAGGTTGTGAATCTCGGAACTGAAGACGAGGTGAAAGAGGTCAGAATAGGGCCTGCTTTAGAGGAAAGTATAAAGACTAGGTTGATAGAAATATTGGGAGGATTTGTTGATATCTTTGCTTGGTCTTACCAAGACATGCCTGGGCTCGATACAGATACTGTGGTGCATAGGCTACCTTTGAAATAAGAGTGTCCCTCTGTCAAGCAGAAGCTTCGAAGGACACACCCAAATATGTCCAAGAAGATCAAAGATGAGGTTCAAAAGCAGTTTGACGCAGGTTTTATGGCTGTTAGTTCTTACCCTCCGTGGGTAGCTAATATCGTTCATGTGCCTAAGAAGGATGGCAAGGTAAGGATGTGTGTTGATTATTGGGATTTGAATAGAGTGAGTCCCAAGGATGATTTCCCGCTCCGTCATAGGCTACCTTTGAAAGAAGAGTGTCCCTCTGTCAAGCAGAAGCTTCGAAGGATGCACCCAAATATGTCCAAGCAAATCAAAGATGAGGTTCAAAAGCAGTTTGATACAGGTTTTATAGCTGTTACTTCTTACCCTCTGTGGGTAGCTAATATCGTTCATGTGCCTAAGAAGGATGGCAAGGTAAGGATGTGTTTTGATTATCGGGATTTGAATAGAGCGAGTCCCACGGATGTTTTCCCGCTCCCTCATATTGATGTATTGGTGGATAACACGACACAATTCTCGGTATTTTCTTTTATGGATGAGTTCTTTGGTTACAATCAGATCAAAATGGCTCTGGAAGATATGGATGTAAGACCCCAATTTTGACCCTAAGATCCCTCATGCTATTCTCATCATATGCATTAGCATTGGGATCACATCTTGGCATTCTCCTTACCCCTCATTCATTGGGTTTTCATTAGGAGAGATCACCAAGCACCATTTAATTGTATCATATTCCATTTTCTTTAGTTTTTTTTACTAACCAAAATACCAAAAATATGTCATTGTATACTTTAACTCCTTTGTAGGTAGTGCACATGCTCACCTTTGATCTGTCAAGCTCATATCTAGGGTTTAAGACCCTTATTGCAAGAAGCTTAACCAAGAATTGGTCTACTATGGATCTAAGTATCATATATGAATCCCCATGATCTTCACATGTTATTTTGATCAAAAAATCCTCAAGAGTTTTAAGTTGGTTTGCCTTGGAAACCCTAATTCATCTGAGTATCTTATGTAACTTCTTCAACAAGCTTTTTCACCAATTGATCAAATATTTCAAGGGATACTTCACTTTTCATCATCTTATGCATATATGACCCCCCACGAGTCCCAAAAGTCAAGATAATGGCAAGCTAGCAAGTGGGTTCATGGTGGTTGACCAGAGGAAGTTAACTAATCAAAACTGGGGTTCCCTAGACCCTATCTCCTACAATTTTTGTCATATGAAAATTATTCTAAGAGAAAAGTTACTCTAAATTACATTACAAACAACTTTCGTCTTGAGGTCTAGAGCTAGTTTTTATTGGAAACTCATTTTTTATGGTGAAAGGTTATAGGTCATTTTGTCTAAACCCTAATTTGAAGGTCAACTTCCCAAGACCATAATTTGCTCAATTTTTATGATATGAAAGCCATTAAAGTTTCATGATCAAATTCAAGATGTCTACTTCAACTTTTATGTTTTGAGGAAGTGCAAATTCAACTTTTAAATGCATATGATATGAGGAAACATTATAGGTCATTTTGGGCAAATACCATTGAACACGTGATTTTCCTCAACTTCTAAAATGCATAACTCCTTCATGCTAAACTAAATGAGGTCAAATTTGTGACCCATTTTAAGGATTTGAGAGATCTACAACTTTGAGGAAGGAACGTTTCTCATTTGAAGCTCATAGAAAAAGTTACCCAAGGTGGAAGAAGTGAACATATGGCTTGGTACTTAGAATGTTTTTTGATATGTTTGATTTTCCAAACATCCACCTCAAAATTCATAATGATCCAAGCTTCAAATGAAAAAGTGTTCAACATGAAAGTTGCTTCTATTGATCTAACCTTTTTAAAAAGTCTAAATTCACCCCATTTAAACCAAGTATGAATGACTTGCGCAAGGCTTAAAGTTGGATGACCATTTGGCATGTTTGAACTTCCATTTTCCACACAAGAATGCATGACTTGTTAACATGACTTCAACATTGCTTTAAAAATATTTTGGACCTGGATGCATCATTACATGGGCCAATCACACGCCCATGCATCAATGCAAAGGATTTTGCTATTTTTGAAAGTTTGAAAGAAGTGTGCAAATATCAAGTTCCTTGGCTATAAATAGAAGCTCTTTCACTCTGAATTAAGGACCCTTGCGCGCCAGCTTTGAATCACCAACCATAACCCTTCACATTCAAAGGATAACCTTGAGGATTTTCATTGAAAATCGAGTTTGAATCTCCCCTGTTTTGAGATTCAAAACTCCAAAAGTCCTGCTTCTTATTTGATCCATTTCCACTCCATCAAGTACCCAGAGGAAGGCCAAGCATAATTGAGAGCAAGATCGTGGCCATCTGAACCTGCAGTGAAGGTGAATTTCTGAATTTTTCATCTCTTTGATTCTCACTCAATTCTCAACTATTTTTGATAATTTTTTGTTGTCTGAAGTCCTACCAATATAGGAAATAAGATTGAGTTGCTTTGAGGTCAAATCGAAGCAACTTAGATCATGATCCTCAAAATTCAACTCCCTGTATCTTTCAATATACTTGGAGTTAGGTAAAATTGAGTCCAGATTCGAGCTCCTGAGCATTTTTACTTTAAATTCACGTGTGGCATATTTTGGTGATGGTTGAGGGTGGACCAATTCGGTGAGGTCCACTAGAGAAGAAGACCGGTGCTCTAGCTCCGACGATGCGTTGGCGTGTCTCCAGACCACATGATCCATCTATTTTGTTTTAATCTTGAGCGTCCAAACTAATTACCACGCGTGTGGCACATTGACTGAGGATCACCATGGAACGCGCGCTCTGATCCACTTGATATGCCATCTCAGTTAATGAGGCAGATCAAGTGGTCCACGTATTTTTGCATTTTCTGATTTTTAGTTTAATTGCTTTATTTTCATTAATTCATATTAATTTGAATATTGATCCAAAAAAATATGGGACTTACACCAAAAAATTTCAAATAAATTCCTCTTTCATTTTCTGAATTTAAATGATTTTTTGGATCATTATTAATATTTTTCATGATTTAATTGCTTTTGTGCGTATTTTTAATTGTTTAAAAATGCTTTTAAGTTTCCAAAAACAATGAAATTTTTTCTCCAAGGTCCTTTGACCTTGTTTGACCTATGATAAATCTCTTGGCCATTTATTTTATGTTTTGAAGAGATTTTGGGATTTTGACCAACCATAATTTAATTTAATGTATTTTTAATTGATTTTTAATTGTATAAATGTAAATAATATGGGTTGAGCTATTTTGGTTGACTTGTTGAGTTTGACTATTGTTGTTGGGCCTTGGTCAAGATTGATTTGACTTTTTTGGATTAAAATCATTGGATTTAGGGGATTGATGAAATATGTATTTCATCTCCCAAAATAAATGAATGATTTTAGTTTGGTAAAAGTTCTCCTTTGACCAATTTATGTTTGTCTCATTCCCCCTCCCTCTTCATCTCAATCCCATTATATCCTCACCTATTTCATTGAACTATGATGTCTCTATATCCTAAGGCTAGTTTATTGCAAAATCAACATAAGTATGGATGAGATTAGGTCCATCCTTTTTCCATTTTATTTTTGTGTGTGGTATGTGTAGGACCCTAATTTTGACCCTAAGATCCCTCATGGCATCATATCATTGCTCTTTGCATTTGCCTCAACGATCATAGCATCTTGGTTCCTTTACCCTAGGGTTGGGACTTGTGTGAGTTGGTTTGAGACCACCAAGCATGCTTGAATTGTATATTATTGCTTTTCTTATTTTTTTTACTAACCAAAAGCACAAAAATATGTCACTAACTTGTTTTGTTTTGAAGCTTGAGCAATCATGTGATCCAAGGCTCCTAGGAGGCCCATATGCCCATTGAAGTGGCCAAATGAAGTGGAAAGCAAGCATGACAATGGTTCCCAAATCTCTCAATCATCATATATGCCTCCCAAGTATCTCAATTTTCCAATTTGATCAAGATAAAACCAAAGGGCTTAAGGCTTATTTCCCAAGGAAACCCTAATTCAACTATGCATTGACTGTGCCTTGCTCATGAAACAACCTCAACCTATGATCAAATACAATCAAGGGAAGTTATTTCATTTTTCATTTTATGCATATATGAGCCCATGTGAGTGTCCTCAATAATTTATTCATCAAGATTTGAAGTTTGGCTTTGAGAAGTTGATCAGTCAATTCATCTGACTATTTTGAAATAAACTGAGACCTAACTTTTGATGTCTTTGTCAAATGATGATGACCCCAAGAGAAAAAATGTTATTAAGAACCATATGAACAACTTTTATGTTCATCAAAAACCCATTTGAAACTTGGAAGGTCATCATTTATTTCAAAACATTATAAGTCATTTTGATTGAAACCCTAATTTTGGGTCAAATTACCAAGGGCCTAACTCCTTCATTTTTTATGATTTTGAGGTGGGACCAAATGATTTGGAAAGTTCAGTATGTATACTTCAATTGTTTTGTTGGACAAAATTTCATAATACCAAAAGAAACACATGTGATAATACAAAACATTATAGGCCACTTTGGACCAAAGTCATTGAAATGTGAAAAAGTCAAACTTCAAGTGCCCATAACTTTCTCATCAAAAATCAAAATGATGCAAACTCTAAGTCCAAATTCATTTTCTTGAAAATATCTACAACTTTTATGTTGAAGGTTTTGTCATTTGAGGCTTGCATCATTGAAACAGAAGGGTTTGAAGTTGGTCCATTTTGGCAAAATTTCCATATACATGTTTTGTACCTTGAACTTCATGACCAGTTTTCAATATTTTCCCAACTCCAAATGGATTTTTGTTCAACATAACATTTGTTCCTTATGTCAAGACCTTTCCAACCATTACCCACATGCCTATGTTTCAATTTTGCAAATGGCATTTTCGAAGAGGTGAAGTTTTGGTTTCAATTATGCACACCATGTTAAAATTCCATGCACAAGCTTACACATTGCAATCTGCACGTCCAATTTCATTTGGCTGATGTTTAGCACTCAATTTCCATTGCTTTTGGGCCTCAAATGCGCCTGTAGAGGCCCATGCATGGAGGACCCAAGCTCATGCACACACACAGATATTTCATGCATTGCATCACCCTTTGCTATAAATAGAAGGCTTCATTCACTTCAAACTTCAACCTAAAGGCGCCTGAAGTTCTGCACAACTGAATCCCTAACCCTCACTCAAAGGAATTTTGATTTTTCTCTCAATTTTTCAAGTTCAATTTTCAATTTCATTGGTTGATCTTTGACTTACAATTCCTTAGCCTAGCTTCTTTGTTACCTCAAGAGCAAGTTGCATCAAAGAATTGGAGTAGATCAGGCATTGAAAAGCTGCACTTCAAAGGTTGATTCTCAAACTGTTTTCATTCAAATCTCTTTGGATATTGAGCATTTCTTGCATTGGTTGGTACCTCTGAAGTCCTCATGTGAGAGGCAATTGGTTTGTGCTTTTAATTTTGTGAATTGAGTAAGTTCAGTTTGAACACCACATTTTTCCATCTCAGATTTCTCTCTCTATAGGGATCTTGAGTGGAAACTAAGGGTACATGGGTGATGTACATCACCCCAGCTTTCTAATGATGTATGGATCGTGCATTTTGGTTAAGGTTTTGAAACCTGCAACTCTGACCGAAATAGTGAGGTTCACCGAAGAAGACGGTGGTTTCCACCACCGTCCCCACGTGGATGAGTTCTGGCCCTTGGATTCACGTTTTCATATATAATCTTAGCCCTTGGTTGTTATGACTTCATTTAATCATGTGTGTTACGCGTTTGACTAATCCCTACCATACGCGCGCGCCTCTGGTTCCTTGGATCAGCCACGTCAATTAATGAGCGCTGATCCAAGCGCTGTGGTTTTTTTCCAATTTTTAATTTCTATTTTAATTTTCTTTTATTTCAATTATTTTTAAAAATTCATAACTTCTTTATTTGGAATCACAAAAATATGGGACCGATTGCAAAATTTTTCTCTTAAATTCTAGTTTTTAAAAATGATTTTTAATTATTTTTGTGATTCCATTTAATATGTTTTGTGAATTATTTCATTTCTGATTGTTTTTAATTCATTTAAAATGCTTTTCAATATTCAAAAATGCCAAAAATATTTTCTTAACATCTTTGGATGATGATGAATCTATGAAAAATATTCTCATCAATTTCTTAATTGATTTGAGATTTATTAGAGATTTTAGTTCAATTATGTTATTTTTCTTCATTTTTTATTGTTTAAAATTAGTTTCTGTTTTCAAAAAATGATGGAATTTTTTGTCAAACCTTGTTTGACCATGTTGGACTTATGATGATCCAATTGGACTTTTCCAAGTTGATTTGAATTGGATTTGAAGTTTGACCTTTATTTGTTTATTTTAATTCCAAAAAACATACCAAAAATATTTTTATTGTTTCTTGACTTCTAAGATTCATCTCACTTTTGTTTACCATTGATTGATGTTGATTCCATTCATATTTGGTCAATGTGTTTTGGTTATGTTATTTGACTTTCAATTATGTACATTCCATTTCCATCTTTTTTTCTTTTTTTCTTTTTGACCAATGAGTTAAAGATTGGTGGTTAGCCTTGACATATGAGGGGCATAACCTTCTTTGATTCAAATCAAATTCATCTTGATCAAAGATCAAGTGAATTGCTTTGCATTAAAGATAGGTTGCTTCTTAGTCAAGCAAAAAACCTAAATCCATACAAGGTTATTCTTCCTTTTCTTTTGGCATGGCAAGTTGTAGGAGCTTGGCTTACTAGTCATGATCTCTAACTTGTGTTTGTTTGCCTATAGTTTTATTGACCGGCCTCAGATAGGTGTGACTACTACATTAGTCCACTTATGATTGCTTAACATAACGCTAAATTGCCTTATGTCACGCTAACACTAACTACTAATCACTAACCTTTAATTCAAGCATTTAGTTCTTGCAATTTACTTTAATGCAATTTAATTTCTTGCTCATTAATTCATTTGTCTTTGCCCTTTGCTCACTTGAGCTCATGTTTATGTTTATGCTATTTGCCTTTTGCTCACTTGAGCACATTATTGTGTATATACTATTGCTTTGTGCTTGTTTTATTTTGTTTGTGTGAACCCAATGCAAATGGAGAAAGGACTTAGATTTAGGACCTTACCTATGCTAAATGGAGTTTCAAGAGCAACTAGGCCTCATGCCTTTAGAATGCTAAATATATTGAAGAGCAACTAGGCCTCATGCCTTTAGAATGCTTAATCTTGAAGATACATTGAAAGGACCCCTAATTCTAAACTCACTCTTGTCCATTCTTTCTATTGCATTGTGGAATTTTTTTGATTTGTGTGTTCTTGTGATAGGGATACCATACTTGAGCTATTAGAAAGACCATTGTCATGAGCATCCAAGATAAGAGATACAAAAGTCAATTGGAAGATTCCTAGGAGCTTGATTGAATATTTGCTTGATTTCTTGAGTTAATTGATTATTGCTGGCTAAGTCCAAAGGAAAGGAGCAACTTGGATCATCTTTATGATCTCAAGAAGGGAACTCCAAGTAGTTTTATTTCTCTTCCCTCATCTTTGCATGTTTAGGACCTAGCCATTCTCTTCTTCTCTCCACTCTAACCCAAGCCAAACTTTTTGTGCAAACATTAACATTGCTTTCAAAACTAGAAACCTAGGCCATATGCTTTTGATTTTTCAAACTCTTTTTCATAATACTTATTTTGAATTGAACTTTAAGTCAACTTTGACTTCCTTTTGTGAATACTTCTAATTGGTAAATCCAACTCACTTCAAATTCTTTTGTGGTTCCAATGGCCACATTTGCCAAAGCTTTTCATAAACATTAGCTATTAGGTTTGAGTTATCATAGAGGTTGATATAATACTCACCTGTATCCTTAGTGATTGGACTATAAGTCTTCCATGCTTATTATAGGGTTAACCCCTCACTAGCATGTTGAAGCTCTCCTCACATGGTGGATTTGTGGTTTTTAGTTTGAGTTTTCTCCCTTTGATAACAAAAGACCTTAAGGATTATGATCAAACCAATTCACCCATATTTTTGAGATTTTTACCCCGAACTACGAGGTTTTGATCCTACCTTTTTAAGATGGTACGTAGGCAGTGGGTTTATCCATTCAAACACAAAATTGTAAATAATTTGTATATTCTTTTCTCATCTCCCCAATCATGTTTGCACAAATATTTTCTCAAATACCAACCTACCATACAATATTTGTAAAAAGGGCTCCCTTAGAGTACTAAGGATGTTTTGGGTGCTTAAAACCTTCCCATTGCATAACCAACCCCCTTACCCAGATCTCTGACATTTTTATTAGTTTTTGATTTGATAAAACTTCTCGGTTTTTGTTTGCTTTCTAACCTTTCCTTTGGATAAATAGAAGTGCGGTGGCGACTCGAATTGTATGATTTACTTTTGATTTAGTCAATAAATCTAAAGGTAACGAATACCCCGCTACAGAAAAGTGGCGACTCTGCTGGGGACTCTTTTTCCTAGTGGGTTTTGCCTACTTTTTACCTTTGTTGTATTGTATGTTTATACTACTTGTGACATATTTTTGTGCAAATTTGGGATGACTGTATTGTTTGTAATGTATGAATTGCTTGACATATATCAATTGCTTGTGTGCTTGGTGGTCGCTTGTGAGATGAGTTCTATCCCCGAACTCGAGTGCACTTATGGTAGGAGAATGGCATAGTCTTGTTGACTTGTGTGGAGTTATTCCTTAGCAAGTTGACTTGCAAGTCCATTCACTTGGTGGAGGTTATGTTGGGATCAATAATGTCACACGAGTAGTCGTGGTTAGGCATTACTCTTTCCAATATATGCCTTAGAAGCCAAGGACCTTAGATTACCTAGCCCATCTTGGCCTATTTTAGGACGTAGTGTGAAGGTCGTTCAAGTGTAAGATTTGATACGATTGTTACACGATACTACACTCATAAGAGTCTCTCTTGAGAATATTTTTGGAATACGAGTAGTCGTTTATCCGATAATATCCGAAAGATGGGATGATGACTATGGGAACCTCTTGTAGAACATGATTGTCAGGTTTAACCATAGTACACTCCCTTTGGGTGGTTCTTAACCGAGACTCCATGCTCGTGACTTGCAACAAACCCTGGATTCGCGGTTGATCCATTCTCATATATCCTTAATATCAATGGAACTTGGGTGTTGATAAGGTGTAAACCATAATCCACCAAAATGGATGATTGATATTAAGGATGACTTGATCCATCCCGTGACCTTTGTGTGGTTTGATTTGCTTGATCCTTGAGTGTGATTGTTGCATCCATGTATTCATGCATTCATACACATCCATATCATAAAACACAAGAAAATTTTCAAGGAACTTAAGAGGTCTATTTGAAAATTTTCAGACATGGATAAGCAAAGAAGGAATACGAAGAAGTACAGTTTCAGACAACCCGACTTGAAAGAGTTAAGGAGTTTGACATCCTATGTATTAGATCCCTTGAAGTTCAAGGCTCGCCATGGGAAGCTTCTGTCTATTCTTGCTACTCAAGTGGATGAAGGTCTAATGAGTGTGTTGGTGCAATTCTATGATCCTCTGTACCGTTGCTTCACTTTTCCGGATTTCCAACTTTTGCCTACGCTTGAAGAGTATGCCTATCTTATGGGTATACCTATTCTAGATCAGCCGTTCAGTGGCTTGGAGAGAGTTCCTTCTTCTCAAGAGATTGCTGATTTGTTGCATATAGACGAATCTATTGTTGGTGCTCATATGACTACCAAAGGTGGAATTCAAGGTCTCCCATCTGATTTCCTCATTGCTCAAGCTACTATGTTTGGGAAGGCCACGAGTGAGGATGCCTTTGAGGCCATATTTGTACTTCTCATCTATGGGCTAGTGTTATTCCCCAACATCAACAATTTTGTGGATGTGAACGCCATTAGGATTTTCTCTACTCTTAATCCCGTTCCTACTATGTTGGGTGACACTTATTTCTCTTTGCATATGAGGAATGCAAAGGGTGGTGGTACCATTGTGTGTTGTTTGCCTCTGTTGTACAAGTGGTTTATTTAGCACTTGACATAGATGTTAGCCTTCAAGGAGAACAAAGGATGTCTACGGTGGTCTACGAGACTTATATCTCTCACTAATGATGATATCTTTTGGTACAACCGTGTATATGATGGTGTGCATATTATTGACTCTTGTGGTGAATTCTCCAATGTGCCTCTTCTTGGTACATATGGTGGGATTAACTACAACCCTGTTTTGGCACGTCGTCAGCTTGGGTTCCCCTTAAAGGATAAACCTAATAACATTTTGTTAGAGGGTGTGTTCTTTCAAGAGGGTAAAGATCCCCAAAACTTGAAGGGCATGATGGTCCGCGCTTGGCACAAGATTCATAGGAAGGGAAGGATAGAGCTTAGTCCGAAGAATTGTATTGCTTTGCAACCCTATACCTCGTGGGTTAGAAAGAGAGCTTCTGAGTACCGCATGCCCTATGATTACCCAAGACCTACACCTATGGTTATGGTTGGGCCTTCAACCCTCCCTAACCAAGGATTAGAGGAGTTGAGAGATGAAGACTCTTCGCGTGCTTGGATCCGTGAGCGAGAGGAGCTACTTCAGCAGCTTAGAGATAAGGATGCGTTGATAGAATTTCTGGAGCATCAGGTTATCGATGAGCCAGATGATGTGGTTACTTCTCTTCTTCCTCAGTCTTCCAGGTTTTGGAAGAGGAAGTATGATCGGCTCGCCAAGGAGAAGGCAGATATGGAGGAAGCCTGTGAGAGAGAGGTGAAGAAGCTTCGTGCAGCTTATCTTCCGGTCTCGAGAGCTTTGGACGATTGTTTCTAGGGTTCCATAGGATGTTCATTTTCCTTCTCTCTTGTATTATATTTGGTTACCGAGACTGTACTTCTTTGGTGTAAAACTTTTCCATATATTATTGATATGATTATTCCATATATGTCTAAATGATTAATATTTTCCAAATATTTGCAAATAAATCTCTAAAAGTTCCTCTGATAAAAAATAAAATCATATGCACCAGCATTGCATGCATCATGTGCATAAGAAGGTTTTGTTCAGGGCTTCTTGATCAGTGGTCTAACTCTGTGTTCTTCATTTATTTTGAAGACAAGCTGACTCATCAAAGCTAATGGATCATCTCGAGCAAGAAAACAGAGAACTCAAGGAGGAAGTGGCAAGATTGACTGCCCTGATGGAGTCATTCTTGGCCGCCCAAAGCCAGTCTTCTCCAACGCCTTCAACTCCTCTCCAGAGGACGGTCATTTCAGAGGTTGCTTCCTCTATCGTGCCTGCTGCCAGTGCTCACTTTGCTCCGTCTGCTATGCCAGCCAGGTTTCCCTGGGGGATTCCCGCTTATTTTGTTCTAGAGGGTTTCGCCCCTACATTTGCTTCTTTGCCGGCATCTAGCCTGGTCCTTGCTGTGCCACCTCCAGTCGTGCACACTTTGCCGAGAGTTGATGACACCATTTACCACTCTGAGCCGTCTGAGGGCCCAGATGTGTACGAGAAAATGGACGCTATGAATGATCAATTCCTTGAGCTGCGCAAGGAACTTAAAACTCTAAGAGGGAAGGACCTCTTCGGCAAATCGGCTGCTGAGCTATGCCTCGTGCCTAATGTCAAGATTCCAATCAAATTCAAAGTGCCTGACTTTGAAAAGTACAAAGGAAACACTTGCCCGCTCAATCATCTTGTGATTTACCCATGCAAGATGTCGACTCAGACTAACAATGACCAACTCCTGATCCACTATTTCCAGGACAGTCTGTTCGGTGTCGTATTGAGATGGTACATGGATCTGGATAGTGTGAATATTCACTCCTTCAACGACCTTGGCGAAGCTTTCGTCAAGAAGTACAAGTACAACGTTGATATGGCTCCCGATAGGGACCAACTGAGGGCCATGTCCCAGAAGGAGAAAGAAACATTTAAGGAGTATGCCCAGAGGTGGCGTGAATTGGCTGCACAGATTGTGCCCCCGCTCGAAGAGAAAGAAATGACGAAGATTTTTCTAAAGACTTTAAGCTCTTTCCACTACAAGCGGATGATCGCTATCGCTCCTTCTGACTTCACCAAGATGGTGAACATGGGGATGCGTTTAGAAGAGGGAGTTAGGGAAGGGCGCCTGACCAGAGAAGAAGGCTCTTCTTCCAAACGTTATGGGGCGTTTGCCAAGAATAAAGATGGAGAGGCACATGATGTGTCGTCCCATGTTAAACCAAGAAGACCCTCTGTGAAGAGTAAGATTGTGCGTCCCGCCAATAACCAGCACCAGGTGGCTCATATAGCACCTGCTTTCAGAGAAAACCAACATTATCAGCATCAGAACCAACAACAACAACATCAACAGTATCAACAACAACAATATCGTCCGTAACAGCAGGCCTACCAACCTCGAAACAACAATCAAACCACCACTAGCTATGATAGGAAGAGGGTCAGTTTTGATCAGATTCCAATGACTTATGCAGAGCTATATCCTTCACTGATTGAAAGGAAGCTGATTACTCCACGTGACCTACCTACTATACCGACCAACCCTCAGTGGTGGTATAAGCCCAAGCTTCACTGTGTTTATCATTCCGGTGCTCCCGGACATGATATGGAGAACTGTTACCCTCTCAAGACCAAGGTTCAAGACCTTGTTAGAAGCGGTATTTTGTTTTTCGAGGACGTAGGTCCTAATGTGAAGAAGAACCCATTTCCCGAGCATGGGAAATCTGCTGTTAATATGGTTCAGGGTTGCCCTGGCAAATACAAGGTCAGATATGTCAGCCATATTAGACAATCATTGGTTGAGATGCATAGACTGTTGTGTGGATACAGTCATTATGAGCATGACCACGACAGCTGCCGTGTATGCATTGTCAATGAGAGAGGATGTCATCAAGTCAGAAAAGACATCCAAGAAATGTTGGATCAGGGTGTGATCGAGATACTTCATAATCGTGATGAGGACGAAGTTAATGTTATATCCCCTGTGTTCAGAATACCCTGAGCCTGTTGTTGTCAGATATGATGGCAGCAAGCAGAAGGCCTCTCGTACTCTCATTGTTAAGCCGGCTGGCCCTGTTCCTTACACTTCAGACAAGGCTGTTCCCTATCGATATAATGCGGTTACATTAGAAGATGGGAAGAAGGTGCCTCTACCCTCAACTTCTGTGACCAGTATCTCTGATGTTAGTGGATTGACCCGCAGTGGTTGTGTTTTTTCGGCGCCGCCAAAACCCCAGGTTGACCCCAGAAGAACTGATGCTTTTGATAGTGTCGCCCGTCCTATGGAGAATTCTTCTTCTTCTCTGAATCCGGCACTTGCTGTTGACAGACCTGCCGTGACTGCTAGAGCTCCTGTCCCTGTTTGCCAAAATGACATGTTAAGAGAGGACTGTGATGAGATGTTGAGGCTCATCAAGAGGAGCGGATATAATGTTGTTGATCAGCTGCTACAAACTCCTTCAAAGATCTCTGTGCTGTCTTTGTTGATGAACTCCGAGCCACGCCATGAAGCTTTGCAGAAGGTTTTGGACGTGGCATACGTGGATCACGATGTCACCATAGAACAATTTGATAGCATTGTTGCAAACATTACTGCTTGTAACAACCTGAGCTTCTGTGATGCTGATCTTCCCGAAGAGGGAAAAGACCATAATTTGGCACTTCACATTTCAATGAACTGCAAGGATGATGCCCTGTCTAATGTGCTGGTAGACACAGGATCGTCGCTGAATGTGTTACCAAAATCCACTCTGGCAAAACTTTCTTACTAGGGGCCTCCCATGAGGCAAAGTGGAGTGGCCGTCAAAGCTTTTGATGGATCCAGAAAGATAGTGATTGGTGAGGTTGAACTCCTAATCAAGATAGGACCTAGTGATTTTCAGATCACTTTCCAGGTCATGGATATCCATCCATCATATAGCTGTTTGTTAGGAAGACCATGGATTCACGAGGTAGGCGCCGTGACATCCACCCTACACCAGAAGTTAAAGTTCGTGAAGAACAAGAAGTTAGTGGTAGTAGGGGAAGAGAAGGCTCTCTTGGTAAGCCACATATCTTCCTTTTCTTATATTGATGCTGAGGATGAGGTTGGGATGCCGTCCCAAGCCTTATCTATTACTGAGCCTTCTAAGAAAGGAACTTCTTCATTTGCGTCCTACAATGATGCGAAGTTGGCCATTGAACATGGTGCAACTACTGGTTTAGGACAAATGATTAAGCTGGAAGACAATAAATCTCGGGCCGACATAGGGTACTCTTCAGGAACTTTCAACAGGCAAGGTCTGTTTCAGAGTGGTGGTTTCATCCACACGGTCGAAGACCAAGAAGCTGCTGTTATCGTGGAGGATGATGCAGAGGAAGATTCTGGCAACTTTGTCATTCCTGGAGGAGTCTGCAATAATTGGGTCGTTGTTGATGTTCCAACAGTTGTCCATAAGTCCACGTAATGTTCATTTTTGTTTAAAAACCCTTCTCCCATGCGAAAAGGAGAAGTGATGACATGGTTTGCACATTAATACAATGATATTCATTCAATAATTACATGTTAAATGTTTGTTTTTCCAAATTATTTTCACTTTTTGCTTTTTTGCATGAAATTGGTGATCACATAAAACCCTAAAAAGAGAATAAAATCAATCTTTTCATCTGTATAATGATTTGCCTTGTTTGAATTCTAAAATCTTTTATATCCAAAATCATTATGCAGGTTGATCAAACCCATTGAACATAATGATCCAACACCATCTCCCAACTTTGAGTTCCCTGTATTTGAGGCAGAAGAAGATGATATTGAAGAGATTCCTGATGAGATCACCCGTCTACTTGAGCACGAAGAGAAGATCATTCAGCCACATCTTGAGAATCTGGAAACAGTCAACTTGATTGTGTTCGAGAAGTGAAGATTGGGGCACTCCTGGATGAATCTGTTAAGAAGGGGTTGATTGAGTTGCTACGAGAATATGTCGACGTCTTTGCCTGGTCATATGAAGACATGCCTGGTTTGGATACTGATATCGTGCAACATTTCCTGCCTTTGAAGCCTGAGTGTGTGCCGGTGAAGCAGAAGCTCAAAAGAACTCATCCTGATATGGCAGTGAAGATCAAAGAAGAAGTTCAGAAGCAAATTGATGTGGGGTTTCTGGTGACTTCTACATATCCTCAATGGGTGGCCAATATTGTGCCCGTGCCTAAGAAAGATGGAAAAGTCCAAATGTCTGTGGACTATAGAGACTTGAATAAAGCTATTCCGAAAGATGATTTTCCTCTACCACATATTGATATGTTGGTAGACAATACAACTAAATTCAATGTCTTCTCATTTATGGACGAATTTTCCAGTTATAACCCAATCAAAATGGCACCCGAGGATATGGAGAACACAAACATTCATCACACCTTGGGGAACATTCTGTTATCGAGTGATGCACTTTCGGTTTGAAGAACGTCGGAGCCACGTATCGACAAGCTATGGCTACCTTGTTTCATGATATGATGCACAAGGAGATTGAGGTATATGTTGATGATATGATTGCAAAGTCGAGAACGGAAGTTGAACATGTAGAGCACTTGTTGAAGCTTTTTCAGCGTTTGAGGAAGTACAAACTCTGCCTGAATCCGAACAAGTGTACATTTGGAGTCCGTTCCGGCAAGTTATTGGGCTTTATTGTCAGTGAGAGAGGTATTGAAGTTGAACCTGCCAAGGTCAAAGCAATACAAGAGATGCCTGCGCCCAAAACTGAGAAGCAAGTCCGAGGTTTTCTTGGCCGCTTGAATTATATTTCCAGATTCATATCCCACATGACTGCCACATGTGCGCCAATATTCAAGCTCCTCCGGAAAGATCAGCGTCATGATTGGGCCGAGGATTTCCAGAAAGCTTTCAACGGTATCAAAGAGTATCTGTCTGAGCCTCTGATTCTGTGTCCGCCTGTGGAAGGGAGACCCTTGATTATGTACTTGATCATTCTTGAAGACTCTATGGGTTGTGTATTGGGTCAGCAAGATGAATCATGGAAGAAAGAATATGCCATCTACTATCTGAGTAAGAAGTTCATTAATTGTGAGTCTCGATACTCAATGCTTGAGAAAACATGATGTGCTTTGGCTTGGGCTGCCAAGCATTTACGCCAGTATATGTTGAATCATACAACTTGGTTGATATCCAAAATGGATCCAATTAAGTATATCTTTGAGAAGCCTGCTTTAACTGGGAGGATTGTTTAGCGGGATATTTGTTACCATTAGAGATATTGACTAAATCCAAGGTAAATCATACAAGTCGAGTCGCCACCGCACTTCTACTTATCCAAAGGAATGGTTAGAAAGCGAACAAAAACCTAAAAGTTTTAACAAAAACTAGTAAAAGAGAAATAGCGATCTGGGTAAGGGGGTTGGTTATGTAATGGGAAGGTGTTAGGCACCCAAAACATCCTAGGTACTCCTAGGGAGCCCTTTTCATACTTGTTGCAAGGTTGTTGTTTTATGAAAGTTTATTTGTGCAAACATGATTGAAGAGATGAGAAGAGAATATACAAGTTTATTTACATTTTATGTTTGGATGGATAAACCCATTGCCTACGTACCATCTTAAAAAAGATTAGGATCAAAACCTCGTAGTTCGGGGTAAAAATCTCAAAATGAGTTGGTGAATTGATTGGTCCAAAAGCCTTAAGGTCTTTTGTTATCCAAGGGAGAAAACTCAACCTAAAACCACAAATCCACCATGAAAGGATAGCTTTAACATGCTAGTGAGGGGTTAACCCTATAATAAGCATGGAAGACTCATTGTCCATCACTAAGGATATAGGTGAGTATTACATCTACCTCAAGGATAACTCAAACCTAATAGCTAAAGGTTATGGAAAATTTGATTAAGAAAGTGGCCATTGGAACCACAAAAAGACATTTGAATGGGTTATATTTACCAATTAGAAGTATATACAAAAATGGTCAAAGTGGACTTAAAGATTCAATTGAAAATAAGTGTTATGAAAATCAAAAGCATAAGGCTTAGGTTTCTAATGTTTGAAAGCAATGGTTAAATGTTTGCACAAAAGGTTTTGGCTTGGGTTAGAGTGGAGAGAAGAAGAAGAAGGGCTAAAGTCCTAAGTAAAGCAAAGAGGTGAGGGATAAAGAAACAAAACCACGATGGAGTTCCTCTCTTGAGATCATATGGATGATCCAAGCAGCTCCCATCCTTTGGAATATGCAAGCAAAATAATAGTAAGCTCAAGCAACAATCAAACAAGTCTCTTAAGAGATCCTCAATGCATCTTGGATCTCTCACTTTGGATGAGCATGGCAATGGTTCTTCAATTTGAGCTCTCATAGGATTCCCTAGCACAAGAGCACACACATCAAAAGTTTTATGAAACAAATCAAGAATAGACAAGAGTGAGTTTAGAGGTTTGGTCCTTCCACCTTCAACATTAAGGACCTTTTACTCCAATTTTAGCATAGGGAATGTCCTAGAAACTATGTCCATTTGTCCATTTTTGCATAGGGAAAGTCCTAAGATCTAAGTCCACTTCTTTGCATTTGGTTCACAGCAATCAAAACAAAACACAAGCATAATAATATATACACAATTATGTGCTCAAGTGAGCAAAAGGCAAATGGCATTAACATAAACATGTGCTCAAGTGAGCAAAGGGAAAAGCAAATGGATAATATGTGCAAGAATAGTAAATTGCATTAAAAGTAAAGAGCAAAAAGTAAATGTTAGTTGTTAATGGTTAGTGTTAGTAGTTAGTGTGCCATAAGGCAAATTTAGCGTTATGTTAAGCAATCGTAATTGGACTTATGTAGAAGTCACAACTATCTGAGGCCGGTCAATAATAATGTAGGCAACAACACAAGTTAGAAGTCTTGATCTTGTATTGGTTTAAGCCTTTTGCATGATTTAGAAAACAACCTATCCTTAATGCAAAGCCATTCACTTGGTCAATTGATCAAGATGAATTAGATTTGAATCAAGGAAGATTAAATCTCCCTAATCAATGTTAACTTATCAACCTTCAACTCATTGATCAAAGAGAAAGAAGAAGAAGAAGGAGATGAAGAATGGATAAGGAAATGGAAAGATCAAAATGCATAAGATGAAATAAGATGTACCAATCCATATGTATTGACCAAAAGACATTGAAAGTCAAAGTCAAACAATGAGAAATCAGAAGTGAGATGAAGATTGGAGCTCAAACAACAAGCAAAATATTTTTGGTATTTTCAATATTAAAATATACTTGAATTAAAAATAAAAGAAGGGTCAAACTTCAAAATCACTTCAAATCAACCTTGAAAGGTCCAAGTGATTTATCCCAAGTTCAACAAGGTCAAACTAAGTTTGACAAAAAACTTCAGCATTTTTAAAAGTCAGAAACTATTTTTAATCAATTAAAAATGAATAAAAATAACCTAATTGAACTAAAATCTCAAATAAATCTCAAATCAATTAAAAAATTGATGAGAATATTTTTCATAGATCCATCATCATTCAAATAGGTTAGGAAAATATTTTTGTATTTTTTTTAATATCAAAAACTAATTAAAATGAATTAAAATAACCAGAAAAGAGAAAATTCACAAAAAATATCAAATGATGAAATAAAAATATTAAAAATCAGAAATAGAAACTAGAAATTATTTGGAGACTAATTCAATTGGTCCCATATTTTTTGGATTTAAAGTGAAGAAGATATGAATTTTTGAAAGTAATGGAAATAAAAGAAATTAAATCAGAAAATCAAAAATTCCAAAAATCCAGAGGCGTTAGATCTAGATTCATTAATTGATGTGGCATATCTGAAGGCAGGGAGACGCGCGCGCATGGTGTACTTGAGTCAACATCATCACACATAGCCTGTAAAAAAGTCATAACATTGGATGCATGAGATTCAATCTGGAAACAGGAATGGACGCTCCTGATTGAATCTGGAGACCAGACGGTGGCCAGTGCCACCGTCTTCTTCGGCCAACCTTCGGCCATGTCCAAAATTTGAAGAGCTTCAAATGGAAACCAAAACGCACGATCCATACATCTTTGGAAAGCTGGGATGATGTACATCATCCATGTGCCAATCAATTCCACTCTAGATCTCTATATTTAGAGAAATCAGAGATGGAATTTCTGTGGTGTTCATCATGAACTTAATGGATTTCAAAAATTAAATGCACAGTCATGATGCCTCTATTGAGAGGACTTCAGCCAACACAAGATCCAAGCAAATAGGTCAATATATGATGAGTTTCGAAGAAAATACCAGTTGAAGAACAAACTTGAATTCTGGAGATTTGAGCTTGATTCCTTGCTTTCTTTATCAAAATAGAAGATCAATGGAGTAAAGGATGAAGGTCTAGAAGCTTTAGATCCAAGGATTCAACCAGATGTAGTTGAATTTTGGATCTGAAAAAAAATGAAGAAAAGTGAAATAGATTCTTTGGTGAGGTTGGGGAATCACTTCAGCAGGGTTTCAGGCGCCTTTAGGTTGGTTTGTGATGGAGGTATGCACCTCTATTTATAGCAAAACCTAATGCAAGCAAGGTGACTTTCGTGTGCATGAAAGTTGAAGACCTTCATGCATGGGCCTGTACAGACGCATGGAGGGCCCAAAAGCCAATGCAAATGGATGCTAAAGTGTTCTGGAGAAGGTTTGGACGTGTGGTTTGCACTCCAATTGCTTGCATATGAAGTTTCACCATGTCATGCATAATTGAACCAAAAGCTTCTCCTCTTCGAAAATACCATTTGCCATATCCAAACATGATCATGTGAGTAATGGTTAGAAAGGTTTTGATGTAAGGAACAATTGTTATGTTTGGAAAAAATCCATTTGAAGTGTGGAAATTGGTGAAATTGGAGTTTAAAGTGCAAGGTATAAAACATGAAAAGGCAAAGTTTCTAAATTTGGCCAATGTTCAAGCCCTTCTGTTTTGATGATGAAAGCCTCAAATGAAAACACCTCCAACATCAAAGTTGTAGAGCTTTTCAAGAAAATCAAAATGGACTTAAATTTTTCATCATTTGGATTTTTGATGAAAGAGTTATGGGCACTTGAAGTTGGACTTTTTTGCCTTTTAATGCATTTGGCCCAAAATGACCTATAATGTCTTGCATTATCACATGTATTTTCTTTGAGATTTTAAAATTTTGTTAAAATTAACATTTGAAGTATACATCTTAAGATTTCCAATGAATTTGATCCCACCTAAAAATCATAGAAAATGAATGAGTTATGTCCTTGGGAAGTTGACCCAAAATTAGGGTTTCAGTCAAAATGACCTATAATGTATTGGAATGGGAGATGACATTCCATGCTTCAAATAAATTTTTGATGAACATGAGAGTTGTTCATATTGTCCTTAAGAAAATGTTTTCTTTTGGAATCATCTCCATTTGACCAACACATGAAAAGTTAGGTCTCAATGCATTTCAAAATAGCCAGATGAATTGACTGATCAACTTCTCAAGTCCATGACTCATATCTTGATGAATTGATGATTGAAGACACTCAAATAAGTTCAAATATGAATGAAATGAAGAATTAAAGAACTTACCTTGATTGTATTTGACCATGGGCTGAGGTTGCTTCATGAGCAAGGCATTGTTGATGATCAGATGAATTAGGGTTTCCTTGGGGAACAAACCTCAAACCCCTTGACTTTCTTTGATAAAACATAATGAACTGAGATAATAGGGAGGCATATTTGATAGATGGGAGCTTTGGGAACCATTGCCATGCTTGCTTTCATCTTCTCTTGACCTTATCATTTCACAAAGGATCTCTTGGATGCTTTTGACCTTGTGACTGCTTAAGCTACAAGCAAAAGATGTTAGTGACATATTTTTGTGCTTTTGGTTAGTAAATAAAAATGAGAAAAGCAATGATATCCAATTCAAGCATGCTTGGTGATCTCAAACCATTCACAAGAGGTCCCACTCAAAGGCAAAGGGAACCCAGATGCTTATGATCCTTGAGGCTTTGTAAATGCAATGTTATGATGCCATGAGCGATTTTAGGGACAAAATTGGGGTCTTACAGATGCCCCTATTTAAGTTCATTCTAGTCGGAGAAGTGAAGGTTAAAATCTTCGTTTCGATGAGGTAGAATGGGCTTAAATAATAACAAAGAGACGAATTTTGGTCCCTAAGAAACCTCATGATGCAGATGTATGCATGCAAATGGTAATACTCTGTGGGGATATGTGTCCACAAAGAATGAAAGAGATCAGGAACGATTGAAAATCCATTGGAGTAACACACTCATAGATGGAACAGAGACTCTACCGGGGAGTGAAGGGATAGAAATGTGTGAGCAAGTCACAACTTAAAACTTGCCGAGAGACACGGAGAGAATTCATGAAATAAATCCATGGAAGGACCCGAGCTGACTCGAAGATGCATGTATTGGGGAACATGCCAATACAGCCAAAAATTATCCATAACGGATACTTCGGATAAAAACCCGGACTCAGGCGGGGATGTCCACTAGGGACTCAGTTGAGGAAAACAAATGAGGTATTACCGGTTACTGGGTAATAAGCTCAAAAAGAGATCATGTAATCCCACCGGTATAAGGGTGAGGAAAAACATGCTCCGGGAGAATGAATATTTAAGACCGGTATAAGGGTGAGAGATATCAATCATCCAAAACGTCTGAGGAAAACCTAAAAAGGTGTATCTTAACTCAGGAAAGATCTGACTCCACAGGGGACAAAAAAGTCATAATAGGGAGCAGAAGGAGGGAACACCAGGGATGCCGGTTACTGGGCATATAATAGGTGACCAACCAAAGCGTGAATTGGGGAATGTTCCCAAGACACTCATCATCCAAAAAGAGGGCAAAAAGCAAACTCGATCATGGGATGGACATTCGATTCCAAAAAGGGATACGAATCTTACTCGACTGGGGAAGAACAAAAGGCTTCGACCAAAGAGTGCATGAGATATATTATCTATTACCGTCAGAACGTAGATAATATACTCGCATGGAAGATTATCCACAACCGGTTACTGGGTTAATAAATGATAAATCGATCGACAAAGCAAGGCATCGGGATACCGAAACTAGGTATATAATAATGACCTTTCAAGGAGAGCAACAAACATTACTGGCAACCGGTATATGAAAGATGACTTGCTGGGGGATAAACTGCCTAATTAGAGCGATTATCCAAGAGAATGAGGGAATATCAATACCGAATATTGGATAATGATAACCGTCAAGGAGGGAATTACCTCTACCAGATACTGGGTAGAAAACCACGGAAGAGTAACCGTCATCGATTAGGATGAACAAAAGGTTAACTCTGCAAGGGGAAAATAGGGTTTACAACTACCGGTATAAGGGTAGAAAACCACAGACTCCGCCGAGGATAAGATGAATGATTACTAATTACTGAGCAATTATTCATTTATACCACGGGGAAGTGCAAGAAACAAATCACAAGAAGCCAATTTAGGAATAAACTAAAGAGGCAAACTGAATCAAGACTCGTCCTAGTGAGGATATAACTCAACAAGGACCCCCATCCCAATGTATGTGTTGGGAGTAAGCAAAAAAAAACGTCCTCCACGAGGATATAACTCAGTGGGGAATGCGAAAGGAAGGATAAACACTTTCTGCTTAATGGGCTGACTCTTATATTGAGGGATCAGACCCCGACATCTGCTTGGAAAATGTATTACCAACTAGCAGGGAATAACAAACAAAGATATATGGCAAAGAATGCAATATGAATATCCGAATGCTTGAAAATTATATGCCCACATGCGTGTTTTATGTATGATGAATGCTGACAAACAGACATTTCTAACACAAACAGCTCCAAGGAATAAGTACACAAGCATCCGGTACTACATCTCAAGAGAGAAAGCCAGGTTCACCAGAGAGTATCCAATCTGATGAGAGCAAGTGATACCAGGTGGTAAAGATCCTTGCAGGGGATGAACATCAGTCACTCCAACTGGGGACAGGAGTTATTGCACGGATAAAATCCGCCGCAAGCAACTCTACTGGGGAATCCATCCGAGGAGGTAAAGGGATTCTGGGGATCAACCACCAAGTACCGTACTCACCAAGGAGATCACATCTGCTGAGGAGGAAAGGTCACTACCCTGCTGAAGGGGAAAAGTGGTGAATATCTTACCAAACACTCCACCCAGTAGAAAAACCACAAAAGGCTCTGGAGGAAGAAGATATAGTCATTCCAGGAATATGAACAAATGTCTTACCCTGTTAGGGATCATACAATCCTTGGGAGAGCACTGAGGATCTCCTAAGTATCCTTTCGTCATTGTGAATGTTCACTTTGTTTAAAAACAAGTTAAAAAAATCGTTTATTTAAAACAATGATATATTTTTCAATTAAAGCATGCAAAACGTTTGTTGAATAAAAACAAATAAGAGTGCAAATAATTGGATCAAAGGCTCAAATTTATTTGATGGAATGATAGTCTGCAAATGGCAAGACTCCATTGATCTTTACAAGTTGAAATTGGTGATATATATTGGAAAAGGGCTACATTGAACATAATGACCATTTCTACACCAATTCTGAATCCGATGTATTTGAAGCATCGGTTGATGACGAATGAGTAAGAATCTCTGACGGATGACAGTTGTAGAACAAAGACTTGTCAGGATGCAGTTACTTGCCAAATCCCTAATTTTTGCCTAGATTGCCCAAGGATGAGGTACTCAATCTAGCGGGATACATATATTTTTTTTTTGTCTCTAACTTTTGCCTGGGCCGCCCTTTCGGGTTTTCAATCCACCGAGACGCTCAATTTTGCCTAAGCCGCCCTTTCGGGTTTTCAGCTTAGCGAGCTATTCTGTTTTTATTTTTATTTTTATTTTAGGCGAAGTATTTCTTGACTGCATCCGAATTCACAGGACGAGTGAAATCCTCCCCATCCATAGTTGTAAGTATCAAAGCACCACCCGAAAAGGCTCTCTTAACAACATATGGACCTTCATAGTTTGGAGTCCACTTGCCCCTGGAATCGGGCGCAAAAGACAATACTTTCTTGAGAACAAGGTCACCTTCTCGGAACACACGAGGCTTGACCTTCTTATCAAAAGCTTTCTTCATCCTTTGCTGATATAATTGACCATGGCACATGGCAGTCAATATTTTCTCTTCTATCAAGTTCAGCTGGTCATAACGACTCTGAACCCATTCAGCATCAATCAACTTGGCTTCCATCAAGACTCTCATTGATGGGATATCCACCTCTACTGGGAGTACAACCTCCATGCCATAAACAAGAGAGAAAGGGGTTGCCCCTGTTGAAGTGCGGACAGATGTACGATATCCATGTAACGCAAATGGCAACATCTCATGCCAATCCTTATACGTGACAACCATCTTTTGGATAATTTTCTTGATATTCTTATTAGCAGCTTCAACAGCCCCATTCATCTTGGGTCTATAGGGAGAAGAGTTGTGATGCGCAATCTTGAACTCACTACACAGTTCTTTTATCATCTTGTTGTTCAAGTTAGATCCATTATCAGTAATGATCTTATCTGGCACACCATATCGGCATATGAGTTGATTCTTGATAAACTTCACGACCACCTGCCTGGTCACATTTGCATATGATGCTGCTTCAACCCACTTGGTAAAGTAATCAATTTCTATGAGAATAAATATGTGTCCATTAGACGCTTTCGGTTCTATCATGCCAATCATGTCAATTCCCCACATAGAGAAAGGCCATGGTGATGAGATCACATTCAGAAGTGTCGGGGGAATATGAATCTTATCCGCATAAGTCTGACACTTATGGCATTTCTTCACATATTTGCAGCAGTCAGACTCCATTGTCAGCCAATAATAGCCTGCTCTCAATGTCTTCCTAGCCATGGCATGTCTATTGGAATGAGTTCCAAATGAACCCTCATGGACTTTAGTCATCAACAAGTCCGCTTCGTGTCTATCCACGCATCTGAGCAGAACCATGTCAAAATTTCTCTTATAAAGCACATCACCATTGAGGTAGAAGCTACGTGACAATCTCCTCAAAGTCTTCCTATCTTTCACAGATGCCGCAGGTGGGTAAATTTGGTTCTGAAGGAAACACTTGATGTCATAATACCATGGCTTATCATCTTTCACCTCTTCTATTGCAAATACATGAGTTGGTCTGTCCAAGCGCATCACAGTGATATTGGGGACTTCATTCCAAAGTTTAACCACAATCATCGAAGCAAGTGTAGCAAGAGCATCTGCCATCCGATTCTCATCTCGAGGAATATGATGGAAGTCAACCTCAGTAAAGAACGTCGAAATCCTCCTCACATAATCCCTATATGGAATGAGACCAGGCTGATTCGTTTCCCATTCACCCTTAATCTGATTAACAACGAGGGCCGAATCACCATATACATCAAGATGCTTGATCCTTAGATCAATGCATTCTTCCAATCCCATAATACAAGCCTCATACTCAGCCATATTATTCGTGCATTTGAAATATAGCCTTGCTGTAAAAGGAAAATGTGTGCCCTGAGGAGTAATAATTACTGCCCCAATACCATTTCCATATTGATTTACAGCGCCATCAAATACCATACTCCAACTGCAACCAGGTTCTGGCTCCTCATCGAGTGTAGGCTCATCACAATCTTTCATTTTCAAATACAGAATCTCCTCATCTGGGAAGTCATACTGAACTGACTGATAATCCTTGATTGGTTGATGTGCCAAGTGGTCAGCCAAGATACTACCTTTTATAGCCTTCTAAGCTCGATACTCAATATCATACTCAGATAACAACATCTACCAACGGGCAATCCTCCCTATTAAAGTAGGCTTCTCGGAGATATAATTGATTTGATCCATTCTGGATATCAACCAAGTCGTATGATTCAACATATACTGGCGTAAACGCTTAGCAGCCCAAGCCAAAGCACAACATGTCTTCTCAAGCATTAAATATCGAGACTCACAATCGGTGAACTTCTTGCTCAAGTAGTAAATAGCATATTCTTTCTTTCCTGATTCATCTTGCTGACCAAGGACACAACCCATTGAGTCTTCAAGAACAGTCAGATACATAATCAATGGTCTTCTTTCCACGGGCGGAGACAGGATTGGAGGCTCAGGCAGATACTCTTTAATGCTATCAAAATCTTTCTGGCAATCCTCGGTCCAATCATGGGACTGATCTTTCCAAAGGAGTTTGAATATCGGCGCACATGTGGCAGTCATGTGGGATATGAATTTGGAAATATAATTCAAGCGGCCAAGAAAACCTCGGACTTGCTTCTCAGTTTTGGGCGCAGGCATCTCTTGTATTGCTTTGACCTTTGCAGGATCAACCTCAATACCTCTTTCACTAACAATAAAGCCCAATAACTTGCCAGAACGGACTTCAAATGTACACTTGTTGGGATTCAGATGAAGTGTATACTTCCTCAAACGCTGAAAAAGCTTCAACAAGTGCTCTACATGTTCAACTTCCGTTCTTGAATTAGCAATCATATCGTCAAGATATACCTCGATCTCCTTGTGCATCATGTCATGAAACAAGGTGGTCATAGCTCATTGATACGTGGCTCCAGCGTTCTTCAAACCGAAGGGCATAACTCGATAACAGATTGTTCCCCAAGCTGTGATGAATGTTGTCTTCTCCATATCCTCGGGTGCCATCTTAATCTGATTATATCCGGAAAATCCGTCCATAAATGAGAAGACATTGAATTTTAGCTGTATTGTCTACCAACATATCAATATGTGGTAGAGGACAATCATCTTTTGGACTAGCTTTATTCAAGTCCCTATAGTCCACACACATCCGGACTTTTCCGTCTTTGTTAGGCACAGGCACAATATTGGCCACCCATTGAGGATATGTAGAAGTCACCAGAAACCCCACATCAATTTGCTTCTGAACCTCCTCTTTGATCTTCACTGCCATATCAGGATGAGTTCTTTTGAGCTTCTGCTTCACAGGCACGCACTCAGGCTTTAAAGGTAGAAAATGTTGTACAATATTCGTATCTAGACCCGGCATGTCTTCATATGACCAGGCAAAGACGTCAACATATTCTCGTAGTAATTCAATCAACCCCTTCTTAACAGATTCTTCCAAGAGTGCCCCAATCTTCACTTCTCGCACACAATCTTCAGACCCCAAGTTGACTGTTTCCAGATTCTCAAGATGTGGCTGAATGATCTTCTCTTCATGCTCAAGTAGACGGGTAATCTCGTCAGGAATCTCTTCAACATCATCTTCTTCCGCATCAAATACAGGGAATTCAAAGTTGGGAGATGGTGTTGGGTCATTATGTTCAATGGGTTTGATCAACCTGCATAATGATTTTGGATATGAAAAGCTTTAGAACTCAAACAAGGCAAATCATTATGCAGATGAAAAGATTGATTTTATTCTATTTTTTTTTTAGGTTTTATGTGATCACCAATTTCATGCAAAAAGCGAAAAGGAAAAATAATTGGAAAACAAACATTTAACATGAATCTATTGAATGAAAATATCATTGTATTAATGCGCCAACAATGTCATCACTCCTCCTTTTGGCATGGGAGGAGGGTTTTTAAACACAATGAACATTCCTTTGACTTATGGATAACTGTGGGAATGTCCACAGCGACCCAATTATTGCAGATTCCCCCAGGGATGACGAAGTTGCCAGAATCCTCTACATCCTCTTCCAAAATGGCAGCAGCCTCCTCCTCTTGACTGGTGTGGATGAACCCTCCACTCTTGAACAGCCCTTGCGCATTGAAGACCCCAGAAGAATGACCTATGTCGGCCCGAGACTTGTTATCTTCTAGCTCAATCATTTTCCCTAAACCAGCGGTTGCACCATGCTCAATGGCCAACTTTGCATCTTTGTAGGAATCAAATGAAGGAGTTCTCTTCTCAATAGGTTCAGCAATAGATAAATCTTGGAAAGGGGTTCCAACTTCATCCTCAGCATCTATATATGAGAAAGAAGACAAATGGCTAACCAGGAGAGCCTTTTCTCCCCTACCACCACCAGCTTCTTATTCTTCACGAATTTCAGTTTCTGGTATAGGGTGGATGTCACGGCACCTGCCTCGTGAATCCATGGTCTGCCTAAGAGACAGCTATATGATGGGTGAATGTCCATAACCTGGAAGGTAATCTGGAAATCACTTGGTCCGATCTTGATTGGGAGATCAACTTCCCCAATCACAGTTTTGCGAGACCCATCGAAAGCCTTCACAACTACTCCACTCTGCCTCATGGGAGGCCCTTGATATGACAGTTTTGAGAGAGTGGATTTTGGCAATACGTTTAATGATGACCCATTGTCCACCAGCACATTGGACATGGCGTCGTCTTTGCAACCCATAAATATATGTAATGCCAAGTTGTGGTCACTTCCCTCCTCGGGGAGATCAGAGTCACAAAAACTCAAGTTGTTACAAGCAGTAATGTTTGCAACAATGCTATCGAATTGTTCTATCGTGACATCGTGATCCACATATGCCACATCCAAAACCTTCTGCAGAGCCTCTCGATGTGGTTCTGAATTGAAAAGCAAGGATAACACAGATATCTTGGATGGCGTTTGTAGAAGCTGGTCTACAACATTGTACTCGCTTCTCTTGATGAGCCTCAGCATCTCATCATAGTCTTCTTTCACATTGCCGCTTGGGCCAACAGAAGCAGGAGTTTTTAATATAGAGGAGGGCTTAACAACATGTGCCGAATTTGGAGTGCTCACACCATTCCCAATCGGGAGTTCATCAGAATCATCATTAACTTAGGGCTTTGGCGGTGCTGAAAATACATGACCGTTACGTGTCAGACCGCTAACATCCGCAATATTAACAACAACTGAAGATGGCAAGGACACCTCTTTCCAATTTTCTACTGCGACAATATTGTAGCGATAGGGGACCGCTTTCTCAGAAGAGTACGGTACATGGGCGGTTGGCTTGATGATCAGAGCTGGAGAAACCTTCTGCTTGCTACCATCATACTTGATGATAACAGGCTCGGGGATCCGAAATACTGGAGAAATCACGTTGACCTCATCAGCATCTTCGTCAACATTTCTGTTTTGAAGGATCTCAATAACTCCTTCATCCATCATTTCTTGGACATATTTGTGCACCTGGCGACAACCTCTTTGATTAACAGAATAAACTCGGCATCTATCGTGGTCATGCTTATAATGACTATACTCACATAGCAAACAATGCATCTCGACCAGAGATTGTCGAATATGACTGACATATTTGACTTTGTACTTGCCAGGGCAGCCCTGGACCATGTTGACAGACTTCCCATGCTCGGGCAATGGGTTCTTCTTTACGTTAGGACCTACGTCCTTGAAACACAAAATGCCACACCTCACAAGGTCTTGAACCTTGGTCTTCAAAGGGTAACAATTCTCCACGTCGTGGCCGGGAGCACCAGAATGGTAAACACAGTGTAATTCGGGCTTATACCACCACTGGGGGTTAGCAGGTATAGCCGGTGGGTCTCGCGGAGTAATCAACTTCTTCTCTATCAAAGAGGGATATAACTCTGCATACGTCATTGGAATAGGATCGAAGGTGACCCTTTTCCTCTCGTAACTCGTGCTGGTTTGATTACTGTTTCGAGGCTGGTAGGCCTGCTGTTGCGGACGGTGTTGTTGTTGTTGATATTGCGGATGTGGTTGCTGATTGCTGTTATGTTGCTGGTACTGCTGATTATCTCTGAAGACAGGTGCTATATGAGCCACCTGGTGCTGGTTACCGGCGGGACGCACGGTCTTCCTCCTCACAGAGGGTCTTCTTGGTTTCATATGAGAAGTCACAACATGTGCCTCTCCTTCTTTCTTCTTCGCAAACGACCCATAACATTTGGCGGAAGAGCCTTCTTCTCTTGTCAGACGTCCTTCTCTAACCCCCTCTTCTAGATGCATCCCCATATTCACCATCTCGGTGAAGTCAGAAGGAGCGGTAGCGATCATCCGCTCATAATAAAAAGAACTTAAGGTCTTCAAAAAGATCTTAGTCATCTCTTTCTCTTCTAGCGGAGGCACGATCTGTGCTACTACCTCTCGCCATCTCTGGGCGTATTCTTTAAAGGTTTCCTTGTCCTTCTGGGACATGGCCCTCAATTGATCCCTATCGGGAGCCATATCCACATTGTACTTGTATTGCTTGACGAAGGCCTCGCCAAGATCGTTGAAGGATCGGATGTTCGCACTGTCTAAACCCATGTACCAACGCAGAGCAGCACCGGACAGACTGTCTTGAAAGTAATGGATGAGCAATTGGTCATTGTCGGTCTGAGTCGACATTTTCCTGGCATACATGACCAGGTGGCTAAGAGGGCAAGTATTTCCCTTATATTTTTCAAAGTCAGGGACCTTGAATTTCACAGGGATCTTCACATTAGGAACTAAGCAGAGTTCGGCAGCACACATGCCGAAAAGATCCTTTCCTCTGAGAGTTTTCAATTCCTTGCGAAGCTCAAGAAATTGATCGTTCATAGCATCCATCTTCTCATAGATATCTGGGCCCTCAGATGGCTCAGAATGATAGATGGTGTCGTCTACTCTGGGTAGAGTATGCATGACGGGAGGAGGAACAGCAAGGACCGGGCTAGATGCCGACATAGAAGCAAAGGTGGGAGCAGGACCCTCGAGCATGAAATTGGGAGGCATCCCCCACGGGAATCCGATTGGCATGGCTGTTGGAGCGAAATGTGCACTGGTTGTTGATCGGTCACTATTTCCATTGAATTCCCACCGTTAATCCGACATATTTTCATCACTTTGGTAAGATTTATGTTTGTTTATAGTTGCTTCAGAGTCATTTATCATGTTTTGTTGGTTTGGTATCGCATTGCATTTGATTACAAGTTTATGTCAAAAAAAGATCTCTTTTACACTTCGTTTGGTAGTGTTATTGTTACAGGCCATTGCACAGGTTTAAAAGCATTAATAGTGAAGTTATGGATACTCAGAAAGGCAAAAATATGAAGAGACAGCAGGTCAACACGGGCACCCGTGTGCTACAACATTGCCCGTGTTGTTGGTCAGGCAGAGCAAAATGGGAGAAGAAAAATAGAAATCAACACGGGCACCCGTGTGGTGACACACGGCCGTGTTGTTTAAAACAGTGCATTAACACGGGCACCCGTGTGGAGGAACACAGCCCGTGTTGTTGCCTCTGTAGCTTGTTTTGAAGATAATTATTATGGAGAGCAAAACGAGCACCCGTGTGTACACACACGGCCCGTGTTGTTGGGCGTGACTTGGAAACCCCAACTTTTGCTTTGTGAACCTATTCTGCTCATTAAGGGTAGTTTGGACCTTTTGCTTTTAAGAGATTCATCTGAAGCTATAAGAAGGCTTGGAAGAGAAAGGAGAAAACACTTTTTGACGTACGAAAGAAAACACGGCATTGAGAAGATAGCTACTACGGAGGATTCGAAGACGGCGAGATTCAAGGGTTCCGACCATTGAGGATCCAAATCTCCTAGTTCTTTGTAATGTCTAATTTTCATACTATGATTTTGTTTACTACTATGAGAGGCTAAACCCCCCTATGTTAGAGGGGTGGTCCTGATTTGATCGTATGTTATGAAGTTGAACAAATGATTTCCTTATTACTATGTTACTTATTTCAATTCAATTGTGTGATGTTATTATGCATTTGTATCGGACAAATACAAATTGATCATTGACTATCAATAACAGGATTGGGATTGTTAGGGTTTTCACGCAATTAGGTTTATAATTGCATCATCTAGGACTAGAAACTTTTGTAAACCACCGCAAACCTTGATATTGTTTATGATTAAAACCAATGATTAATTGAATGGACATTTGAGTAAGAATTGGTAGTTTAATAGTTTCTTCCTTACAGACTTAAGGAAGAACATTCTGAGGTTAGGTAATTGAACGTTTCATATGTATTAAGGAAATCTTGACTGAATTCATAACTGGTTAAATCAACCACTTCCCCTAGCATGCTTTAACTTAATAAATTACATTTTTACTGTCTTTTATGTTTATTGCTGAAATTCCTAAAACAACCAAACCATTATATTCTTGTTCTGATAGAATCAAAGTTAAATAAGTATTTCCTACGCAATCCCTGAGATCGATACTTGGAAATAAAACTCCTTATTACTACATCGGTAAAAATAGTACACTTGCTATTTTTCCGACCAAGTTTTTGGCGCCGTTGCCGGGGATTGCCAAAATACCTATTTTAATTTTTATTCTATTGAAATTTTGTTGCTCGTCAACCAAAATTTTATCTGTGACGACCTTGTTATTCAATTCTAATATTTATCTAATTTGTTTATGCGAGGTAAGGCCTCAGCGAATTTTTCTTTTGACGCAGATCCAGAAAGAAGTCTTCGCGCTAGACTGAGACAAGCTAAGCGAGAAAAACTGGAATTAGCAGAGAAAGCAGAGGAGGAAATTGTTTCAGTGCACTCAGAGAATTCAGATTCAGACGCGGAAACAGTTCTTGAGGCCATGGTGTAACACCTCAAAATTTTCCCTCCTCTTCTTGGGACTAGTTTAGCATATTGCATTTCATGTTTTAGGACATTAGGCATTTGCATGTCGCATATCATGTGAAAATAAACAAGTCATCCTCTAAAGTCTTTTCAGAGATGGAGAAGTGATATGATTCAAGCCTGAGGGTCTTATTGAATTGATGATCAACCATCTGAGGGTTTGCAGTGCATTAGGGTTTCTTGATCCCTCAAGGAGGTTGAGCATTATCTTGTTTGCAAGGGTATGTCACCATTATCATGGTTATGTCATCCTCAAGGGGTTCATTGTTCATGCTCCAGTTCCTTGGATTAGGGTTTTGACCTCTGGTCAACCCTAATCAGTTGCATTCTTTCAACCAGGGATTTTCAAGGAGATGAGGTATTTTTTGATGATGAAGATCACATGGTTATGTGGAGAGCTTATATGGGCTAGGGGTTTCATTTCTGAGCCAATTCCTCAAGTGGTAGAGACCCAAAGTCATCAGTGCATTTTCAGGTCATCTAGAGCCCATAAAAGTCAACAGAAAGTCAACTGAGGCCTAGGAGGGGGAGAAATGGTGTGAGACAATTCATTCATGTCCCAAAGGGGTTCATTTGTCATTACAAACACTTATATTGAAGAATTTAAGGTCAGATCAAAAGTTTCCAAAAATGGAAAGTGACCTATAATTGAAAGTTTCCAAAAATGGAAAGATTTTGGTTCAAATTCAACTTGATTTTACATCATAAAAGAAGCTTCAAATGAAATTTTGTCCAACATGAAAGTTGAATATATTTCTCTCCCATTCCCAAAAAGTCCAAGATCATGAATTTATGATGAATGGTTGAGGAGATATGAGCAAATGGTCACCAAGTGTGCATGGAACTTCAAAGTGCCATAACTTTTGGCTCAAAACTCCAAATGAAGCCACTCTTTTTGCAAATTTCTTGTCTTGACCTATGCTTTCCAAATCTATCATTGCATTGCATGAAAAAGGTTCACATGGCCATGTGTTAATTCAAGTGCATTTTGGAGGGAAATTGAGGAATTTAAATTTGGTGCAAGCTACAGGCTTAATTCCAATCCCATTGTGTTCATTAGGTGATTTTGAGTGAAAATGGATCATTGCATGCTACTATTCGCGTCCAAATTAGGCCATGCACCACACTTTTCCAAATTTGCTAAAACACCTTAATCTCATTAACTTCTAATTAACCATTGCCTAATTAATTTTTCAGCATGATTAGTGAATAGTATAAAGCCTTAATCATAACAGAATTGGATCATAATCACATGTTCTAGATCTAGAAAAAATTTTCCCTCCAAAATTCTCTCTCATTGGAATTCAAATTTTCTCCACACAAACACACATTTTCTTGGTAGATCCTTCATCATCATGGAGTTTTGAGCAAGATCCATACATTTTTTGAAGAAATTGGTGAAGATTTGTGCACCTTTAACACATGAACACATCAATGGCAAGTGCAAATTAAGCAAGATCTAGGTCGTGGCAAGCATCCATTTCTACATCAAGCTTCATAACAAGAGTGGAGAAGGAGATTTGGAGGCTTAGGAAGCTTGAACACACTGTTTTCATCCACTGCTCTTCAAGAGGTTTGAAATTCGAATCTCATAAATCTTGATTTTATGTACATAAACTTGTAGAGCTTTCATCACTGGTTATTCTGATATAAATTTCATGAAATTTGGATGAAAAATGAAGAAGTTATGTTGAATTAAAGTTTAGATCTAGAAACTTATTTCCTTCGATCCAGAAAATATGTTGAGAATTAGGCTTAGCTTTTATGATATTTGGAATCTACTCATCAAGACCTTTCCAATGATATAAATTTTATAAAATTCTGCAAAAAAAAAAAAAAAGATGAACAGTAGCACCACCGTCTTCACGAAGAAGACGGTGGAAACCACCGCATGAACCACCGCCTGGAACTGTAGCGCCACCACCTGGTTTGGAGGCTAGGGTTACACCAAAACGAAGTCGTTTTGGCCAGCGCCCCTCCTCACTTCGATCCTCCGCTCCAGCATTTTTCCAATTCTTCTCCAAATTCCATTTTCTCATGTGATTTCTTCATTTATTTCAAATGTTTTCTCCAACTTCCAAAATTCATAACAAATTGAAAATTAATCCAAATAATTCCAAATTTTTTGATACATGCTCCTTGAAGTGCCTACTATTTTATGGTGTTGATTGTATGATTTTATCATTTCTGGATTTTTAATTGTGGACTGTTATTTGAACATGTATGCAAATGTGACATGCTTCATTCATTCTATTGTGAAATGCTCATACATTGGCCAATTGATTTAAAATTTGGTATGCTGATTCCCAACATGTTGCATGATTTTTGAGGCTTGGTTGTGCATTTTTAGCATTTTTCATCTCTGTTTTAGACACATGAATGTCTCGTGTGACAATGTGTGTCACACAATTTAATGTCATACTTGTGCATTTTTATTTCTAGGTCAATTGAGCTCGGTTGATTCTAATTTTTTACATGATGCTTGTGGTTGACATGTTGTATGCACTTAAAAGTTTTCATGATTGTTTGATTCATTTCTGTTTTAATATGGAATTTTCATTCTTGATGTCCAATTGTTGGTCACATTGTATGCCTTTGCCATATCTTGCTCATGAGATGACTTTGCCATTTGATTTAGGTTTGGTCCTTTTTAGGACATGTTCTTGATTGAATAAATATGCTTCATGTTGGATATTGGTTGTTGTTTTGACTTTTTGCCTTACCTTTGACCCTAGCCTTGGTGCTAGTGGTTTGTACTCATCTTTTGAGTTTTGCATTTCAGGTTCAAGCTTATAGTCCCAATGGTTGATGTTGATCTCATACCTTGAGATGCAAATCCTTTGTCCACTAACTTTTGTTGTGTGTAGGTTCACTGAGTGTGGTGGAATATCTTGAATGCTTGCATATAGAGCATGACTTGTATACATATAGTAACACTGTGATTGACTGTTGATTTGTCTGAATGTGAATATTGACTATTTTGACTTTCTTACAGGTACTTTAGTAGCTTTAACTCATTGCTTGAGTTGCTTTGCTTTGCTTGTGATTGGCATACCACCTAGGTAATCATCCTCTAACTCCATGTAGTCTGGAAGCCCTGTCGTTTCTGTTTGGCAGGCATTTGGCTGAAGTCCTCCCTAAGCGGCAATGACTGTGATTGTTTATATTTGTGCCATGCACTTCAAGTCCTCCTAAGTGAAGAGGCAATTGGCAGATAGAAGGGATTTGCAATCAATCCCCTGCTATTCAGTTGAGTCTTTCATGTTGCTCGCACTACGTGCTGATGCAGTTTGAATAAACACCCAAAATCTTGTATGTAGAGTCAGTCATTGTGGAATAGAGTTCCTCATTCTAAACTCCCACACCTTCATTGATTTGAAGCTCACCCAGGCCTGGGTTAAGAGCTGTGAGGTCTAACCCTCATCTCCCATTTCATCTGCTCACCCTGACGGTCAATGTCAGTGGTTAAGAGCCTCAGACACCTTTCCAGTTGGCTTGTTTGTCGAGGTTGATATGACCCCTCGACTAAAGCCCAGCCTTGTATGAGCCATTGTTTGCATATAGCGTGTGATACCTATTCACCTATACTTGTTTATCTGCCTTTGCTTCTCATCTCCTTTCTGTAGGAGTCGTATGATCAACTTTCGAGGAAGTTGAACGTACGTAGAGATAGACTTGAGTTGACTCACTGCCTTTGTGAGTCAAACTCTTGTTAGAGACCTCAACCTAGGGTTAATTTGCATGATGACTATTAGGCTCGAGTCAGTCTCCCTTTTAGTCCGTTATTCCCTTGGTCTCTGGTTAGGAGAAAGTTTCTCCCCTGTTAAGGCGAACTACGTCGCCCTGATCCTCATACCAGATGAGGTACGTAGGCAGGAGATCGTGCGAGATCTCTCCGGGCACCCTTTTTCTTTTTGCGTGTGTTTTGCTTGACAGCTATTAGGTCCGAGTTCCCGACTCCCTTTTAGTCTGTGTGTTCAACCTTTTTGTTTCTTTTGACGTCCCAGCATCTTCTTTGTGTTTGCTTGACAGCTTTTAGGTCCGAGTACCAGACTCCCTGTTAGCTTGTCAATTTGATAACCTTTTTGTGTGTGTTAGGAGTTGGATGTAAGACCAGCGATTGGCATTTCGTTTCCTATTTGTTGAGTGTTTGGAGTCTGATGTAAGTCCAGCAATTGGCATTCGGTTTCCTGTTTATGTTTCTTTGTTTGGAGTCTGATGTAAGTCCAGCGATTGGCATTCGGTTTCCCGTTTGTTTGTTTTGTGAGGAGTTGGATGTAAGTCCATTGATTGGCATTCCATTTCCTGTTGTGAGTTTCTTTTGACGTCTCAGCGTCTTGGTGTTGTGTTTTGTTTCGGCGTGTGTTAGCCGAACTACGGTAGCTCTGATTCTCATTCCAGATGAGATACGTAGGCATAGGATGCGATATCCTAGCGAGCCCGTTTCCCATTTCCCCGAACTACGTCGACTCTGATGTTTGTTTCTGACAAACTACGTAGGCCCGGGATGCGACATCCTGCCGAGTCACCTTCCTCCGTATTCTTCCATCTGTGTTTTATTCTAGTGTGTGTGCATTCTTTTGAGCAGTTATTTGGCAACCTTATTCTATTCTTCTGAGCGTGGATCTCGTCGAGTACGACGGACGTGAGGGGTGCTAATACCTTCCCCTTGCGTAACCGACTCCCGTACCTTGCAATCTCCAGTCGTAAGACCATTTCCTTTCCAGGTTTACTTCGAGCCTTTCCTTTCCCTCTTTTGGGATAAATAACACACGGTGGCGGCTCTGTGTCTTTTTCCCGCCGGTTGTTTTTCGCGTTGCGACAGCTGGCGACTCTGCTGAGGAATAAAGAAGTTGACCTCTTGCTGGTCCATCTTCCCTGAGCGAGTCAATCCTAGCGCTCTCTAGGATAGCTTTGGTTGCTTTTACTGCTTTATTTACTGCATTTATGATTATTATGCTGTGATTGTGCACATTTACATATATGTTTGCATGCATCATATTATCATTGTGTTGGATCCTGTGCAGGTTGTTCCTCTGATTTGGGTGGGTGTTCTGAGTGGGGCTAAAACCCAGGCTCGAGTATACACCTAGGATTAGTGTGGTCTCACGTTTCCTTACATGTTGGATCAACATGTTGTTGCGACGTGACATACCACAAGTCGGACGAGGTTCATCTGAGAGAGTCCTTCCGGGTGGAGTAGTCCACTTTGGTTGGGTTACCTTTTTTGAGCTATTGACTTCGGTGACCATTCTTTCCCAGATCTCTGGTTTAGATGATCTTATGAGAGCTGCAACGGCACACCCAAAAGGGCAAACCCGTTGAGTATCTTGTCCGATTGTCGAGACCATTATCCGCCTTAGGATGACCTTGTTAGAATTCACCTGTGAGGGGAGGGTTTGATTCTTACAGATGCATGTTCTGATGGTGACTTTGATGGTGACTAATGGTTCAGTTCATGATCTGGGTCCTATTTATAAGGCAGATTTATGGATTTAATTCTGAGACGCCGGAGTTCTGTCCGTGGTATTTATCAGTGGGGATCCGTTTATTTTAGGATTCCCTGGGTTGGTACAAATGATTTTGTTGCTATCAGATCAGTGACTTTCCAGTGATGATAGTGGTATATCCTCCGTTCCATTTATTTCGGAATCCCGAGTTGGATTTACGGTTACTCCGTACCTCAGATGGTTGTGATCAGTTTCGAGACCGTAACTCGGTACAGTTGATTTTCAGAGGACTTGGAGGATGGCACAGTGCATTGCATTCATGCATTTACATTATCCACATTTTGCATTCATCCGCATCTAACCCGTGTCTATCCATACTCAGGGTACATTCTCGATTGAGATTCTGGTTGAGAGATATCTTGATGTCAGAATGTTTGTCAAATATCCGTCTCGATGAAGCCAGAATCGAAGGACAGAATGTTCCTCATACGGATAGACATTGCATTCACGCGTGAGTCATAATAACCTGTCTTCTGTTTTGCAGGTGTCAGTTTCTAACATGTTTTGATTGACTCAGGAATCATTGCTCACGCACGCCGAATCATTCCCTTGCACGTAGCTCGTCTGCATAGATACCCTACCAGACGCAACAAATCCAAACTGATGGATACATCCAACGCAGACATTCTCGAACTGAAAGAGAAGATGGGAGAATTGATCCGTGCTATGCAAGGGTTTGCCTTGGGACAGAAAGCACTTGCCGAGAAAGTGGAGAAGCTTGAGCGGGCTTCAGCTGCTAACAGTGGTACTAATCAGGAGGGTGTTTCCAATAACGGTCTTAGTGGTTCTAGGGACGGTGGTGACCCCGGAAGGAAGACTACTACTGGTGTAGTGATCAACAATGGGGGAGGTTTTGGTTTCGCTGCAGGCGGTGTACCAGGTCCTATGGGCAATAATCTGAAGGGTGATCAGTTTCCTCCTTTCTTTGGGGCCATGGAGGATACAGAAGAAGACCAGTTCTCTGTGCTAAATGAGCAATTTGGTCAGTACGGTGTTCCGCCGCCAAACAAAGAAATTCAGGTGCTGGCAGAGAAGATCAAGGCTCTGGAAAGCCATGCTACTCCTGGTGTTGTCAATATGACAAACATGGGGCTGGTTGAGGGGATTGTGATCCCGCAAAAGTTTAAAGTGCCCACGTTTGACAAATACAATGGGAGTTCTTGCCCGGAAACTCATCTCCAGGCTTTCGTTCGAAAGATTTCTAGTTATACAATGGATCAGAAGCTATGGATGTATTTCTTCCAGGACAGCTTGTCTGGTGGGTCTCTGGAATGGTATACCAAGCTGAGATCATCAGATGTCAAGAGCTGGTAGGATCTTGGAGATGCTTTGTTTAAACAATACCAATTCAATGCTGACATGGCTCCTAGCCGTACCCAGTTGCAGGGTATGTCTCAGAAGCCGAACGAAGGGTTTAAAGAATATGCACAAAGGTGGAGGGAGTTGGCTGCCAGAGTTCAACCACCGTTAGTGGATCGGGAGATGTTTGATCTGTTCATGGGTACCCTGCAGGGCATTTTTGCTGAAAGGATGGTGGGTTATCCCGTCACTGGCTTTGCAGACATAGTAGTGGCTGGTGAGAGAATTGGAAGTTGGCTGAGAATGGGGAAAATACAGGGAAATGCTCCGTAATTTGGAGTAAAGAAGCCATTTGGGAACGGTCAGCGCAAGAATGAGGGTGAATCGAGTGCTGTGTATGCCCAGAAAGGACACAGTAGGGATCGTTACTACCAGCACACTAATGCGGTAACCATTCCTGCTGGTAATCAATCGGTACAACAACGACAGCAGCCACCTCAACAGAGAGCACAGAGAGCTGGGTACCAAGTGAGAGGAAAGGGGATTGATCGTCAGTTTGATAAGCCACCCGTGACATATGCTTTTCTGTTTAAGAAGTTGATGGATCTTAGGTTGGTTCAGCCGAGGATGATGGCCCCGATAAGACCAGATCAGAGGCCTTCTAACTATGATGAAAATGCTAAGTGTGAATTCCATTCTTGTACACCAGGGCATAACATTGAGGGTTGTAGAGCCTTTAAGCATGTTGTCCAAGACTTGGTAGACTCCAAGGCCATCAATTTTGCACCATCTCCGAATGTTAATGCTAACCCCATACCGGCGCATGGTCAGGTGATGGTGGGTGCAATTGCTGAAGATTCAGGTCACGTCTGTGCGGTGGGTGAAGAGACTGACAGTGACTGCGAGCTCGATAGTTGGATAAAACCGTGCGTACCAGGGATGGAAGTCCAGAATTGGAAGGCCGAAAAGATCATCACTGTCACTCTGCGCGAAGAGTAATATTTCTGTTTTCAATACTGTTTGCATGAAAGCCATACGTTTTGCCTGAAGCGTAATGGTCCATTGTAAGGGCCACCTCATGTGTTTCATTTTGCAACATTTTGTATCATTAATAAATGGATGTTTTTCACATTAAAAGCGGTGTTCCCTGTTTTTCATTTATTTTTGCAGTTTAAAAACAAAAATGAAAATGGCAATGTTTATTTTCATTTTTCCTTCTTTTTGATTGGCTTCGTTCCGACTGTTGAATTCTCCGGATCTCATTGATAACAATCCTGTTACACCCTCATATGACTTCGATAATCCGATCTATCATGCTGAAGATGAAGGCGAAGAAGATTGTGAACTGCTGGAGGAATTCGCCAGGTTATTGAAACCAGAGAAGAAGGTGATTCGACCGCATGAGGAGTGAGTTGAGCTTGTTAACTTGTGTACCGAGGAGGTATGAAAGGAAGTAAGGGTTGGGGCCGCCTTGGAGGCGAGTGTCAAGAGCGGAGGTGATGCCATTCGGTCTCAAGAACGTCGGTGCCACGCATCAAAGAGCTATGGTGACTTTGTTTCATGATATGATTCATCATGAAATCGAATGCTATGTTGATGACATGATAGCAAAGTCCCAAACAGAGGAGGGGCATTTGGCATACTTGGCCAAGTTGTTTGACCGGTTGAGACAATTCAGACTGAGGTTGAATCCGAATAAGTGCACTTTCGGAGTGCGGTCTGGTAAATTGCTGGCGTTTATTACGGAAAGAAAAGAGGAATCGAGGTTGATCCTGCTAAAGAAAAAAGCAATACGAGAAATGCCTGAACCAAGAACAGAAAAAGAGGTTCGTGGTTTCCTAGATAGATTGGACTGCATTTCACAGTTCATATTTCATCTAACAGCCACGTGTGAACCCATATTCAAGTTGTTAAGAAAAGATCAAACGGTCAGGTGAATAATGATTGCCAAGGGGCATTGAAAATAAAAGAATATTCGCAGGAGCCTCTGATTCTGATACCCCCCTGTGGAGGGAGACCTTTAATCCTATACTTGACAGTCCTCGAGGGGTCTATGGGGTGTGTACTGGGGCAGCATGACGAGTCTGGTCGAAAAAAGCATGCAATTTACCTTAGCAAAAAGTTTACCGACCGTGAAACAATATATTCACTGCTCGAGAGAACTTGCTGTACTTTGGCATAGGCTGCTCGCCGACTGAGACAGTATATGCTGGTTTATACCACTTTGTGGATTTCCAAGATGGATCCGATCAAGTATATTTTTGAGAAGCCAACATTGACCGGACGGGTTGCGAGATGGCAAATGATTTTGTCTGAATACGATATTCAGTAGACTTCTTAGAAAGCAATAAAGGGGAGTGTATTGTCTGATTACCTCGCCCAGCAACCCATTGAGGATTATCAACTGATGAAGTTTGAGTTCCCTGATGAGGACATCCTGGTTCTCAAATCGAAAGATTGTGAGGAACCGATCCCGGAGGAGGGGCCTGACCCTGAATCCGAACAGATTCTGATGTTTGATGGGGTCGTTCACACGAATAGAAGCAGAGTTGGTGTTGCTTTGGTTACGCCAAAGGGGATCCCACGGTCCTTTTGCTGCCCGGCTAGCATTTGAATGCACCAACAATAGTGTGGCTGACCACGAAGCTTGTATCCTGGGTATCGAACCTCGGTGCGTCTACTGGGGCAAAGCCTTTTTCGTTGTATATAGGACGGAAGTCGTGCTACCAGTCAAGGTCCAGACTCCGTCGTTGAGAGTCCTGATGAATGTAAAATTGGAAAAGGCTGAGTGGGTAAGGACTCGGTACGAAGAGTTGAGCCTAATTGAGAAAAAGTGGCTGGCGACTGTTTGTCATGGGCAGTTGTGCCAACAGCGAATGAAACGTGCTTTTGACCGAGAGGTGCAACCTCGTGGATATCGTGTGGGAGATGTGGTGTTGAAAAGGATCCTTCCTCCTCAAAATGATCGTAGGGGCAAGTGGTCACCCCAATTATGAAGGTCCATTCGTGGTTAATAAGGTTTTCTCTGACAAAGCCTTGTTGTTGACGACCATGGATGGTGAGGATTTTCCATCCCCTGTGAATGCGGACACAGTTAAAAAATACTTTGTATAAGAGACCCGCTGGATGAAAAGAATAAAATAGTCCAGGCAAAAATGGGCATCCCGGCGAACCAGAAAAAATGAAAAAAGGTTCGGGCAAAAATTAGGGATAAAAAGAGAAAAAACTGTACACCCGGCAAGTCGAAAACCCCACAAGGGCGGCTTGGGCAAAAAAGGGTATCCCGGTGGACTGAAAACCCGAAAGGGCGGTCCAGGAAAAAGAGGGAATGAAACGAACAACTGCGTCCAGCATGATCGTTTGTACTTTGGTTAAACATCATGGATAATCCCCGGTAGTGATCGGTCGATAGAGTCTTGTTCAGAAGGCAAAAGGCAAGGAGAGTCTTGAGGACATATGGGGTGTAACCGAGTTGGAACTCGATGAGATCACGGTTCCACATTGCCATTAGGATAGATTTTTCCTTTTGTGCGCAATTACCTCTTTTCAGGAATTGCTTCCTTTGTATTGCTCAGTTACGAGCCACCCTTTTCAATCAATAAAATGCATATTCAATCAAATAATTTCGTTTTTGTTTTCATTACCGCTTTGATTGCAAAAACATCCGTTTATTTTGATAAGAATCTTTGAATTTTGAGACATGGAGATCCCTTCCAATGCATGTTTATAAGATTGAAAACCTGAAATCTTATTCGGAAGGTTGAGTGACCTAGGTGTTGAAATTTTGGCACGCCTGGGGCACGTTTTATCTAACGATCTCTTTTGCAGGTGCTGTTAGATATTTTCACTCACTTGCAGGTTGTGATGTGAAGCTTTTTGACGAAAGATCCCCGTGGAGTCCAATCAGGGACGAGGGATGGAGGAACGGTGAAAAGACGACGGAAGAACGTGCGACGATCCTGGAGGGTTAATCAAGAAGACTCTTTAAAGTCTGAATAATTGGAAAGTTGATACCAATTTGAGGGGTTCGATCTCCGTAGAGTACGGAGAAGTCAAGAATACAAGGTGATGAATCAGAAAAGTCCAGACGAGTCTGGGAGCTCTCAAAAGTGGAAAGCTGATACTGTGGTTAGATAGTGAATGCCAGTGCTCGACGAGTCGACAGGTGTTCCGTGTCAGATATGTCGTATCTCCCCAACAGATTCGAGATCGATGTTTCTTAGGCAGCCAGGCCTGAAGGTTGCTGTTTTCCCTAGCAGGGTCGGGATTGTTATCTCCCCAGCAGGGTTCGAGATCGGTGTTTCCTCGGCAGCCGGGCCTGAGTTTGTTTCCCTAGCAGGGTGGAGGTTGTTATTTCCCCAGCAAGTCGAAGATTGTTGTTTTCCCCGCAGAGTGCGTTGGTAGCTGTTTCCCTAGCGAAGTCCCCAAGCGGATCGGGTTCAGTGGAGTTCATCCTTGTTGAGGGTTGTCCTTTCCCCCAGCGGCAGTGCTATTCCCCAACAGGGTGGAGATTGGAGCGATAGCGAGTTCCTCAGCAAAGTGCCTCGAGCTTCCCAGTAGAGTCCCTTGAGGGGGATACTTTTTTAGGCATTCATCATTTAGATAAGCATATCATATTGCATAGCTAATTGCGTAGCATTTCCATGGTTCTGGAGCATTACGTTATAAAAAAAATCATGCATCGGCATTGCAAGCATAAACTAGTCTCAAGCCATGGTTACCGTTTGAGGATTGGTTTCGCTGGTTGGAAGATCAGCGTTGCAAGTATAAATTCGACTCAAGTCGTGGTTACCGTTTGAGAGTGGGTTTCACCGGATGAGGAAGGTGTTACTCTGAGGAGTTTAGCATCGTGATTTTGGATCAACAATATTCCCCAGTAGTGCGATATTGGAGGAGATTTCTATCGTGCGAGATGGAAGTTGGAAGGTGTTACTCTGAGGAGTTTAGCATCGTGATTTTGGATCAACAATATTCCCCAGTAGTGCGATATTGGAGGAGATTTCTGTCGTGCGAGATGGAAGTTGGAAGGTGTTACTCTGAGGAGTTTAGCATCGTGATTTTGGATCAACAGTATTCCCCAGTTAGTCCCCGGCAAGCATCTGTCTTGTTTTGACGTATGTAGACGTCATCCTTGCGATACCAGTAAGTGTCGTGTCGATCCTCGTAATGTTTCTTTTCTTTGGTGTCAGTAAACATCATTGTTCGATGTCAGTAAACGTCGAGTTCCTTCCCGGTCATTGGTAAATGTCTGGTCGAATATCTTTTCTTTGGTGTCAGTAAACATCATTGTTCGATGTCAGTAAATGTCGGGTTCCTTCCCAGTCATTGATAAATGTCTGGTCGAATATCCTCTGATATGTCGCCATCAGAGCGGTGGTTGGTGTTATTTCCGGCATTGCCAACCGAATTAGCATGGAAAATGGAGAACGAGGTTCATTGTTTGGCAGCAAGATTGACATGAAGTTATCGGGGTCCAAATGCGGCGATCAGGGATCATCCGCGTGAAAAAAAAAAAGAATCAGAAAATTTTGGGGTTCAAGAAAAGCAAAAATATAATAATCCCCAGCGGAGCGCAAATTGTTCGTATGTTCTTGGTATTCAACCACTCTTCACTCTGATCATCTGAAAGCCGAGGCTGTTCATATCGACATGTTCATAGTGGATTGAATAGGGGCAGCTGTAACACCTCAAAATTTGCCCTCCTCTTCTTGGGACTAGTTTAGCATATTGCATTTCATGTTTTAGGACATTAGGCATTTGCATGTTGCATATCATGTGAAAATAAACAAGTCATCCTCTAAAGTCTTTTCAGAGATGGAGAAGTGATATGATTCAAGCCTGAGGGTCTTATTGAATTGATGATCAACCATCTGAGGGTTTGCAGTGCATTAGGGTTTCTTGATCCCTCAAGGAGGTTGAGCATTATCTTGTTTGCAAGGGTATGTCACCATTATCATGGTTATGTCATCCTCAAGGGGTTCATTGTTCATGCTCCAAATCCTTGGATTAGGGTTTTGACCTCTGGTCAACCCTAATCAGTTGCATTCTTTCAACCAGGGATTTTCAAGGAGATGAGGTATTTGTTGATGATGAAGATCACATAGTTACGTGGAGAGCTTATATGGGCTAGGGGTTTCATTTCTGAGCCAATTCCTCAAGTGGTAGAGGCCCAAAGTCATCAGTGCATTTTCAGGTCATTTGGAGCCCATAAAAGTCAACAAAAAGTCAACTGAGGGCTAGGAGGGGGAGAAATGGTGTGAGACACTTCATTCATGTCCCAAAGGGGTTCATTTGTCATTACAAACACTTATCTTGAAGAATTTGAGGTCAGATCAAAAGTTTCCAAAAATGGAAAGTGACTTGTAATTGAAAGTTTCCAAAAATGGAAATATTTTGGTTCAAATTCAACTTGAATTTACATCATCAAAGAAGCTTCAAATGAAATTTTGTCCAACATGAAAGTTGAATATCTTTCTCTCCCATTTCCAAAAAGTCCAAGATCATGAATTTATGATGAATGGTTGAGGAGATATGAGCAAATGGTCACCAAGTGTGCATGGAACTTCAAAGTACCATAACTTTTGGCTCAAAACTCCAAATGAAGCCACTCTTTTTGCAAATTTCTTGTCTTGACCTATGCTTTCCAAATCTATCATTGCATTGCATGAAAAAGGTTCACATGGTCATGTGTTAATTCAAGTGCATTTTGGAGGGAAATTGAGGAATTTAAATTTGGTGCAAGCTACAAGCCTAATTCCAATGCCATTGTGTTCATTAGGTGATTTTGAGTGAAAATGGATCATTGCATGCTACTATTCGCGTCCAAATTAGGCCATGCACCACACTTTTCCAAATTTGCTAAAACACCTTATTCTCATTAACTTCTCATTAACCATTGCCTAATTAATTTTTCAGCATGATTAGTGAATAGTATAAAGCCTTAATCATAACAGAATTGGATCATAATCACAAGTTCTAGATCTAGAAAAAATTTTCCCTCCAAAATTCTCTCTCATTGGAATTCAAATTTTATCCACATAAACACACATTTTCTTGGTAGATCCTTCATCATCATGGAGTTTTGAGCAAGATCCATACATTTTTTGAAGAAATTGGTGAAGATTTGTGCACCTTCAACACATGAACACATCAATGGCAAGTGCAAATTAAGCAAGATCTAGGTCGTGGAAAGCATCCATTTCTACATCAAGCTTCATAATAAGAGTGGAGAAGGAGATTTGGAGGCTTAGGAAGCTTGAACACACTGTTTTCATCCACTGCTCTTCAAGAGGTTGGAAATTCGAATCTCATAAATCTTGATTTTATGTACATAAACTTGTAGAGCTTTCATCACTGGTTATTCTTATATAAATTTCATGAAATTTGGATGAAAAATGAAGAAGTTATGTTGAATTAAAGTTTAGATCTAGAAACTTATTTCCTTCGATCCAGAAAATATGTTGAGAATTAGGCTTAGCTTTTATGATATTTGGAATCTACTCATCAAGACCTTTCCAACGATATAAATTTTATAAAATTCTGCACAAAAAAAAAATATATGAACAGTAGCACCACCGTCTTCACGAAGAAGACGGTGGAAACCACCGCATGAACCGCCGCCTGGAACTGTAGCGCCACCACCTGGTTTGGAGGCTAGGGTTACACCAAAACGATGTCGTTTTGGCCAGCGCCCCTCCTCACTTCGATCCTCCGCTCCAGTATTTTCTCATGTGATTTCTTCATTTATTTCAAATGTTTTCTCCAACTTCCAAAATTCATAACAAATTGAAAATTAATCCAAATAATTCCAAATTTTTTGCTACATGCTACTTGAAGTGCCTACTATTTTATAGTGTTGATTTTATGATTTTATCATTTCTGGATTTTTAATTGTGGACTGTTATTTGAACATGTATGCAAACGTGACATGCTTCATTCATTCTATTGTGAAATGCTCATACATTGGCCAATTGATTTAAAATTTGGTATGCTGATTCCCAACATGTTGCATGATTTTTGAGGCTTGGTTGTGCATTTTTAGCATTTTTCATCTCTGTTTTAGACACATGAATGTATGGTGTGACAATGTGTGTCACACAATTTGATGTCATACTTGTGCATTTTTATTTCTAGGTCAATTGAGCTCGGTTGATTCTAATTTTTTACATGATGCTTGTGGTTGACATGTTGTGTGCACATAAAACTTTTCATGATTCTTTGATTCATTTCTGTTTTAATATGGAATTTTCATTCTTGATGTCCAATTGTTGGTCACATTGTATGCCTTTGCCATATCTTGCTCATGAGATGACTTTGCCATTTGATTTAGGTTTGGTCCTTTTTAGGACATGTTATTGATTGAATAAATATGCTTCATGTTGGATATTGGTTGCTTTTTTGACTTTTTGCCTTACCTTTGACCCTAGCCTTGGTGCTAGTGGTTTGTACTCATCTTTTGAGTTTTGCATTTCAGGTTCAAGCTTATAGTCCCAATGGTTGATGTTGATCTCATACCTTGAGATGCAAATCCTTTGTCCACTAAATTTTGTTGTGCGTAGGTTCACTGAGTGTGGTGGAATATCTTGAATGCTTGCACATAGAGCATGACTTGTGTACATATAGTAACACTGTGATTGACTGTTGATTTGTTTGAATGTGAATACTGACTTGTTTGACTTTCTTACAGGTACTTTAGTAGCTTTAACTCATTGCTTGAGTTGCTTTGCTTTGCTTGTGGTTGGCATACCACCTAGGTAATCATCCTCTAACTCCATGTAGTCTGGAAGCCCTGTCGTTTCTGTTTGGCAGGCATTTGGCTGAAGTCCTCCCTAAGGGGCAATGACTGTGCTTGTTTATATTTGTGCCATGCACTTCAAGACCTCCTAAGTTAAGAGGCAATTGGCAGATAGAAGGGATTTGCAATCAATCCCCTGCTATTCAGTTGAGTCTTTCATCTTGCTTGCACTACGTGCTGATGCAGTTTGAATAAACACCCAAAATCTTGTATGTAGAGTTAGTCATTGTGGAATAGAGTTCCTCATTCTGGACTCCCACACCTTCATTGATTTGAAGCTCACCCAGGCCCGGGTTAAAAGCTGTGAGGTCTAACCCTCATCTCCCATTTCATCTGCTCACCCTGACGGTCAATGTCAGTGGTTAAGAGCCTTAGACACCTTTCCAGTTGGCTTGTTTGTCGAGGTTGATATGACCCCTCGACTAAAGCCCAGCCTTGTATGAGCCACTTGTTTGCATATAGCGTGTGATACCTGTTCACCTATACTTGTTTATCTACCTTTGCTTCTCATCTCCTTTCTGTAGGAGTCGTATGATCAACTTTCGAGGAAGTTGAACGTACGTAGAGATAGACTTGAGTTGACTCACTGCCTGTGTGAGTCAAAATCTTGTTAGAGACCTCAACCTAGGGTTATAATTTGCATGATGACTATTAGGCTCGAGTCAGTCTCCCTTTTAGTCCGTTATTCCCTTGGTCTCTGGTTAGGAGAAAGTTTCTCCCCTGTTAAGGCGAACTACGTCGCCCTGATCCTCATACCAGATGAGGTACGTAGGCAGGAGATCGTGCGAGATCTTTCTGGGCACCCTTTTTCTTTTTGCGTGTGTTTTGCTTGACAGCTATTAGGTCCGAGTTCCCGACTCCCTTTTAGTCTGTGTGTTCAACCTTTTTGTTTCTTTTGACGTCTCAGCGTCTTCTTGTTGTTTGCTTGACAGCTTTTAGGTTCGAGTACCAGACTCCCTGTTAGCTTGTCAACTTGATAACCTTTTTGTGTGTGTTAGGAGTTGGATGCAAGACCAGTGATTGACATTCCGTTTCCTATTTGTTGTGTGTTTGGAGTCTGATGTAAGTCCAGCAATTGGCATTCGGTTTCCTGTTTGTGTTTCTTTGTTTGGAGTCTGATGTAAGTCCAGCGATTGGCATTCGATTTTCCGTTTGTTTGTTTTGTGAGGAGTTGGATGTAAGTCCATTGATTGGCATTCCATTTCCTGTTGTGAGTTTCTTTTGACGTCTCAGCGTCTTAGTGTTGTGTTTTGTTTCGGCGTGCGTTAGCCGAACTACGGTAGCTCTGATTCTCATTCCAGATGAGATACGTAGGCATAGGATGCGATATCCTAGCGAGCCCGTTTCCCATTTCCCCGAACTACGTCGACTCTGATGTTTGTTTCTGACAAACTACGTAGGCCCAGGATGCGACATCCTGCCGAGTCACCTTCCTCCGTATTCTTCCATCTGTGTTTTATTCTAGTGTGCGTGCATTCTTTTTGAGCAGTTATTTGGCAACCTTATTCTATTCTTCTGAGCGTGGATCCCGTCGAGTACGACGGACGTGAGGGGTGCTAATACCTTCCCCTTGTGTAACCGACTCCCGTACCTTGCAATCTCCGGTTGTAAGACCATTTCCTTTCCAGGTTTACTTCGAGCGTTTCCTTTCCCTCTTTTGGGATAAATAACGCACGGTGGCGGCTCTGTGTCTTTTTCCCGCCGGTTGTTTTTCGCGTTGCGACACATGGCTGCAGAACCACCACCACCAGAGAGACTTCTCGGTGACTATGGTGGAAACAACACTCCGGGTGGTCGTCTGACAATTTTAAACCAACCGATAAATGTAGACCAATTTCAGCTGCATCCCAGCACAATTAATCAACTTGAAAGGCGGTCCTTTTCTGGAAGAGTGAATGAAGATGCCAACAAGCATCTCCAAAGGTTTTTAACTATGAGCACAACGCTGAAAATGCCTGGACATAACGAAGAAGCAATAAGGCTTTGTATGTTCCCATTCACTTTAGCAGATGAAGCCAAAGAGTGGTTCTATTCCTTACCTGCTGGCAGTATCATTACATGGGAAGAGATGGAAACAACATTCTTGCATGAATATTTTCCTACATCAGTGTCACTGCGAAAAAGATATGAGATCCTAAACTTCAAGCAGAAGGAGGGTGAGTCACTAGGAGATGCCTATAAGAGATTCAAGAGAATCCTAGTGGCTTGTCCTACTCACAACATGGATGAAACCGAGCAGATGCAAATGTTTGTTAATGGTCTCCGAATTCAAACAAGACAAATCCTTTATTCAGCAGCTGGTGGCTCAGCTAACTTTGCAACAGCCACGGGTATGAAGAAGATAATTGAAGCAATTGCCTCAAATGAGCATCTGGAGCTGTATGATAGAGTGTCAAGCAAATCCGCAATTATTGATTTGAAGCTTGAAACAAAAAACAGGTGAAAATTGAAGAAGCAGTTACTGTAGAGGTAGAGAAAAGGTTAAAGGCACTAAACATAGGTGCTCAGAAGGTGGCTCAAGTACAACAGGCACCAAACGATGTGTGTGGCATTTGTAATGGACCACACAATATTGTTCATTGTTTTGCAACACCACAGCAGATAGAAGATATCAAGTTTTTAAAGCAAAACAATCCCTACTCCAACACATACAACCCGGGGTGGAAGAATCATCCCAACTTTGCATGGAAGGATCATAACGGGAATGTGCAACAGCAGGTACAAGGTCAATATCAAAACCAATATCAGCAACAGCAACAACAAGTCCCAAAGAAGGCAGATTGGGAGATTGCAATTGAAAAGATGGCAGCTCAAAATGGGCAATTTGAAGAAGAGACTAGAAACAATCAGAAACACACCGCCGCATCCCTAAAGAATCTCGAAGTTCAGCTAGGGCAGATAGCCCAGCAACTGGCAAGTTCTCGAACACCAGGTTCCCTACCAAGTGAAACAGTTCAAAATCCGAGAGGTCAGGAGAATGTTAATACTGTCACGACGACAGAGAAAAAGGCGGCTAAAAAGAAAGAAATTACATCACCGAGCGAGCCGACTAAAGAAGAAACTACCAAAGGAACTAAACCGGTGATTAAGTTGCCCTATCCTCAGAGAATGACAATGAAGGAACCTAGTGAGTCAGACTTGGAGAAATTCATGACAATGTTTAAAAGGATTGAGGGTCATATGGCTTTGTTTGAAGCACTTGAAAGGATGCCCATGTACAAGAAATTCGTGGAAGAGGTAATGGCTAAAAAGAAACCAACTACTGAAGAACAGGTATCCGGTAAGGAACAATACAATGCAAACTCCCTGGAGCAGAACATTCCTAACAAACAAAAGGATCCAGGAACCGTCACAGTACCATGCACAATCAAAGAAAGAACCTTCAAAAAGGTACTAATAGATTCTGGAGCTAGTGTGAACTTGATGCCATTATCGATCTATCATAGGATGGGTATTAAAAATATCAGTGATATAAAGACCAATCGGAAGTTTGCGGATCACTCAAGAAAAGATGCTTATGGGATGGCTGAAGATGTGCTAGTAACAATAGCTGACTTGCCTTTCCTAGTCGATTTTGTAATCCTAGACATACCTGAAGACAATGAGGCACTTATCATTTTGGGTCAACCTTTCATAAAGATGAGTCGATGCAAGCTCGACATGGATGAGTGCACGTTAACCTTGAAAGTTCACAACAAGGAAATAACATTGAAGGCTATTGAAGACCAGGAGATGGAGGAAGATGTAGAATCTCAGTATCAAGTAGGCTTAATCAGGACATTGAATACTATCAAAGTCTCACCCCTGCCAGTAGCCACCCGAAACGGAAAGATTCCTAACACCGAAAGAAAGGTTAAAAAGGAATCGTGGCACAAAGGAGTCCACACTAATAAAAGAGACAACGTCCGAGTTGTAGACAAGAGGTGCAACAAGGTTTTGAACCTAAAATACCCCCCATGATAAGGGAAATGAATCGTCGAGCCATGCGACGTTAAACGAAGCGCTTCGTGGGAGGCAACCCATGCGTTTGATTTCTAATTTATTTCGTTTTTCTTTTTCTTTGTGTGTGCTAAAAATTTGTTGTAGGGGAGGAGGAGAACTAGAAGGGCAAAGTCACAAACACCTCAAAATGGAAGGAAACCACACAAGTGCAGTAAAACAACAGTAGTCGCTGTGAGTCCCCTTTGTATCTGGATTCAAACATTGAGGTCAATGTTTAGTTCAGGTGTGGGGGGGTTTTTCCTTTCATGTTTTATTTTGTTTTCATTTTGTTCATGTTTTCCTTCATCGTTTTTTGATTTTTTTTTTTTGTGGTTTACTTGTGTGTACAGAGTGATGAGAAATGGTTGGACGAATCCCGGGATCAATGGTAGTGGATGAATGACACCCCTCAAACTTAGGCTGATAAGGCACCTCGGAAGTTGATGCAACCTTGAGAAAATAAAGTCGGACACAATTTGGGGACACCGGACCAAGAGAGCGGTATGGAAAAACCAAGTCAGAAAAGAACCACATAACACGAGGAGGCTTCAGAGCTTGCAAAGCTAACCAACATGGTGAGATCACAAAAAGCCAAACACTAAATATCAACATGAGAGTTCAGCCAGGTATGACTCTATCACTCTGATTTTGCGTATGTTCTTTTGACACGTCACAGCATGACAACACACACTGAGGCAAGTTGTTTGTTTAGCCAGGGCCTTTCTAGCCATCCCTATCTGTATGTTTCCCTTCGTGAACCCCGTTGAGCCTTAGCCATTTTATTCATCATAAACCCCCGGTTAACTATTAATCATTCATTTTTTTTCCATTACTCGGTATGATTGTTGTGAATTGCAAGATGTGCATAAAACTAAGTTTGGGGTGGAAATCTTGAAAGAGAGGGAAAGTGCATAATGAGAGATCATACAAAAAGAAAATATTATGTATGTTCCTTAAAAAAAAAACAAAAACAAAAGAGAAAAAATGCACTTGCCGAGACTTAAGACTCTAACACCTATAAAATGCTCGAAAAATTTGAGTAGAAAAAGAGTCAAAAGAGTGAAATTAACCCCCAGAGTATACGTGATGCACGAGAAAAAGAGAAATAAAAATCACACAACATGACTGCCGAGTTCAAAACCCTTTGTTATCCCTTTTTTTGTTTATCCCACCGTACCCAAGCCCCGCTACAACCCAAAAAGACCTCGTAAAGTGTGTGGAATCTGCTGTTGTCGTGACATTAGAATGTATTCAAATTTAAGAGTTTGGTATTACATACTGTGCTGTGAGTGTACACCCCTAACCATGAGTGGCAAACTTCCTGAGTCGGAGAGACCTGAAACTCGATTGGAAGGGAATAACACAAATTGTGAAAGACTAGGTTGCATTGTGGAAAAGGAATTCGTGGGTGACCTTTGTTTGGACTCAATACATCACTTGAGGACAAGCAATGAGATAAGTTTGGGGTTGTGACCGGTCACCATTTCCATTGAATTCCCACCGTTAATTCGACATATTTTCATCACTTTGGTAAGATTTATGTTTGTTTATAGTTGCTTCAGAGTCATTTATCATGTTTTGTTGGTTTGGTATCGCATTGCATTTGATTACAAGTTTATGTCAAAAAGAGATCTCTTTTACGCTTCGTTTGGTAGTGTTATTGTTACAGGCCATTGCACAAGTTTAAAAGCATTAATAGTGAAGTTATGGATACTCAGAAAGGAAAAAATATGAAGAGACAACAAGTCAACACGGGCACGCGTGTGCTACAACACTGCCCGTGTTGTTGGTCAGGCAGAGCAAAATGGGAGAAGAAAAACAGAGATCAACACGGGCACCCGTGTGGTGACACACGGCCGTGTTGTTTAAAACAGTGCTTTAACACGGGCACCCGTGTGGAGGAACACGGCCCGTGTTGTTGCCTCTGTAGCTTGTTTTGAAGATAATTATTATGGAGAGCAACACGGGCACCCGTGTGTACACACACGGCCCGTGTTGTTGGGCGCGGCATCGAAACCCCAACTTTTGCTTTGTGAACCTATTCTGCTGATTAAGGGTAGTTTGGACCTTTTGCTTGGAAGAGATTCATCTGAAGCTATAAGAAGGCTTGGAAGAGAAAGGAGAAAACACTTTTTGACGTACGAAAGAAAACACGGCATTGAGAAGATAGCTACTACGGAGGATTCGAAGACGACGAGATTCAAGGGTTCCGACCATTGAAGATCCAAATCTCCTAGTTCTTTGTAATGTCTAATTTTCATACTATGATTTCGTTTACTACTATGAGAGGCTAAACCCCCTATGTTAGGGGGGTGGTCCTGATTTGATCGTATGTTATGAAGTTGAACAAATGATTTCCTTATTACTATGTTACTTATTTCAATTCAATTGTGTGATGTTATTATGCATTTGTATTGGACAAATACAAATTGATCTATGACTATCAATAACAGGATTGTGATTGTTAGGGTTTTCACGCAATTAGGTTTATAATTGCATCATCTAGGACTAGTAACTTTTGTAAACCACCGCAAACCTTGATATTGTTTATGATTAAAACCAATGATTAATTGAATGGACATTTGAGTAAGAATTGGTAGTTTAATAGTTTCTTCCTTACGGACTTAAGGAAGAACATTCTGAGGTTAGGTAATTGAACGTTTCATATGTATTAAGGAAATCTTGACTGAATTCATAACTGGTTAAATCAACCACTTCCCCTAGCATGCTTTAACTTAATCAATTACATTTTTACTGTCTTTTGTGTTTATTGCTGAAATTCCTAAAACAACCAAACTATTATATTCTTGTTCTGATAGAATCAAAGTTAAATAAGTATTTCCTACGCAATCCCTGAGATCGATACTTGGAAATAAAACTCCTTATTACTACATCGGTAAAAATAGTACACTTGCTATTTTTCCGACCAGCTGCAGGCACAGTCGAGGATACAATCTCAGAGATGACTGTCCTCTGGGGAGGAGTTGAAGGTGTCGGAGAAGACTGGCTTTGAGAAGCCATGAATGATTCTATCAAGGCACTTAATCTGGCCACTTCCTCTTTCAGCTCGCGGTTCTCTTGTTCCAGATGATCCATCAGTCTTGAAATGTTGGCTCTAGTATAGTACCGGTGAGTCAACTTGTCTTCAAAATAAATGAAGAACACAGAGTTAGACCACATGACAAGAAGCCGGGAACAAAACCTGCTTATGCACATGATGCATGCAATGCTTGTGCGTATGATTTTTTCTTATTTCAAAGGAACTTTAGGGTTCTATTTGCAAACTTTGGAAATATTAAACACTTTTATATAGATGCATAATATCTGGGAAATATTTTACACCAAAGAAGTACAACACTGGTAACCAAACATAATACAAAAGAGAAAGGAAATAAACATCTTATGGATCCCTAGAAACAATCATCTAGAGCTCGGGATTCAGGAAGATAAGATGCACGAAGCCTCTTCACCTCCCTCTCGTAGGTTGCTTCCATATCTGCTTTCTCCTTGGCGAGTCGATCGTACTTCCTTTTCGAAAACTTGGAAGACTGAGGAAGTAGAGAATTCCATGCATCATTAGGATCATCAATAACCTGATGTTCGAGGAACTCTATCAAGGCATCCTTGTCCTTAATCTTTTGAAGCAACTCTTCTCGTTCACGGATCCAAGCACGTGAGCAGTCTTCGTCTCTCAACACCTCTACTCCTTGGTCAGGGAGGGTTGAAGGCCCAACCACTACCAAAGGTGTAGGTCTCATTTATTCGTAATGCATGAGATAATCATAAGCTCTCTTCCTAACCCAAGTAGTGTAAGGCTCCATAGCAACACAATTCTTAGGACCCAACTCTTTCCTTCCTTTCCTATGAATCTTGCGCCAAGCACGGACCATTATGCCCTTCAAGTTTTGGGGATCTTTACCCTCCTGAAAGAACACACCTTCAAACAGAATGTTTTTGGGTTTATCCTTTAGGGGGAACCCAAGCTGACGATGTGCCAAAACAGGGTTGTAGTTAATCCCACCACATGTACCAAGAAGAGGCACATTGAAGAATTCACCACAAGAGTCGATAATCTGCACACCATCATACACACGGTAATACCAAGAGACATCATCATTAATGAGAGACATAAGTCTCGTGGACCACCGTAGACATCCCTTGTTCTCCTTGAAGGCGACCGTCTGCGGCAGGTGAGAAATAAACCACTTATACAACAAAGGCAAACAGCACACAATGGCACCACCACCCTTTGCATTCCTCATATGTAAAGAAAAAATAAGTGTCACCCAGCAGAGTCGGAATGGGATTAAGAGTAGAGAAAATCCTAATAGCGTTCACATCCACGAACTTGTCGAAGTTGGGGAACAATACCAACCCATAGATGAGAAGTACAAATATGGCTTCAAAGGCATCCTCACTCATGGCCTTCCCATACATAATGGCTTGAGCAATGAGGAACTTAAAAGGGAGACCTTGAATTCCACCTTTGGTAGTCATATGAGCACCAACCAGAGATTCATCTATATTGAAATTCTAGTTAACAGACGTTCGATGTCACACGGGATATTATGACATCCAATTCTGCACAGACAAGAATTATGCAGAACTTAAAAAGTAAGTGCAGTAAATAACACAAGGAATTGTTTACCCAGTTCGGTGTCACACACACCTACGTCTGGGGGCTACCAAGCCAGGGAGGAAATCCATTATTAGTAGTATTAATTCAGACCTTAAACCAACTGTTTAATCCTATCACTTAATACCTACCCAATGCAATTTCAATCTTACACTAAGATCAGAGTTCCTACTCACTCCCCCTCAATCACCTCAGTGATTACAACCTTTAATTAGATTAAGGTTAATGGTGAAGTCACATTTCAAACAACTCTTGATTGTGCTTAACAGCTTTAATCAAGATACACAACACTCACGCTTAAAAGCTTAGAGTGACACAACACTTACAACTCAATGAACACCCTAGTCCAATGCAATCATCTAGGTGATAATTGCTTAGTATGATGGAACAATTAAATCTTCATGCCTAAAAATCCCCGAGTTCTGAATGAATGATTGCCATCCTTTTATATTGCTGCACTTGGGCCTTGTACTTGTATTTCCTAAAATTAAGGTCAAGCAAGTTAACCTAATTTCCACATATTAGGGTACTAACAAATAGGCTATTTGTTAGGTTCATTAATTGTAGCTCAGTTGTTAGTTTCCTGGATTTTAGCTCAGCTGTTGGATTCCTGAAAAATAGCCTGAGAAAAATACTGAAACAGAAAAACTAACCATCCTACAATTTAGCATATGCTATCAGAAATGAATGTCACAACATTCAGTTTGACGTCCAGAACATAGACCATATGCTAAGTCTGTTATTTTTCTGAAAACAGACTGTATAAAATGATGTACTGTAAAAGACCAACCAGTCTATACTTCAGTATCAGCTTACAGTAATAAATGTCAAAACATCCAATTTGACATTTACAGAATGGGCCTTATGCCAGGTCTGTTATCCTCCTGAAGAATAGACTGAAATACATACTGAACTTTAGCAGAAAACCAACCTGCCTATTATTCAGTATATGCTGTCAATGATGAATGTCATAACATCCAGTTTGACATTCAGACAGTAGGCCTTATGCCAGGTCTATTATTCCCTTGATAAACAGACTGAAATTAAATACTGAGTTATAGCAGACAACCACTATTCTATACCTCAGTATCTGCTGTCAAGGATGAATATCATAACATCTAGTTTGACATTCAGTAAATCATGTATTAGTTAAACCTGCAGCATACTACTCAAGTATGTCATGACATCAGTCAAGACATCAGAGTACAGTTAGATGTTCTAACATAAAATGCAGCCAATCGAACATCTCCAAAGCATGTCATGACATCAGTCAAGACATTAGAGTCCAGCTAGTGTTTTAACATAAAATGCAGCCAATCAAACATCTACATATATGAAGCATATCAGCTATCTCTCGAGAAGTAGGAATACTCTCCAGGCCACTGAACGACAACTGGTCTAGAATCGGTATACCCACAAGGTAGGCATACTCCTCAAGTGTAGGCAAAAGCTGGAAATCCAGAAACGTGAAGCAACGGTACAAGGGATCATAAAATTGCACCAATACACTCATCAAACCTTCATCCACCTGAGTAGTCAGAAGAGGAAGAAGCTTCCCAAAACGAGCCTTGAAACCCAAGGGATCTAGTACATAGGATGTCAAATTCCTTAACTCTTTCAAATCTGGTTGTCTCAAACTGTACTTCTTTTTATTCCTTCTTTGTCTTTCCATGTCTGAAAATTTTGCAAATAAACCCCTTAAGTTCCTTGAAAATTTTCTTCATTATTGATGATATGGATGCAACTGGGTGCATGAATGCATGAATGCAACAATCACACTCAAGGATCAAGCAAAGCACACCAAACAAAGGTCATGGGATGGATCATGGCATCCTTAATATCAATCATCCATTTTGGTGGATTATGATTTACACCTTATCAACACCCAAGTTCCATTTATATTAAGGATACATGAACGGATCAACCATGAATCAATGGTTTGTTGCGAGTCACGAGCATGGAGTCTCGGTTAAGAACCACCCAAAGGGAGTGTACTAGGGTTTAACCTGCCAAACATGTTCTACAAGAGGTTCCCATAGTCATCATCCCATCTTTCGGATATTATTGGATAAACGACTACTCGTTTCCCAAAAATATTCTCAAGAGAGACTCTTATGAGTGTAGTATCGCGTAACAATCGTATCAAATCTTACACTTGAACAACTTTCACATTACATCCTAAGAATAGGCCAAGATGGGCTTGGTAAACTAAGGTCCTTGGCTTCTAAGGTCTATATTGGAAAGAGTAATGTCTAACCACAACTTACTTGTGTGATATTATTGATCCCAATGTGACCTCCACCAAGGGATTGGACTTGCAAGTCAACTTGCTAAGGAATAACTCCACACAAGTCAACAAGACTATGCCATTCTCCTATCCTAAGTGCACTCGAGTCCGGGTATAGAACTCATCTCACAAAGATCACCAAGCATACAAGGAATTAATATTCAAGCAATTCAATCATTACATACAATACAGTAATCCCAAATTGCACAAAAATATGTCACAAAACAATACAATATAATACAACAAATGTGAAAAGTAGGCAAAACCCACTTGGCAAAAGATGTCCCCAGCAGAGTCGCCACTTTTCTGTAGCGGGGTAATTGTTACCATTAGAGATATTGACTAAATCCAAGGTAAATCATACAAGTCGAGTCGCCACCGCACTTCTATTTATCCAAAGGAATGGTTAGAAAGCGAACAAAAACCTAAAAGTTTTAACAAAAACTAGTAAAAGAGAAACAGAGATCTGGGTAAGGGGGTTGGTTATGTAATGGGAAGGTGTTAGGCACCCAAAACATCCTAGGTACTCCTAGGGAGCCCTTTTCATACTTGTTGCAAGGTTGTTGTTTTGTGAAAGTTTATTTGTGCAAACATGATTGAAGAGATGAGAAGAGAATATACAAGTTTATTTACATTTTGTGTTTGGATGGATAAACCCATTACCTACGTACCATCTTAAAAAAGATTAGGATCAAAACCTCGTAGTTCGGGGTAAAAATCTCAAAATGAGTTGGTGAATTGATTGGTCCAGAAGCCTTAAGGTCTTTCGTTATCCAAGGGAGAAAACTCAACCTAAAACCACAAATCCACCATGTGAGGATAGCTTCAACATGCTAGTGAGGGGTTAACCCTATAATAAGCATGGAAGACTCATTGTCCATCACTAAGGATATAGGTGAATATTACATCTACCTCAAGGATAACTCAAACCTAATAGCTAAAGGTTATGGATAATTTGATTAAGAAAGTGGCCATTGGAACCACAAAAAGACATTTGAATGGGTTATATTTACCAATTAGAAGTATATACAAAAATGGTCAAAGTGGACTTAAAGATTCAATTCAAAATAAGTGTTATGAAAAGAAAGTTTGAAAATCAAAAGCATAAGGCTTAGGTTTCTAATGTTTGAAAACAATGGTTAAATGTTTGCACAAAAGGTTTTGGCTTGGGTTAAAGTGGAGAGAAGAAGAAGAAGGGCTAAAGTCCTAAGTAAAGCAAAGAGGTGAGGGATAAAGAAACAAAACCACAATGGAGTTCCTCTCTTGAGATCATATGCTCCCATCCTTTGGAATATGCAAGCAAAATAATAGTAAGCTCAAGCAACAATCAAACAAGTCTCTTAAGAGATCCTCAATGCATCTTGGATCTCTCACTTTGGATGAGCATGGCAATGGTTCTTCAATTTGAGCTCTCATATGATTCCCTAGCACAAGAGCACACACATCAAAAGTCTTATGAAACAAATCAAGAATAAACAAGAGTGAGTTTAGAGGTTTGGTCCTTCCACCTTCAACATTAAGGTCCTTTTACTCCAATTTTTGCATAGGGAATGTCCTAAGATCTAAGTCCACTTCTTTGCATTTGGTTCACAACAATCAAAATAAAACACAAGCATAATAGTATATACACAATTATGTGCTCAAGTGAGCAAAAGGCAAATGGTATTAACATAAACATGTGCTCAAGTGAGCAAAGGGAAAAGCAAATGGATAATATGTTCAAGAATAGTAAATTGCATTAAAAGTAAAGAGCAAAAAGTAAATGTTAGTTGTTAATGGTTAGTGTTAGTAGTTAGTGTGCCATAAGGCAAATTTAGCGCTATGTTAAGTAATCGTAATTGGACTTATGTAGAAGTCACAACTATCTGAGGCCGGTCAATAATAATGTAGGCAACAACACAAGTTAGAAGTCTTGATTAGTGAACCAAGTTCCAACAACTTGCCATGCTAAAAAGAAGAAGAGAATTGATCTTGTATTGGTTTAAGCCTTTTGCATGATTTAGAAAACAACCTATCCTTAATGCAAAGCCATTCACTTGGTCAATTGATCAAGATGAATTAGATTTGAATCAAGGAAGATTAAGTCTCCCTAATCAATGCTAACTTATCAACCTTCAACTCATTGATCAAAGAGAAAGAAGAAGAAGAAGGAGATGAAGAATGGATAAGGAAATGGAAAGATCAAAATGCATAAGATGAAATAAGATGCACCAAACCATATGTATTGACCAAATGACATTGAAAGTCAAAGTCAAACAATGAGAAATCAGAAGTGAGATGAAGATTGGAGCTCAAACAACAAGCAAAATATTTTTGGTATTTTCAATATTAAAGTAAACTTGAATTAAAAATAAAAGAAAGGTCAAACATCAAAATCACTTCAAATCAACCTTGAAAGGTCCAAGTGATTTATCCCAAGTTCAACAAGGTCAAACTAAGTTTGACAAAAAAATTCAACATTTTTAAAAGTCAGAAACTATTTTTAATCAATTAAAAATGAATAAAAATAACCTAATTGAACTAAAATCTTAAATAAATCTCAAATCAATTAAAAAATTGATGAGAATATTTTTCATAGATCCATCATCATTCAAATAGGTTAGGAAAATATTTTTGTATTTTTTTAAATATCAAAAACTAATTAAAATGAATTAAAATAACCAGAAAAGAGAAAATTCACAAAAAATATCAAATGATGAAATAAAAAATATTAAAAATCAGAAATAGAAACTCGAAATTATTTGGAGACTAATGCAATTGGTCCCATATTTTTTGGATTTAAAATGAAGAAGGTATGAATTTTTGAAAGTAATGGAAATTAAAGAAATTAAATCAGAAAATAAAAAATGCCAAAAATCCAGAGGCGTCAGATCTGGATTCATTAATTGACGTGGCATATCTGAAGGCAGGGAGACGCGCGCGCATGGTGTACTTGAGTTAACAGTATCACACATATCCTTTAAAAAAGTCATAACATTGGATGCATGAGATTCAATCTGGAAACAGGAATGGACGCTCCTGATTGAATCTGGAGACCAGACGGTGGCCAGCACCACCGTCTTCTCCGGCCAACCTCCGGCCATGTCCAAAATTTATAGAGCTTCAAATGGAAACCAAAACGCATGATCCATACATCTTTGGAAAGCTGGGATGATGTACATCATCCCTGTGCCACTCAATTCCACTCTAGATCTCTATATTGAGAGAAATCAGAGATGGAAGTTCTGTGGTGTTCATCATGAACTTAATGGATTTCAAAAATTAAATGCACAGTCATGATGTCTTTGTTGAGAGGACTTCAGCCAACACAAGATCCAAGCAAATAGGTCAATATATGATGAGTTTCGAAGAAAACACCAGTTGAAGAACAAACTTGAATTCTGGAGATTTGAGCTTGATTCCTTGCTTTCTTTAACAAAACAGAAGATCAATGGAGTAAAGGATGAAGGTCTAGAAGCTTTAGATCCAAGGATTCAACCAGATGTAGTTGAATTTTGGATCTGAAAAAAAAATGAAGAAAAGTGAAATAGCTTCTTTGGTGAGGTTGGGCAATCACTTCAGCAGGGTTTCAGGCGCCTTTAGGTTGGTTTGTGATGGATGTATGCACCTCTATTTATGGCAAAACCTGATGCAAGCAAGGTGAATTTCGTGTGCATGAAAGTTGAAGCCCTCCATGCATGGGCCTGTACAGGCGCATGGAGGGCCCAAAAGCCAATGCAAATGGATGCTGAAATGATTTGGAGAAGGTTTGGACGTGTGGTTTGTACTCCAATTCCTTGCATATGAAGTTTCACCATGTCATGCATAATTGAACCAAAAGATTCTCCTCTTCGAAAATACCATTTGCCAAATCCAAACATGATCATGTGAGTAATGGTTAGAAAGGTTTTGATGTAAGGAACAATTGTTATGTTGGGAAAAAATCCATTTCAAGTGTGGAAATTCGTGAAATTGGAGTTTAAAGTGCAAGGTACAAAACATGAAAAGGCAAAGTTTCTAAATTTGGCCAATGTTCAATCCCTTCTGTTTTGATGATGCAAGCCTCAAATGAAAACACCTCGAACATCAAAGTTGTAGATCTTTTCAAGAAAATAAAAATGGACTTAAATTTTGCATCATTTGGATTTTTGATGAAAGAGTTATGGGCACTTGAAGTTGGACTTTTTTGCCTTTTAATGCATTTGGCCCAAAATGACTTATAATGTCTTGCATTATCACATGTATTTACTTTGAGATTTTGAAATTTTGTTCAACATAACATTTGAAGTAGACATCGTAAGGTTTCGAATGCATTTGATCCCACCTCAAAATCATAAAAGATGAATGAGTTATGTCCTTGGGAAGTTGACCTAAAATTAGGGTTTCAGTCAAAATGACCTATAATGTATTGGAATGGGAGATGACCTTCCAAGCTTAAAATCAATTTTTAATGAACATTAAAGTTGTTCATTATGTCCTTAAGAACATTTGTTATTTTGGAATCATCTCCATTTGACCAACACATGAAAAGTTAGGTCTCAGCGCATTTCAAAATAGTCAAATGAATTGACTGATCAACTTCTCAAGTCCATGACTCATATCTTGATGAATTGATGATTGAAGACACTCAAATAAGTTCAAATATGCATGAAATGAAGAATTAAAGAACTTCCCTTCATTGTATTTGACCATGGGCTGAGGTTGCTTCATGAGCAAGGCATCGTTGATGATCAGATGAATTAGGGTTTCCTTGGGGAACAAACCTCAAACCCCTTGACTTGCTTTGATCAAACATAATGAACTGAGATACTAGGGAGGCATATTTGATAGATGGGAGCTTTGGGAACCATTTCCATGCTTGCTTTCATCTTCTCTTGACCTTATCATTTCACAAAGGATCTCTTGGATGCTTTTGACTTTGTGACTACTTAAGCTACAAGCAAAAGATGTTAGTGACATATTTTTGTGCTTTTGGTTAGTAAATAAAAATGAGAAAAGCAATGATATCCAATTCAAGCATGCTTGGTGATCTCAAACCATTCACAAGAGGTCCCACTCAAAGGCAAAGGGAACCCAAATGCTTATGATCCTTGAGGCTTTGTAAATGCAATGTTATGATGCCATGAGGGATCTTAGGGACAAAATTGGGGGCTTATAGATTGCCCGTTGGCAGATGCTGTTGTCTGAGTATGATATTGAGTATCGAGCTCAGAAAGCTATTAAAGGTAGTATCTTGGCTGACCATTTGGCACATCAACCAATTGAGGATTATTAGTCTGTTCAATACGACTTCCCTGATGAGGAGATTGTGTATTTGAAAATGAAAGATTGCGACGAGCCTACGCTCGATGAAGGGCCAGAGCCTTGTTCCCGATGGAGCATGGTGTTTGATGGCTAAATCAATATGGAAATTGTATTGGGGCAGTGATTATTACTCCTCAGGGCACACATTTTGCTTTTACAGCAAGGCTAACTTTCAAATGTACGAATAATATGGCGGAGTATGAGGCATGTATTATGGGTTTGGAAGAGTGTATTGATCTTAGGATCAAGCATCTTGATGTTTATGGCGATTCGACCCTTGTTGTTAATCAGATTAAGGGTGAATGGGAGACGAATCAGCCTGGCCTCATCCCATACAGAGATTATGCGAGGAGGATTTCAACGTTCTTTACTGAAGTTGACTTCCATCATATTCCTCGAGATGAGAATAGGATGGCAGATGCTCTTGCTACGCTTGCTTCGATGATTGTGGTGAAATTCTGGAATGAAGTCCCGAATATTACTGTGATGCGCTTGGATAGACCAGCTCATGTATTTGCAGTGGAAGAAGTGAAAGATGATAAGCCATGGTATTATGACATCAAATGCTTTCTCCAAAGTCAGATTTACCCACCTGGGGCATCTGTTAAAGATAAGAAGACTTTGAGAAGATTATCTGGCAGTTTCTACCTCAATGGAGATGTGCTTTATAAGACGAATTTTGACATGGTTCTGCTCAGATGCATGGATAGACACGAAGCAGACCTGCTGATGACTGAAGTCCATGAGGGTTCATTTGGTACTCATTCCAATGGACATGCCATGGCAAAGAAGATGTTGAGAGCAGGCTACTATTGGTTGACAATGGAGTCTGACTGCTGCAAATATCTAAAGAAATGCCATAAGTGTCAGATTTATGAGGATAAGATTCATATTCCCCAGACACTTCTGAATGTTATTTCTTCCCCATGGCCATTCTCCATGTGGGGAATTGACATGATTGGCATGATAGAGCCAAAGGCGTCCAACGGTCACAGATTTATTCTCGTAGCAATTGATTACTTCACCAAATGGGTTGAAGCGGCATCGTATGCGAACATGACCAGGTAGGTTGTTGTGAAGTTTATCAAGAATCAACTCATATGTCGTTATGGTGTGCCAGACAAGATCATTACTGATAATGGATCTAACTTAAACAACAAGATGATGAAAGAGCTATGTAGCGAGTTCAAGATTGCGCATCATAACTCTTCTCCTTATAGACCCAAGATGAATGGGGCTGTTGAAGCTGCTAATAAGAACATCAAGAAGATTATCCAGAAGATGGTTGTTACGTACAAAGATTGGCATGAGATGCTACCATTTGCTTTGCATGGTTATCGTACATCCGTCCGCACTTCAACAGGGGCAACCCCTTTCTCCCTTGTATAAGGCATGGAGGTTGTGCTCCCCGTGGAGGTTGAGATCCCATCAATGAGAGTCTTGATGGAAGCCAAGTTGACTGAGGCTGAATGGGTTCAGAGTCGTTATGACCAACTGAATTTGATTGAAGAGAAGAGATTAACTGCCATGTGCCATGGTTAGTTATATCAGCAAAGGATGAAGAAAGCTTTTGATAAGAAGGTCAAGCCTCGTGTGTTCCGAGAAGGTGACCTTGTGCTCAAGAAATTTTTGTCTTTCGCGCCCGATTCCAGGGGCAAATGGACTCCAAACTATGAAGGTCCATATGTTGTTAAGAAAGCCTTTTCAGGCGGTGCTTTGATACTTACAACTATGGATGGAGAGGATTTCACTCGTCCTGTGAATTCAGATGCAGTCAAGAAATACTTCGCCTAAAATAAAAACATAATAGCTCGCTAAGTTGAAAACCCGAAAGGGCGACTTAGGAAAAAATAAGCGTCTCGGTGGATTGAAAACCCGAAAGGGAGATCCAGGCAAAAGTTAGAGACATAAAAAAATTGAATATATATATCCCGCTAGATTGAGTACCTCACCCTGGGGCAATCTAGGCCAAAATTAGGGATTTGGCAAGTAACTGCATCCTGACAAGACTTTGTTTTTCAAGCCGTCGTCTGTCAAAAAATCTCGCTCAGTCATCATCAACTGAAGCTTCAGATACATTGGATTCAGAGTTGGTGGAGAAATGGTCATTATGTTCAATGTAGCCTTTTTCCAATATATATCACCAATTTCAACTTTATAAAGATCCATGGAGTCTTGCCATTTGCAGACTACCATTCCATCAAATAAATTTGAGCCTTATCCAATTCGTTGCACTCTTATTTGTTTCTGCTTCACAAATGTTTGCATGTTTTAATTGATAAATATCATTGTTTTAAACAAATAAAGTTTTTATAAATTGTTTTTAAACAAAGTGAACATTCATAATGACTGAAAGGATAAATGGAATGTCTTCAGTGCTCTCCCAAGGATAGTATGATCTCCAAAAGGGTAAGGAATTTGTTCATATTCCTAGCATATTTGTATCCTCTTCATCATCTTTCAGGTTGTCTCCTCAGTGAGCGCAGTAGGGTAATACACCACCAAAATCCCTAAAGAGTCTGGAGTTCGGTCTCAGTCTTCTAGCTCCCCAATGGGCCTGGTTCTAGCATTTGTGTGGATTGACCTAAAATCCCTTATAGATTGATAAGTTGACATGCTATCTTTTTCGAAGAAGTTGGTCTACTCTCATTCAAATTGGAAATCTCCCGCAGAGTGAGCAGGAAATCCCAGCATGAGTGGAATTTTCAACAAGTTGGTCTGTAGCCTATCCCCAACAGTTTCACATACATTAATCTCCAGCTCGTATGCCTACCGTTCATCCTCAGCAGGGTTGCTCACATTAGACTTCCCCAGTTTGATCTTCAGCGGGTTATCTCCAGCTGATCGCCTGCAGGTTATCCCCGGTTTAGTCATCAGCAGTTGTTCCCCAGTGGAGTTGTCTGATCAGAGCCTGATTGTTGTTACTTCCTCCTTCTTGGATATTTTCCTCCTAGCAGAGTGGGTAATGAAATATTTTTTACCGCCAGCGGAGCGGTGTTTCTCTTCTCCTTGGCAGAGATTGTTTCTCTAGCAGTATGAGGAATTTTGATGGTTATTGGAACTTTTGTTTGGTGGTTATTCTCCGCAGAGTTTCTTATCTTTCCTTGGTTTTTCCCCAGTAGAGTTACTTCTACAGTAGATCTTATCTGTGTTTAGTTCCCCCTAGCTAAGGCTCTACCTAATCCTAGTTTGGCTTTGGAACTTCTAGGAAGATGTGTTATCTGCTTCCCCAGCGGAGTGTTTGGTGTTGTCTCCGCAACAGAGATATTCCTTCCGTGGTTAGAAGTGAATGCTTGTTTGATGTACTTCTGTTTGGTGGTTGTTCCCCACAGAATTCCATGTTATCCCATGATAAGATCCCCAGTAGAGTTCTCCTCTGACTGATCTTATCCTTGTCTCTGCGTACTATTGGAAGATCCCCAACTTTGGTGATTGTGATCCCTCTTTTATTCTCAACAACGATCTCTGATCCCCGGTGATCCTGCTTGTTCCCCTAGCAGTGGTCTTTGTCCCTGGCAGCGACTCCGCTCGATCCTCAGCGATGATTGGTTTCCTGGTATTTGCATCCCCCACCAGATTGAATTTTCTCCAGTAGGTCTGGTTTTCTCTTTTGAGATATTGTACCGGATGTCTGTCCATTGATTCTTGGACCTGTTTGTGTTAGATATGTCTGTTTGTCAGCATTAATCATACATAAACCATGCATATACATGCATAATTATAACATTCAAATATTCATGTTGCATTTCTTTGCCATATATCTTTGTTTGTTATCTCCTGCTAGTGGTGAAATATTTTCCCCAAGCAGATAGTTGCGTCTGATCTCTCCATATAGAGTCAGCCCCACAGGCAGAAAGTGTCTATCCTTTCTTCCATTTTCCCCACTGAGTTATGTCCTCGTGGATGATTTTTGTTTCAGTTCCTCCCTAAATATGTATTGGGATAGAATTACTCCCCTGAGTTATATCCTCATTGGGTTGAGTACTGTTTCATTGTGTCTCTCTAGTTTGTTCCTAGATTGACTACTCTTGATATTTCCCCTGCAGTTCCCCGTGGTTCAGGTGACCAATTGCTCAGTAAATAGTAATTGCTCATTCTCTCCCCAGCGAATTTTGTGGCCTTCTACCTAGTAACCGGTAGTTGTAAGTCCTATTTTTGTGGTTTTCTACCCAGTAACCGGTAGTTGTAAACCCCATTTTGTCCCCTTGCAAAGTTAATCCTTGATGTTGTTCATCCTAACCGATGACGGTTACTCTCTTCTGTGGTCTTCTACCCAGTAACCGGTAGATGTAATTACCTCCTTGTTGGTTATCTTTATCCAATATTCGGTATTGATATTCCTTCATTTTATGAGTATACCACCCAGTAACCGGTGATATATCTTTTGGATAATTGCTCTAATTAAGCAATTTATCCCCTACGAGTCATCTTTCATTTACCCTTGTTTGGTAATGATTGTTTCTCCCTCTTCGATTGGTCATCATTTTATACCCAGTAGCCTGTATCCCGATGTCCTTTCTTTTAGGTCGATTTATCCTTTATTAACCCAGTAACCGGTTGTGGATAATCTTCCATGCGAGTATGTTATCTACGTTCTGACGGTAATAGATAATATATCTCATGCGCTCTTCAGTCGAAGTCTTTTTCTTCCCCAATTGAGTAAGATTTGTATTTCCTTATAGAATCGAATGTCCATCCTGTAAATTGAGTTTGCTTTTTCAGCCCTCCTTTTGGATGATGAATGTCTTGGAAATATTCCCCAATTCACGCTTGGTTGGTCACCTATTATATACCCAGTAACCGGTATCCCTGGTGTTCCTTCTTTTCTACTCCCTATTATGACTTTTGTCCCCTGTGGAGTCAGATTTTCCTGAGTTGAAATATACCTGTTAGGTTTTCCTCAGATGTTTTGGATGATTGATATCTCTCACCCTTATACCGGTCTTAGATATTCTTTCTCCCTGAGCATGTTGTTCTTTCACCCTTATACCGGTGTTTTTATCACTCTTCTCTTTGAGCTTATTACCTAGTAACCGGTAATACCTCATTTGTTTGTTTCTTCAGTTGAGTCCTTTGTGGACATCCCCGCTTGAGTCTGGATGTTTATCCGAAGTATCCTTTGTGGATAGTTTGTTGTATTGGCATATTCCCCAATACATGCATCTTTGCGTCAGCTTGAGTCTTTCCATTGATTTATTTTCATGGAATCCCTTCGTGTCTCCCAACAAATTTCAAGTCGTGACCTGCTCACGCATTTTATCCCCTTTATTCCCCAGTAAAGATCCCCAGAGTCTCTGTCCCATTTATGAGTGTATTACTCCTTTGGATTTTCAGTTTCTCCCGATTTCTTTTTCCTTTGTGGACACATATCCCCACAGAGCATTAACTTTTGCATACATACATTTGCATCATGAGGTCTCTTAGGGACCAAAATTCATCTCTTTGTTATTATTTAAGCCCATTCTACCTCGTCGAGATGAAGATTTTAACCTCCACATCTCCGGCTAGAATGACCTTAAATAGGGGCATCTGTAAGACCCTAATTTTGACCCTAAGATCCTTCATGGCATCATATCATTGTGTAACGGTGTATTCATCGCCTTTAGATTTATTGACTAAATCAAAAGCAAAGCATACAAAGATAGAGTCGCCACCGCACTTCTATTTATCCAAAGGAATGGCTAGAAAGCGAACAAAAGCCTAAGAAGTTTTACAAAGAAAACTAATAAAAGGGGTACAGAGATATGGGTAAGGGGGTAATTATGCAAAGGAAAGGTGTTAGGCACCCAATGCATCCTATGTACTCCTAGGGAACCCTTTTCACAACTTGTTGTATCAGGTTATTGTTTATGAAAATACTTATTGTGCAAACATGAGGGAAGAGGTGAGAAAAGAATGTACAAGTTTATTATTTTTGTGTTTGAATGAATGAACCCATTGCCTACGTACCTTTTCATGAAAGATAAGGATCAAAATGCCGTAGTTCGGCTAAAAGATTTCCAAAAAAGTGAGTGGATTGATTTTAAACAAAAGCCTTAAGGTCTTTCATTATCAAAGGGAGAACACTCAACCTGAACCAACAATCCACCATGTGAGAACAACTTCAACATGCCAGCGAGGGGTTAACCCTATAATAAGCAAGGAAGTCTTACAATTCAATCACTAAGGATGCGGTGAGATTTACATCAACAACTATGATAATTCAGATCTATAGCTAATGCATGAAAACTTGATTAAGAGAGTGGACAAGGCCACAAAAGCAATTGAGTGGGTTGAATTAATCAATGAGAATTATTCACAAAATGAAGTCAAAGCATGAGTTAAGTTCAATTACAAATGAGTATTAGGAAAATGAAGTTTGAAAATCAGAGGCTTAAGGCCTAGGTTTCTAGTTTTGAAAACCAGTGAAGATGTTTGCACAAAAGTTGTTGGTTTTGGTTAAGGATGAAAACATGAATCAAGGTTATGCACAAAGGGGTTAGGGACAAAGCCACAAATAGGAGTTTCTTTCTCAAGATCATAGAAATTATCCAAGGAAGTTCCTTTGGAATTGGGCAACACAAAGCAATAAGCAAATAAGCAAGCTCAAAGGAGCAACAAAGCTGGAAATGGATTGCCAATAAATGGTCTTACACCCAACTCCGAAAACAAATGGGAAACAGAGTGCCAATAAATGGTCTTACGTCCGACTCCACAGAGCAACATGGGAAACAGACGGCCAATCAATGGTCTTACGTCTGACTCCACAAAAGAAAACAAGATAGGAAATAGATAGCCAATCACTGGTCTTACATCTGACTCCACAAAAGAAATAAAACAGGAAATGGAGTGCCAATAAATGGTCTTATATCCAGCTCCCCAAAAGGAACAGGAAACAGATAGCCAATCAATGGTCTTATATCCAGCTCCCCAAAAGGAACAAATAACAAATGCAAAAGCAAAATGCAAACAATATGCAAAAGCAACATGAAGGATGCACAAGTAAGCAAACAAGCAATCAATTATCACACGCTATACACAACCGAGAGGCTCATACAAGGCTGGGCTTTAGTCAAGGGGTCATATCAACCTTGACAAACAAGCCAGATATGTAAGGGTGTTTAGGCTCTTAACCTCTGACATTGACCGTCAGGGTGAGCAGATGAAATGGGAAATGAGGATTAGACCTCATAGCTCTTAACCCTGGCCAGGGTGAGCTTGAATCAAAGAAGGTGTGGGAGTCCAGAATGAGGAACTCTACTCCACTTGATTGACTCTATATACAATGATCTTGGGTGTTTATTCAAATGCATCAGCATATAGTGCGAGCAATATGAAAGACTCAACTGAATAGCAGGGGATAGATTGCACATCCCTTCTATCTGCCAATTGCCTCTTCACTTAGAAGGACTTGAAGTACATGGCACAAAAGTAAATAATCAAAAACATTGCCTCTTAAGGAGGACTTCAGCCAAATGCCTGCCAAACAGAAATGACAGGGCTTCCAGACTACATGGAGTTAGAGAGATTACCTAAGTGGTATACCAACCACAGGAAAAGCAAAGCAACTTAAGTAATGAGTTAAAGCTACTAAAGTACCTGTAAGAAAATCAAACAAGTCAATATTCACATTCAGACAAACCAAACAGACAGTCAACAGTGAGACAACCAATATACACAATGTAAGTCAACAACTCAAGTGAGTTAGCCACCCAAGGACCTACAACACAATCAACATTAGTTAAACAAAGCAAATTGCATCTCAATTCATGAGATCAACATAAACCATTGGGACTAGGAGCTTGAACCTGAAATGCAAAACTCAAAAGATGAGTACAAAGCACTAGCACCAAGGCTAGGGTCAAAGGCAAAGTAAAAAGTCAAAACAACAACCAATATTCAACATAAAGCTCATTTAAACAAGTGAGAACATGTCCTAAAAAGGACCAAGTCAAAAGCATTAAGCAAAGTCATTACATGAGCAAGATATGGCCAAGGCAATTACAAAGCACACAATTGGTCATCAAGAATGAAAATTCCATATTAAAACAGGAATGAATCAAACAATCATGAAGATTTTTATGTGCACACAATATGTCAAACACAATCATCATGCCAAAAATTAGAATCAACAGAGCTCAATTGATCTAGAAATGAAAATGCATAAGTATGACATCAAATTGTATGACACACATTGTCACACCATACAATCATGTGTCTAAAACAGAGATAAAAAATGCTAAAAATGCAGAAACAAGCCTCAAAAATCATGCAACATGTTGGGAATCATCATACCAAATTTCAAATCAATTGGCCAATGTATGAGCATTTCACAATAGAATGAATGAAGCATGTCACACTTGCATACATGTCCAAAGAATCAATCACATTTAAAATCCAGAAATGATAAAATCATGAAATCACCATCACAAAATAATAGACATCCATATGAACATGTAGCAAAATATTTGGAATTAATTGGATTAATTTTCAATTTGTTATGATTTTTGGAAGTTGGAAGAAAATATGAATAAATGATGAATCATGCACATGATAATATGGAGGGAAATGAAAAAATATGAAGTAAATTTGAAAAAATGATGGAAGCTGGAATCGAACTGTGTATGGCAGAAATCAAGCGCTGAACCAAAATAAAATCCAAAGTTGCATCAGCCAAGAATCGAAGTGTGCATGCGCCAAAACGCTGTAGTTTAAATAAATGACATGGCGCCCAGTCAGCGGTCAAGGGAACGCGTGGATGAGGTCAAGCAAGCCGTAGCCAATGAATTGGACAACAAGCGCATGCGTGGCATACGACTGGGACAAACCCTAGCCTGCAAACTAGACGGCGGCGGCAGTGGCGTTTTCCACCGTCTTCTTCGTGAAGACGGCGGAGCTACAGTAACAAGCTCCAAAAAAAATTCCAGATTCAAGCAAAAATTATATCAATCGAAAGCTTAACACACGTACAACACGAATCCAGCATCAATTCATATTAATGCATCATAACCAGTGCAAATCGAACAAAAATAAAATGATCATACAAACTTTAATTCGCCATAACTCAACCAATACTTCACCATTTTTCATGAAATTTATATCAGCATGATCAGCATTCAAAGATCTACAAGCCTATGCACATAAAAAGGAGAATTAAGAGGTTCAAATTTCACACCTCTTGAAGAGCAGAATGAAGAAACAAGCGATTCAAGCTCCTAAAGTGTCCAGATCCAATCCTGATATGATGTTATGAAGCTTTATGTGTGAATTGAAGCTTGAAACGAACTGGATCTTGATCAAATTTCAACTTCCATCTTCATGTTCTTGAGCTTGCACAGCTTGATTCTGGCTCGAATTCTTCAATCAAGAGCTTGATCTGCACTCAATGATGATCAGAGAACAAGAATATCCAATAAAATCAATGGCTTATGTGGAAGAAATTGAAGTTTCAATGGAGAGCAAAAATGGAGGGAAAAGAAATTTTGGATCTAGAATCTTCAAAAACTGTGAAATTCTGTTATGATTTGGTTTATATATGGTCTCTAAATCACATCCAAATCAGAATTAAGCATGAGTTAATTATGATTATTGAAAATGAGGTGTATGCCAAAAATTGGAAAAAGAGAGGTGCATTGCAAATTTGGACGTGAACAGTGCTGTATGGATGCTCAAAATCATTCAAAATCATCTCATGCACATGTTGGCAATGGTATTTTGGTCATATAATGCACCAATTTTGAATTTCCAAATTTCCCTATAAAATGTTCATGAATGAGCAAATGATCATATGATGAAATTTCATGCAATGCCATGAATGATTTGGAAAATATATGTCATAAGGAGCAATATGCAAAAAGATGCACTCATTTTGGAGCTTTGGATCAAAAGTTATGGCTTGTTGAAGTTCCATGCACACTTGGCAATCATTTGACCATATCTTCTCAACCATTCATCAGATGCTCATGATCTTGGACTTTTTGGAAATGGGAGAGAAAGATCTTCAACTTTTATGTTGGACAAAAAAACATTTGAAGCTTCCTTGATGTTGGAAAGTCAAGGTGAAGTTGGTCCAAAAACTTGCTATTTTTGGAAACTTGAAATTATAGGTCACTTTCCATTTTGGGAAACTTTTGACTTGACCTCAAAATCTTCAACGTAGATGTTTGACATGATGAATAGGCCTTGTTTGAACATGAATGGGATGAAGAAATTCAATTCCCACACTCAAAGCCCTCAGTTGACTTTCAGTTGACTTGCATTGGTCCTTAGATGACCTGAAAATATTCTGATGAACTTGGGCCTTTGCCACCTGGGGAGTTTGCTCCAAAATGAACCTATAGCTCACATAAGCTCAAAATAATGACCACATGATCCATATCTCAATGGAACCCTCATCTCTTGCACAAAGGATTCACTTGATATGCCTCGACCTGTTGACTGCTTAAGTTGCAAGACAAATGTTAGATGACATATTTTTTGTACATTTTTGGTTAGTGATTAAAAGAAAAGTAATGATACACAAATGCAAGCAATGCTTGGTGATCACGAATCACTCTCAAGAAAGATCCCACCCACAGGGAAGGAAGCAAGGTGTCCAATGATCCTTAAGGTTTATGCAATGCTATGATATGATGCCATGAGGGATCTTAGGGACAAAATTGGGGTCTTACAGATGCCCCTATTTAAGGTCATTCTAGCCGGAGAAATGAAGGTTAAAATCTTCGTCTCGACGCGGTAGAATGGGCTTAAATAACAACAATGAGACAAATTTTGGTCCCTAAGAGACCTCATGATGCAGATGTATGAATGCAAATCAAACAAACTATGTGGGCAATATGGTTTACAAAGAAGAAAATCAGGAGAAAAGACAAATCCACAGGAATGTCGCACTTCCTAATGGAACTGAGACTCTGACGGGACTCCTATGAGGATAAGAAAAAGAAAAGAATGTGTGAGTAGGACACAACTTGAAACTGGAGACTTTACTAGGGAGTAAAGGACTGACACTGGGAAAAAGAGTTCCAAAGGGAACCAATCCATTGGAAAGACTCAAGCTGACTCAAAGATGCGTGTATTGGGGAAAACGCCAATACAGCAAAACTATCTACAAAGGATACTTCAGTTAAAAATCCGGACTCAGGCTGGGGATAGGATTCACACAGAACCTTCCTGCCAAGGAAAATGCATGTATTGGGGAGTTATGCCAATACAACAAAAGGGAAAAATCACAACAGAGATATTCCGATGGGGAAATCTAACAAAGACTCTTCAGGGGAAGCCAAAAGGGTGAGGTGTTACCGGTTACTGGGTAACAAGCTCAAAGAGACATGTGATCTGAACACCAGTTACTGGGTGAAAGAACAACAAGCTCAGGAAGAATGAATATCTAAGACCGGTATAAGGGTGAGAGATATCAATCAACCAAAGACATCTGAGGAAGACCTGAAAAAGGTATATCAACTCAGGAAAATCTGACTCCACAGGGGACCAAGGTCATAATAGGGAGCAGAATGGAAGGAACACTAGGGATACCGGTTACTGAGTATATAATAGGGGACCAACCAAAGCGTGAATTGGGGTTTACTTCCAAAACACTCATCATCCAAAAGGAGGGCTTGAAAAAAGCAAATCGACTTACAAAATGGACATTCGACTCCACAACGGGAAAACGAATCTTACTCAAATGGGGAAGGACAAAAGGCTTCAACCAAAGAGTGCATGAGATATATTATCCATTACCGTCAGAACGTGGATAGTATACTCGCATGGAAGGAACACCAGGGATACCGGTTACTGGGTATATAATAGGTGACCGACCGAAAACGTGAATTGGTTTTTACTGCCAAAACACTCATCATCCTGAAGAGAGCAAAACGCAAACTTGCTAAAGGATGGATATTCGATTCTACAAAGAATACGAATCTTACTCCGCTGGAGAAACAATCAAAAGATTTTGACCAAGGAGTGCATGAGATATATTATCTATTACCGTCAGAACGTAGATAATATACTCGTATGGAAGGAACACCAGGGATACTGGTTACTGGGTATATAATAGGTGACCGACCGAAAAGAGAAACAATCGTTACCAACAACAACAGGGTAGAAGAAAGATGACTCGCTGGGGATAAATTGCAAGCATACGGCAATTATCCAGGAGACATATCATCGGTTACTGGGAGATACGCTCAAAAAAGGGATAGCAATGAATATTCGATTCCGCAAAGGGAACACGAATCTTACTCAACTGGGGAAACACAACAGGCTTCGACTGAAGAGTGCATGAGATATATTATCCATTACCGTCAGAACGTGGATAATACACTCGCATGAAAGATTATCCACAACCGGTTACTGGGTTAATAAAGGATAAATCAATCGAAAAGAAAGGACATCGGGATACCAAAACTAGGTATATAAAGATGACCGATCAAAGGGAGCAACAGTCATTACCAACAAAAGGGTAAATGAAAGAGGACTCACCGGGGATGTATTGATAAAAAATCAATGATCCGGGGAACAAATCACTGGCAAACGGTGAAAGGACCCGCTGAGGATAAAATTGCTAGCATACGGCAATTATCCACAAGAAAGAGGGAATATCGACATCGAATACTGGATGAAGATAATCACAAATAGGGGATTACATCTACCGAATACTGGGTAGAAAGCCATGGACGAGTAACCGTCATCGGTTAGGATGAACAACAAGGTTAACTCTACACAGGGGAGAACATAGGATTTACAACTATCGAATACTGGATAGAAGACCGCAAAATCCGCCATCAACCAGGATGAACCACAAAGGTTACTTCTGCTAGGGGATGAAAGTAGGTTTTATAACTACCTGTTACTGGGTAGAAAACCACAAAGATAGGACTTACAACTACCAGATACTGGGTAGAAGCCACAAACTCTACGTGGGGAGCGAGAGGTTCACCACTCCGCACGGGGAAAACAAATAGGGTTTATAACTACCAGTTACTAGGTAGAAAACCACAAACTCTGCGTGGGGAGCGAAAGGATCACTACTCCGCACGGGGAAAACAAATAAGGTTTATAACTACCGAATACTGGGTAGAAAACCACAAACTCTGCTGGAGAGCAAGAAAATAGGATTTACAACTACCAGTTACTGGGTAGAAAACCACAAAGGTTAGGACTTACAACTACCGGTTACTGGGTAGAAGGCCAAAGACTCAGCTGAGGATAAAGTGAATGATTGCCGGTTACTGAGCAATTATCCATTTATTCCACAGGGAAGCACAAGAGACAGTTGCGAAAAGGCCAATTCAGGATCAAACCAAAAAGGCAAACTGAATCAAGACTCGTCCTAATGAGGAAAGAACTCAAAAGGGAAAACCTATCCCAATATATGTGTTGGGAGGAAACGGGAACAACCGTCATCCACGAGGATATATCTCAGTAAGGAAATGCAGAAGGAAAGGACAGACACTTTCTGCTTAAGGGGCTGACTCTATATTGAGAGATTAGACACCCGACATCTGCTTGGGGAGATCTACTGGAGAGATCTATATCACCAATTAGCAGGAGACAACAAACAAAAGATATATGGCAAAAATTCAACATGAATATCTAAATGTTGAAAATATGCATGAATATGCATGATTTATGTTTGATGAATGTTGACAGAACAGACATATCTAACACAGACAAGTCCAGGAATCAAACGCCCGGTACTACACCACAGGAGAGAAAGCCAGGATCACCGGAGAATAAACAATTTGTCGGGATCAAAGATAACAAGGATCATCTGCAAGGGATGAATCATCAGTCTCAGTTGGGAAAAAGGAGCTCACTGCACAGGCGAAAACTGCCACGAAAGCAACTCCAAACAACTCCACTGGGGAAAACCCCCTGAGGGAGAAAAGATCACACAAACAGATCCTGCCACACAAGCAACTCTACTGGGATCGGAAACATCAGGAAATCACCAAATCTCTGCAGGGGAGGAATCATCACAGATACAATCCACCACCACAAATCTACTGGGGCTTTATCTGAGGCAGAGAAGGAGAACTGGGAATCAACCACCAAATAATGAACCTTCCAAAAGAAACCACAACTGCTGAGGAGGAAAGAATCACTGCTCTGCCGAAGGGAGGGGAGGTGAAAACCTCAACAAGCACTCTGATGGGGAGGAGTCATAACAAAGACTCTGCTCAACAAAATCTGTTCGGGAGAAATCCCAACAAACACCCTGCTTGGGGGGAAAAACTCAACAGAAGCTTTGCTTGGGGAGAAACCCCAACAACAATCTGGAGAAAGAGGATACAGCCATGCCAGGAATATGAACAAATGTCTTACCCTGTTGGAAAACATGCCACCCTTGGGAGAGCACTGAGAAATTCTTAAGTATCCTTTTATCATTGTGAATGTTCACCTTGTTCAAAAACAAATTTGAAAAAAATTATTTGTTTAAAACAATGACATTTTATCAATTAAAACATGCAAAACATTTGTTGAATTGAAACAAATAAGAGTGCAAATAATTGGATAAAAGCTCAAATTTATTTGATGGAATGGTAGCCTACAAATGGAAAGACTCCATAGATCTATACAAAATTTGAAATCGGTGATATATATTGGAAGAGGGCTACATTGAACATAATGACCATTTCTCTACCAATTTGAATTTGATGTATTTGAAGCTTCAGTTGACGATGACTGAGCGAGAATCTCTGACGAAAAGACAGTTGTGAAACAGAAAGTCTTGTCAGGATGCAGTTACTTGCCAAATCCTTTACTTTTGCCTAGATTGCCCCAGGGTGAGGTACTCAATCTAGCGGGATGCAAATTCATTTTTTTTCATGTCTCTAACTTTTGCCTGGATCGCCCTTTAGGGTTTTCAATCCACCGAGACGCTCATTTTTGCCTAAGCCGCCCTTTCGGGTTTTCAACTTAGCGAGCTATTCTGTTTTTTTGTTTTTTTAGGCGAAGTATTTCTTGACTGCATCTGAATTCACAAGACGATTGAAATCCTCCCCATCCATTGTTGTAAGCATCAAAGCACCGCCTGAAAAGGCTCGCTTGACAACATATGGACCCTCGTAGTTTGGAATCCACTTGCCCCTGGAATCGGGTGCGAAAGACAAGACTTTCTTGAGCACGAGGTCACCTTCTCGGAACACACGAGGCTTGACCTTCTTATCGAATGCTTTCTTCATTCTCTGCTGATATAACTGACCATGGCACATGGCAGTCAATCGCTTCTCTTCAATCAAATTCAGTTGGTCATAACGACTCTGAATCCATTCAGCATCAGTCAACTTGGCTTCCATCAAGACTCTCATTGATGGGATCTCCACCTCTACTGGGAGAACAGCCTCCATGCCATAGACAAGAGAGAAAGGGGTTGCCCCTGTTGAAGTGCGGACAGATGTACGATATCCATGCAAAGCAAATGGCAGCATCTCATGCCAATCCTTGTACGTGACCGTCATCTTCTGGATAATATTCTTGATATTCTTATTAGCAGCTTCAACAGCCCCATTCATCTTGGGTCTGTAGAGAGAGGAGTTATGATGTGCAATCTTGAACTCAGCGCACAACTCTTCCATCATTTTGTTGTTCAAGTTAGATCCATTATCAGTAATGATCTTATCAGGCACACCATAACGGCATATCAGCTGATTCTTGACAAACTTCACGACCACCTGCCTGGTCACATTAGCATACGACTCCGCTTCAACCCATTTGGTGAAGTAGTCAATTGCTACGAGAATAAACCGGTGTCCGTTGGACGCTTTCGGTTCAATCATGCCGATCATGTCGATTCCCCACATAGAGAAAGGCCATGGTGATGAAATCACATTTAGAAGTGTCGGAGGAATATGAATCTTATCTGCATAAATCTGACACTTGTGGCATCTCTTCACATATTTGCAGCAGCCAGACTCCATTGTCAGCCAATAGTAGCCTGCTCTCAACATCTTTTTAGCCATGGCATATCCATTGGAATGAGTACCAAATGAACCCTCATGGACCTCAGTCATTAACAGGTTTGCTTCGTGTCTATCCACGCATCTGAGCAGAACCATGTCAAAATTTCTCTTATAAAGCACTTCACCACTGAGGTAGAAACTGCCTGACAACCTTCTCAGAGTTTTCCTATCTTTCACATATGCCCCATGCGGGTAAACCTGGTTCTGGAGGAAACACTTGATATCATAATACCAAGGCTTGTCATCATGCACCTCTTCGACTGCAAACACGTGAGCTGGTCTATCCAAGCGCATCACGGTGATATTGGGAATTTCATTCCAATACTTGACCACAATCATGGAAGCAAGCGTAGCAAGAGCATCTGCCATTCGATTATCCTCTCGAGGAATATGATGAAAGTCAACTTCTGTAAAGAACGTTAAAATCCTCCTCGCATAATCTCTGTATGGAATGAGACCAGGCTGATTCGTTTCCCACTCACCCTTGATCTGATTCACAACGAGGGCCGAATCACCATACACATCAAGATGCTTGATCCTTAGATCAATGCATTCTTCTAATCCCATAATGCAGGCTTCGTACTCAGCCATATTATTCGTGCATTTGAAGGTTAGCCTTGCTGTAAATGGAATATGTGTGCGCTGAGAAGTAATGATTACCGCCCTAATTCCATTTCTGTACTGGTTTACAGCGCCATCAAACACCATCGTCCATCTGGAACCAGGTTCTGGACCTTCGTCAAGTGTAGGCTCATCGCAATCTTTCATTTTCAAATATAGAATCTCCTCGTTGTCGCATTACGCGAAAAACCGGCGGGAAAACGAAACAACAGAGCCGTCACCGTGCGTTATTTATCCCAAAGGAGGGAAAGGAAATGCTCGAAGTAAACCTGGAAAAGACATGGTATCGCGACCAGAGAAAGATGGGATCGGGAGTCGGTTATGCGAAGGGAAGGTATTAGCACCCCTACGCATCCGTCGTACTCGACGGGATCCACGCTCGAAAGGAATAGAAAGAAGGTTGCTAAAGACTGCTCAAACACTGCACAAGGCTGGAAGGAAACACAGAAAGACAAAGGAACGAGACTCGGCAGGATATCGCATCCTGGGCCTACGTAGCCTGTCATACACAGACATCAGAGTCGACGTAGTTCGTGATGGGGGAAACATGCTCGCTAGGATGTCGCATCCTATGCATACGTATCTTCTCTAACCAGAGAAAGAATCAGAGCACTCGTAGCTCGGCTAACGCACGCCAAACAAAACACAAACAGGAAACCGATTGCCAATCACTGGACTTATGTCAGACTCCACACAAGCAGGCAAACATGGAAACCAAATGCCAATCGCTGGACTTATATCAGACTCCGAACCAACAAACACACACAGGAAACCAACTGCCAATCGCTGGACTTACGTCAGACTCCAACAAGCAAACAAGACACAGGAAACCAACTGCCAATCGCTGGACTTATGTCAGACTCCAACACACACAAAGGGGTTGCAAAAGAAAAAGGGCGCCCGGAGAGATCAACTCATCTCCTGCCTACGTACCTCATCTGGTATGAGGATCAGGGCGACGTAGTTCTCCTAAACAGGGAAAGAACTTCTAACCTAACCAGATACAAAGGGAGACACAAACTACTAGGGAGACTACGACTCGAGCCTAGAAGTTGTCATGCATACGATCCCTATGTTAAGATTTCTATCTAACTTGCACAGGAAGCAAGCTAACCTAAACAACACAAGCAAATACATACAAGCACAAAAAGCAAGCACACACACTATATACAAACAATTGGGCTCATACAAGGTTAGGCTGTAAAAACAAGCCAACTGGAATCGGGTGTGGTTAGCTCTTAACCCTAACATTGAGAATTAGGGTGAAGCAGATGAAATGGGAAGTGAGGGTAAGACCTCACAGCTCTTATCCCTGGCCTGGGAGAGCTTCAGACAAATGAAAGTGTGGGAGTTCAGAATGTAGGAACTCTTCTCCACATATGACTGACATAACACGGATCTTGGGTTTTGATTCAAAGTGCATCAACACAATGGTGTGAGTAGGATGAATGACACAACTGAATAGCAGGGGATGGATTGCACATCCCTTTTATCTGCCAATTGCCTCTTAAGAGGTCTTTACCTGCTTGGCACAAAATTAAACATCCACAAACATTGCCTCTTAAGGAGGACTTCAGACAGGTGCCTGCCCACATAACAGGACAGGTCTTCCAGACTACATGAAGTCAGGGAAATTATACCTCAGTGGTTAAGCAACCAAGCAAAGCAAAAGCAAGTTCAAAAGAACTCAAAGCAACTTAGGTACCTGTGAAAAATCTAACCCAATCAGTTCAACTGTACAAACAAACAATCAACAAGCAACAACAAACAAACAGACAATGTTCACAATGTGTGTAAGACCCCAATTTTGTCCCTAAGATCCCTCATGGCATCATATCATATCATATCATTGCCTCAAGGATCATTGTACACCTTGCCTCCTTCCTTGTGGGTGGGTTATCTTTTGAGAGTGATTCTTGATCACCAAGCATGTTTTGCATTTGTATATCATTGCTTTTATTTCAATCACTAACCAAAAGTACAAAAATATTGTTATCTAACCTTGTTACTTGCAGATGAAGCTACATTAGGTCAAGCCAGTCACAGGCAAGCATTGAGCTATAGATGGTGGCCATTCTGAAGAATTTGGGCACCATGATCATTCACAAGAGTTCATATGAACCATGGTATTATTTTGAATCAAGATCTCAAGTGGTAGAGGCTTGGATTTCATCAGAGCATAACTAGGTCAGCTGAAACCCTAGAAAAGTCAACACAAGTCAACTATGCATTCAATCATGGATTTGAAGGTGGGAGATGGTTAGAGAGACCTCATTCATGTCCATACAAGTCCCATATAACATGTCAAACATCAACATGGAAGAATTTGAGGTCAGATGAAAAGTTGCCAAAAATAGTAAGTGACCTGTAATTTCAGATTGCCAAAAATGGAAAGGTCTTCTCCTCAGGTTTACATCATCAAGCAAGCTTCAAATCAAATTTTGCCCAACATGAAAGTTGAAGATCTTTGCTCTCACCTTTCCAAAAAGTCCAAGAACATCCATTTCTCATTTGTGGTTGGCAAGTTATGATCAAATCATTGTCAATGGATTTTGAACTTCAAGCTAGCATAACTTTTACACCAAAAGGCCAAATCATGTGGTTCTTTTTGGAGAATTTCACTCTTGATCCCTACTATCATAATCATGCATCATATTTCACAAATTCTCATCACAAAAATATTGCATTTTTCACTTGAATTAAATTGAATTTTGGAGGGAAAAGGTGAATTTGAAAATTGGGCATTATTTCCACTTCCAACCAATTTCATATGCATCAAAACAGATTTTGCAATGCATTTCCAAGCCAAATTCGCACTGTTCCATTGGCATATGAGCATAAGGGTGATTTGGGCAATTTGCATGAACATGTCCATTTCACTAATCCTTGGGTTTTTGCCTAATCATGATTAAGGAGCTTCATTAGCAGAGGGTATATATTCCTAATCATAACAGAAAATCAGAAGAACAACTTCAGAATTTCAGATCTAAACTTTTGCTCTCAAATTTTTTTTCAACTTTCCATCGATTTTCTTCATTTCTTTTGCTTGCTTCTTGTTCTATTCATCATCTACATGCATAATCGAAGAAGATTGAAGCAAGATCCTACAACATTGAGCACTTTAGAGCACTTTCATGGCAGTTGGAGATTCCATCGAGATTAAGCATTGTTGAGCTGTTATTCATCATTCATTCATCTTCCTCAGCACTTTAGAGCATCTGTTTCAGCTCCTCCAAGCCAGATTCACACGATTTCAACTCTGCATCATCAGCAAGGTTAAAATTCGAATGCTCTAATTCATGAAATTATGATATGCATCTTGTAGATCCTTTGTTGCTGGTTGTAATGAACTTTAGATCGTGGATTTTCATTGAGTTTTGAGGTAGTTATGTGGATTTGAATGTTGACATGTGAAACTTCCATTGCTCGATTCTCTGAACATAGTTAGAATTAGATGAAATAAATGCTGGATTATTGATGTGTGATGCAAGATGAATCGAATGATATATGTTTCATGAATTTCTGGACATGTTGGATCTTGATGATGATGAACACGATGAACTGTATGAGTTTGTTAGGGTTTCCAATTCCAGAATTGTTTTGATCTTCTTGCGCGCTTGCCTGCATGTGTTTTGGTGTTTTTCGCCATGTACTGGTCCAAGTGCCAACTTCTGATTGGCCAGCGTTTCAATTAAATGAAACGCTGCGTTTCACATGGCGCCTCAATTCAAATTCCCACGCGGTTCGATTCCCCGCTCCATCAAAACTCCAAAATGCCTTGTATATTTCCTCTTGTATGCTTAACATGTTCATACACTTCATCATGCATTTTTTTATTTTTTCTCTCCATTAAAAAAATCATAACTCTAAAAATAATTGTCCAAATCACATGAAATTTTTTGCACTATGATCTTCATGATGTCTTCTATTTTATGACTATTTTTCCAGAGTTTGTGCTCGGTTGGATTTTTAAATTGCCTAGGGTTTGTTCATGCTTATGTCTTCTTGCACCTTGCTTGCTATTTTGGTTATGAAATGATGATGGTTGATCCAATGAAGCTGAAATTTGACATGCATAAACTAGACATCCTAATGGTCATTTTGGTATATAATTTGCATTTTTCTCATTTCTGGATGTTGAGTTATGATGTGATTAATGGAGGTGCGACAATGTGTGTCACACCATTTCTTGTCCAAATTTCTGATTTTATTTACCACGACATATAAATGCCAAGTGATCTAAATATTTGCAAGATGCTACTTCTGGATATTAAGTTTGATCATGAATTTTTGTAGAATTTTTAGATCCATTTCCCATTTGTTTGAGATTTTCTCTTCTGGCTTGTCATGTTTGAACTTTTGAAGAGTGATGAACTTAGATGATTTGTGAAATTCTTATGCCTTATCATTTGAGCTTGAAATTTTTCACATGTTTTCTAGACACATTGAAGTTTGTCTTGGCTTTGGTTTGAGTCATTTATCACTTGTCATCTCTGTTTTAGGATTGCTTTAAGTTGATGCATCAATTTGTGCTTCCTTTGAGCTTGTTAATGCCTACCATGACTTGATGATTTTATTTGACTTGCTTATGCTTGTCCAAATGCCATGATTTTTGGTGTGCTGAGCATTTTATGTGTTTTGTTTAGACTTGATTTTTCTGGAGATTTATTGAGGCATTTTGGAATTAATATGCTTGTGATCATTCTGTTTGCATCATTGAGCTTCCAACTTGCATACATTGACATGATTTGTTTATGAAATGAAATTGGTTGATGCTTTTCACATGAGACCACTTGGATATTATTCTTGATTGATTAAACTTGATTCTTATGAATTTTCATGTTCTGTTTTAAATTTTTTGTCCTTCTTGGACCCTAGGCTTAGACCTAGTGGTTGGTTGCTCATGTTTGAAGCTTTGTTTCAGGTTGCACATGCAAGTTACACAATTGATGATGCCTCATCTTGAGAGCATTTGATATTTGATTTTGATTACTAATGTGTGTTTTGTAGGTTGAAGTTTGTTCAATTGGGATTGACTTGTGGCTTATGCCTTTGCCTATATTGGTTGTCTGTTGCATTAACTGTTGATTGTTTGTCTGTATAGCATACTGATTTGTTTGATGTTTCCACAGGTACATTTAGTTGCTATAGTTCATTGTGAACTTGCTTTTGCTTTGCTTGATAGCTTAAGCATTGAGGTATAACATCTCTTCTTCATGTAGTCTGGAAGACTTGGCCTGCTACTTGGCCAGGCACCTGTCTGAAGTCCTCCTTAAGAGGCAATGTTTGTGATTGTTTATCTTTGTCCCCAAGTAGGAAAAGTCCTTTTGATAAGGCAATTGGTAGATAGAAGAGATGTGTAGTCCATCTCCTACTATTCTGTGTGTCATCCCTTTGCTCACATTACATGTTGTAGCATTGTGGATCTTAACCCAAGATCTATCGAGTCATTAACTTGTGGAGAGAGTTCCAACTTTCTGAACTCCCACACCTTCTGATATTCAATGCTCTCCCTGACCAGGGATAAGAGCAATGAGGCACACCCCTCATATCCTTTCACCTGCTTCACCTTAACTCTCAATGTTAAGGTTAAGAGCACCACTTACCCCATTTTCCAGTTGACTTTAAAGTCTAACCCTTGCTTGAGCCTAATTGCTTGGATATAGTTTGTCCTAAATGACTTTGTTTGATTGATTCCTTGGTTCATCTGTACATGTTTGCTTGTTTGCCTTTGTGCATTTATCATCATTGATTGTTCATTATTGCATGATCATCATTTCATATCTTTGTGACACATCTTTGATTTCCCATTGAGGAATCAACTATAAGTCCATTCATTGGCCATTGTTCCTATGATTTGGAAGGGATTGAGTATAAGACCATTTCATTGGCCACTTATGTCCTCTTTGCTTAGTGCTTTTGTTTGTTTGTTGTATGTGAGGATTCAATTGTAAGACCATGTTGTTGGAATTTGTATTCCTATGATCACCCTTTGGAGGTTAGAATAAGTCCAGATAGATTGGCATCTGACATCCATGTTTTGTTTTGTTTGGGAGATTAGAGTAAGCCCAGATAGATTGGCATCTGATATCCAGGTTTTGTTTTCCTTTGTGAGACTAGTATAAGCCCAGCCATTGGCATCTGGTATCATTGTTTTTCTTTAGGAGGTTGGAATAAGTCCATTTATTGGCATCTGACATCCCTGTTTGTTTTAGGAAACTGGTGTGAATCCATTTATTGGTATCCGGTATCCACCTTTGTTTGTGAGATTGGTATAAGCCCAGCATTTGGCATCCGGTATCATTTGTTTTGCTTATTTGTTATTGCTCATTTGCCTATTCCTAAGGACAAACTTGAATCATCTTCTATATGATCTCAAGAGGTGAACTTTTCTGAGAAGTTTTACACTCCATTATCCACACCCTCTTTGTCCTAAACCTTTTCACATGTTGCTCTTAAAAACTTTGATACAATTGTGCAAACATCTTCATGTCTTTTCAAATTAGAAACCTGGACCCTAAGTCCTTGACTTTTCAAACTCCATTTCATAACACTTCTTTGAATCGAATCCTAATCATACTTTGACCATATTTTGTAAATACTCATAATCAATTAACTTCACTCATTCAAATATTTTGTGGCTTTGTCCATTGTTAATATGTTTTCATACATTAGCCATAGGTTTCAATTACCATAGTGGTTGATGTAAATCTTACCTTGTCCTTAGTGAGTTGATTGTAAGTCTTCCATACTTATTATAGGGTTAACCCCTCACTAGTATGTTGAAGCCGTCCTCGCATGGTGGATTGTTGATTCAGGTTGAGTTTTCTCCCATTGGTAATGAAAAACCTTAGGGCTTGTGTTTTAAAATGAACTCACTAATTTTTGGAAATCTTTTAGCCGAACTACGGCGTTTTGATCCTTACCTTTCATGGAAGGTACGTAGGCAACGGGTTCATCCGTTCAAACACAAAAATAATAAAATTGTATATTCTTTTCTCATCTTCCCATTCATGTTTGCACAATATGTCATAAACAAATAAACTTTTTTATACAACAAGTCTGAAAAGGGCTCCCTAGGAGTACCTAGGACGTTTTGGGTGCCTAACACCTTCCCATTGCGTAATTAACCCCTTACCCAGATTCTCTGATCTTTTATTGGTTTTCTACGTGTAAAACTTCTTAGGCTTTTGTTCGCTTTTTAGCCATTCCTTAGGATAAATAAAAGTGCGGTGGCGACTCGATTTCTTTGTATGCTTTACTTTTGATTTAGTCAATAAATCATAAAGTGACGAATACACCGCTACAGAAAAGTGGCGACTCTGCTGGGGAAAACGATTAGACCTTCCCTGGTGGTTTTGCCTACTTTTCACCCTTGTTGTATGATATTTGTTTATGTGTTATTTGACATATTTTTGTACAATTTGGGATAACTGTATTGATTGTAATGTTTGATTTGCTTGATATACAATTGTTGTTTGCTTTGGTGATCTCTGTGAGATGAGTTCTATACCCGAACTCGAGTGCACCTTAGGATAGGAGGATGGCGTAGTCTTGTTGACTGGTGTGGAGTATTCCTTAGCTAGTTGACTTCCGAGTCCATTCACTTGGTGGAGGTCATGTTGGATTAATAATGTCACACAAGTTATTTGTGGTTAGGCATTATTCTTTCAATCATGTGCCTTAGAAGCCAAGGACCTTAGTTTACCAAGCCCATCTTGGCCTATTTTTAGGACGTAGCGCGGAGGTCGTTCAGATGTCAGATCTGATGCGATTGTTACGTGATACTACACTCATAAGAGTCTCTCTTGAGAATATTTTTGGAATACGAGTATTCGTTCCTCCGATAATATTCGAAAGATGGGATGATGACTATGGGAACCTCTGGTAGAACATGTTCGGCAGGTTTAAACCCTAGTACACTCCCTTTGGGTGGTTCTTAACCGGGACTCCATGCTCGTGACTCTCAGCAAACCCGTGATTCATGGTTGAGTCGTTCAGACAACCTTAATATCAATGGAACTTGGGCGTTGATAAGGTATAAACCACAATCCGCCAAAATGGATGATTGATATTAAGGATGATTGAACCGGTTCATGTACCGTTAATATCAATGGAACTTGGGTGTTGATAAGGTGAAAACCATAATCCATCAAAATGGATGATTGATATTAGGGATACAATGAGCTTTCCCATGACCTTTGTCTGGTGTGATTTGCTTGATCCTTGAGTGTGATTGTTGCATTCATGCATTCATGCATTCATCTGCACTTCATGTCATCAGAAAAAAGAGAATTTTCAAGGAACTTAAAGGGTTTATTTGCAAAATTTTCAGACATGGAAAGACCAAAAAGGCATACAAAGAAGTACAGCTTTAGACAGCCTGATGTGAAAGAGTTAAGGAATCTGACATCTTATGTATTAGATCCCTTGGGTTTCAAAGCTCGCTATGGGAAGCTTCTGCCTCTGTTGACTACTCAGGTTGATGAGGGACTGATGAGTACTCTGGCTCAGTTTTATGATCCTCTGTATCACTGCTTCTCTTTCCCGGACTTCCAACTGTTGCCTACGCTTGAGGAGTATGCTCATCTTATTGGGATCCCGATTCTGGATCAGGTGCCGTTCAGTGGCTTGGAGAGTATTCTGACTGCTCGAGAGATTGCAGATTTGTTGCACATAGATGAATCTTTGATTAAAGCTAATCTGACTACCAAAGGTGGAATTCAGGGTCTTCCTTCTGATTTCCTCATTGCTCAAGCTACCGTTTATGGGAAGGCCATGAGTGAGGATGCCTTTGAGGCTTTATTCGTGCTGCTCATCTATGGTTTGGTATTGTTCCCCAACATCGACAAATTTGTGGATGTGAACGCCATTAGGATCTTCTCAGTTCTTAATCCTGTTCCGACTCTGTTGGGTGATGCCTATGTCTCTTTGCATCTGAGGAATGCAAAGGATGGAGGAGTTATTGTGTGCTGTCTGCCTCTGCTGTACAAGTGGTTTATTTCTCACTTGCCGCAGACAGTTGCTTTCAAGGAGAACAAGGGATGTCTACGGTGGTCTCAGAGACTCATGTCTCTCACTAATGATGATATCTCTTGGTATGATCGCGTGTATGATACAGTTCAGATCATTGATTATTGTGGTGAATTCCCTAATGTGCCTCTTCTTGGTACATGTGGTGGGATTAGCTACAATCCTATTCTAGCACGTCGTCAGCTTGGGTTCCCCCTAAAGGATAAACCTCATAACATTCTGTTAGAAGGTGTGTTCTTTCAGGAGGGTAAATATCCCCAAGGCCTGAAAGCCAGATTTGTCCGCGCTTGGCGCAAGATCTGGAAGAAGACCAAAAATGAATTGGGTTCGAAGAATTGTATTGCTTTGGAGTCATATACCTCTTGGGTCAGACAGAGAGGTGTTGTGTACCTGATGCCTTATGATCATCCGAGACCTACACCGTTGGATGTGGTTGGGCCTTCAACCCTCCCTAACCAACGTGTAGAGGAGTTGAGAGAAGAAGACCTTTCACGTGCCTGGGTCCGTGAAAGAGAAGAATTGCTTCAGCAGATCAAAGAGAAGGACGCTCTGATTGAGTTTCTCGAGCATCAGGTGATCGATGATCCGAATGATACTTGGACTTCTCTGCTTCCTCAGTCTTCCAAATTCTAGAAGAGGAAGTATGATCGACTTGCAAAGGAGAAAGCGGATATGAAAGCTGCTTATGAGAGAGAGATCAAGAAGCTGTGTGCCTCTCATCTTCCAGAATCCCGAGCTTCTAGGGATCCATAGGATGTTTATTTTCCTTCTCTCTTTGTAATATGATCAAAAATGTTGTACTTCTTTGTTTCTAATATATATTTGATGAGATATTTTCCATATGCTATTAAATGCTTAAAAATTCAAAAATTTGCAAATAAATGCCCTAAAAGTTCCTTGAAATAAAATAAAGCATTTGCACAAACATCGCATGCATCATTTTGCATAAGCAATTATTCCTTCTGGTCTTCTTGTCTGTGGCCTAACTCTGTGCTCTTCATTTATTTTGAAGACAAGCTGACTCACCGGTACTATACTAGAGCCAATTCTGCTAGAGTGATGGATCAATTGGAACAAGAGAACCGTGAATTGAAGGAAGAGGTCGCTCGTCTGAGTGCTTTGATGGAGCAGTTTCTGTCTGCTCAGAATCAACCTTCCCCACCTCCTGCAACTCCTTCCCAGAGGACGGTTATATCTGAAGTCGTCGCTCCGATTGTGCCAGCTGCCAGTGCCCACTTTGTGCCACATGCCATGCCAGCCAGGTTTCCTTGGGGTATGCCTCCGGGTTTCATGCCAGATATTCCTGCTCCAACTTTTGCTTCTATGCCGACATCTAGCCCGGTCCTTGCCGCTGCTCCTCCTGTCATGCATACCATGCCCAGGGTAGACGACACCATCTATCATTCTGAGCCGTCTGAGGGCCCAGATGTTAATGAGAAGATGGATGCAATGAATGATCAATTCCTTGAGCTGCGAAAGGAATTGAAAACCCTCAGAGGGAAAGATCTTTTTGGCAAGTCCGCTGCTGAACTTTGCCTTGTTCCCAGTGTTAAGATTCTGATCAAATTCAAAGTGCCTGACTTTGAAAAATATAAAGGGAACATCTGCCCTCTTGCTCACCTGGTTATGTATGCCAGGAAAATGTCTACGCAAACAGATAATGATCAGCTTCTGATTCATTACTTCCAGGACAGTTTGTCCGGAGCGGCTCTTCGCTGGTATATGAGCCTTGATAGCGCAAACATCCGATCCTTCAATGATCTTGGCGAAGCCTTCGTTAAGCAGTACAAATACAATGTTGATATGGCTCCTGACCGTGATCAACTCAGGGCCATGTCCCAGAAGGATAAGGAGACATTTAAGGAGTACGCCCAGAGGTGGCGAGAGTTAGCAGCTCAGATTACTCCTCCGCTAGAAGAGAAAGAAATGACTAAGATCTTTTTGAAGACTCTTAGCTCATTCTATTATGAACGGATGGTAGCTAGTGCTCCCTCTGATTTCACCGAGATGGTGAACATGGGGATGCGTCTGGAGGAAGGTGTCCGTGAGGGACGTTTGTCTAAAGATGAGAGCTCTTCTAAACGGTATGGGGCGTTTAAGAAGAAAGATGGGGAAGCACATGCTGTGCAATCCCATCCTAAATCCAGAAGACCTTCTGTTCAGAGGAAGCCAGCACGCCGTGCAAGTAATCAGCACTAGGTGGCTCATATAGCACCTGTTTTCAGAGATAGTGCTCAATATCAGCAGCCTCAGCAGCATCAACATCAACAGCAGCCGCAATATCAGCAGCAGCATCGTCCACAGCAACAGGCTTACCAGCCTCGTGGCAGTACCAGCAACCAAGCCAATCTGAATTATGATATGAAGAAGATCAACTTCGATCCGATTCCTATGTCATACGCTGAGTTGTATCCTTCCTTGTTGGAAAGGAAGCTGGTTACTCCCAGGGATCCTCCAGCTGTGCCTGCGAATCCTCAATGGTGGTACAAACCATACTAACACTGTGTGTATCATTCCGGTGCTCCGGGTCATAACATTGAGAATTGCTATCCATTGAAGACTAAGGTGCAAGACCTTATGCGGTGTGGTATTCTGAGCTTCGATGACTCAGGCCCCAATGTTACGAAGAACCCATTGCCCGAGCATGGGAAATCAGTGAATATGGTCCAGGGGTGCCCTGGGAAGTATAAAGTCAAATATGTCAGCCATATTCGACAGTCATTGGTCGAATTACATCGTTTGCTGTGTGAGTACAACCATATGGAGCATGACCATGACAGATGCCGCATCTGCTCGGTTAATCGTTTGGGTTGTCGCCAAGTGCGCTGAGAACTTCAAGAGTTGTTAGATGAAGGTACCATTGAGATTCTTCAGAACCGCAATGTTGATGAAGATGAACCAGAGGTCAATGTTATTTCCCCTGTGTTCAAGCTGCTTGAGCCTGTTGTCATCCGTTATGATGGCAGCAAGCCGAAGGTCTCTCCTTCTCTGACAATTATACCTGCAGGCCCTGTGCCTTATTCTTCTGACAGAGCTGTGTCGTTCAGATATAATCCCGTTGCTGTGGAAGATGGGAAGGAAGTGTCGTTGCCTTCTACCTCTGTCACTAATATCGCTGATGTGAGTGGATTGACCCGGAGTGGTCGTGTGTTTTCTGCTCCTAAGCCGCAGGCTAGAGCTGTTGCTTCTGATACTGTTGAGCGTCCGGTTGGGACGGCTGTTAATGTTCAGAATCCGGAACCTGTTGCCAAACCCTCCTCCGTACAAAAGACTCCTAATTCTTTTGTTGGCCCGAGTGGCACTGTGAATGAAGAATGTGATGAGATGCTGAGGCTCATCAAGAAGAGTGAGTACAATGTTGTAGACCAACTTCTACAAACACCATCCAAGATCTCCGTGCTTTCTTTGCTGCTGAATTCAGAACCCCATAGGGAGGCTCTACAGAAAGTATTGGATCTGGCTTATGTTGATCACGACGTCACTGTAGAACAGTTTGATGGTATAGTTGCAAACATCACTACTTGCAACACGTTGAGTTTTTGTGACGCTGATCTCCCTGAGGAGGGAAGAGACCACAACATGGCTTTACACATCTCTATGAATTGAAAATCTCATGCCATGTCCAACGTGCTGGTGGACACTAGATCATCTCTTAATGTATTGCCAAAGACCACACTCTCTCGATTGTCATATCAGGGGCCTCCCATGAGGCAGAGTGGTGTTGTTGTGAAGGCTTTTGATGGGTCGCGTAAGACTGTGATTGGGGAAGTTGATCTCCCAATCAAGATTGGACCAAGTGATTTCCAAGTTACCTTCCAGGTTATGGATATCCACCCATCATATAGCTGTCTCCTTGGTAGACCATGGATTCACGAGGCTGGCGCCGTGACATCCACCCTACACCAGAAGCTGAAATTTGTCAAGAACAAGAAGCTGGTTGTGGTAGGGGGAGAAAAGGCTCTCCTGGTTAGCCACTTGTCTTCTTTCTCGTATATTGACGCTGAGGATGAAGTTGGAACGCCTTTCCAAGCTTTATCTATTGATGAACCAATTGAGAAGAAGTCTCCTTCATTCACTTCCTACCGTGATGCGAAGCTGGCCATTGAATGTGGTGCAATTGCTAGTTTGGGGAAGATGACTGAGCTTGAAGACAATAAATCTCGGGCTGGCATTGGCTACTGTTCTGGGGCATTCAACGAGCAAGGTTTGTTCAAGAGTGGAGGTTTCATCCATGCTGATCAACCTGAAGAAGCTACTGCTATCTTGGAAGAGGATGCAGAGGATTTGAGCAACTTCATCATACCTGGTGGTGTCTGCCACAATTGGGTCGCTGTAGATGTTCCTACAGTCATCCATAGATTAGAGTAATGGTTCACTTTGTTCAAAACCCTTCTCCCATGCCAAAAGGAGAAGTGATGACATTGTTGGCAGCATTTTAATACAATGATATTTCATTCAATTAATGCATTGTTAAACATTTGTTTTCCATTTGTTTTCACTTTTTGCTTTTTGCATGAAATCAGTGATCACAAAAAACCCATAAAAACAAGAATAAAAACAACATTTTCATCTGCATAATGATTTGTTTGTTTAAATTCAAAAGCTTTTCATTATCCAAAATCATTATGCAGGGATTTCTAAACCCATTGAACATAATGATCCAACGCCATCTCCCAATCTTGAATTCCTTGTATTCGAAGCAGAGGAAGATGATGTTGAAGGGGATTCCTGATGAGATTACCCGACTTCTTGAGTACAAAAACAAGATCATTCAGCTGTATCATGAGAATCAGCAAAACAGTCAAACTGGGGCATTGCAAATGCAATAAAAAAAAAAAAAAAGAAGAGGGTGAAAAAAAAAAGAAAAAAGAAAATAAAAAAATCAATCAAAAAATCAGAATTTTTTTTTTAAAAGAAAGTTTACCCTCAAGTCCCAAGTTGACTGATGCTGAATGGATTCAGAGTCATTATGACCAACTGAATTTGATTGAAGAGAAGCGATTGACTGCCATGTGCCATGGTCAGTTATATCAACAGAGAATGAAGAAAGCATTCGACAAGAAGGTCAAGCCTCGTGTGTTCCGAGAAGGTGACCTCGTGCTCAAGAAAGTTTTGTCTTTCGCGCCCGATTCCAAGGGCAAGTGGACTCCAAACTACGAGGGTCCATATGTTGTTAAGAGAGCCTTTTCAGGCGGAGCTTTGATGCTTACAACAATGGATGGGGAGTGTCATACCCCAAAATTTGCCCATTAATATTTTAGGACATTTTTCAAGGCATTCCGACTCATATATAACACTGATCTTGAAGAAACAAAGGCCCAGCTCACGGATGGCCCAATCCAGAAAATGGCCCAAACTGGCCTGTTCGCTACGCGCTCGCCTAGCGAAGCTGACAGACAACAAAAATTTCGGGCTTCATTCTGAGCCCATTAGGTCACCATTATCACTATAAATACCAGCACTTCAATAATAAAAAATAAAAAATAAAAAAATAAAAAAATAAAAAAAAACCGAAAAAAATAAAAAATAAAAAAATAAAAAATTTTAATTAATTAATTAATTAATTAATTAATTAATTAAATAATTAAAATAAATATATAAATAAAATATAACAAATTATTTTGGACTTGGGTCTCCCTCATTCCAAGCCCATTACCCACGAAATTAGTCTATAAATACTGAAGTTTCAGTAGAGGAAAAAACACTTGGAGTTACACTGGGAGATTCACTGAAAAAAAAAAGAGGAGGAGAACAGAGAAGAACGAATAGAAGTTTTGGCATAGGAACCCTGCCTACCCGGAGAATTCAGAGTAAAGAAACCCTGAAGGCAGCCCATCTGCACCGAAGCCATCGCCGTCCAATTCCCGCTGCCTAACTTATTCCGATACTACAAGTGGTCAATCCCTTCAACCTTGAATTGGCAAACAGGTTTGCGTATCTCTATTGTTTATACTTTCAATTGGCCATATCTACATATATAATGCATCATGATTAAATGTTGATATATAATTTGCTTTCGTATGGGAATTTAAATATGCCTGAATACCCTGAATGTTTGACCATGTTATTCCTGTGATAAAATGCCATAAAATTCACAATTGCTAACATGGGGCTGTTTTCAAATTCAAAATCCGTGGCCGCTCGCTAGCACCTCGCTAGGCGAGCCTGGGGCGAGTATTTGCCTGGCCTTCGCTAGGCGAGGCAGAGGCGAACGAGACAGTAGCTGACTTTTCTATTCTGTTTTTTTTATGTTTTATCATAGCCATGCATTATTCATCCTATCCTATTTATTGTTGTGATATTTCTCCGGTGTAATCTTCGATTGCACCCTGATTTGGTGTTCTGACATGTTTCTTTTTTTGAGTTTCGTGAAGGTTCACATATCCCAGGAAAAGGTTATTGGCTAGGTATTCCACTTTATTTGTGGGATACCCTTGTGGAGTTTCACCCTAAATTAATTTTTAATGTATTAATTTCTAATGTATTAATTTTTTAATATATTATTTTTAATAATTTTAATGTGGAGTTTCATCCTAATTATATAATTAATTGTAAAACTTTGCCTTTGAATAAGTGATCTTGGACCTCTCTTTGTTGCCTTACGATTACGATATTACGGTCATGTCCCGCGAACGTGGGGATACCCTTAGCAAAGACCCTTCGGTTAAATCATCATAAAATAAATTATAATCCCTCGGATGTTGCCTTCGAATATACAACTTTGTCCCTCGATGACCCTCCGATGTTGCCTACGGTTAAAAGATGATAGTCCCTTCGAATGCTAAGGTATCCTCGTAACTGTTGCCTTCAATGACCAATCGATGACCCTACGATGACCCTTTTACATCCAAAGGATAAAACTACTTGTTTCTCAATAATAAGGACAGTTTTACCCTCATAAGGATAGGAAATACTCATAAAGACCTTGGGTCGGTATAACTCTTAATTGCTGGCTCACAACCTAAAACATTTTTTCACACCTCACACCTTTCAAAATACCTTCAGAAAATCACCACTTGGTATACATTCATACTAGAATCATTACCGAGTTATATTTTTCTAAACAATTTTCAAAACTAAACGAGATAATCACTTTGTATACATTCATACAAGAATCATTACAAAGTTAAATTCTCTTTTCAAAACAATTTTTCTAAACAATTCACAAACACTTTTTTTTTTAAAAATAATATAAGTGATCGAGCAATTAAGAGCCCATGGATAACCATGGATACAAAGGGTGCTAACACCTTCCCTTTGTATAATGTACCTCCCGAACCCAAAATCTAAATTAAGGTCTTTCTTGTTCTTTTCCACCTTTCCTTATTGGATAAAAGAAAAGTCGGTGGCGACTCTTGCTAACCGCGACATTGCGATTAAAACCACAAAAAAGTCCAGTTCACCGTATGACAGAACTGGCGACTCTGCTGGGGAGTCGGAATATTTAAAAAGAGAGGTTACCTTAAAAACAAGATCACTTATTCAATTTGTCTGATTTATTTTTAAGGGATTGCTTGGGTATGTTATGCTTGAGTGAAAGATCCTACACCCGGATCTAGTGTACCTTAGGTAAGTAGCAAGAGATCATCGCGACTGTCCGGCGTATACTGGAATGGTCAAAATGATGGCTACGGTTAATGTGGCACTTTGGATGTCCTGATGTTCCTCATGTTAGTTGAGGAAATATTTGGCATTCGCGTGGTGTCATAAAAGCATTAACCAGACCTTTAGAACCCTAATTGACTCATCCTGGCCATTAGAAAGTAGTGAGATAACTGGCTTCGGTTCCGACTGGAGTTGGTTGAGACTCGATACTACACTCTTTGAGATTGGACTTTAGGGAAGCTTCGGTCAACCACTTGGTGTTGCACTGAAGTGGACTTAAGGAAAGGTCAATGATTTGAGATCCTTCTAGAACCCGGTTACTATTCTAAGACAGGTTGAACCAACCAAACTTCAGTGGGGAGGGTATTTACCTATGGAACTCACGCAAGCCTTAAAACCTAGGAATGATTGTTGTGTGACTTGCTTGTGCTTGTTATTTATCTAACAACATGACATCATAACAACATAACATCATAACATCATGGCATTGTACTAACCATTTCAAAGATTTAGGGATTTAACTCTGCTAAAAAAAAAAAAAAAAAAACAAAAACAAAAGCAAAAACAAAAGAGAAAAGAAAAAAAAAAGCTCTTTTTGTTAGTTTATGCAAAGTTAAATCCCGAAAGTCCTTGAAAACATTTCATACATTGCATTGCATCGCATAACAGGTATTCTAAAGGATCAGTGTTCTCACGATTTTCCTATCAAACAGATTCCAGCAGATTCAAACAGATTGAACAATGGCTCTCGAACAAACTGTCAAAGATCTCCAGGCCCAGAATGCTCAATTCCAGGAAATGATGCTGAGCTTATCTAAGGGGCAGGAAGAACTGAAAGCTCTTTTGATGGAGAAGAAGAAGGACCAGAAACCTGTGGGTTACATCAACCCGGGGAGAAGGCTTAAGGGACAGGTTACAGGAGTCAAGATTAGAATTCCGAAGGATTCAGAAGAAGAGACCGAGAATGATTCGGAAGATGAGAATCCTAATCTCGTCAATTCTGAGGACGACGACGAAGATTATGAACATGAACAGTACTCTCCGAAGGATGATAAGTACAAGTTGCTGGAAGAACGTATGCTAGCTATGGAGGGGCAGAAAGTGCCCGGTCTGGATTTCGAAAACTTGGGTCTGGTCTCTGATGTGGTCATTCCCCGCAAATTCAAGGTTCCCATTTTCACTAAGTATGATGGTGCCTCTTGTCCTCAGATGCATCTAAGGGCTTATGTGAGAAAGATTCAGCCGCACACTACTGATAAGAAACTGTGGATCCATTTCTTCCAAGAGAGTCTGTCTGGCACACAGTTAGAGTGGTATTATCAGCTTGAGAGCTCTAACATCCGCACATGGACTGATTTAGCAACAGCTTTCTACAAGCACTACCAGTATAATTCTGAGTTAGCGCCTACTCGGCTACAGCTACAAAATATGACTATGGGCTCTAAAGAAAGTTTCAAAGAATATGCTCAAAAGTGGAGAGATTTGGCTGGCAGAGTCAAACCCCCTATGACTGATCGAGAGTTAGTGGACATGTTCATGGGTACACTGACTGGCCCATTCTACAGCCATCTACTGGGAAGTTCCTCGTCAGGTTTCACTGAACTTATCTTGACAGGTGAACGGGTTGAAAGCGGCATTCGAAGTGGAAAGATACAGGCAGCTACTTCTGCAAGCACCAAAAAGTCCTATCAGGGAAAGAATGAATCAAATGCTGTGTACAGTGAGAGGAAGCATAACAAGAAGAATCGTGACCATACTGTTGGGGCAGTTACAATTGCCGCACCGCCATCTCAGAACTTCCAACACAGACAAGACAGGTCGAGAAGACAGTTTACCAAGATCAATATGACTTTAACCCAAGCACTGCAGAGTATGTTAAAGGCCAATTTGATTACCCTCAGAGGCCCTCCTGCAAATCCCAACACTACTTCTCCTCGTTATAATCCCAACGCCAGGTGTGCCTATCACTCCGATAGCCCGGGCATGATACGAATGATTGCTGGTTGTTGAAGAACAAGATTCAGGATATGATCGACGCTGGAGAAATTGAATTTGATCCTCCGGCGACCCCCAATGTCATCACAGCACCTATGCCTAATCATGACCAGAATGTTAATGTTGTGGACGACAATTCTCACGTTACTGACGTTGCTGATTTAGCATCTCCTCTCCTGATCGTTACGAAGAATTTATTGCAAGCTGGTTTATTTCCAGGTTGTGCTGAAGATTGCGATCTCTGTGTACTCTGACCCAATGATTGTTTGAAGTTGAAGAACGGCATTCAACGGCTGATGGATGATCGTACAATTCTATTTGAAAGGGTTCCTAAGGTGGACAACTCTATTGAAGAGGTATCTGTGATTGCTAGGTCCAAAGCTCCAGTGAAGATTACCGCTACTAGAGTGCCTGTGAAGATTACCGCTGAGCCCAAAGTGGCTCCCCTGATTATTACCGCACCTGGCCCCGTGCCATATTCCTCCAGCAAAGCTATTCCGTGGAACTATGGAGGCGACGTTTACATCCATGGCATAAAGCAAGTTGGTAGTTCTGCTAATCCTAATGATATTGTGGGGACTAGTAAAATTACTCGAAGTGGAAGGATCTTCTCTCCAGAAATCTCACCTCCCGCTCCCGAAATTCGAGGAAAAAGACCAGTCAATCCTCCTCAGTCAGAGACATCGGTCGAAGTTACTTCTGAAGATGTTGCCAAACAGGAAATGGAAGAGATGCTGAAAATCATCCGTAAGAGCGATTTTGATGTAGTGGAACAATTGGGGCATACTCCGTCTAAAATCTCAATGTTGTCCTTGTTGTTATCCTCTGAATCCCATGCCAATGCATTGATGAAATTCTTGAAGACCGCTCATGTGCCTCAAGAAACATCCGTCGATCAATTCGAACATTATGTTGCTAATTTGACTGTTGACAATGGCCTAGGCTTTTCCGATGCTGACCTGACGCCAGCAGGAAAGAATCACAATAAAGCTCTGCATATCTCCATCGAGTGTGAGGGGATCACCCTGGCCCACGTGTTGATCGACAACGGCTCTTCCTTGAATGTGCTCCCGAAAGCTGTACTCGATAAATTTGACTACAAAGGCATTGAACTGAAACCTAGTGATGTTGTGGTGCGTGCTTACGATGGTGCGAAGAGTGTTGTCTATGGTGAAGTGGTTCTCCCTATCAAGATAGGACCTCAAGTCTTCAGCACTACCTTTCACGTGATGGACATTCGTCCCGCCTACTCCTGCTTGTTGGGGCGCCCTTGGATCCATGGGGAAGGTGCGGTAGCTTCGTCGCTTCATCAAAAGCTGAAGTATCCAATAGCAGGCATGGTCGTCACTGTATGTGGAGAAGAAGAGTATATTGTCAGTAGTGTGCAAGCCTTCAAATACGTCGAGATGGATGGTGAATTCTTTGAGACTCCTTCTCAGTCATTTGAAGTAGTTCCTCCACCCATTCCTGTCCTTAAGACAACTCCCCTTGTGCCCAAGGTTGTTCGTGCTCCCCCTGTCATGATCTCTCTGAAAGATGCTCAAGCCGCGGTTGAAAGTGGTGATCGTATTGGTTGGGGTCGACTGATTAATGTACCGTACAAGTCTGATAAAGCTGGCCTGGGGTTTAACTCTGGAAAGATAGTCAAAAATCAGATTAATGCTGTAGAAGATGCTGATAGCGATTGCGACTTGGATAGCTGGATTTTCCCAACAATTGGTGACGGACTCAACAATTGGAAGGCTGAAGACATTATCCCGATTTATTTTAGTCAGGAGTAATTGTTATTGTTTATTTTAGAGTTGCAAATTTTAATTTTCTTTTACAATTAAACTTCTTAAGGCATCGTGTCTATGCCCGGGGCACGATAGCTAATTTATTAAGGGTTTTTGTCATTTTCATAAGCATATTTATATTCAATAAATCACTGGACGTTTTGCATTCAAATATTGCGCTCTTTGTCTTTCCTATCATCTTTCAAACAAGCTATGTTTTCTTACACACACGCACGTAACGAATTGCAGATCCCTATCCACTCTGGATCCTGTTGATAATAGTTCTACTACTGTTCATTATGACTTTGAAAATCCGATCTACCGAGCCGAAGATGGAAGTGAGGAAGATTGTGAAGTACCTGAAGAACTTGCCAGACTGTTACTGCAAGAAGAAAGGACTATACAGCCGCATGAGGAGTCAATTGAGACTGTAAATCTGGGTACCGAGGTGGACAAGAAAGAAGTCAAAATAGGAGCAGGCTTGGAAAGCAGTGTCAAAGGAAGATTGATCCAGATGTTACATGACTATGTGGAGATTTTTGCTTGGTCTTACGAAGACATGCCAGGGCTGGATACCAATATAGTGGTGCATCGTTTGCCGATGAAGGAAGATTGTCGTCCTGTTAAGCAAAAGGTTCGTCGCATGCGTCCTGAAATGTCCGAGAAAATCAAAGCCGAGGTGATGAAACAATTTGACGCTGGTTTTCTGGCTGTTACTTCTTATCCTCAATGGGTTGCTAATGTGGTACCAGTGCCAAAGAAGGATGGTAAGGTGCGAATGTGTGTGGATTACAGAGATTTGAATAGAGCGAGTCCCAAAGATGATTTTCCACTGCCACATATTGATGTTCTGGTAGACAACACCGCTCAACACAAGGTATTCTCCTTCATGGATGGATTCTCGGGTTATAACCAGATCAAAATGGCACCTGAGGACATGGAGAAGACTACGTTTGTGACGCAATGGGGCACCTTCTGTTATAAAGTAATGCCATTCGGTTTAAAGAACGCAGGAGCAACATACCAGCGTGCTATGGTGGTTTTGTTCCATGACATGATCCATCACGAAATAGAAGTGTACGTGGATGACATGATAGCCAGATCTCATACTGAAGAAGAACATCTCGATCATTTATACAAACTGTTTGAGAGGCTGAAGAAATACAAGTTGAGATTGAACCCGAACAAATGCACCTTTGGAGTAAGATCTGGTAAACTCTTGGGCTTTATTGTCAGTGGTAAAGGTATTGAGGTTGACCCAGCCAAGGTGAGAGCTATTCAAGAGATGCCAGTTCCCCGTACGGATAAAGAAGTCAGAGGTTTCTTGGGACGTTTGAATTACATTGCCCGATTTATTTCCCATTTGACCGCTACTTGCAAACCCATCTTCAAGTTACTGAGAAAAAAATCAAGAGATGATATGGAATGATGAATGTCAAGAAGCTTTCGACAAAATCAAGAAGTACCTCCAAGAACCTCCGATTCTGGTACCACCAGTTGAGGGAAGACCTCTAATCATGTATTTGACCGTTTTAGAAAACTCAATGGGGTGCGTGTTGGGGCAACATGACGAGTCTGGTCGAAAAGAGCATGCCATATACTACCTTAGCAAAAAGTTTACCGACTGTGAAACAAGATACTCACTGCTCGAGAAAACTTGCTGTGCTTTGGCCTGGGCTGCTCGCCGACTAAGACAGTATATGTTGAATCACACCACTTTGTTGATTTCTAAGATGGATCCTATCAAATACATATTTGAGAAACCCGCCCTCTCCGGAAGAATAGCAAGATGGCAGATGATTTTAACAGAGTATGATATCCAGTATACCACCCAAAAAGCAATCAAAGGAAGCGTGCTAGCTGATCATTTGGCTCATCAGGCAGTGAATGATTATCAGTCTATGAATTTTGAGTTCCCAGATGAGGATGTCATGCTTGTTACTGATTATGAAGAACCTGGACCAGAGGAAGGACCTGAAGTGGGATCCCAATGGACTATGGTTTTTGATGGATCGTCTAACGCATTGGGCAACGGTATTGGCGTCGTGATCATTTCCCCCAAGGGTGGCCATACGCCTTTCACCGCTAGACTATGTTTTGAGTGCACCAACAATATGGCTGAGTATGAAGCGTGTATTTTGGGACTCAGAGCTGCTATAGACCTAAGAATCAAGTTCTTGAAGGTGTACGGAGACTCAGCCTTGGTAATCAGTCAGGTCAAAGGAGAATGGGACACTAAACATCCGAATCTCATCCCTTATCGAGAACGGGTGTTGACATTAATCCCATACTTTGAAGAGATCACATTCGAACATATTCCACGAGAGGAGAACCAGTTGGCAGACGCATTAGCTACCATGTCATCTATGTTCAGAGTCAGATGGGACAATGAAGCTCCCCGGATTACTATTGAACGACTAGACGAACCAACATATTGTTATGAACTTAACGCTGATGAAGTAGAAGAGAAGCCTTGGTACCACGAGATAAAAAGATATTTAGAAGCTCAAGAATACCCTGAAGGGACATCCATCAATGACAGAAAATTTCTGAGGAAGTTCTCCGCTAAATTCTTTTTGAGTAATGGAATATTGTACAAACGTAACCATGATTCGACTTTGCTTCGCTGTGTGGATAGAAAGGAATCAGAGAAGATTATGGAAGACATGCACGACGGTATCTTTGGGACTCATTCTAGTGGACATACGATGGCCAAGAAGATTATGAGATCAGGGTATTATTGGTCTACCATGGAAACTGATTGCCACCATCACTCCAGAACTTGTCATAAGTGCCAGATCTATGCGGATAAAGTACATGTGCCTCCTGCTCCATTAAACGTGTTGACAGCGCCTTGGCCCTTTGCAATGTGGGGCATTGATATGATTGGCGAGATTAAACCTACCGCCTCTAATGGACATCGTTTCATCCTTGTTGCTATTGATTACTTCACAAAGTGGGTGGAGGCAGCCTCATTTGCTTCTGTTACTAAGAATGTGGTGGCACGATTCATCAAGAACAGCCTCATCTGCCGATACGGCGTCCCTGAGAGAATTATCACTGACAATGGCACTAATTTGAACAACAAGATGATTACTGAACTCTGCACGCAGTTCAAAATAAAACACCATAACTCTTCTCCGTACCGACCAAAGACGAACGGCGCGGTAGAAGCGGCTAATAAGAATATTAAGAAGATTATACAAAAGATGACGGTAACATACAAAGACTGGCATGAGATGTTACCATTTGCTCTTCATGGTTATCGTACTTCGGTACGAACTTCGACAGGGGCAACTCCTTTCTCTTTAGTCTACGGAATGGAAGCCGTTTTACCAGTAGAGGTTCAGATTCCCTCTCTAAGGATCATGAAAGAGGCGGGCTTAGACGAGGACGAATGGATTCAGACTCGACTCGATCAGATACATTTGATTGATGAGAAGAGACTTGCGGCTGTATGTCACGGGCAGATATATCAGAAGCGCATGACCAGGGCATTCAACAAAAGGGTCAAGAGACAAGTGTATCAAATGGGCGACTTGGTGATAAAGCGTACCATCCTACCACAAACTGATCCCAGAGGCAAATGGACTCCCACATACGAAGGGCCATTTGTAGTTAAGAAGGTATTCTCTGGTGGAGCCATGATACTTGCTACAATGGATGGCGAAGATTTCCCGCATCCCGTGAACGCGGACATAGTTAAAAAATACTACGCATGAAAGAGACCCGCTAGATCGACGTATCTAGGCAAAAGTAAGGGCATCCCGGCGAACCAAAAGGGTTCGGGCAAAAATTAGGGATATATATAAAAAATGTACACCCGGCAAGTCGAAAACCTGAAAAGGCGGCTTGGGCAAAAAAGGGTATCCTGGTGGACTGAAAACCTGAAAAGGCGGTCCAGGCAAAAATTAGGGATTAAAGCGTATGACTATGTCCCGTTCTCAGTCAACTTTATCCAAGTTCAAGGGATTGACCAAGCCAATCACTTCTATCCGACAGCAGGGGATGAGATGCTTGAAGACATAATGACAGTAGTAGACTTAAAATCAATAAGACTTTTCTGCATAGCTTTCTCTTTTTGACAATTTCCTCTTACTAGGATTTCTGTCTCCTTGTACACAAATTGCCTGTTCATAGGCCTCCTTTCAAAATCAATGCAATTCATTTCAAAAAAAGATGCTTTTGTTTTACTTTTTCTATTTTGTTTGCGTAAATGTCCATTGATTTAATTTGAATTAATGTGTGCATTTGAATATGATAAATGTTTACCAAAATATATGCGTAGAATAGCAATAGCAATTACTACCCGACTTCAGGATCGAGGAGAAGGTCTAACCATGCTTCCAATGAATCCGCTACCAATTCTATTCCCCCAGCAAGTCTGTTATTCCTCAGAAGAAATTAGCAGTATTCCCCGGCACAGCCAGTTACTCCCCAACAGAGGTCGGCATCATCAGACAGATTGATCATCTCATCCATCCTCAGCCAAGATCTGTGGAATATTTCTACCATCAGACAGAATCAAGAACCCCCTGCCGAGAAAGGGTCATCGTTACAAATATCTCCAATCAGTAGATGGGGATTTATTTTCCCCAGTAGAGTCCCCAAGCAGAACTTCTCATACGCATAACTCATTCATTACATCATTTCACAGCATACGCATGCATACAACATTCGCATTTATTTTAGCATAACACGAAACATCTCATACATCATGACATAGCATGAAGCTAACTTTTCTTTGCAGGTTATTTATCCTCCTGATATAGTCAAAATAAAAGGTTCATTCAGACAGACACCTTTATCAATCACATTCAAGATTCAGATACATATTTCAAATACAGTTCATGGGAACATTCATTCTGACAACACTTCGATATCCTCCTAACGATGGCATCTTTAAGCCCATCCCAGACATTTATTGCAAGTACAACATATACAGGTTATCAGATACAGCCTAACGTACGGTTCATTCTGATTCAGCCCAACATATGATTTCTTCAGCAACTCCAATGCGGTCTAACGTACGACCCATTTGGACCTTCAAATCCTCAGATGCTGCCTAGCGTACGGTACATTCAGGGGTGTAGTCTAGCGTACGACTACTTTCTTCTTCGGATACAGCCTAACGTACGGCTCATTCTGCAACTCAGATACGATCTAGCGTACGATCCATTATGAACTCCAGCAACTCCAACGCGGTCTAACGTACGACCCGTTTGGATCTTACAACCCTCAGATGCTACCTAACGTACGGTACATTTCTGAAGTGTAGTCTGGCGTACGACTACCGCTTTCATCATCAGATGCGGCCTAACAGACGACTCATTCTGCGACGGTCTAACGTACGACCCGTTCGGATGTCCATCCCCTCAGATGCTACCTAACATACGGTACATTTCTGAAGTGTAGTCTAACGTACGACTACCCCTTTCGTCATCAGATTCAGCCTAACGTACGGCTCATTCTGCAACTCAGATACGATCTAGCGTATGGTCCATTCTGATCCTTTATCCCCAACAGCATATGACACACTCCGACTCCCCAGCGAAGTCGGCAGCCTAATGGATGACTCATTATACGGTCTAACGTACGACCCAGTGTGGCACCCATGTCTTCAAATTGGCCTAATATACGGCGCGATCTGAAGCTTTCGTCATCAAACCTCCCGGATGGCACCTTTAAGCCCATCTCCATCAAGACCAACTGTCGATTCTCAAGTGCAAATTTTTGGGGCATTCTAGTGTTCAATAATCTTCCACCTCCAGACCACGAATGGCGTACACACCATTCTAACTCTCTCGGTCCAAGAATATTGAACAGGGGCAGCTGTCATACCCCAAAATTTGCCCATTAATATTTCAGGACATTTTGCAAGGCATTCCGACTCATATATAACACTGATCTTGAAGAAACAAAGGCCCAGCTCACGGATGGCCCAATCTAGAAAATGGCCCAAACTGGCCTGTTCGCTACGCGCTCGCCTAGCGAAGCTGACAGACAACAAAAATTTCGGGCTTCATTCTGAGCCCATTAGGTCACCATTATCACTATAAATACCAGCACTTCAATAATAAAATAAAAAAAAAATTTAATTAATTAATTAATTAATTAATTAATTAATTAAATAATTAAAATAAATATATAAATAAAATATAACAAATTATTTTGGACTTGGGTCTCCCTCATTCCAAGCCCATTACCCACGAAATTAGTCTATAAATACTGAAGTTTCAGTAGAGGAAAAAACACTTGGAGTTACACTGGGAGATTCACTGAAAAAAAAAGAGGAGGAGAACAGAGAAGAACGAATAGAAGTTTTGGCATAGGAACCCTGCCTACCCGGAGAATTCAGAGTAAAGAAACCCTGAAGGCAGCCCATCTGCACCGAAGCCATCGCCGTCCAATTCCCGCTGCCTAACTTATTCCGATACTACAAGTGGTCAATCCCTTCAACCTTGAATTGGCAAACAGGTTTGCGTATCTCTATTGTTTATACTTTCAATTGGCCATATCTACATATATAATGCATCATGATTAAATGTTGATATATAATTTGCTTTCGTATGGGAATTTAAATATGCCTGAATACCCTGAATGTTTGACCATGTTATTCCTGTGATAAAATGCCATAAAATTCACAATTCCTAACATGGGGCTGTTTTCAAATTCAAAATCCGTGGCCGCTCGCTAGCACCTCGCTAGGCGAGCCTGGGGCGAGTATTCGCCTGGCCTTCGCTAGGCGAGGCAGAGGCGAACGAGACAGTAGCTGACTTTTCTATTCTGTTTTTTTTATGTTTTATCATAGCCATGCATTATTCATCCTATCCTATTTATTGTTGTGATATTTCTCCGGTGTAATCTTCGATTGCACCCTGATTTGGTGTTCTGACATGTTTCTTTTTTTGAGTTTCGTGAAGGTTCACATATCCCAGGAAAAGGTTATTGGCTAGGTATTCCACTTTATTTGTGGGATACCCTTGTGGAGTTTCACCCTAAATTAATTTTTTAATGTATTAATTTCTAATGTATTAATTTTTTTAATATATTATTTTTAATAATTTTAATGTAGAGTTTCATCCTAATTATATAATTAATTGTAAAACTTTGCCTTTGAATAAGTGATCTTGGACCTCTCTTTGTTGCCTTACGATTACGATATTACGGTCATGTCCCGCGAACGTGGGGATACCCTTAGCAAAGACCCTTCGGTTAAATCATCATAAAATAAATTATAATCCCTCGGATGTTGCCTTCGAATATACAACTTTGTCCCTCGATGACCCTCCGATGTTGCCTACGGTTAAAAGATGATAGTCCCTTCGAATGCTAAGGTATCCTCGTAACTGTTGCCTTCAATGACCAATCGATGACCCTACGATGACCCTTTTACATCCAAAGGATAAAACTACTTGTTTCTCAATAATAAGGACAGTTTTACCCTCATAAGGATAGGAAATACTCATAAAGACCTTGGGTCGGTATAACTCTTAATTGCTGGCTCACAACCTAAAACATTTTTTCACACCTCACACCTTTCAAAATACCTTCAGAAAATCACCACTTGGTATACATTCATACTAGAATCATTACCGAGTTATATTTTTCTAAACAATTTTCAAAACTAAACGAGATAATCACTTTGTATACATTCATACAAGAATCATTACAAAGTTAAATTCTCTTTTCAAAACAATTTTTCTAAACAATTCACAAACACTTTTTTTTTTAAAAATAATATAAGTGATCGAGCAATTAAGAGCCCATGGATAACCATGGATACAAAGGGTGCTAACACCTTCCCTTTGTATAATGTACCTCCCAAACCCAAAATCTAAATTAAGGTCTTTCCTGTTCTTTTCCACCTTTCCTTATTGGATAAAAGAAAAGTCGGTGGCGACTCTTGCTAACCGCGACATTGCGATTAAAACCACAAAAAAGTCCAGTTCACCGTATGACAGGGAGGATTTCACTCGTCCTGTGAATTCAGATGCAGTCAAGAGATACTTTTCCTAAAAAAAAAAGTATATGCAAATGAAAAACAGAATAGCTCGCTAAGTTGAAAACCCGAAAAGGCGGCTTAGGCAAAAATGAGCGTCTCGGTGGAGAACCTGCAAGGGTAATCCAGGAAAAAATTAGAGACTTGAAAAAAGAATATTTGCATCCCGCTAGATTGAGTACCTCACCCTGGGGCAATCTAGGCAAAAATTAGGGATTTGGCAAGTAACTGCATCCTGACAAAACTTTCTGTTCCGCAGCCGTCTTTTCGTCAGGGATTCTCGATTCGTCGTCAACTGAAGCTTCGAATACATCGAGATTCAAATTGGTAGAGAAAGGTTCATTATGTTCAATGTAGCCCTCTTCCAATATATATCACTGATTTCAAATTTGTACAGATCTATGGAGTCTTGCCATTTGCAGGCTACCATTCCATCAAATCAAGTTGAGCTTTTATCCAATTATTTGCACTCTTATTTGTTTCAATTCAACAAATGTTTTGCATGTTTTAATTGATAAAATGTCATTACTTTAAACAAATAATTTTTTTGAAATTATTGTTTTAAACAAAGTGAACATTCACAATGATGAAAGGATACTTAAGAATCTCTCAGTGCTCTCCCAAGGGTGGCATGATTTCCAATAGGTAAGACATTTGTTCATATTCCTGACTTTGGCTGTATCCTCTTTCTCCTGCTTTGTTGTTGGGGTTGTTCCCCAAGCAGAGCTTTTGTTGTTGGGGTTGTTCCCCTAAGCAGAGTGTTGTTGAAGACTTCGTTTTCTTCTCCAGCAGTTTCCTCTCCCCAGCATGGGTGTTTTCCGTTTGGAAGTTTCGGTAGTGGGTGGTTTGAGACCCCAGTACCCCGTCACTCTCCCTAGTGCAGTCGCCAGTGGAGTTGTTGCTTTTCTCTACAGCATGGTTGCTTTCCCTTTGAAGATTCAGTGGTTGGTGGAGTGATATCCCGGTACTTTACCACTTTCCCCAGCATTGTCGCAAGCTGAGTTGTTGCTTCTTTCCTCAGCACAGTCGCTAGGGGGATCTGTGATATATCCCCAAAGTAGAGTGTTTGTGGAAGACGTCGTTTTTCTCCAACAGTACCCTCTTCCCCGGCCAAGTCGCCAGCGGAGTTGCCATATCTCCCCATCAGTGCGCTTATCCCTTCAGCAGGGCAGTGATTGTGTTCCTCCTCAGCAGTTATTGGGTTTTCTCTCAGAAGAGTCAGCATTCGGTGGTTGATCCCCAACTCTCTTCCATATCCCCAGTGGGTTCCTCAGTGATTTCCCCAGTGGGGCTGTCAGTAGATTTGTGGTTTGGTGGATTGTATTTATGCAAAATCCCCAAAAGAGTTGGTATTCTCCAACAGAGTGGGTTTTCCCCTCAGAGTCTCCGCCAGAGCTGGTATCCTCGACAGAGTTGCTTTTGTGGCAGTTTCTGCTTGTTGAAGTCTCTGTTTCCCCAGTAGGTTCGGTTGGTGACCTATCATCCAGGATTTGGTTGATTTCCTGATTGCTTTTGATCCTCAGTAGAGCGGCTTGTTGCAGAATCTACTAGTCCCTCAGTGGGTTTATCCCCGATGGAGTGGTTACTTGTGTTTTCCCAGGTAGAGTTGCTTGTGCAACCAGATTCTACGTGGATGATCTGTTCTCCCTCAGTGGGTTGTTCCCCAGTGGAGTTGTTTGGAGTTGCTTTCGTGGCAGTTCTCGCTGGTGCAGTGAGCTTTTGTTCCCCTGCAGATATCTCGGGATTTCTCCTGTTTCCTCCAACAGATTTGTCTTTGTGGCTGTTTATGCCTGTTGTGACTTTCTGTGCCCTGGTTGGGTTGATTGTTGATCCATTACTCAGAGATTTTGTGATATCTCTGATCTTTTGCCTCCTCGCAGATCTTTGCTTTTCAGCATTGAGGATCTCCAGCAGATTGGCTTTCCAGTTGGTTTTTCCCCTGGAATTATAGTACCGGATGTTTGATTCCTGGACCATGTTTGTGTTAGATATGTCTGTTTTGTCAGCATTCATCAAACATAAATTACGCATATTCATGCATACTCATAAACATTCAGATATTCATGTTGCATTTCTTGCCATATATCTCTTGTTCGTTGTCTCCTGCTTTGGGTGATATAGATCTCCAATAGATCTTCCCAAGCAGATGTCGGGTGTTTAAATCTCTCCATAAGAGTCAGCCCCATAAGCAGAAAGTGTTTGTCTTTCCTTCTGCAGTTCCCCACTGAGATATACCCTCGTGGATGACGGTTTCTTCCGTTTCCTCCCAACACATATATTGGGATGGATGTTCCTATTGAGTTATATCCTCATAGGATGAGTCTTAATTCAGTCTGTCTTTTCGGTTTGACCCCGAATTGGCTATTTTGTTAACTGTTTCTTGTGCTTCCCTGTGGAATAGATGAATAATTGGCCAGTAACCGACATTAATTCTTTTATCCCCAGCGGAATCTTTGTGGGCCTCTACCCAGTAACCGGTAGTTGTAAGTCCTATTTTCTTGCTTTTTGGCGGAATTTGTGGTTATATACCTTTTATTCCTCAACAAGAGTGAGTGGTTTGTTATAAACCCTATGTTTGTTTCCCGTGCGGATTTGTGATTTCTCATCCCCCACGCGGAGTTGTTGGTCTTCTACCCAGTATTCGGTGGATGTAAACCCTAATTCTTTTATCCTCATCATAGTTGATGGCTACTACCCCGTATTCGGTAGTTGTAAGTCCTATCTCTTTTCCCCTAGCAGTGGTAACCTTTGTGGTTCGTTCTGGTTGATGGTGGATTTTATGCTGTTGTGGTGTTATTCCCAACGGAGTCTGTGCTTTTGGTGGATAATTGCCGGTTGCTAGCAATTTTATCCTTAGCCAGAGTTTCGGTATTCTACCCCGTATTCGGTAGTTGTAAACCCTAATTTCTCCCCTTTGCAGAGTTAACCTTGTTGTTCATCCTAACCGATGATGGTTACTCTTTGTGGTTATCTTCATTCAATATTCGATGTTGATATTCCTTCTTTGCTTGTGGATAATTGCCGTATGCTAGCAATTGTATCCCCAGCAGTCTTCTGGATAATTGCCGTATGCTTGCAATTTTATCCCTTTTCGAGGTCGCCAGTGGGTCCTTTCACCGTTTGCTAGTGATTTGTTCCCCGGATTATTGATTGTTTATCAATATATCCCCAACTAGTCTTTGTGGATAATTGCTGTTTATGCAATTCATCCCCGGATCATTGATTCTAGTATCAATGTATCCTCAGCAGATCGCCTTTCATTTACCCGTTTGCTTGGTAATGATTGTTGCCCCTTTGATTGGTCATCTTTATATACCTAGTTTTGGTATCCAGATGCCTTTCTTTTCGGTCAATTTATCCTTTGTTAACCCTTATACCGGTTGTGGATAATCTTCCATGCGAGTATGTTATCCACGTTCTGACGGTAATGGATAATATATCTCATGCACTCTTCAGTCGAAGCCTGTTGTGTTTCCCTAGTCGAGTAAGATTCGTATTTCCTTTGTGAATCGAATATTCGTTGTTTGTTGGATAATTGTCGGATGCTTGCAATTTATCCCTGTGAGTTGTCTTTCGTTTACCCGGATGCTTGGTATCGATTGTCTCTCTTTTTGGTTGGTCACCTATTATATGCGCTAACCGGTATCTCTGGTGTCTCTTCCTTTCGAGTATATTATTCACGTTCTGACGGTAATGAATAATATATCTCTTTCACTCTTTGGTTGGAGTCCTTTGTTGATTTTCCCCAGTAGAGTAAGATTCGTATTCTTTGTAGAATCGAATATTCCATCCTTTAACCAGTTTGTGTTCTGGATGATGAGTGTTTTGGCATATATACCAATTCACGTTTTCGATAGGACACCTATTATATACCTTGGTATCCCTAGTGTTTCCTTCCATGCGAGTATATTATCTACGTTCTGACGGTAATAGATGATATATCTCATGCGAGTATTCTATCCACGTTCTGACGGTAATGGATATTATATTTCATGCACTCTTTGGGTTTGTGTCCCCAGTTGAGTAAGATTCGTTTTCCCGTTGTGGGTTCGAATGTCCATCTTGTAAGTCGATTTGCTTTTTCAAGCCCTCCTTTCGGATGATGAGTGTTTTGGCATATATACCAATTCACGCTTTGGTAGGTCACCTATTATATACCCAGTAACCGGTATCCCTGGTGTCTCTTCCTTTTCGAGTATATTATTCACGTTCTGACGGTAATGAATAATATGTCTCATGCATTCTTGGGTCAATCTTTTGATTGTTTTCTCCGTAGAGTAAGATTCGTATTCTTTGTAGAATCGAATATCCATCCTATAAATAAGTCTGCTTTTCTAGCTTTCTTCAGGATGATGAGTGTTTTGGCATATATACCAATTCACGTTTCGGTCGGTCACCTATTATATACCTCGGTATCCCTGGTGTTCCTTCTTTTCTGCTCCCTATTATGACTTTGGTCCCCTGTGGAGTCAGATTTTCCTGAGTTGATGTACCTTTTCAGGTCTTTCTCAGATGTTGGTTGATTGATATCTCTCACCTTTATACCGGTCTTAGATATCCATTCTTCCTGAGCTTGTTACCCTTATACCGGTAACATCTCATCTTGTTGCTTTCCCCGTGAGAGTCTCTTTGTTAGACACTTCTCCAGTGGAGTTCTTGTGGTGATTTTACCCTTTGCTGTATTGGCGTTTTCTCCAATATATGCATTTTCCCCGGCAGAGAGATTCTTTGTGGATCTTTCCATGGTCCGAGTCCGGATTTTTATCCGTGGTATCCTTTGTGGATGGTTCGAGTCAGCTTGTGTCTTTCCATTGGATGTTTTGTCCTTTGGAATTCCTCTGATCCCCAGTGTGAGTCCTTCACTCCCCAGTGAGGTGTCTAGTCCAGTCGTGTTTTGTTCACGCAGTGTCAGTTTTGTTTTCCCCTAACTCAGAGTCGTGTCCTGCTCACACATTTCTTTTTTATTATTATCCCCATAAGAGTCCCGTTTGAGTCTCTGTTCCTGGTGAGTGTATTACTCCGACGGATCGTCTTTTCTTCTGTGTGAATCATTTTCCCCACAGAGTTTGTGTCTTTTACATGCATACATCTGCATCATGAGGTCTCTTAGGGACCAAAATTTGTATCATTACTGTTATTTAAGCCCATTTTACCGCGTCGAGTTGAAGATTTCTAAACTTCACTTCTCCGAGTAGAATGACCTTAAATAGGGGCATCTGTAAGACCCCAATTTTGTCCCTAAGATCCCTCATGGCATCATATCATATCATATCATTGCCTCAAGGATCATTGTACACCTTGCCTCCTTCCTTGTGGGTGGGTTATCTTTTGAGAGTGATTCTTGATCACCAAGCATGTTTTGCATTTGTATATCATTGCTTTTATTTCAATCACTAACCAAAAGTACAAAAATATTGTTATCTAACCTTGTTACTTGTAGATGAAGCTACATTAGGTCAAGCTAGTCACAGGCAAGCATTGAGCTATAGATGGTGGCCATTCTGAAGAATTTGGGCACCATGATCATTCACAAGAGTTCATATGAACCATGGTATAATTTTGAATCAAGATCTCAAGTGGTAGAAGCTTGGATTTCATCAGAGCATAGCTAGGTCAGCTGAAACCCTAGAAAAGTCAACACAAGTCAACTATGCATTCAATCATGGATTTGAAGGTGGGAGATGGTTAGAGAGACCTCATTCATGTCCATACAAGTCCCATATAACATGTCAAACATCAACATGGAAGAATTTGAGGTCAGATGAAAAGTTGCCAAAAATAGCAAGTGACCTGTAATTTCAGATTGCCAAAAATGGAAAGATATTCTCCTCAAGTTTACATCATCAAGAAAGCTTCAAATCAAATTTTGTCCAACATGAAAGTTGAAGATCTTGCTCTCACCTTTCCAAAAAGTCCAAGAATATACATTTCTCATTTGTGGTTGGCAAGTTATGATCAAATCATTGTCAATGGATTTTGAACCTCAAGCTAGCATAACTTTTACACCAAAAGGCCAAATCATGTGGTTCTTTTTGGAGCATTTCACTCTTGATCCCTACTATCATAATCATGCATCATATTTCACAAATTCTCATCACAAAAATATTGCATTTTTCACTTGAATTAATTTGAATTTTGGAAGGAAAAGGTGAATCTGAAAATTGGGCATTATTTCCACTTCCAACCAATTTCATATGCATCAAAACAGATTTTGCAATGCATTTCCAAGCCAAATTCGCACTGTTCCATTGGCATATGAGCATAAGGGTGATTTTGGCAATTTGCATGAACATGTCCATTTCACTAATCCTTGGGTTTTTGCCTAATCATGATTAAGGAGCTTCATTAGCAGAGGGTATATATTCCTAATCATAACAGAAAATCAGAAGAACAACTTCAGAATTTCAGATCTAAACTTTTGCTCTCAAATTTTTTCTCAACTTTTCATCGATTTTCTTCATTTCTTTTGCTTGCTTCTTGTTTTATTCATCATCTACAAGCATAATCGAAGAAGATTGAAGCAAGATCCTGCAACATTGAGCACTTTAGAGCACTTTCATGGCAGTTGGAGATTCCATCGAGATTAAGCATTGTTGAGCTGTTATTCATCATTCATTCATCTTCCTCAGCACTATAGAGCATCTGTTTCAGCTCCTCCAAGCCAGATTCACACGATTTCAACTCTGCATCATCAGCAAGGTTAAAATGCGAATGCTCTAATTCATGAAATTATGATATGCATCTTGTAGATCCTTTGTTGCTGGTTGTAATGAACTTTAGATCGTGGATTTTCATTGAGTTTTGAGGTAGTTATGTGGATTTGAATGTTGACATGTGAAACTTCCATTGCTTGATTCTCTGAACATAGTTAGAATTAGATGAAATAAATGCTGGATTATTGATGTGTGATGCAAGATGAATCGAATGATATATGTTTAATGAATTTCTGGACATGTTGGATCTTGATGATGATGAACACGATGAACTGTATGAGTTTGTTAGGGTTTCCAATTCCAGAATTGTTTTGATCTTCTTGCGCGCTTGCCTGCATGTGTTTTGGTGTTTTTTGCCATGTACTGGTCCAAGTGCCAGCTTCTGATTGGCCAGCGTTTCAATTAAATGAAACGCTGCGTTTCACATGGCGCCTCAATTCAAATTCCCACGCGGTTCGATTCCTAGCTCCATCAAAACTCCAAAATGCCTTGTATATTTCCTCTTGTATGCTTAACATGTTCATACACTTCATCATGCATTTTTTTATTTTTTCTCTCCATTAAAAAAATCATAACTCTAAAAATAATTGTCCAAATCACATGAAATTTTTTGCACTATAATCTTCATGATGTCTTCTATTTTATGACTAGTTTTCCAGAGTTTGTGCTCGGTTGGATTTTTAAATTGCCTAGGGTTTGTTCATGCTTATGTCTTCTTGCACCTTGCTTGCTATTTTGGTTATGAAATGATGATGGTTGATCCAATGAAGCTGAAATATGACATGCATAAACTAGACATCCTAATGGTCATTTTGGTATATAATTTGCATTTTTCTCATTTCTGGATGTTGAGTTATGATGTGATTAATGGAGGTGTGACAATGTGTGTCACACCATTTCTTGTCCAACTTGCTGATTTTATTTACCATGCCATATAAATTCTAAATGATCTGAATTTTTGCATGATGCTACTTCTGGATATTAAGTTTGATCATGAATATTTGTAGAATTTTTAGATCTATTTCCCATTTGTTTGAGATTTTCTCTTCTGGCTTGTCATGTTTGAACTTTTGAAGAGTGATGAACTTAGATGATTTGTGAAATTCTTATGCCTTATCATTTGAGCTTGAAATTTTTCACATGTTTTCTAGACACATTGAAGTTTGTCTTGGCTTTGGTTTGAGTCATTTATCACTTGTCATCTCTGTTTTAGGATTGCTTTAAGTTGATTCATCAATTTGTGCTTCCTTTGAGCTTAATAATGCCTACCATGACTTGATGATTTTATTTGACTTGCTTATGCTTGTCCAAATGCCATGATTATTGGTGTGCTGATCATTTGATGTGTTCTGTTTAGACTTGATTTTTCTGGAGATTTATTGAGCCTTTTTGGAATTAATATGCTTGTGATCATTCTGTTTGCATCATTGAGCTTCCAACTTGCATACATTGACATGATTTGTTTATGAAATGAAATTGGTTGATGTTTTTGACATGAGACCACTTGGATATTATTATTGATTGATTAAACTTGATTCTTGTGAATTTTCATGTTCTGTTTTAAATTTTTTCTCCTTCTTGGACCCTAGGCTTAGACCTAGTGGTTGGTTGCTCATGTTTGAAGCTTTGTTTCAGGTTGCACATGCAAGTTACACAATTGATGATGCCTCATCTTGAGAGAATTTGATATTTGCTTTTGATTACTAATGTGTGTTTTGTAGGTTGAAGTTGGTTCAATTGGGATTGACTTGTGGCTTATGCCTTTGCCTATATTGGTTGTCTGTTGCATTAACTGTTGATTGTTTGTATGTATAGCATACTGATTTGTTTGATGTTTCCACAGGTACGTTTAGTTGCTATAGTTCATTGTGAACTTGCTTTTGCTTTGCTTGATAGCTTAAGCATTAAGGTATAACATCTCTTCTTCATGTAGTCTGGAAGACCTGGCCTGTTACTTGGCCAGGCACCTGTCTGAAGTCCTCCTTAAGAGGCAATGTTTGTGATTGTTTATCTTTGTCCCCAAGCAGGAAAAGTCCTTTTGATAAGGCAATTGGTAGATAGAAGAGATGTGTAGTCCATCTCCTACTATTCTGTGTGTCATCCCTTTGCTCACATTACATGTTGTAGCATTGTGGATCTTAACCCAAGATCTATCGAGTCATTAACTTGTGGAGAGAGTTCCAACTTTCTGAACTCCCACACCTTCTGATATTCAATGCTCTCCCTGACCAGGGATAAGAGCAATGAGGCACACCCCTCATATCCTTTCACCTGCTTCACCTTAACTCTCAATGTTAAGGTTAAGAGCACCACTTACCCCATTCCAGTTGACTTTAAAGTCTAACCCTTGCTTGAGCCTAATTGCTTGGATATAGTGTGTGCTAAATGACTTTGTTTGATTGATTGCTTGGTTCATCTGTACATGTTTGCTTGTTTGCCTTTGTGCATTTATCATCATTGATTGTTCATTATTGCATGATCATCATTTCATATCTTTGTGACACATCTTTGATTTCCCATTGAGGAATCAACTATAAGTCCATTCATTGGCCATTGTTCCTATGATTTGGAAGGGATTGAGTATAAGACCATTTCATTGGCCACTTATGTCCTCTTTGCTTAGTGCTTTTGTTTGTTTGTTGTATGTGAGGATTCAATTGTAAGACCATGTTGTTGGCATTTGTATTCCTATGATCACCCTTTGGAGGTTAGAATAAGTCCAGATAGATTGGCATCTGACATCCATGTTTTGTTTTGTTTGGGAGATTAGAGTAAGCCCAGATAGATTGGCATCTGATATCCAGGTTTTGTTTTCCTTTGTGAGACTAGTATAAGCCCAGCCATTGGCATCTGGTATCATTGTTTTTCTTTAGGAGGTTGGAATAAGTCCATTTATTGGCATCTGACATCCCTGTTTGTTTTAGGAGACTGGTGTAAATCCATTTATTGGTATCCGGTATCCACCTTTGTTTGTGAGATTGGTATAAGCCCAACATTTGGCATCCGGTATCATTTGTTTTGCTTATTTGTTATTGCTCATTTGCCTATTCCTAATGACACACTTGAATCATCTTCTATATGATCTCAAGAGGTGAACTTTTCTGAGAAGTTTTACACTCCATTATCCACACCCTCTTTGTCCTAAACCTTTTCACATGTTGCTCTTAAAAACTTTGATACTATTGTGCAAACATCTTCATGTCTTTTCAAATTAGAAACCTGGACCCTAAGTCCTTGACTTTTCAAACTCCATTTCATAACACTTCTTTGAATCGAATCCTAATCATACTTTGACCATATTTTGTAAATACTCATAATCAATTAACTTCACTCATTCAAATGTTTTGTGGCTTTGTCCATTGTTAATATGTTTTCATACATTAGCCATAGGTTTCAATTACCATAGTGGTTGATGTAAATCTTACCTTGTCCTTAGTGAGTTGATTGTAAGTCTTCCATAATTATTATAGGGTTAACCCCTCACTAGTATGTTGAAGCCGTCCTCGCATGGTGGATTGTTGATTCAGGTTGAGTTTTCTCCCATTGGTAATGAAAAACCTTAGGGCTTGTGTTTTAAAATGAACTCACTAATTTTTGGAAATCTTTTAGCCGAACTACGGCGTTTTGATCCTTACCTTTCATGGAAGGTACGTAGGCAACGGGTTCATCCGTTCAAACACAAAAATAATAAAATTGTATATTCTTTTCTCATCTTCCCATTCATGTTTGCACAATATGTCATAAACAAATAAACTTTTTTATACAACAAGTGTGAAAAGGGCTCCTTAGGAGTACCTAGGACGTTTTGGGTGCCTAACACCTTCCCATTGCGTAATTAACCCCTTACCCAGATTCTCTGATCTTTTATTGGTTTTCTACGTGTAAAACTTCTTAGGCTTTTGTTCGCTTTTTAGCCATTCCTTAGGATAAATAAAAGTGCGGTGGCGACTCGATTTCTTTGTATTCTTTACTTTTGATTTAGTCAATAAATCATAAAGTGACGAATACACCGCTACATTGTGCAATCCACAAGGCAAACTCAAATGAGCTAACATCAACCTACAAAACAACGCAAGGTTAGCCAATCATCAACCAATTAGTCAAACTCAAATGAATGAGCCACTCTATTCATGCCAATGTGCCTTTGAACCTGAAATCCACAATCCAAACAGTGAGTCCAAACCACTAGGTCAAAGCCTAGGGTCAAAGGAGGATCAAAAATCCAAAACAGAACATGAAATTTAACATGAATCATCTTCATTCAATCAAGAACAAACCTCAAAAGGTCCCATATCAAAATCATTAATCATATTCATTTCATGAACAAAACATGGCAAGTTATGCAAATGGTGATCATATTGAAACATCAGAAGAAACAAATGCACATCAAATAAAAAATGACTCAAAAAATCTTGGCAAAATTCATGAGTAAACAGGACATACAACATGATCATCACACAAAAAATCAGAGGCATTGGACATCATTAGGCATGGCAATCACATAGCATAAGTCAACCCATCACATGTGTGACACAAATTGTCACACCAACTTAGCATAATCATAAAACAGAGATGGATCATGGGAAAAATCTCAAATCAAAGCCAAAACATCACTCAACATGTCTAGAAATAGCATGCAAAATTTCAGAAGCATTGGATAAGAAACAAGCATTTTATGATCAAATGAATAAGGCAATAGCACAAATGAACACATGTTCAATCTCCCTAGGGCAAACCATTTTTTAAGCCAGGCACAACTTGCATTTTAATAATCACAAAAAAGTAGACAACCTGAGGATCACAATGCAAAAAATTGGAGGTCAATTGGATTAATTTTCAATTTTAAATGATCTCTTGAAGTTTGGGAAAATTGAAAATGAAAATGTGAAGCAAGCATGAAGAATATGAAGGAACATGAGAAAAATGCAAGGCAATGAAGAAATGTGCTCAACCGGAATTGAACCGGTACCAATTTTGAATCCAAGCGCGCGCATCAACCAAATGACAGCGTTTGGACATTCAAACCCTAACACGCGCGCATTCCAGAATTCGTAGCAAACCACATGCGTTTCCTAGCTAAATCCGTAGCAAAAATCCTAGGTAATCTAGAAACGAAGAACATCATGCATGCACGATGAAGATCATGAAGATCTTCATCTAGAAATTTCCAGATTTCACCAACATGTCCAGAATTCAGTAAAACTCACACCATTCAACTCGCCATGCCACATACATTATGGATCAAACAACAATTCATGCAAAAACACCATAACATGCTTGGATCGAAGGAATCAAAGATTAACATCAAAACTTCAATTGAACATAACTTTGTGTATATAGCACCAAATCACTCCAAATTTGTACTAGAATTACCACCATTCAATGATCTATACAACTAGCATAATGATTTGCAAAAATAAGGAACTCGAATTTTGACCTCTTGAAGAACAGAGGTTGGATTCAGCTTGCTTCAAGGCTTGTAAAGCTCCAGAATCCTTCTATAATGCTTGTGGATGCGATTGGTGATGAATTAGAAACTCAAACGCACATGAATTCAGCTGAGTCTCCAACTGCCATGGATGCTCCAAGCTATGAACATGAACAAGAATGCCACGATTTCCTCTGCTTCCACGTCCAAATGTGCTCAATTATGCTTCATGATGATGAATTGAGCAAGGAAAAGTGTTCATGTATGAAGAAATTTGGAAAAAGTTTGAGAGAAGAAATTTGGAGAATTTTGATTCTAGATCTGAAATTGATGATTCTGATCAAAACAATTAGGATTAAGTACTTATACCTCATGCTAATCATGTTTAACAACAACTTAAGCCAAATGCAAGTGTGATTAGTGAGTTGGAAGGTGCTTGTGCAAAAATGAAATTCTCCCTTCATGCACCCCCATGCACGTGAACAGTACATGTTCTTGGCTCAAAATGCCTTAAAAACATCCCTTGCAAGCTTTTGAATTGATTTGATACGCATATGTTCCACAAAAATGATTTTATGCAATTTCCTCCCAAAATCTTCATGAATGAACCAAAGGCCATGCAATGAGATTTTATGCCATGTGATGATATGCTTGGAAAATACATGTTATAAGGATCAAAGTGCAAAAAGAACCACTCAATTTGGAGTTTTTGTTTGAAAGTTATGCTCATTTGAAGTTTAAACCACACTTTGCCATGATTGGACCATAACTCCTCAACCACACATGAGAAATCCATGATCTTGGACGTTTTGGAAATGGGAAAGAAAGATCTTCAACTTTCATGTTGGACAAAATTTCATTTGAAGCTTTCTTGATGATGTAATCTTGAGTTGAAGTTGGTCCAAAACCTTGCCATTTTTGGAAAGTTCAAATTACAGGTCACTTGCTATTTTGGGAAAGTCTTGATCTGACTTCAAATTCTTCAATGTTGGTGTTTGAAATGTCAAATGAGACTTGTTTGAACATGAATGAAGCATCTCTAACCACTTCCCACCTTCAATTCCACAATTGACTTTGTAGTTGACTTCTGTTGACTTCTATGGGCCTCAGATGATTTGCACATGCACTGATGGAATCACTCTAGGGATTTGATCTCATGGAAAACTGCTCTTGTTGCCTTGCACAGTTGAATCTCCTGACCAGTCTTGCCTGATGAGATACAGTGGATTATGCAATATGAATGCAATGTTAATGACCTAAAAATGAAATGTATATACAAATGGGAGGTGCAAATTTGAGGTGCTACACTCGTCTGGGAAGTCGTATTGAACAGACTGATGATCTTCAATCGGCTGATGTGCCAAGTGGTCAGCCAAGATACTACCTTTGATAGCTTTCTGAGCTCGATACTCGATATCATACTCAGATAACAACATCTGCCAACGGGCAATTCTCCCAATTAAGGCAGACTTCTCGAAGATGTACTTGATTGGATCCATTCTGGATATCAACCAAGTTGTATGATTTATCATGTACTGGCATAAGCGCTTAGCAGTCCAAGCCAAAGCACAACACGTCTTCTCAAGCATTGAGTATCGAGACTCACAATCGGTGAACTTCTTGCTCAAGTAGTAGATAGCAGATTCTTTCTTCCCTGATTCGTCTTGCTGACCGAGTATACAACCCATCGAGTCTTCAAGAACAGTCAGATACATGATCAAGGGTCTTCCTTCTACAGGCGGAGACAAAATCGGAGGTTCAGACAGATACTCTTTGATACTTTCGAAAGTTTTCTGGCAATCCTCGGTCCAATCATGAGATTGATCTTTCCGGAGAAGCTTGAATATCGGTGCACATGTGGCAGTCATGTGGGATATAAATCTGGAAATATAGTTCAAGCGGCCAAGAAAACCTCGGACTTGCTTCTCAGTTTTGGGCGCAGGCATCTCTCGTATTGCTTTGACCTTTGCGGGATCAACTTCAATACCTTTTTCGCTGACAATAAAGCCCAATAACTTGCCAGAACGGACTCCAAATGTACATTTGTTGGGATTCAGACGTAGCTTGAACTTCCTCAAACGCTGAAAAAGCTTGAATAAATGCTCAACATGTTCAACTTCCGTTCGTGACTTAGCAATCATATCATCAACGTAGACCTCGATCTCCTTGTGCATCATGTCATGAAACAAGGTAGTCATAGCTCGTTGATACGTGGCTCCGACGTTCTTCAAACCGAAGGGCATCACTCGATAACAGAATGTTCCCCAAGGTGTGATGAATATTGTCTTCTCCATATCCTCGGGTGCCATCTTGATTTGATTATATCCGGAAAATCCGTCCATAAATGAGAAGACTTTGAATTTGGCTGTATTGTCTACCAACATATCAATGTGTGGTAGAGGGAAATCATCTTTCGGACTAGCCTTATTCAAATCTCTGTAATCGACACACATACGGACTTTTCTGTCTTTCTTAGGCACATGCACAATGTTGGCCACCCATTGAGGATATGTGGAAGTCACCAGAAACCCCGCATCAATTTGCTTCTGAACTTCCTCTTTGATCTTCACTGCCATATCTGGATGAGTTCTTCTGAGCTTCTGCTTCACTGGCACGCACTCAGGCTTCAGAGGCAGGAAATGTTGCACAATATCTGTATCTAGACCTGGCATGTCTTCGTACGACCAAGCAAAGATATCGGAATATTCTCGTAGCAAACTGATCAACCCCTTCTTGACAGACTCTTCAAGGAGTGCCCCAATCTTCACTATCCGAACACAATCTTCAGACCCCAAGTTGACTGTTTCCAGATTCTCGAGATGCGGCTGAATGATCTTCTTTTCATGCTCAAGCAGACGGGAAATCTCGTCAGGAATCCCTTCAACATCATCTTCCTCTGCCTCGAATACATAGAATTCAAAATTGGGAGATGGCGTTGGATCATTATGTTCAATGGGTTTAAGAATCAACCTGCATAATGATTTTGAATATAGAAGCTCTTTAGAAACCACACAAGGCAATCATTATGCAGATGGAAAGATTGCTTTTATTCTTGTTTTTAGGGTTTTTTGTGATCACCAATTTCATGCAAAAAGAAAAAAGTGAAAACAAATTGAAAAACAAATGTTTAACATGAATTTATTGAATGAAATATCATTGTATAAATGTTGCCAACAATGTCATCACTTCTCCTTTTGGCATGGGAGAAGGGTTTTTAAACAAAGTGATTATTTACTCTGATCTAAGAATGACTGTAGGAACATCCACAGCGACCCAATTGTGGCAGATCCCACCAGGGATGACAAAATTGTCAGTATCCTCTGCTTCCTCTTCCAGAATAGCAGCAGCTTCCTCGCTCTGATCGGCGTGGATGAAACCTCCACTCTTGAATAATCCTTTGTCATTGAAGACCCCAGAAGAGTAGCCAATGCCAGCCCGGGATTTGTTGTCTTCAAGCTCGATCATTTTTCCTAGACCAGCAACTGCACCACATTCGATGGCCAGTTTCGCATCACGATAGGAAGCAAATGAAGGAGTTTTCTTCTCAATCGGCTCGGCTATAGATAAAACTTGGAAAGGAGTTCCAACTTCATCCTCAGCATCAATGTATGAGAAAGAAGACAAATGGCTAACCAGGAGAGCCTTTTCTCCCCCTACCACAACCAGTTTCTTGTTCTTAACAAATTTCAGCTTCTGGTGTAGGGTGGATGTCACGGCGCCAGCCTCGTGAATCCATGGTCTGCCAAGGAGACATCTATAAGATGGGTGGATATCCATAACCTGAAAGGTGATCTGGAAATCGCTTGGTCCAATCGTGATTGGGAGGTCAACTTCCCCAATCACAGTCTTACGCGACCCATCAAAAGCTTTCATAACAACTCCACTCCGCCTTATGGGAGGCCCTTGATATGACAATCTAGAGAGAGTGGATTTCGGCAATACATTCAAAGATGACCCAGTGTCCACCAGCACGTTGGACATGGCGTCGTTCTTGCAATTCATGGATATATGTAAAGCCATGTTGTGGTCTCTTCCCTCCTCAGGGAGATCAGCGTCACAGAAACTCAAAGTGTTACAAGCAGTAATGTTTGCAACAATGCTTTCAAACTGTTCAATAGTGACATCATGATCAACATAAGCCAAGTCCAAAACTTTCTGCAGAGCCTCCCTATGGGGTTATGAATTCAGAAGCAAAGATAACACGGAGATTTTGGACGGCGTTTGTAGAAGCTGGTCTACAACGTTGTACTCACTCTTCTTGATAAGCCTCAGCATCTCATCACAGTCTTCATTCACAATGCCACTAGGGCCAACAGAAGAAGTAGGAGTCTTTTGTACCGAGGAGGGTTTAACAACAGGTGTCGGGTTCGGAGAATTAACTGCATTCCCAACCGGACGCTCAATAGAGTCAGCTCTAGCCTGAGGCTTCGGGGGTGCAGAAAACACACGACCACTACGGGTCAACCCGCTCACATCAGCTATGTTCACAACAGAGGGAGAAGGCAAGGGCACTTCTTTCCCATCTTCAACAGCAACAGGATTATAGCGGAATGGAATTGCTTTATCAGATGAATAAGGCACTAGGCCAGCAGGTTTGATAACCAGAGCAGGAGAAACCTTCTGCTTGCTACCATCATATCGAATGACAACAGGCTCAGGGATCCTGAACACAGGAGAAATCACATTAACCTCTGGTTCATCTTAATCAACATTCCTGTTCTGAAGGATCTCAATGGCATTGGGGCAGTGATTATTACTCCTCAAGGCACGCATTTTCCGTTTACAGCTAGATTGACTTTCAAGTCTATAAATAATATGGTTGAGTATGAAGCTTGCATTATGAGGCTTGAAGAGGCCATTGATCTCAGAATCAAGTATTTAGATGTCTATGGAGATTCAACTTTGGTTGTGAATCAGATCAAAGGTGAATGGGAGACGAATCAACCCGGTTTGATACCATATAGAGATTATGCGAGGAGGATTTCAAATTTCTTTACAAATGTTGAGTTTCATCATATCCCTCGAGATGAAAACCGGATGGCAGATGCTCTTGCAAAATTGGCATCAATAATTATGGTGAAATTATGGAACGAGATTCCTAATTTGATTGTGATGTGTCTTGATAGGCCATCTCATGTGTTTGTTGTTGAAGAGATCAAAGATGAAAAGCCGTGGTACTTTGATATTAAGTGTTTCCTCCAAAGTAATATTTACCCACATGGGGCATCTTTGAAAGATAAGAAGACTTTGAGAAGATTAGCTGGCAACTTCTAGCTGAATGGTGATGTACTTTACAAGATAAACTTCAATATGGTTTTGCTCAGATGCGTGGATAGACACGAAGTCGACCTGTTGATTACTGAAGTCCATGAAGGTTCCTTTGGTACTCATTCCAATGGACATGCTATGGCAAAGAAGATGTTGCGAGCAAGTTACTATTGGCTGAAAATGGAATCTGACTGTTGCAAGTTTGTGAAGAAATGCCACAAGTGTCAAATTTATGCAGATAAGATTCATGTTCCTCCGACACTGTTGAACTTCATTTCCTCCCCATGGCCCTTCTCTTTGTGGGGAATTGATATGATTGGTATGATTGAGCCTAAAGCTTCAAACGTACATTGTTTCGTTCTGATAGCTATTGAGTACTTCACAAAGTGGGTTGAAGCGGCATCATATGTGAATGTAACCAAGCAAGTTGTTGTGAGGTTTATCAAGAATCAGATTATATGTCGATATGGTGTGTCAAGTAAGATCATTATGGATAATAAATCGAACTTGAATAATAATATGGTGGAAGCTCTTTGCAAAGACTTCAAGATTGTGCACCATAATTCTTCTCCCTACATACCTATGATGAATGGGGTTGTTAAAGCTGCAAACAAGAACATCAAGAAAATCATTCAGAAGATGGTTGTGACATACAAGGATTGGCATGAGATGCTCCCATTTGCTTTTCATGGGTATCTTACATCCATCCTCACTTCAACAGGGGCAACCCCTTTCTCACTTTTTATGGTATGGAAGTTGTGCTCCTAGTAGAAGTTGAGATCCCATCATCGTGTGTGCTGATGGAAGCCAAGTTGATAGAAGCGGAATGGTGTCAAACCAGATTTGATTAGCTGAATTTAATTGAAGAGAAGAGATTAACTTCCATGTGTCATGGTCAGTTATATCAGCAAAGGATGAAGAAAGCTTTTGATAAGAAGGTCAGACCTCGTGTATTCAGAGAAGGTGACCTTGTGCTCAAGAAGATTCTATCTTTCAAACCAGATTCTAGGGGAAAATAAACTCCTAATTATGAAGGCCCATATGTTGTTAAGAAAGCCTTTCCAAGCGGTGCTTTGATTCTTACAACTATGGATGGTGAAGAGTTCACTCGTTCTATGAACGCAAATGCAGTCAAGAAATACTTCGCCTAAAAATAAAAGAACAACTCGCTAAGTTGAAAACCCGAAAGGGCGACTTAGGCAAAAATGAGTGTCTCGGTGGATTGAACCCAAAAGGGCGATCCAGGAAAAAATTTGAGACATAAAACAGAAAGATTTATCCCGATAAATTGAGTACCCCACCTTGGGGAAATTTATGCAAAAATTAGGGATTATGGAAAGTAACTGTAAGTTATTGATCTTCAGTCTTGAAGACTTTCTTGAGCATAATGTTTTGTTCTGATTCATCTTCAACCGACACCAAGAGTACAATGGATATCAAAGACGGTAGAAGGGCTAGTGATCATTTGTATTCAATGTAGCCCTTTTCCATATAAATTACCATTTCTCAACTTTTGTAAAAATCTATGGAGTCTTTTCATTTACAGACTACCATCCTATTAAATAAAGTTGAGTTTTTATCCAATTGTTTCTACTCTTGTTTATTTCAGCCAAATAGATTTAAATTTAATGATGATCATCTTTGAAATTAAATTTTAAATCAAATCATGTTTTCTTAAATATATAAAAGCAGTTACTTTAAAAAAGCAATTGATCTTATTTAAAGGAATATCAAAAGCGGTTTGAAAAGTGGTAAGCCTTAAATGTGAAGCATTATTGGTTCTCCCCAGGCAGTTGGCGTGACCCCTATTTCATCCCCGACAGCTTTTCGATAACCGAGTTCTATTGGTTTCCCCAGCCGAGTTTGTGATGAGTCTCCTTTGAGTAGTAGGCGCGTTATTCCGGCAGAATTTTGATTCCCTGCAAGTCGTCATCAGATTCATCCCTAACCTCGATTAGCCCTGATTCTAAGTAGTGATATGGTTGTCCCCTACAGGGTTGTCTCCCATTTGATATGGTGTTGACCTAAAATTCCCCGCAGACTTGATATAGCAGTTTCCTCAACAGATCCTCTCCTTTCTTCCCCAGCAAGGGTTGACCCTTCGAGATGGTTGATTTCTCTCCAGAAGTTGTTTCCCTCCTGTTAGGATTGGCTAGGAGTTGTATCGATGATTCAGGCCAGCAACATGTATATCCTTTGTGATCGTTTTGTCGGCATAATCATCATATATACATATACATATACATTCATAAATTTCATTATTGCATTATTACACCTTGTGATTCATTGTTCTTTTGATCCTCTGCTATGGTGGTACTCTTTCCCCATGCAGGTTTTGTGTGCATGTCCTCTTTCAATTGTAGATTGTCGACCCATTAAGCAGAAAGAATTTAACTTTCTCCTTTCCCCACTGAGTTATTTCCTCGTGGATGATCATTATTTTAGTTTCCTCCCCAGTCGATTATCTGGATGGAACCACTACCCTTGAGTTATATCCTCATTGGGTTGAGTCTTTGATTGATCGTTTCTTTCTAGATCTTACCTAGATAGATGCTTTTGGTCCCCTTGAGAGTCTATTACCCAGTAACTGGTAATATTCTTCTCAATTTGCAAGTATTGTCACTTTTGCCCAATGTCCGACAAAAGTAACCCTTTTCTCCCCAGCGGATTCGTTTTCACGTCTCCTAGGAAGTTTATCCTTGATATGTTCATCCTAACCGATGACAGATATTTTCTTCCCCTGCTTTGAGTTTATCCTTGATATGTACATCTTAACCGATGACGGATATTCTTTTTTTTTGGTATTCTACCCAGTAAAAAGGTAGTTGTAATCCCTATTTTTTTCCCCAGAGAGTTAATCCTTGATATGTTCATCCTAACTGGTGACGGGTTTCCTTCTCTTTGCGGTCTTCTGCCCAGTAACCGGTAGTTGTAAATCCTGCTTTTTCCCCTTTGTAGAGTCTATCCTTGATATGTTCATCCTAACCGATGACAGATATTCTCTTGTTGGTTTTCTATCTAGTACCAGATAGATATAATTCATATTTCTCCCATCGGAGTTTATCCTTGATATGTTCACCTTAATCGGTGACGAATATTCTCTTGTTGGTATTCTACCCAGTAAAAAGGTAGTTATAATCCCTATTTTCTTTCCCCAGAGAGTTAATCCTTGATATGTTCATCCTAACCAGTGATGGGTTTCCTTCTCTTTGCGGTCTTCTGCCTAGTAACTGGTAGTTGTAAATCCTGCCTTTTCCCCTTTGCAGATTCTATCCTTGATATGTTCATCCTAACTGATGACAGATATTCTCTTGATGGTTTTCTATCCAGTAACCGATAAATATAATTCCTATTTCTTCCCTCGGAGTTTATCCTTTATATGTTCACCTTAATCGGTGACGGGTATTCTCTTGTTGGTATTCTATCCTACATTCAATGGATGTAATTCCTACTTTTTCAGGCGGTTTATCCTTGATATGTTCATCCTAACCGGTGACGAGTCTTTTTCCTAATGTCCCCATGCAAGTCTATCCTTGATATGTTCATCTTGACCAATGACGGATTTTCTTTCCTTTGAGTCTATCCTTGATATGTTCATCTTAATAGGTGATGAATATTCTCTCTCTTTGGTCTTCTGCCCAGTAACTGGTAGTTGTAAATCTTATCTTTGGCTTTTCCCTAGCAGTTTATTCTTACCCAGTAACTAGTAATGAATACGTTTCCTGGTTTCCCTCAGTGAGTCATCCTTGATATGTTTACCCTAACCGGTAACAGATTTCCTCCCTGATAGATTTTGTTATTCCCTTACCCAGTAGCTGGTAATGGATAATGTATATTTCTGTTA